>NC_071512.1:2187995-2852579 GCF_027887155.1 Malaclemys terrapin pileata | reverse complement strand
ATTCCTTGACTTTAGCAAAGCTTTTGATACGGTCTCCCACAGTATTCTTGCCGCCAAAAATAAAATAAAATAAAAAAAATCACTGGATATGCTGCTGTCAGTGGCTTCCTCTAACCATTACTATCTTTTTCTCCAAATTGAAGCTGTTTGGTCCCATCTATAGCCATGTCTACAGTAGTATAAAAGTTATTAACCTATGATCTCTCTTATACAAACGTCCTTCTTTAAAAAGGTTGTTTAATACACAAAGTACTTAGAAAGTTCTAAATTCAAGTACTTAAGGACCACGTTTCCTTTTAATGGGAGGGCTTGACAGCTACATGATAAATATAGAGTAAGAGTTTCATTTCATTATATTAGGTTTCTCACAGTGGATTTACGATATTTAGATTGCACAGTATTCACTGCTATAATGTTATAGTCAATGCACCTTTTTATGATGAAACATCCTAAGAATGGATTAGTAAAAAATATAAACCAATTTCACAGAGAGATTTAATAGTTCCTTTTCGATACACTTTCTTAGCTGAAGAGGAGACTCAATACTTACACAGCTAAGTGCTAGAAAAGTAAACTTGTGTTCAAAATTGCAGAACAGCAAAAGTAGTTATGGAACTGCATATTGGGAAAATTTTCCCATCTCTTTTCCTACACCAATATATACACACACAAATGTGGCTTATTACAGCTGAAGTCACTGTTTAGCAGGCTTAGTTCCTTTTCATTTGTATGCTCCCAAGGTTATGTAAATTACATTTAAGCTATGATAAATATATAACCAAAATATGTAAAAACATGTAGTTTGGGTATCCTAGTAATTTTTGACATGTAGATTTCTGGTTCTTACAGCTTAGATACATTTCGTAGCCAGAATGATTACACTTCTCTTTTTGACTAGTTCTCGGACTTTTAAATAATGAACAGGACAAGAAAATAAAACATTTTCTTTTGGGTAATGGGCAAACTAGCAATTCGATGAGTATTTTTAAATTAACTGTGTTCATGTACAGCATTTAGACATCTCATTCCCTCCCTTAGGACAGAGTTAGCCACTACCTAAAAGAGTAACATCAGCGACTGAGAGTGATTGCTTCCCTGACCTGCCATCTGACTGCTGCTGGAGCTGCTCACCAACGGCTACTGCTGGCTGCTCCTTCCACCCACACAGCCACCTCGGGTGGATTTTGTTGCAACTCTCTTTGCATGAGGAAACAAGGGTCTGGGTCAAAGAGCTCACGCAGCAATAAACCTTGGGGAGAAAGCTTTGGCTTTGTTTGAGTGTCAAAGTCAAATCTCAGAAAAGGGCTAATCTGGACGATACAAAAGGTGCGTGTGATTCATTAGAGAAGGGTGGAAACCACACCTGTTTACAGAAGGGTCAGAGGCAGCAGCAGTTAATTGTTTATTGTAAGTAATACACAAATAAACCTTATTTACAAAACATTGATAAATACGAATATTCTATCTACAGTTACAGATGGAATCACTAATTAAATTGGATTATTTATTCTGCAATCAGTTGCTGGAGTCAACAGTTCTTAAAAAAGAAAAAAGCACTCAGTCTGTAAATTAGATGCTTAATGCAAAATCACCTCCCATCAAGTGAATGCACATCATAACTATTTTCTTTTAATAGTCAAACCCAACCTTATTTAAAATGCAACATATTTTGCTCCTAAACATTGAGGCTAGTTCATCTCTAGTGCAGCTCAAATGAATACGGTGATGTTATACCAGAGATTAATTTGGACCCATTACACGTAACAATACATGTTTATTATATGTAATGTTATAGACTTTCAGATATTGTGAGTGCAAAGGATATTAAATATGCAGAGCATTGCACCACTGCCGCCTTTTGTCTTTTGGGATGAATTCAGCGAATCTCTCTGTTATGTGAGTGAAACACTGGCAGTGCTGGCTACAGCTAAATAGAGTGCAAGCTTCCCACACAGAATGTCCACTGTCTTTCTTGACCAGCAAAACTCCTGCTACAAGACCTCTCAAGTAAAGGCTCTAGTTGTACCAAGTTTTGCTTTCCAGATGCTACCAGAGCAAACTTAATATTTTTATGACAGTAACTCTTAAAGGCTCAATCCAGATCAGAGGACCCATTGTGCTAGGCACTATACAAACACTTAGGAGTATCAGCCCGGATGACCTTTCCAACTAAATAGACGTAACAGGTAACTATCCTTACATCATCCCCATTTTACAGATGGGGAATTAAAGCAGAGAGATTAAGTGATTTACTCAAAAGTCACACAGGAAGTCTGTGGCAGATGCAGGAATAGAACCAGATCACTTGAGACCCAGTCCAATGCCTCAGCCTCAAGGCCATCCTTCCACCTTAGCCAGTTCAGTTTACAATATATAGTATAAAGTGTTGAACATACTTGTTTATCTATACTAGAAAATTCTGTAGAAATTATACTTCCGCTTGTTCCAACACAAGTTCAGATGAACCAGTGGGAACCATAGGGTAGACGAGGTTCTTGAAGCTGTACTAGTTTGCACTGGTATATTCATAAGTCACTGAAGCCTTGCCTAGACTATGAGTCCCATCAATTCAACTGAACCAATGTGAGAACTGATGAAGTTTTATTGTAAAATTCCATGGTGTGAGAAAAGGGAGCACATCATTTCACTTCCATTGTTAGCTTCCACCTTAGCCTACAAAACATTCAACAATGACTAGGCCAGCTGATGTGGTGTGTCTGCTGCTTATTATACTAATTGTAATAGTATTACTGTCCTCCTGTGCTCCCCATCCATTTATTGCATGTCATGTGCCTTACTTGGGGCTGAAACTCTTCCTTGTGCTGCATGCAATGCTCACACAAAACAATCTCAATCTTGATTGAGGTATCTAGGTACTACTGCAATACAAATGAAGAATCATCCCAAATTTTACTAATATAGTAACTATATTAAGCTTTTTTTCTTTTTACAAGATACCTAAGCATAGCATATCTTGCAACACTTCACTGTTTTTAACTCCCCTACTCAGGTCTTCACCCCTTGCTGTGTTTATATCATTTACAAAGTAATGTCCTTGTAGAAAAAAAACTAATTTCAAGTGCATTTATAAAATGCTGAATACATTTGTGTCACTGTCTGACAAACACTTCTGATGTCATTTTCCTCCAGCATAATTACATGCTATTGAATTATCACTTTAAGACCCAAACCTCCCCACCCCAAGAGAACCCTTGAAGCCTGCACAGAGCCCCACTGAAGACAAAGGGGCTTCGTGTACATCAGCTTGCAGGATCAGGCCCCAAAAGTCTTCAACTTCCTAAAAATCTCCACACAGCAAAGAGAATCAGGTTTTTGCCCCTAGAAAGACCATGAGATAAGTGATAAAAATAATGGTTTCATATGGACAATCAGGGTTCAACTCACCCACCTTTTTTTTGGTATAAAGGAGAGACAACAGCACTAGGGATTATAAGAAGCTGCATTAAAAACAAGAAAGAATTGAATGCCTTGAACCTTATGCTTCATATTACTAACAATATAGGAGAGAAAGGATTTGTGGAATTCAGTGCAGGATTATTCCAAAATAGCTATAAGGCAACTTTTCTTTTTAAGCTTGTAAAAAGAAGTGCAGAAACAGTCAACTACTGTCAACTACTCTTTGCATTGTAAACAATGATGTATCAACATGCTAATGCACCGAGACAATTTCTCTGTTTAAAAAAATTACATTAAGATAATTCTTTTAAAAAACAAAAGCAGTTGTATCCCACGCAAGAATTCAGTTGATTTAAAAAATAAAACTAACACTGAGGATATTGGTCTATCGATGACTGTTCATTTACTGGTCTCTTTTGGTTGTGTTCCAGTAAGGCATTTAACAGATCACACCATGGCTTTCTAAAGAGATCACGAGCATGTGACAGGGTTATGCTGCCAACAAACAAGTAACATAGCTTGCCAAAGAATGGTCTTGAAATTATAAATGCTTGAAAAATATTAGCTGAACAATTAGAAATTGAGTGCTTATGCCACAAAATAGGAAGGAATTCTTAGAGAAAGACTTCAACTGGTCTTAGCAAATACACTGTGTAGTACAATGATTCAAACTGGAATTCTAGATGCATCTAGAACTATCCTTACATCTAGGAATGAAGTTGGGATTTGAATATCCAGGAATTAGAGGTTGGAGGGGCTAGGGTATACAAAGAAGAATGTACACACTTCACAATAAAGCATAGTTCTTACTTTGCAAAACATCCACTGTAAGGGACAAGGTTTATCAAACAAAACCCATTCATTGGCTTTCCATCACTGCATTGTTAGCTCAAGGTATAACTCTAGCCTTGCCCCTTAATCAACTCCTGTTTACATACAAAAAACTCAAGATATAGAGTGAAGTGGTGCTTTAACTCTTGCTCCATGGCAGGCCAGCTAAAGCTCAAATGCTGTTGATGCTTGAACTAGTAATACAGTGGGGTCTCCTCTAACCAATAATCATTCTGTGGCTATTAGCCAGGATGGACAGGGATGGTGTCCCAAGCCTCTGTTTTCCAGAAGCTGGGAATGGGTGACAGGGGATGGAAAACAGATACTTGGGACACCATTCCTGTCCATCCTGGCTAATAGCCACTGATGGACCTATCCTCTATGAACTTATCTAGATCTTTTTTGAACCCTGTTATAGTCTTGGCCTTCACAACATCCTCTGGCAAGGAGTTCTACAGGTTGACTGTGCATTGTGTGAAAAAAATACTTCCTGTTTTGTTTTAAACCTGCTGCCTATTAATTTCATTTGGTGACCCCTAGTTCTTGTGTTATGAGAAGGAGTAAATAACACTTGCTTATTTACTTTCCCCACACCAGTCATGATTTTGTAGCCCTCTATCACATCCCCCTCTTAATTGTCTCTTTTCCAAGTTGAAGAGTCCCAGTCTTATTAATCTCTCCTCATACGGAAGCCATTCCATACCCCTAATCATTTTTGTTGCCCTTTTCTGAACCTTTTCCAATTCCAATATCTTTTTTGAGATGGGGCAACCACATCTGCACGCAGTATTCAAGATGTGGGTGTACCATGGATTTTTATATAGGCAATATGGTATTTTCTGTCTTCTTATCTATCCCTTTCTTAAGGATTCCCAACATTGTTTGCTTTTTTGACTGCCACTCCGCATTGAGTGGATGTTTTCAGAGAACTATCCACAATTACTCCAAGATCTCTTTCTTGAGTGGTAACAGCCAATGTAGAGCCCATCATTTTATATGTATCGTTGGGATTATGTTTTCCAATGTGCATTACTTTGCATTTATCAACACTGAATTTCATCTGCCATGTTGTTGCCCAGTCAGCCCGTTTTGATAGACCCTTTTGCAGCTCTTTGCAGTCTGCCTGGGTCTTAACTATCTTGAGCAATTTTGAATCATCTGCGAATTTTGCACCTCACTGTTTACCCCTTTTTCTAGATCATTTATGAATATATTGAATAGGACTGGGCCAAGTATAGACCCCTGGGGGACACCACTATTTACCTCTCTCCATTCTGAAAACTGACCATTTATTCCTACCCTTTGTTTCCTATCTTTTAACCAGTTACCAATCCACGAGAGGACCTTCCCTCTTATCCCATGACAGCTTACTTTGCTTAAGAGCCTTTGGTGAGGGATCTCGTCAAAGGCTTTCTGAAAATTTAAGTACACTAGATCCACTGGATCCCCTTTGTCCTCATGCTTGTTGACCCCCCTCAGAGAGTTCTAGTAGATTGGTGAGGCATGATTTCCCTTTACAAAAACCATGTTGACTCTTCCCTAACAAATTATGGGGGATGGGGGGGTTGTTTTTTGTTTTAAAAAACACTGTTATACCCTCCATCCAAGTCCTCATCCTCTGTACTAATACTACTTTTCAACCCACCCAAGCACATTGATTTCCTGGGAAACATTCTCAATCTACAGACTCCTATGGCTTCCACCACTGTAGTATCTGAGTACCTAACAAACACTGATATCCTCACAATGCAGCTTCTCAATACATTGCTCTTTGCTATTGTGTGTTTGCTTACAGGCTTTCAAGTCATGAGACACTGATTATACCCAAATCACGTATTATATCAAGGGCTTTACTGACATGTAGCTGTAATACAACTACTGCATTCCTTTCACAACCAATACTGCAATCTGATAAAAAAAGTTATCAAATTTATCTCACAAATCATCCAGATAAATACAGTGACCAAGTGACACTATTTTTCCCCTATATTGTGCTAAAGCAAGAATGCATTGGCTGTGACTAGATCAACGGAGCTCATTCCTAGACTCCATTGGCATATAGCAGGAAGAGCACATTGCAAAAGATAAAGAAACACAAATTTAAGATAGTTTCCAAAGTGGCTTCCTTTTTTCTGGGGATGCAAGAATTGCCAAAACTAAGGCTATCCCCTTCCATTCCACCCTGATAATAAATGGATAGGAAAAAACTCTTGAGCTCAAGTAATCTAGAGTTTTGAAGAAGCTGAAATAATAGTTCAGATGGTAAAGCAATACTCCGTGGCCTCACTTCCGGATCTAGTTAACTTTAACCTGATTACACCTAGGCTATTATGCTGAAAAACCTCTTTACATCAGCAAAATCTATTAAATGAGAGCTGACCAATTAAACAACTTGAAGTTTTTCATTTCATACATCTTTTAATAACCCCTTATTACATTCAGGCCAATATGCTGGCTAGTTATGTGATGGAGCTACCAACAGGTACTCTTCCAATCTCAAAAACCACTACTCATTTTTAGTGCCCCGGCACTGGCTCAGATATTCTACAGAGGCTATGCTGCAACATACTACGGTCTTGTCTACACTGCATCTTGATGTGCACAAGCTGGGATGTAAACTCTGGTGCACACCAGTGTGCTGTGCACTAACTGGACATTAATGCATGCTAGAAGTTCCCTACCATCCACTGATGTAGTTCCATTTCAAACAGTACTATGTCAACATACACTAGAAAGCTTTTAGTATGCACCAATCATGTTCACGCCCCACTGGTGTGCATTAGAATTTACACCCAAGCTGGTCTGCACTAACGCTTAGGGCTTGTCAACACAAAAACTGTACCACCTTAGCTATGCCTGTAGAGTTAAAAACAGTACAAACCCCGAGTGTTGACACAGTTGGGAGAATCAGTTACACCTGCGTAAGGCACCTTCCTACTGGTATACTCGAGTCCAAAGTTGCGGGTATACTGCTTTAACTATTTAGGTTAGTGAACCACAAACGTTGGAGGGTTGTGCCCCCCCCCCACCTCTGTCCTTGCCTCCCACACCCTTGGAGCCGGGAGTGGGACTGCAGCTGGGGGGTGAGTGTAATATGAACGGGGGTAAAGGGGCCGCGGCTAGGGGCGGTTCTTGGAGCAGGGCCACGGTTTGGGGCGGGATCAGAGCCACAGCAAGGCTGCGGTGGGGGCCAGCAGCCAGGCCTGTGGCCAGCTGCAGCTCTGATCCTGGCCTTGCCACCAGCATTGGCCTCAGGCCAGGAAAGGAGCTGCAGTCAGTAGCCAAGGTTCGGGCCAGGGTGGTACTTCCTCCCCACCCCCAAACAGTCCGTCATGCCCCCCTGGGGGAGGGGGGGTCCCCACACTTTGGGGACCTCTGCTTTAGGTTTAAAAAGCCACCCCACCCCACCCAAAATAGTTAAATCTGCACAGCTTAAACTAAAATGAAACAACAAGGAGTCCGGTGGCACCTGAGGTTTTTTACCCACGAAATCTTATGCCCAAATAAATCTGTTAGTCTTTAAGGTGCCACAGGACTCCTTGTTGTTTTTGTGTATACAGACTAACACTGCTACAAGTTTTCCTGAGAATGGAATATGTTCATTCTTCTCTAGAAGAGATATTATGTAATGAGTTATACTACAAACCTTTTCCTAAATTAAAAAGAACTCCATATATTTTGTAAGGAGGCAGTATATTTTCTTGTCCTCTTCCCTCTGGATATTCTAGGATCACTCTACTTTAGTTTACTTTACGTGTTGTATCAAGGCAGCACCTAAGATTCCAGAAACTGTTTCCACTATAACCTTACTTTCCGAATCTATTCCTTGGCTATAACATTTTAATCCAGTTTGCTCTATCTGAATCCAAGTTCTGCCTTAGAAAAATAAAACAGAATTTTCACATTACAAAAAACTAAGCCTGAATAATCTCTGCGTGCAAAATTTTAGCTCCCTAAATAAACATTATTGTTTCAACTGCATACTGGGAACAATATTCAGATACATCTTAAACATATTTGAACCCAGTTGTCTGGAAAATCCCAACGTACAATAGCACAATTTTTTTTAATCTTCACCCTTTTATCAGACTACAGCCATTGAAGTTAATCAAAAGCAGCAGCTTTAAAGAACAGCAAAAACCCACTGCTGCCCCATCTTCTCCTGTTTCAGATTTTTCTCCCTGTCCTCTGATGAATTTGGATTACTAGAATTTTGCTTTCCCACTCCCTGAATAGCCAATGAAGGATAACAAAAGATGCAGTTACCAACTCTCAGTATACTCAATTAGCTCATTACTTCTATTTGCCTTTAAGCTTTCAGCGAAGCAGAGTCACAACCTACAAACCCTTTTCTTTGATAAAGAGTTGGACCAAGTTATTTCATAAGATGGAACAAGCCAGAGGATCTCATATTAATGGCTACAGTCCACCTCCATTGGTTCACACTAAACTGTGCCAGACAAATTGCATACAAATAAAATTGTCACAATGAAACATCCAGAATAAGAGATATCTATATACATCCATCTCTCTTTTAACCTTTTTTTTTTTTTTTTTGGGGGGGGGGGGGGGGGGAGGAGGGAGAGAACTTAATTGAGACGGAGCTAAAAATACAATACAAATACCTTGTGGTGATCACTGAAGATAAATATTCTTTTGTATTGCAAAGCTTGGCTGCCAATATTATATACAAAGTAGGTTTTTTTTTTACTGCTTACTTAGAAGGACAACATGAAGTTTCCTCTCCTTTCGGAGGGATCATTTGTTAAAATGGTTCCACTAGCAGATCAAATATCAATTAAATCCTCAAAAGACAACAAGGAGGTTTCATTTGCATCATAGCCCCAGTTTCTAGTTTCTGCCTGCAAGTACAATGAAAAGAGGATAATCTGAGATGAAACAATAGACTTTAAAACATTTAAATAATTTTTCACTATGATCCGATATAAAAACGTACAAATTAATGGGAAGATTCGTATATACAGTAGAACCTCAGAGGAACGAACACCTCGGGAATGGAGGTTGTTCATAACTCTGAAACGTTTGTAACTCTGAAACGTTTGTAACTCTGAACAAAACATTATGGTTGTTCTTTCAAAAGTTTACAACTGAACATTAACTTAATACAGCTTTGAAACTACTATGCAAAAGAAAAATATTGCTTTTAACAATCTTAATTTAAATGAAACAAGCACAGAAACAGTTTCCTTGCCTTGTCAAAAAAAATTTAAACTTTCCCTTTATTTTTTTTAGTAGTTTATGTTTATAAACCCCCGGTATTACTGTACAGTATTTGGTTTTTTTGGTGTTTGTTTTTTGTTTGGTTTCTGCTGCTGCGCTGCCTGATTGTGTACTTCCGGTTCCAAGTGAGGTGTGTGGTTGACCGGTCAGTTCGTAACTCTGTTGTTCTACTGTGCTATAATCTGATCATTGCAACTGCACCAAGTAAATTGTTATAATATATTTATACTATTTTGCATAATTAACCAAAAGAATTCTGTCATTTTGACAGTTTAATGATGGAAAATAGGACTGAGAGAACCCAGATTCCAATTAGAAAATTTTGGATTTCTAAGTTTCCAAGTTATTACCAGTAAAACTATATTATGATGTCACCAAAAAGATTATTGAATTTACCATGCAACAGCCTGAATGTTTAGTATTTTAAAGGCTTAATTGGAAAGCAGATGCTTTCAGCCTTACTTCGTACCATTATATGGTGACTAGAAAGCATTGTGAAAAATGACAACTTTCTTTCATGCTTCAGAGATGCACATGCAGCTTCTACCGACTTCAGTGAGATCACCATCTAAGGGGAGATTTTGACAGTGTCAAATTCATTCCAAAATTAATTTGAATATAGAAGTTTTAGAACCTCAATAGAACACAGCCCCCAAAACACTTCCTGTCCCTTGCCACTCTTCCACAATGCTCCCCCCCAGTCCCACTTAAAAGACAAGAAATCCTATGTTGTGCATGTGAAACTGCATGTCAGGTGCCACTCTCAAGTGACAAATCAAATAAGGCTAATATCAGATGCTGTTTTGAGGGCAGGGATAGGGCAGACAACAAGGAGAGGAGGGTGTTTCCTAATCCACAATCGGTCTTCTTATCATTGCTGCAGATTAATGAGGCTGAGCTGTGTATTTTAAGAGGTTTGAGAAATTCTAACTAATCCTGTCATTTTAACATTTCTAATTGTATCCCAAATGGGCCAGCGATTTTCTGCTACACAATACATATGCAGTCTATATCAAACTGGTGAGGATGATATGAAATACACTTTACGAGTAGCATGACAACATTTTTTAAAAAAAATCTTTCTTAAAACACACAGACACACTCTACAGTGACCTGGTATCACACTAGCTGGGACCTAATGACAATCTGATCCCCGTCCAAACAGATTTACTTATCTATTCAAAAATACTATTTTACACAAAGTACTGGTTGTTAATGATTCATCAACCCTAAAACAAGTACATCCCTCCAGTGCTTCTAACGCAATTACATTAGCTTAGAACTGGAGTTGAAAGTGTCTCATATGTGGCTATCTGCACACCTGCTAAATCAAATTGTAGTTGCCAAATGTGTGATCATCTACTTCAGTTTGCTGCTGTTTTCACAAATTAGCAGAGGTGCCCAAGATAAACCAAAAATAATGGAGTGTTCAACCCCAAAAGAGTGACTGGGATGAGAATGCAACAAACATTGGGTAAACAACAAGTCAGGAGTCTGAAGTAGTGATGTGTGAGGAGGAGGATGCAGCCCTAAGAAAGTGTGGCCAAGTCTAAAGTTGTAATCATTGGGACATGCACAACTGTCCTAAAACATTATTAAGAGCCACTCTTCTAGAGACCAAAAACCACCTCGTCACAATCTAGACATTAAATATTTCTGCACTACCCCATCTTTATAATCCTTGCCCTTCGGCTACAGAGTAGGAGAGTCCCTTTTAAGGTCGCAAAATTCCTCAAAACTTTTAGTATGTGTTTTTACGCTGGCTTCACTTAGGCCTATTGATGGAATTATTCAGTCATGAAAGTCTCCGCTGGACTTGCAGATCTCAAAGGTTATGTCTACAGTATGGCTGGGAAGTGATTCCTAGAGTGGGTAGACAGACTTACACTAGCTGGCACTGATGGCAGTCTGGGCTAGCCACCTGAGTCCAAGGTTCCCCAAGCCCCTGGGTCTGAGCTCAGGT
This sequence comes from Malaclemys terrapin pileata, assembly GCF_027887155.1. NCBI lineage: Eukaryota > Metazoa > Chordata > Testudines > Emydidae > Malaclemys > Malaclemys terrapin. Next base: position 2,841,127 of record NC_071512.1, on the reverse strand, counting down.
GGCTAGCCTATGGTGCAACAGCCACACGGTGATTTTTTGTATGCTAGCTCAAACTGAGCTTATGAGAGTCTATCTGGGCTGGGAATCACACCTCCCAGTTGCAGCATAGACATACCCACAGTGATTGCCTAGTCTGGGAAATATCAAAGTAAATAACTTAATCAGTTGAAAGCAGATTAATTGAAACCTAGTTATTTGGATTGCTTTCTTTAAACTTAGTACAGTCCCAATTGAGGACACCGAGGCAAAATTCCAAACCGACAATCTCCCTAAAAGAAGACACTCATTCAATAATTTGGCTCTACTCTTCAGAAACAGGGTATGAATAGAGAGAAATAAAATTAGTCTTTAAAGAAATTGTTGGACTTCTTCATTTGAGTGACCTTTGTAGTCCCAGATGCACTTCCATATCTGTCTAAGGAGCATATTCTCAAATGTGAAGGACTTTAGCTAAACAATATCCACTTATTCCACTTTGAGCTGGGAAGTTAAAGCCCACACCCAAAACTAAAAATATACATCTCCTCTATCTTTATCCATTTCCTCTGAATACCCATGACTGCAATGTCAGGAAGATGAGAGAGATGCTGCAAGAAAGATGGAGGTAGACCAATGAGAGAGCTGAACACATTAGTATGCACATTGGTGGAATAATGGCAGGCGTTTGACACACCATCTTAGTCAGGTCTAGGAGAGCCTCGTTAACAGGTAGATTCACCCTGGAGGGTGTTGCCAACTGCAAGATATCCAGCAGCTTGTTTTGAGGATCCTTGACCTCCTCCAGCAGGATCTGCAGAGTATCTGCTACACTTCTAATGAGGTCCTGAAACTGCCTGAAGTCATCAGCCATGGAAGGTGGTGGAGGCATAACCGTCTCATCCGGTGATGACGAAATTGGAGTCTCAGGGGTGACTTCTTCATCTGCCCTAGCTTCCTGTTCTTCGAAAGTTTCCATCTGTGGTGGGGGGGGATCGGTAGGGGGCAGGATGTGAAACCCTGGTTTCCCTGAGGGATGGCACATGTGGTCTGTTAAATTGCTGCCAACAGGCAGCCCACACGTCCCAATACAGCCATTATGGGGTCTGCAAAGATGCGGAGGTACATGCAAAGCTGGTTCCACCATCCTTCGTCACCTGCAAGGTCCTCCCTGTGGCTGGCTAAAGGCAGATTCCCAAAGGGTTACGTAGGAAAACCCCTCACTGGAACCAAGGAGACCTACTGGGAATTCTCTTCCTGCACATCCTCCCATGGGGGAGGTTGGGCAGCAAATTGAGGATGGAGGAGAACCCTGGGCCATGTAATGGCTGCTCAGAGACAGAGGTCTCAGTAACAAGAGACATTCAGTACCTATCAACAACGGGGACTCTGGTTCCTCCAACACTGAGAGGTGCCTCAAGTATAGGAATTCCCGATGACGATGGGCATACTGCAGGCATTGTAGATATCAGATGCCATTGCTTGCTCGGTACCAAGGATACCACTTGCATAGGTACTCCCAGCTGAGCTGCTTGCATCAATACTGATGGCCGGACTGAGGCATGTGTCGGCACCAATGGCTCAGTAAGGTGCTTCAGGCTGAACTCAACGGTACTCTGTGTTTGTTCTCCTTACTGGTGGAGGGCATCAGTGCCCTATTGGAGCCATGCATCCTCTCCTTGGAGCTCTGGGGCTTCACAGGCTTGCTGCAACTGGAGAAAGAGTCCTCGGACTCAATGATACCTTCAGAGACCGATGACCTCACCAGGGATGTGGTCTTTTTTGGAGCAGGCTCCTTAGAGTGAGAGTCCGCGGTCCTCTTTTTGGGCGTCTTCCTAATGGGTTTCACAGACTTTCCTTTCTCAGGGGAACCATGCCCTGAGATTGATGGGGCACTGGACTTGTCCGGGGACAGATGTACCAGAGAGAGTGGGGGGGTTCCTGACCTGGCTTGGATGTATTCCATGGTATATTCCATGGCTAATAGTCTGAGCTTTATCTCACTGTTCTTCCTTGCCCTGGACATAAGGACCAAACAGAAGAATTACTTCTGGGAGACATGGGAATCACCCAGGCAATGGACACACTTGGCGTGCCTGTTGCTTACCATAGAGCCTCCCAAGAAGAGGCAGTGTTTGAACTCTGACAAGCCAGGCATGTCCTGCTAGGAGAAGACAATTCTCCTGGAGGGAATGGGGGGGTGGGAGGGGAGAAATCCTCTCACTTAAAACTAACTAACTATACTAAACACTAAGGGCTTGTCTTCACTACCAGGGTAAGTCAACCTAAGTTATGCTACTCCAGCTATGTGAATAACTTACCCCAGTATATTTGCTGCGCTGCATCGATGGGAGACGCTCACTGGTCGACTTACTTTATTCTTCTCGGGGAGCTGAAGCTATCAGATCCGAGTCGACTGGAGAGGGTCTTCACTAGACCTGCTAAATCGACACCAGCTGCATCAACTGCAGCAGCGTTGATCTCCCCCGTAGCGAAGACCAGCCCTTACTTACAACTTCCTAACTGCAAGAAAAATCAGAAGGCTGAGTATGCTCTAGGTAGATGTGGTCGAGTTCTATCTCAGATGGTAGAGAAGAAACGGAGGGCAGCTTCGCACCTCTATATAGCCTCAGGGTCTGTCATGAGGAAGTACAGGGCACACGTGCAGGACAAATGCTACCTCGAAATCTCCAATCAAGGGCTCAAGAGGTGCATGCGCACCTGAAGTAGAGCACCCATAGGGACACTACTCGAAGAAGTAGTATGAGTTCAAGAGGCCCCATAGTTGAAGTGCAGGTTTTATTCTCCCATTGATACATGTACATAACTGTCACAAACAACTGGAGTCATGTATGTGCATCGAGGGAAAAATGGTGGTCTGCTATTTATGTCTTCGTTATTGGTAACTAGATTTTATATTACATTGTTCAACAAGTTTTGAGGTTTTGGGGGAAGGGGGTTGTTTGTTTTTTAGTAAAAGTGATTGACCAGATGCCTTTAACATGGTTGCTCAGAAAAAAGCAGCAGCTTTCTCTCCTTTGAAAACATCTCTATTTTCAAAGTGTCACTTTATACATTGGAGGTTAGAGCTAATCAATATTTGTATTCTGTTTTTCTATTTTGTAAACCATTTTCCAATTTTGAAACAGGAGAACAATCAAAACTAATTAAATAGAAAGATTTAAATCTCAAGCATACAAAGGCTACTTTTTAAAGTGACATGTGAAAACAGAAATGCACATTGATTTTTTTGGCTGTGGAATAGGGACAGCACTATCATTGTGCTTTCAGTCACCATTAATTTACAACTGAGCACTCCTCTCTTAATGCGTCTTTCAGCCATTCAAATATTCCTTTTATTTAAAGATGGACTGAGAAAACAAAAGCAGGCTCACCCGCCCGATTTGTGGGAATGGGAAAGTACCATCCTACAATCAAGGAAATTTCTTGTTTTTATTACTGAGTTTTGACATGGAGCCATCACTAAATCTGATATCCCAGTCACCTATCAGGATGCATACAACTTACTAATCCCAGAGGCCAAGAGGATCTCTTTTCTTTCCTAATATTGCCATAAAGCAAATCTTACAACGAAGCAAAGCTATTCCAGTTAGGAGGAATTCAGAGGGATTCATAATTTTTTTCATCTGCCTCATCATGTTGCTTCCAGAAAATGAGGAAGAGAAAATGGCCATCAGCCAGCTCTACCTCTAAACCCTGTAAATGTGCTCACTGTTCACCCACGGGGGAGAGAAAACCAGGCACCAATGGTCCACACTTTAAGGTTTCCACTAAAACAGATCATGGCAGTCTATGCTACCACACATGGGGGGAGGGAAGGGAAAGCAGTTGCTGCATAGTTTAGTTAGAAGCTGAAATTAGAGGGTGCATACATAGAATCTGAGTGCAGGAGTCTTCCTTTGGAATTCAAATTATTTAGTGACAGCTGCGATGCTTATGTATAGATTACTTAGAAAGGGGCAATCCTGATTAGAAATTTACAATGGATAGAAATTAGTTATGCTTCTGGGAAGAAAGCATGTATACAACACCCTATTTTATAATGCACTGTCGTAGGCAGCATTAACTGGAGGAAATAGCACAGCATTGGGAGTAAAGCACATCTGAGTTTTAATCCTGGTTCTGCTGCACTCACACTGTGTAGTGCTGGGCAAGACACTTCACCTCTGCCTGACTTCCCTTAGCTATAAAATGAAAGCAAGGCTTAGCTACTTGAGAGCTGTCAAAGTTAGTTCATGACTGAAGAGCACTCTAAAGATGCTCAGATCAGGCACTTGAACTAAGATTCGTATACAGTACATATAGTGTTTATCTTGGTTCTAAGTGCTGTATTTTTACACCCCATACAAGGGTAAGAGTTTCAACCAAATTGGGTCCTGTTCCATAACTAGGCTCCGAGGAACTATAGAAACAAAAATAAATAATAATTAAGGAGCTCTAAGATCAAGTCATCACAGGAATAAAGCTGGAGTGCATGAGTTATGACACACAAGCGTCCCAAAGTCTTCCTGATCGCAATTGCCTTTTTAAATTTAAAATTATGTGCCCAATTAGATCACTCCACTGACTGAGCATTCTAACACCACAGAATGACGTTACCCATTAAATGCAATTACATATTGCAGATCTTAGTACAAGAGGTTACAAATCATCAGTGCTACAATGTCTACTAATGCACACAAGGTACAGTAGTAAGTTAAGGGACAAAGTGGCACATTTTGGAAAGTAATTTCTTCAAGCAATCCTAACCATCTTTATGAATACCAGGCAATTAGAGCTACCTTCATTTGTCTATATGAACCATAAGATTTCATTAACATCGAAGGTCAGGTATTTCAAGATCTTAAACCATAGAAACTGCCATACTGGATCCAACTGAGGTGCACCCAAATCCAATACCCTTATGACGGACAGATGCTTCAAATGGAAGTTTTAAGAAACCCTGTAATAGGCAATTACGGAATAACTTGCCAGCAGACACAATTCTTCCTTACCCCAGCAGAGGTTGTATAGGCTTTTGCCCAGAAGCATATGGGTTTATTTACTTTCCAAGTTGGCAGAGGGCAGATTCCACTGCCACATTGTGCTTCCTGGAAATTGAGGAATCAGAGTAATTTAGCAAAACAAAAATCACACCAAAAGGGTGAAACACAGCTTCACTGTAGAGGGAAAAAAATAATTCATCTGTTTTAATGATTACCATGATTTACTCAGTTTTATGGGTATTCATGTAAACCAAGTGTCCTGCACTCAAATCTACTTTGTGTAATACATGTATATATTTGTGTGTATATTACTACACCCACTTATCTTGCATTAAAAACATTGCTTCACTTTCTTTGATCTACCGCTTATTTTCCGGGCGATAATTTACTGGTACATTTTGGATGGAGGAAAAAAAGCTTTGCCACAAAAATAGCACATGGGCACAGAGATGCAGAATTTATGTTCTTTCAAAAATAAGTAATTTATATTACAATATTAAATTACATGCACTAGTAACTAGAGGGATTAATTTAGAAAGTTAGACGAGCAGGTAGAGCAGGGGTCGGCAATGTTTGGCACGCGGCTCGCCAGGGCAAGCACCCTGGCGGGCCGGGCCAGTTTATTTACCGGCTGACGCGGCAGGTTCAGCCAATCGCGGCCCCCACTGGCCGCGGTTCGCCGTCCTGGGCCAATGGGGGCGGCAGGAAGCGGCGGCGGGTGAGTGATGTGCTGGCCGCGGCTTCCCTTGGCGAGCCGCATGCCAAACATGCCGACCCCTGAGGTAGAGTGACTACTTGAAATTAAGCTGGAACTGTTCTCTTTTTGTTACTAAGCTATTCATTCAGCCCTACAAGAAACAAGGGCTTTGGGAAAGATGTTGCCTGTGACAACCGTGCTTAGCAGACACAGTTACACTCTGTGCTCGTATGCATCATATAGCTTCACAATGAGCTTTCTTCTCAATCCCAACACTACGTTCCTTCTCTCTCTCAGAAGGACTGGTAGGAGCAGAGAGGAAAAGTACATATAAGGACGGAGACAGTAACAATCACCTTGCTTGTAATAAGGATACAAAATGCTCACTGTTAAAGTAGTTATCACCAGGAGGTTTCATAAAGCAGCAATGGGAGGATAACTCATGCAGTCAGGGTTAACTGTCCCTTACATACAGTGATCAAAATGCTCCTTGCTCTAGAGATCTTACTTATACATAACAAAATAAATCTTAAATATAAGGGAAAATGAAATGACCCTGGAGCTAGAGGGGAGTTTACAGGAAGGTCAGACAGCTGTAGATAAGTACTAGACTGTTATTTACCCTTCAGCTGGATAGATCATGTGATAGATCATTTACCATAATACCGGCTATTACTACTGTAAGCCAATGAGCAATAACTTAGTCACGGAAGGGCTGAATACTCTGGGTGGACAAATCCATACACCAAAAAGAAAACTGCCTGTAAACAAGCTCAGCAATTACAGGCATAAGGAAAAATTGCTGAAAAAAAAAAAATAGTTAAGTGAGGGGATTTAAATCACACAGTGGGTATGAGAAGTAAGGCCCTACTTACATCTTGGTCAAACATCAGCAAAAAAATACAAGCAACAGGGAACTGGAAGTGAAATATAAGCCATATAACTGTAGAGTAAACTACTGATAGGCAATACTATTTAATCACTAAACATGGTGCAGACTTAACATGGGCTGATACACAAACACGTGTGACTAGGCGCCAGGGACTCCAGAGTACTATCCTTCATTACCATTGTCTCACGTACAGAGCTGAGCACTTAATACGAGTGCAAACATTACTACCCATTCTAAACTGGGACATACACACTTGCTCTGCATATCAAAACACAGAAATTACCTAAATGCATGCATTTGGCACGACAGTAATAGTGAAATATGTTTCCATAAGTATCCCACTTGAAGTAGGGCCTACAGTGATATGGAACTATGCACGGTCATGTGGGAGTAGAGCTATATATACGCATTTACCTCTACAGCCAACAGCGAGGTGGCATGTTGAAGTGTTGTGGAGGTGACACGTTCACCCTGGGGAGGGGTATGGTCAAGTTTCAACTATCAAAGCGCCAAAGCAATTCTATGATGTCCTCCAAGACTGATTATGTAACTATGGGATCAGAACCCATCGGGGGGGGGGGGGGGGAAGAGATCTATATAAGGACAGGGAATTCAGAATTCAAGATCTTCCTCACCCCTTTAATTAATTTGTATGTCCAAGTATCTCCAAAACACAAGCAGAGTAGTGACCAATCTTCTGTACTACTAACTCATACATCTAAACTGTAATCCAAATGAAGACAGACAGTCTGAAAACTTTTGGATCATCCCGTGCTCATTACATTCATATTTTTCAGTGCGACACCTATTTTGTCTAGGCATTCCTGGTTTTAGAGATTCCAAACCTCTTTTTTCAAGATTACTTTCTCCTTATAGGAGAATGTTAATTTTTAAATTGCTAAAGTATCAGATTGTCTAACATTTTGTACTATTATCAATTCATTTCTTACTCCAGAAGCCCTGGGCATTCAGGAGATAACAGAAGCTTGGAGCAGTAAAATAATGAAATGCTGCAGAAAGTGAACCCCCCGGCTATAAAGTCAACAGACTGAGATCTGATTGTTGCTTGTCACAATAGGTCCAAGGTTAAGTAGGATGGAGGGAAAAAGTTATCAATGTGCGCTAAAAGCCTGTGATGGGAGCTTCTTAGACAATACAGGCGAGTCTCATCTTACGCGGGGGTTCCGTTCCGCAGTTAGCGCGTAAAGTGAAAACCGCGTATAGTCAAAATTACATTGAGTTGAATGGCGGGCGGAATTGCCCGAACTACAAGTACAGTATTAAAATTGTTATTTTTCTCTTTTTTGTTTTGTTTTTTGCCGACCACGTAAAGCTGAAATCGCGCATGTTAAATGCGCGTAAGATGCGACAGACCTGTACACAAAGTTACAATGACATGTTATATTTATGCATCAGCTTTTATTCCCCCACAGGATCCCGAACTGTTTTTCAAACTATAGAAACACAAACACATAGGAATCGTGTCCACACTACTTTAAATGCAGGCACTTCAGGGGAAGAACACATTTGTTGTTTAAACAGGGCACAGCAACAATATGCAAATAATTCATTCAGGACAGTAAATTAAGAATACTGCATCCAACTGAAAGCAGAAGAGGGATTCGGGTAGTCAAAACATACGTACAATTACCGGTACCTAAATTAGAATTTAGCAAGGATATTAGAGCTAACATTTCCATTCCTTTGAAAAGTACCAAGGGATTTTAAGAACATAAGAACGGCCATACTGGGTCAGACCAAAGGTCCACGTAGCCCAGTAGCCTGTCTTCTGACAGGGGCCAATGCCAGGTGCCCCAGAGGGAATGAACAGAACAGGTAATGATCACGTGATCCATCCCGTGTCGCCCATTCCCAGCTTCTGGCACACAGAGGCTAGGAACACCATCTCTGCCCATCCTGGCTAACAGCCATTGATGGACCGATCCTTCATGAACTTATCTAGTTCTTTTTTGAACCCTGTTATAGTCTTGGTTTCACAACATCCTCTGGCAAAGAGTTCCACAGGTTGACTGTGCGTTGTGTGAAGAAATACTTCCTGTTTGTTTTAAACCTGCTGCTATTAATTTCATTTGGTGACCTCTAGTTTTTGTGTTAGTTTAGTAACAGGGGTGGGTTTTTTTTGACTGTGTCTTGTTTTAAACTTTCCTTTATAAGCTTCTTTGGAAAAACCTTTTATAGAATACGAAGCATTGCACACAACAAAACTGAAAAAAGGAAACTGCAAGATACATAATAATTACAAAATATTCAGTTCCCATAGTTAAAACGTGCCAACATCAAGGTCTGAAATGTATGTTTCACCCAAGAGACTAAGGCCAGGTTCCCACTACAAACTTTTGTCATGGGTGTGATGAGGTGTGACTTGATTGTGCTTTTGATGGCATAGGTGATTTTACTTGCAGGGGCTGGGCTTAAATAAACAAAGCCAACAAAAGCACAGATTTCCTGGTATCAGCTGCCTCAACACTAGGATTGGACAGTATAACAGCACAGCTATACTGGCAAAGCACTACTAAAGTAGACCTTGACCTAAGTTTCTGACGGCACAGCACTCCATAACATTCTGCCAGGGCACTGGTTCAGCAGTGACTCAGAGGGGAGGGTGGGACCTGAATCACCAAGATTACATCATGCAACACCCTAGATTTTTCTTGGGCAGGAAGAAGAGAGCTCTGCCATTTAAATACTGACCAGAATCAATCCTGTTTTGTGGTAGGACAGAGAACAAGATGACAGCTCAATGCAGTAGGGCTGCAGTCAAAGAGTTTATTGTTTTGTTTAACATATTACCTAGTTTTTAAAAAAATAAACTAACTTCCAAATGACAAACTCACAGAATCAAAGGTTTCATCTGTTCCAATGTTAATTTACTTACAAGTTAATAACTAAAAATGGCAATTTATTCCAAAAAAGATGAGAAAATTCAAGTCAGAGGCCTGCAAGCAGTATTAAGCTCTGCAGACAGACAGTTCCTCATACTAATACCACACATTTGAGCAATACAGATTGTAATATTTAGTAGCCTATGTTTTAAATTACTTCTGAACATCTGTGAAAAATATGCTAATTAGAGACAGTGGGGATCAAATTAAAGGTACAAAATCCCCTCCATATATAGCAACAAACCTACATTATCCATTTGGTTTAGGCCCCAAACTATTTTCAACTGGCCAGTAAAGACATGGCATGAAATTATTGTTCATGTACAACTCCTCAATAAACCCATAAATTTTACAAGAAAAAAGTGTGAAGCCTATTAAAAGGTTATATTAATAGCTAAAAATACTCAGGTCACACAGTGGAAACTGGAATAGTGTCTTCCCAAAACTTAAAGGGATATGATCAGGTAGTTAAAATAAAAATTTTTATTAAACACAATCTCACAAAACTTCAGTTAAAATAGAAATATTTTCATGAAACTGAAGTAATCAAGAGAAAATTTGTTTGGATGTAAATATTCCTCTCTAGGGTTTGGTTTGCAACCACCACCGCCTGGGTCCCAACCTGCAATTTGTTATGCATGGGTCCCCGCACCAACATGGAGCCAAGTGAATGGGGTTCTGTGTGGGCACAAGGGTCTACCCACATTAACAAACTGCAGAATCAATGCCTTGGAATGGAAACTCTTTGAGGACAGGACCAAGATTTTGTTATATGTATGAACAGTGCCTCGCATAATGGGAAGTTGACCCCGTTTTGGACATCTAGGTACTACTGCAAAGTGATGCTAGTGCAGGTAAATCAAAAGAGAAACTAAATTGTCTAGTTTTACATCTAAACTGAGGGAAGCATATAAAGTAAACACCTTAAAAATGTTAATTATAAACTTGGATCTTTATTTACCCTTTTCATAATCTAAAGAACTATTCTGTCATCTCTTGTCATGCCCAGTCTATTCTCAGATTATAAACTCTATGGGGCAGAGAATGTGTTTTATACCTCTTCTGGAATTCATCTAGCACACTCAGATGTTAATAAAAAAATAAAAAAATAAGTAGTAATAGTAGTAACTTAAAAACAAATGATTACTAACTCCACAATGTCTTTTTTAGAGAATGAGAGCCTAGAAAGTCTAGAAGTGGTTCTCCAATTTGACATCTGATATGACTGATCAAACAGAGCTCTAAGCCAGCAAAATCCAAAGTGAAGGACACAGGTCATCGTGGTGTAGATCACAACCCAAAGAATAGAAATAAATGATTGAACGGAAGCCTTCTTTCGTTATCAAGATATTTCCAACATAAACCTTTTGTATGAATTTATAACTGATCAGCAAGTTACAATAGTAAGTAGGCCAAAATCAGCTTTACGTAGAACCAAAGTCTAGGAGACAAAATAAGCAAAAACCTTCAAATTAAAGTTTTCAGAATTGTGTTTTCAAGTTACTTGCACAAATTTCAAGCCACTTCCTTAATTAAATCCCATTCTCCCTCTTCAAAGGGAGAAAGTGTTACTCTTGTTAAAATTCAACACTGTAGAAAGAGAGGATTTTTTGAATGACTGATTTTTAATAATTAAACAGAGTGGAGAAGCTACTATAATTGTCGAAGCCAGTGGATATGGCACTAGACATGAATAAGGAGACTGAGTTCTATTCCCAGCTCTTTCATTAAATATCTCAGCTTCCTTCTCCATCTAAAGGAGGATAATGATACTTATCCTTCTTTGTAAAGTACTTGAAGATCTATGGATGTAAAACACTACAAGACATTTATGAAAAGGGCTTATTCTAGGCCTGTACAGCACCTAGCACAATGGAACCCTGATCATGGCTGAGGCTTTTGGGTGCTACTGCAACAATAATGCTTTCAAGTTAAAAGTAATTTGCAAAAGAAAAGCTTCCTCACATGGGTAATCACTAAAACCGAAAAGTATTTTAAAATAATTTATTTTTCACCTTTTGAACTATTTCTGCATTTCACTAAGGCTGAAAAAGTTTCACTTTCTGAGATTCATTTGGCACAATGTTGCATTGTTAGGGTTTAAAAGAAATACTGAAAATTAAATGAAACTTTCAGTTTTTAAATTTAAAGAAAGTCTATATTCATGTTTAGTAAAGTGTGTTATGTATATTTGTTTATAACAAAACCTATGCAAACAAAAACTAATCTGTGTCTGAACTCCCTGACAATGTCCTTTTAAAACCTGGAATTCAAGATTGGCACAGGAACACTAGAAACTGAAGGCTGACAAAACCAGACATACCACTTTTTCTATCTATTAAAACTAGTGTCCGCCTTTGACAAGAGGCAATTTCTGTCATAAAAAGGAGACTCAGCAGAGAAGAGGTAAACAACTTCCTCAGAAAAAGTCTTACACCCGGCATTCTTAAAATGTCAACTTTGTTTCCTGTCCTAGAAAAGTCTCAGTTGTGTACTGAGTTAGGGTGCACCAGGAAGCAAAATGAATACTTAACCAGTGTTAACAAGAAGCCGGCTCTTCAGCTGGCTGTTTCTAAAGCAGGATGGTTAAAAACTGTTCCGACAAACTAGAGTAACTAAAGATTAAATCAAATAGAGTCTCATGTTTTGAAAGCAGATTCTTAACTTTTAAGATCAGAAGTGACTATTAGATCATGTCGTCCAGGGATAGGCAACCTACGGCACGCAAGCTGATTTTCAGTGGCACTCACACTGCCTGGGTCCTGGCCACTGGTCGGGGGGGGGGGGGGGGGGGGGGGGGGGGGGGGGGAGGAGGAGAGGGGCAGGCTCTGCATTTTAATGTAATTTTAAATGAAGCTTCTTAAACATTTTAAAAACCGTATTTACTTTACATACAACAATAGTTTAGTTCTATATTACAGACTTATAGAAAGAGACCTTCTACAAATGTTAAAATGTATTACTGGCATGCAAAACCTTAAATTACAGTGAATAAATGAAGACTCAGCACACCACTTCTGAAAGGTTGCCGACCCCTGATGTAGTCAAACCTCCTGTATAGCACAGGCTATAGAATTTCATCCAGTTACTCCTGTACTGAAGCTGATCGCTCATGCAAAGTTGCAACAAGTTTACCATTAAATAAAAACTGCATTCTCTGATGCAGACACATTTTGGGTGAAATTCTCAGTCTTTTCTCCACCACAAAAAATAAGGAATGGCAGAGAAACACACTAAGTGATAACTCATGTCGAGCTACATTCTTCAAAATGAGACAAAGGTGATGGTCATGTTGATAGTAACCAAGGCAGCCATGCCAGTGACAGAATTTCTCATGTGCAGCGTCTAACTATGCAAATAGCTGAGTCTACATGTTAGGTTGCCCTAAGGCAGCTTACGTCAACCTAATTCTGTAAGTATCTACACCAACGTAACTCACCCACTACATTGACTTAATAATTCCACCCCCAGAAGAGACGTAGCACTTCGGTCAATGTAATCAGATCGACACAACATCAGTGTATACACTGCATTGCTTACACTGACTGTTGCTACCTTTCAGAAGCCATCCCACAATGCCCATACTGACAGTTAAATCACTGCAAGCGCTCCTTGTGAGGACACGACACAAGGAGCATAGTGTGGACATGAAAACTAATTTAACTACTGTGGTGGCTGTATGTCGATCTAACTTAAACCAGCTTCATTTTGTAGTTAGGGGTGGCCATGACAGGATGGATGGAGGAGGGCGGATGAGGCTGTGAGAGGAGCAGCAGCCATGATGGGATGGATGGGGGGCGGGGGCAGATGAGGCTGTGAGAGGGGAACCAGCCATGACGGGATGGATGGGGGGGGGGGGGGCAGATGAGGCTGTGAGAGGGGAACCAGCCATGACGGGATGGATGGGAGGGGGGCAGATGAGGCTGTGAGGGGGGCACCAGCCATGACGGGATGGATGGGAGGGGGGCAGATGAGGCTGTGAGGAGGCACCAGCCATGACGGAACGGATGGGAGGGGGGCAGATGAGGCTGTGAGGGGGGCACCAGCCATGACGGGATGGATGAAGGGGGCAGATGAGGCTGTGAGGAGGCAGTAGCCATGATGGGATGTGGGGGGGGGCAGATGAGGCTGTGAGGGGGCAGCAGCCATGACGGGATGGATGGGGTGGGGGAGCAGATGAGGCTGTGAGGGGGCACCAGCCATGACGGGATGGAGGGGGGGGCAGATGAGGCTGTGAGGGGGCAGTAGCCATGACGGGATGGGGTGGGGGGGGGCAGATGAGGCTGTGAGGGGGCAGTAGCCATGACGGGATGGATGGGGGGGGGGAGCAGATGAGGCTGTGAGGGGGCACCAGCCATGACAGGATGGATGGGGGGGGGGGGGGGGCAGATGAGGCTGTGAGGGGGCAGCAGCCATGACAGGATGGATGTGGTGGGGGGGGCAGATGAGGCAGTGAGGGGGCAGTAGCCATGACGGGGTGGGGGGGGCAGATGAGGCTGTGAGGGGGCAGTAGCCATGACAGGATGGATGGGGGGGGCAGATGAGGCTGTGAGGGGGCACCAGCCATGACGGGGTGGGGGGGCAGATGAGGCTGTGAGGGGGCACCAGCCATGACGGGATAGATGGGGGGGGCAGATGAGGCTGTGAGGGGGCAGTAGCCATGAAGGGATGGATGGGAGTGGGGGGACAGATGAGGTTGTGAGGGGGCACCAGCCATGACGGGATGGATGGGGGGGGGGGACAGATGAGGCTGTGAGGGGGCACCAGCCATGACGGGATGGATGGGGGGGGGGAAGCAGATGAGGCTGTGAGGGGGGAACCAGCCATGACGGGATGGATGGGGGGGGCAGATGAGGCTGTGAGGGGGCACCAGCCATGACGGGATAGATGGGGGGAGCAGATGAGGCTGTGAGGGGGCACCAGCCATGACGGGATGGATGGGGGTGGAGGGAAGCAGATGAGGCTGTGAGGGGGCACCAGCCATGACGGGATGGATGGGGGGGGCAGATGAGGCTGTGAGGGGGCACCAGCCATGAAGGGATGGATGGGGGGGGGCAGATGAGGTTGTGAGGGGGCACCAGCCATGAAGGGATGGATGGGGGGGGGGCAGATGAGGTTGTGAGGGGGAACCAGCCATGACGGGATGGATGGGGGGGCAGATGAGGCTGTGAGGGGACACCAGCCATGACGGGATGGATGGATGGGGGGGGGCAGATGAGGCTGTGAGGGGACACCAGCCATGACGGGATGGATGGGGGGGCAGATGAGGCTGTGAGGAGGCACCAGCCATGACGGGATAGATGGGGGGGGGGGGCAGATGAGGCTGTGAGGAGGCACCAGCCATGACGGGATAGATGGGGGGGGGGGCAGATGAGGCTGTGAGGGGACACCAGCCATGACGGGATGGATGGGGGGGGGCAGATGAGGCTGTGAGGAGGCACCAGCCATGACGGGATAGATGGGGGGGGGGGCAGATGAGGCTGTGAGGAGGCACCAGCCATGACGGGATGGATGGGGGGGGGGGGGCAGATGAGGCTGTGAGGAGGCACCAGCCATGACGGGATAGATGGGGGGGGGGGCAGATGAGGCTGTGAGGAGGCACCAGCCATGACGGGATGGATGGATGGGGGGGGGCAGATGAGGCTGTGAGGGGACACCAGCCATGACGGGATGGATGGGGGTGGGGGGCAGAGGAGGCTGTGAGGGGGCAGCAGCCATGACGGGATAGATGGGGGGGGGCAGATGAGGCTGTGAGGAGGCACCAGCCATGACGGGATGGATGGATGGGGGGGGGGCAGATGAGGCTGTGAGGGGACACCAGCCATGACGGGATGGATGGGGGGGGGGCAGATGAGGCTGTGAGGGGGCACCAGCCATGACGGGATGGGGGGGGGGGGGCAGATGAGGCTGTGAGGGGACACCAGCCATGACGGGATGGATGGATGGGGGGGGGGGCAGATGAGGCTGTGAGGGGGCACCAGCCATGACGGGATGGATGGGGGGGGGGCAGATGAGGCTGTGAGGGGGCACCAGCCATGACGGGATGGATGGGGGGGCAGAGGAGGCTGTGAGGGGGCACCAGCCATGACGGGATGGATGGGGGGGGGTGGCAGATGAGGCTGTGAGGGGGCACCAGCCATGACGGGATGGATGGGGGGGGGGGCAGATGAGGCTGTGAGGGGGGAACCAGCCATGACGGGATGGATGGGGGTGGGGGGCAGAGGAGGCTGTGAGGGGACACCAGCCATGACGGGATGGATGGGGGTGGGGGGCAGAGGAGGCTGTGAGGGGGCACCAGCCATGACGGGATGGATGGGGGGGGGTGGCAGATGAGGCTGTGAGGGGGCACCAGCCATGACGGGATGGATGGGGGGGGGGGCAGATGAGGCTGTGAGGGGGGAACCAGCCATGACGGGATGGATGGGGGTGGGGGGCAGAGGAGGCTGTGAGGGGGCAGTAGCCATGACGGGATGGATGGATGGGGGGGCAGAGGAGGCTGTGAGGGGGCACCAGCCATGACGGGATGGATGGGGGGGGCAGATGAGGCTGTGAGGGGGCACCAGCCATGACGGGATGGATGGGGGGGCAGATGAGGCTGTGAGGGGGCAGTAGCCATGACGGGATGGATGGGGGTGGGGGGCAGATGAGGCTGTGAGGGGGAACCAGCCATGACGGGATGGATGGGGGGGCAGATGAGGCTGTGAGGGGACACCAGCCATGACGGGATGGATGGGGGGGCAGATGAGGCTGTGAGGGGACACCAGCCATGACGGGATGGATGGGGGGGGGGGGCAGATGAGGCTGTGAGGAGGCACCAGCCATGACGGGATAGATGGGGGGGGGGGGGGCAGATGAGGCTGTGAGGGGACACCAGCCATGACGGGATGGATGGGGGGGCAGATGAGGCTGTGAGGGGACACCAGCCATGACGGGATGGATGGGGGGGGGGGGGGGACAGATGAGGCTGTGAGGGGGCACCAGCCATGACGGGATGGATGGGGGGGGGAAGCAGATGAGGCTGTGAGGGGGGAACCAGCCATGACGGGATGGATGGGGGGGGCAGATGAGGCTGTGAGGGGGCACCAGCCATGACGGGATGGATGGGGGTGGGGGGGGCAGATGAGGCTGTGAGGGGACACCAGCCATGACGGGATGGATGGGGGGGCAGATGAGGCTGTGAGGGGGCAGTAGCCATGACGGGATGGATGGATGGGGGGGGGCAGATGAGGCTGTGAGGGGGCAGTAGCCATGACGGGATGGATGGATGGGGGGGGGCAGATGAGGCTGTGAGGGGGCAGTAGCCATGACGGGATGGATGGGGGGGGGGGGGACAGATGAGGCTGTGAGGGGGCAGCAGCCATGACGGGATGGATGGGGGTGGGGGGGGCAGATGAGGCTGTGAGGGGGCAGCAGCCATGACGGGATATAGCGGGGGGGGGTAGCTAAGACGGGACATACGGGGATAGGGAGGTAGAAGAGGGAGTCACGAGGTATGGGGTCAGAAGCCATAACGGGGGAGCCCGCTGAAGGGGGCGTGAGGGCAGCACGAGGAGACAGCTTGGCGGGGGGGGCGGGGGGGGCTCCCGCCAGCTCAACAGGGGGCGGGGCAGCGGCCATGTTGGAGGGCAGGAAGGGCCTAGTGGGGGGTGAGCGCGCGGCCGCAGGCCCGGACCCCGACACCCCATAATACTCACGCCTTGTCCACCAGCTCCCGCACTTTCCACATATTGAGCATGGCGGCGCTGGCGCAGAGCGCTCCCCGGCCTAGGTCCCCTCCTGCTCCTCCGCCGCCCGGAGCCCCGCTCGCCGCTCCCCGGGCCCCCGCCGCCGAGGCACCGCCAGGCCAGACCCGCCTCGGCTCGCCGCCTCCTCACCCCGCAGCTCAACGGCACCTACGGACGCGGCGCGGCCCAGCCTCCGGAAGCCGACGCCACAGGCCCGCAAGGCCTGCTGGGACGTGTAGTCCACTGCCAGGCGGGGGCGCGGAGACCGCCGCGCTCGGCCTTAGCCCTCGCAAAGCATGCTGGGGGAGGTAGGCCGCTTTGCCCCGCGACGCTTGCTGGGAGTTGTAGTCCTCGTGAGGTAATCGGAAGAACTTCGGGCGTTCCTCGCAAGGTATTCTGGGAAGGGTAGCCTGTCTTCTTGGGAGATGTAGTTTCCCTCAGAGGCAGGCGCTGGGGCCCCCTCAGAGCACACCGCTCTCCCCAATGGCCCCAGAGTCCCCAGACCGGGGTGTCCCGTCTCCCTCCCCACGGGGCCAGGCAGGCGCGTGGATGTAGGGTGACCAGACAGCAAGTGTGAAAAATCAGGACAGGGGGTCGGGGGTAATAGGAGCCTATATAAGAAAAAGACCCAAAAATCGGAACTGTCCCTATAAAATCAGGACATCTGGTCACCCTATGTGGATGAGGCTTGGCACAGTTCGATTTGTAATATGGTTTGGGAAATAATGTTCACAGGTAATATCGAGGTGTTTTTCAACGTTTTAAAAAATTTATTTTTATCTATTTATTTTTTAACAGTTGTGGGAAATTAACGGGGGGAGGGGGAGAGACAATAATTATTTAATGAAAACTTCACAAAGCCCCAAAACTGTTATGAGCCAAATCAGCTGGGAGGAAGAATTTAATCAGAAAATAAAATGTGATTGATACGGAGATGCTCAGAAAAACACCATCAAAGAAGAAGATGGTGCAGGTTAAAAAAACACAACCACCAACAACCTGGTGTAGAGGGGAAAGGAAAGCAGCTGTACAAATTATATCTATATTTTTCAGTTGGAAGGGTGGGTAAAGATGACAAGAGTCAAGCCCCATTGTCCTAGGTGCTCAACACACATAAATTAACATTGTCCCTGCCCCAAGAGTGCTTGCAATCTAAGTCAAGTTGCAACAAGTGATTGTAAATCTGGGGTGGAGATGACAAGATCATGAGGTTCCATAGGCTGATGATGTGCACTACTTGATGGCTCATTTAACGGTACAACAGGTTTTTAGGGCAGGAAGGGAAACAAAATACCCTATTTTACTGGTTTCAGAGTAGCAGCCGTGTTAGTCTGTATTCGCAAAAAGAACAGGAGTACTTGTGGCACCTTAGAGACTAACAAATTTATTAGAGCATAAGCTTTCGTGGGCTATTTTACTGAATATCCACCAACATTTGAAAGTGAATAAATGGGGATTTTGGAGACAAAATAAAATGGAGACACAGCTTTGAATAACAAGGACATACAGCGAAGCAGGAGGACATTTTTGGAGGAATGACATGGGAAAATAAATATCTTCAATATTCTGGTCTGACTGTTTGCAGTAGGGACTATTGGCTAGTGTGCAGTTGTTCTAATTAATTACCAGAGCAGTCAAACTTAAAATGTTTATAACAGTCTGAAAGTTTTTTGAAATGATGAGCACCTGCACCATTCATTAACGTCATTTGGCACGGAGGGTGCTCAGGATCTTTGAAAATCAAGTTGTAGTTGTATTAAGATAGGAACTGAAAAATACCGAGGAACTCCAAATTAGTAGGCCCTTTTGAAAATGTTGGGTTACGGTCAGACCACAAACCACTGTTATACATCAGATGAGCCACCAGTTAGTCTGCCGCCCCGTCTCATGCTCTAGTTACAACATGGCCTTTTCCTTTCATCCTACTTATGTGTATTTAATAGATTCTCCTGAAACACCTGCATGGATTAATTTCTTTTTTTTAGAGCAGAGGTAGGCAAACTATAGCCCGTGGGCCCATCCTGCCCGGCCCTTGAGCTCCCAGCCGGGGATGCTAGCCCCCGGCCCTCCCCTACTGTCCCCCCACCCCCGCAGCCTCAGCTCACCGTGCCGCCAGCACTCTGGGCAGCGGGGCTGCGAGCGCCTGCCGGGCAGCAAGGTGGTGTGGCTGGCTCCGGCCGGGCCGCACGACTGCCAGACGTGCTGCTCTGAGCGGCATGGTAAGGGGGAGGGGAGTGGGGCGGGGTTGGATAAGGGGCAGGGGATCCCAGGGGCAGTCGGGGGACAGGGAGCAGGGGGCGGTTGGATGGGGTGGAGGTTTGGGGGGGGCGGTCAGGGGATGGGAGGGGTTGGATAGGCGTGGGAGTCCCGGTGGGCCTGTCAAAGTGTGGGGGTGTAGATAGGGGTCGGGGCAGTCATGGGACAGGGAGCGGGGGGGTAGGATAGGGGGTGGGGTCCGGGGGGGGTGGTTGGGGCGGTTGTCCCAGGAGGGGGCAGTCAGGGGACGAGAAGCGGGAGGAGGGGTGGATGGGTGAGGGGTTCTGAGGGGGGAAGTCAGGGGGTGGAAAGTGGGAGGGGGCGGGGGCCAGGCTGTTTGGGGAGACACAGCCTTCCCTACCCAGCCCTCCATACAGTTTTGGAACCCCGATGTGGCCTTCAGGCCAAAAAGTTTGCTCATCCCTGTTTTAGAGCCATGCAAGAAACAACAAGGAGACAGGTCTACGCACAAAACAATTATATAAAATAACTTCTGATTAAAATATGTTTTTAGCCTCCAGGCTTATGCATTATATATATATTATGGTATAACATTACCTCTTTTGGCCATTTTTTTCCCTACAGAATCCATGTAGGTAGAAACATTTTCTTTAATAATGGTAATTATCTTACCTAGATTAAAAGAAAATGGGAATTCAGAGTTAAGAATAAAATTCTGTATTCATGATTTCTTTTTTGTTTATGATTTATACATCACCTTGAATATGCCTTCCACTTTACAGATTATTTAATAGCGTCCCTGCCCTCAAGGCATTACTTAGGTATTGAGATATATATGCAAAATAGTCCACTGAATACTTGACCAACATTCGGAAATAGGGACCACTACACAGTTAAAACTAGATTGTGGCACCTATATTGGAGACGAGTGCTTCATCATCCTAGAGACACCTATATTGGAGACGAGTGCTTCATCATCCTAGAGACACCTATATTGGAGTGCGGTGCTTCATCATCCTAGAGGCAACATCAGGAAGCATGAGAAAGGCAGGCGACTTCCTAGAGTTCTCTAATTGCACCGGGGTGGGGAAAGCCATCTGTCACGCACCTTTAAAGGATGCACCAAACATCTCCTCCCGTGTGGACCTGGCTGGCATGTAGATGGGCATCAGCCCCTCAACTGTCCTGAGCCCAGGGGCTGCTTGTCTGGCTGGCCTTTACTCTCTCCCCTGACAAAAAGAACAGGTGGCTGGGTAGGGGAATCATAATATAATTCCCAAAGGACTTGTGAATGTTTAAACTGCTTCATTAAAAGGTCAATGACATGTCATGGCACATTTTTAGAAAGATTCCATTTAGATACAAATCTCCTCATACAGCAGGTTTTCTATAATTCTCTTCTCTCTTCATTATTAAACATAATGTATTCCTGAGACACATGAGCAACTTCTCCTCCCAGGTGGTTGAGATCATCTGGGTTAACCTAGCTTCTCTGCTCCTAGGTTCCATCTTTATCTGGGTGTGTAAGGTGAGAACAAAGGAGATGCAAAGCAGACGGTGGCGGTCATAGCAGTGGGCAGGGTAGAGGATTTTCCTGGCTGCATTTTATATTAGATGAGTGAGACAAGAAGCACGGAGATTGAAAAGGAGGAGGTTGCAGTAATCAAGGTGAGAAGTGATCAGAGCTTGCACCAGGAGCTTAGCACTGAGAATGGGCGGATGCTGGAGCTGTAGAGGAATAATTGGCAAGATTCAGCAATAGCAGCAATGTGAGGAGGAGGAAAGAAGATTTAAATGATACATAGGTTGTGAATCTGTGGAACAGGAAGGGGAGAGGAATCGCTGACAGTAATGGAGAAGCAGTAAAGGAGAGGGGTTTGGGAGCTAAAATGGGGCATTGAGTTGTTGCCACATTGAGTTTGTAGCAGGACATCCAGATTGACATTTCAGAAAGGGGTCAGAAGAGCAAGACCGAAAGGAAAGGGAATGGCAGGGTGAAGCACATGCACATTTGGAGCTAGTACAAGTTCATCTGCGTATGGTACATGCAGAAGCCTGGTCTCCACTACTCACAAAACAGCAAATCAATTAAAGGAAACTAAAAAAGGAGGAATCATACTTTAAGGCTGCTCCAAGAGAATATTAACTTGCTTAAATTACTTGTCAAGAAAGTGTTGCAAGATTTTATTTGTCTGTGCAAGGGTATTGAGCAGTTATCATAACAACTCCCTTGTGATATAATGACAACTATGGGGCCAGGGCAGTGATTCCATAGATAAGATTGTCAGGAAGTTCCCATTCTAAACTCAGTTTATCTATCTAATCTATCTATCTATCTATCTATCTAATCATATGAAATTTTGGCATGCTGTGTCTTATGCCAGAGGAGAATTTTTCTTTAGAAAGCTTGAGGTCAATTGGACGTTCTTTTTTCAAGCTATCGTACTGTATTTCATTCAAGAAAATTGCAGAAAATGTAAATGAACATTTGCCTTACCTTTCCCCCACATACATCTCTGTACGTAAGCCTTTTATTTTAATTGTCCCCACAAAGCAAACCAGATAGCACATGAAAAATCTGTTGCAACCTAGTGCTCAAGTAATGACTTGTAAGCCTTTAAAACTTAGTTGTTCTTGAACGAATCTATGAACAGAAATGGGTGTGGTGGCAACAGTGGGATGATATGGTTATACCTGTATTCAGCTTTTCCACTTTCTGAAGTCTATTTCTGTATCTGTCTGTCTGTCCAACTGTCTAGGTGCTTATATGTCCTCCATCATCATCAGAGGGTCCTGTGGCACAGGACCCTCTGTTGCTTTTTACAGATTCAGACTAACACGGCTACCCCTCTGATACTCTCCATCATCATGGCATCTAAGTGAATATGGCAATACAATTTTATGCAACATCCAGTTCAGTATCCCAAATGGGCCCTGATGGCTTAAGATTGGTGATAGGATGCAGACTATCTAGACTGCTGGTTCAAATCTAGGCTGGTTTAGAAATGACCAAAAGGTTTTTAACTCCTAAAGCAGGACCAGGATCTGTGCATTTGTAGCCACAGTGTCTGGAATGGTCCTTAACACAGCTTGTTTTTGGCAATACTTGCAGTTAAGCGGTACTCAGCACCAGTTCAGCTGCACCCATTGCAGATACCCATTGTCAGGTACTTATCCTAGCATTGTCAACGACATCTTGTAACAGTGAGTTCCGCAGGTTAAGTATGTGCTGTAACGCACAAGTGGCAAGCTGGGTGTGGAAGCTTGCTGTGTGATACCTGTTCTTGCTCTGTGCTACCATGTTCTGTGGATAAACAGAGGACTTTGGTCTCCGGGAGGATGAGTACAACAGTTTTCATTAGCACTACATAAAGAAGAAATAATATAAACTATCACCACACACTTCAGAGAGAGATGGTGAATAGAGGGGGAAGTTTCAGACACAGGCAGAAGGGGATAACAGTGAATACCAGAACTCGGGCAATCTAGCATCTCCAGGATGTAGGGAGATTAGCACTTTTGCTAATCTCACCCGTATTAGCACATACCACAGGCTTGTTTAAGTCAGTGGAGGATTTAAAAGTAAGAAAATGTTAGGGGTAATGTTCAGGAAAACGTAGTATAACCAGGCAATAGCAACTGCACAGCTAACGTTGAGACAAGCTTTTTATTTAAAGTAGGAATGAAATAGTTGTTTTTAACCCACAGGTGATTTAATGTAGCCTCCAGATTTTACACATGAACTCTTCCGAGCCCCACTGAATTTTCTAAAGGACATTTGTTTTAAGAATTAGTCACTTTGGCAGGGGGAGTATTGAAATAATGCTCCCTGTTTGAAATTTGATGTGTCCCCCTTTTTTTCTAGATCCCTCTAAACAACCACAGACCCTGTAAACCCTGAACTTCTCTCTCTCTCATGCACACACACACGCACACATAAGTTAATCATGTGCACTGCAGCACGAGCTGCAGGTTCTCCAGGTAATGTTTTAGAAGCTATCTCCCCAATCCGCCATAACATTTTCTGTCTCCACCAAATGGAGGTGACAGCTCTCCAGCTACTGCCTGTTTCCAGCACTACCTGTCAGCCTCCTTGACTCACCAGCTGGGCTCAGTGCAGAGCCCTGTGGAGACAGAGACAGAGAGGTGAGGTTCACAGCCGTCTGCAGGGTAGCGGAACAGGCAGTTATGGGGGATATTGAGAGTGAATGCTCCATTTAGAAGGAGCAGAGAGGGGTGAATGGGTAGAGGAGAGTTCTAGGGGAGATCAATGCCACCCTATCCATATCCCCCTCCAATATCGTCCTTTCCCCTGTAATACCCCCTGGACCAGGGGAAAATGCTTTCCTTTACCTCTAGCGCTTCCAGTCTGAGGAACTGTCTGTGGTTCATCTTCATAGGACATTCGTGTTGGCAAACCCCAAGTGGCTCGAAGTGTTCTGAGAAGTAGAAATGGTAGCTCTGACCCTTAGACTGCTGTAGGGACTAAGCCCCACCTGCCCCCTTGTTGTGTTGGCAGGAGACAGGAAACGTGTGTGAGTGCTGGAGGAAAGGATCAGGGTGGGCAGGATAACATCTCAGGAGTGGGGCTAGCAGCCCTGCTGCTCAGACAACTTCCCCTGCTGCCAAAACACCTGTAGTTTGTTAATGAAAGTCCCCACCGGGAGGAAATATTGACCATTAACCTTATTCTGCATGCAGTCTTAGCTCTGTTTTCTTTCCTCACGTCAGCAATCACCTGTGTGCTCAGGGCTTGCAGTTAAGAAGAAGCAGCAGTGGAAGTGCTGGGGTTGCCAGCTAATGGCAGATGCTGAATGTTTTGAGTTTTTCCTACAAGCAGGTAAAAGGAAACTTTGTGCACTACTCTGCTACTTTCCTTGAGGCTTTCAGGCCAGATTTGCAAAGGTAAGTGCCTACGTTGCACCTGTAAAACATTACACGTGGGGAAAACAGCTAGTGGTATGTGTCACCGCTACCTATTTTGTGCCCACAAATACCTGTTTGTCCCTGGCTGTGTATGCTGCATGGAATAAATGTAGGTGCCTGTTTCTGAAAATGTGGTCTTTAATATATAATTCAGAACAGCCATATGTGAGTGTATTCGTTCTTTATGTCCGCAACTCAACTGCAGATTCTTTACTCTCTCTCACACATCCTTGGCTCTGATATATTCTGATGATCTAGAGGCTGGATGCTTGTTGGGACTGTTGCTGCAATACAGCACTTGCTGAAAGTTCTTACATGCATTTCTGTCTCTCCACAGCAGCTCTTCCTGGTGTTTAACTATTCAGTCCATGAAGGAGGAGAAACAAGGAAGAGGCTGCCGCCTGCTTTTTGTAACCTTTAGCAGTCAGACAGGTTTTTCCTGGTTATCAGTCAACTCTTGGAGTTCTTCTACTCCAGTGACACTGGCCAGAGATGAAGAACTAGTAGCAGCAACATGTTACAACACAGGGTTGAAACAGAAGCACATACCAGACTTTTGAGGCTGGGATTCTTAGGATTGGCTGTGGGCGTAAACGTTCCCATTTGCTATTATGTCTTTATGTGTTTAGTCTGCATCACTGAACTTTGTTCCCAACTCCAAACCAGAAAAGTCTCTCCCCTCTCTGCTTTCAAGAATATCGCAAAGCAAACTATGACCCAGATTCTCTGCTATGTCCAGCCACAGCATGAGGGGAGAGAAGGCTGCAAGGTAGCCTGCTGTGTTTCTGTGATTCTCAAGCCCACTCTACTTTGGCTCTTGCACTGCTTAGAGCAGTTTAGGGGTTGCTCTAAATGCAGCAATGGGCAAGGCCATGATGGAGTTGAGGATATTGGGAATACAGAGGGCTCCAGCAACACTCCCTCCTTGTCCCCAGTATGCTGCCTACACCAAAGGCTAAAGGGGGTGGTGTAGAAATCGGAACCAGCTATGATGGATATACAACCTCACAATCTGGGAATCCCCAGCCAGAGAGGTACAGCCAGTTTGCAACCAGAGAATCTGTCCCTCTCCAAGGTGGAGGCTCTGAGGGAAGAAATACTTAAAAGTTCTGTTCAGATTTAGTTTTGATCTTCCCTCAATGGGCTTCAGTTAGATCATGGTTAAAATAAATCTCCAAAAAGGAAAAGGGCAGGGGAAAGTGCTGCTGTTTATCTAACTCTAATAAATAAAATATTTTGCTGAGTTTCTCTTCTCTCCCTGACAAGTCTCTGTCAGGTCATCAAATATATCTCCAAGAAAGCCACCCTGCTACCCTCAGTGGTGTGTTTTTATTCACTTGTTCACCCTTCAGCATGAGCTTAATGCAAACCTTCAAACTCACAGTGAAGAGGGAGTCCACAGGGAAAATGTTAGTAACCCTTGAAGCTTAATCTGCTGAGCTTCATGGTGCTTGCCCACTAGTGTTCTCCAGCTGGAGACCTGTTTGCTGCAGATATACTTTGGAAGATTGGGGCGAAGAAAAGTATAAATGCTGCCACCCTGAATAACAGGGTCTGTTATTGGAAAGGGGAAAAATGAAAGAGAGGAGCATCAAGGTAAGAGGTCTGGAGAGGCAGGGATTGTCAAAAAGCCTTTCCCATCAAGCAGGCTTCAGAGAACCATAACAGACGGATTTTCAGTAACAGTCAACTATAAGAGTGTAGGAAGTTGACATGCTGTCCCTAGGAGAGCCGAGGTATTGACAAAAGACATGCAAACTTGAAAAACATACATTTGTGGAAATATCCATCATGACAAGTGACTGCACTTAAGTCACCAAATGCACCTCACCCCTGGGACAGAACTCACTTATAGTTGCACATCCAATGAAACCATCCATGGATAAAGCGAATGGCCAATAAAAGGGAAGCAATGGGTAATCAGATCTTTCAAAAACTATTTAGCTTTTCGGCAGTGAGTACTTACTATAATTGACGTGTACTTCCCTGCAAAACTGCTGGGCTCCTCAACCCCACCGTCAGAAGTGCTGAGCAATTCTGAGCTGTTTTGAAGCACAAGCACATCTCTCCAGAGTCACTTAATGTAACATCTCAAACTATTCTGAGTAGAAGTCTGACGTAGCCTTTCAGTCATTGTATTAATTGCACATGAAGGATGTCCCTATGTTTTGGGATATTTTTATGGTACTAGCAGCAGGAACTATTTAATGCTAAAGGGTGTTAAATGGTTTAGCACAGAGATGGCCACTTGAGGCCCCACAAAGTAGAAAGTTCTCAAGGTTTGAGTAGTTAGGACAGATTTTCATTTTTAGTCAGAAAGAGTCTGATCGGCAGCCGCTTCTCTGAGCTTACCTTTCCATTTCAGTATTTCCTAGGGGCCATCATCCTCCACTGAAGATGACATTATCTTTTACACAAACTGTGAGTGTTTTTGTCACCCGTTTGATTTCAGTCCAAAGAGAGTTAAGATCTTGGATATATCCCTCTTAGATGGTGAACACCTCTCTTGGGTAATTTTTATTTTCTGCCCGGTGAATGAAAGCCAGACCCACTAACGACACTCAGCTATTTGCTTTAGGATGCACCTGCATATGTACTTGTTTTGCAACAAAAATATCTCTGAAACTGAAATGATTTGTAGGCGAACTACAACTATAGCATGCTAAAAGTAGTCAACAAGAGCTGGTAGATACTTTCTGTAGTGTGGAAACTAGGGGGAAGTGTAATCAAAAATAATCACAATGGGCCAAATCTGAGGTCCTTACTCATTTTTATCAAGTACATCTATCTATCTACATCATCATCTTCTATTTACATAACCATCAAATCTTAGGCAAACTTCCAAGACTTTTTCTCTCTCTCAAGGCTTTTGCTTGAATAAGTGATGGAGAAAATCTGAGTCAAGACTTCAGGATTTAGTCCAGCCTGCTTTCCTTCTCCATTTGGAGTCCATTCTCTCTCCTACCGTGTTAATATTTACTGGGTGATCACAGGCAGCAGAAGTGGCATGCCATTGTTGCTGTCCGTTGCTTCACATGCTTACTATCAAAAAACGGATGGGGGAATCTCTGTGCCACTCCCTGTACACAGCTGTGGACAGCCTTTGCATATCTGATTTTTTGTTGCGATTTGGAATGAAAATATTTTCTAAAATGTGAATTTTTCTCCGAAACAGAAACTCTGGTTTCCACACCACTGTAAAATATATAGAATTATGGTTGTCTGTCTTAGGTAGATTATTGCTGAAAAATTTAAACTGGTTGGTTGACAGTCAAGAAGTACAGAAAGAACAGGAGTACTTGTGGCACCTTAGAGACTAACAAATTTATTAGAGCATAAGCTTTCGTGGACTACAGCCCAGGATGCATCCGAAGAAGTGGGCTGTAGTCCACGAAAGCTTATGCTCTAATAAATTTGTTAGTCTCTAAGGTGCCACAAGTACTCCTGTTCTTTTTGCGGATACAGACTAACACGGCTGCTACTCTGAAAGAAGTACAGAGCATTCCACACACAAATGGGCAGTGTGGGAGGAGGTTCAAAGATGAGAAGCAAAAAGGACGTGCTTAGGAGAGAGCCTCAGGTGGGACAAGGAGTGAGAGGGGAAGTAGAAGGAAGGGAGAGCAAAGTGCTGGGTTCATTGAAAAACCAAGGACATGTTCCTTTTGTGGTGGTGGGTTGATTAGCATCAAGCTATGAAGGAGAGGGCTTAGTCAACTCACAGACAGGCTGCACTGTCACGGCTATGGAAATGCCAAACACAAAACATGTTGAGAATTGTTGATTGCTCCTTATGACAACGCAGACAGGAAGGCCCACAGGCAGCGGGAGGTGGATTGTTCTGATGCAGTTTTATCTCCATTTCAATCTGCGTGGTTGCAAGATAGCTTTTGGACTTTGTAACTCTCCTTGGACAGTTAAGCACTCGTTTGTATCTGTTTTTTAAAAAAAAAAAGATATTACTGCTTCTATAAAAGCCTTGGAAGCCTTCCTGCACATCCTTGCAATTGAAACTTTACATGATCTCAGACGGCCACATTATTGGGATAATGACAAATTTAACTTTATGAAAGCAAATAGTGGGTGATGGGATGGTATTTGCAAAAGTCACCCTTTGTGTGGATACATTTGGCCAGTGCCAAGGGGTTAAGTCGTGAGTTAGAGTTGAGATGTTGTGCTCAGATCTTTTAAATGCAGACTTCGTCAAATATTGTCATCAGCAGAGCATGCCAATTTACGTCAGTTGAGGATCCTGCCCTAAAAACAGAAGAAAAATGAAACTGAGGGAATAGAATATTTAATCCTGTACTTTTATTCAGTTTGGTGTTTTGTGTCATTTAAAATCTTTTCCATATTTAATAGATCTGTATCTCCGTCAGGGCAGCTGCTTGTTCTGGGAGAAATTCCATGGCCTGTATCAAGAACAAGGAGTACTTGTGGCACCTTAGACTAACAGATTTATCTAAGCATAAGCTTTTGTGTGGGAGGGGGGAGGGGAAGGTGCGGGGGCGGTGTCAGATTGGATGGTTGTAGTGGTCTCTTCTGCACTTAGAATCTGTGTACCTGAGTCCTGTTTATCCCCTTCCTTCATGGGCTGGGGGAGGACAGGCTTGCCTGCATAGCCCTCAACATGCTCATAATGCTTGCAGCTCTGCATTAAGATAATGACTATAATCAAATCTCATGCTTCAGGGCTTCAGCCGGTCATCTGCAGGGGTCAGAAAAGCATTTTCCCCCTGCTGCACCACTGGGGTGGCCTTTTCCCCCATCTCCCTCTGAAGCATAGGAGATTGGTCCCAGCTGGAGACAGGACAGTGGACGGGGAGGACCGGTGCTCTGAGGTGATGCAGAGAATCTTTCTTCTAGATGTGTGGCGGGTGTGTCTTGTTGAAATGCTCAGGGTCATACTGATAGCCAGGTTTGGGGTCAGGAAAGAATTTATCCCCCAGGTCACATTAGCAGGGATCTTAGGGGTTTTTCGCCTTCCTCTGCAACTTGGGGCATGGTGTGCCAGCTGGGATCATATGGACATATCTCACCTAATCAGTTGCCTGCTATTGCAGGATTCGCAAGCATTGATGGCACCTCGGTCTCTCGCATTCTCTGCCTGTGGCACACAGTTTAGTTCCCTGAGGACTGAAATCCTTTAGTTTGACGAAAGTCTTTGGGATAATATGGGGTATCTGAGTGAAAATTAATGGCCAGTGAAATACAGGAGGTCAGACTGGATGATGTAAGGGATCCTAGCCTCGCCCAAAACAAACTCTAAGAATCTATGAATTTTAATTGGGGAGCTAGGTGGGAAACATCTCAGTTTAGAGGATTCTAGTGCATTTTTTAAAATGCTAGACAGTAACATTATAAAATGGATCTTACTGTATAACATTAGACTTCCCTTCTGAGCACTGTAGAAATATTGGTACAGCAGAAAAAAGTCAAAGTTATCTGAAGGATCTCCTTGGGGAGCTGAAAAATTATCCCACAGCTGCCTGTGTCCCACCAATGAGAAGTTTTCATAAGCACTCGCTATATTCTCTCCATATTCCTGCCTATCTTTCAGCCCACTCAAAGTGTAGCAATTTAGTATCTAGATCTAAGATCCTGTGTACATTTTTCCTTCATAAATACAGGGACTCAGCACACCACAGGCATACTGAGCCACCCCACCATTAAACAAGTACTCTCTGTAGTTCGCAGAATTCCCAGAATACATGGCATGGAGTAGCATGGCATTTGAGATCTGAAGCATCTGAATGTCATGTAAAGTTCAATTAATTATTTTCTAAATGGTCACCAGAGCTGCTCTAGCTTTGATTAGGATTCAACCAGTATGACACTGATCACAGTGAAGCCTTTCAGAGGAGGGGATGTTTGCTTTTGCTGTGGGCTGCTTCGCCTTGCCCTGTGACAAAGCCATTTCAGTAATGGATGCGCTCTACAAGGCTTAGAAAAACACGGCTGTGTTCTTTAAAAAAAAAGAATCATTGTGCTTCAAATGAATCATCTCAGTCTGATTAGAACGCTGGCCCAGTGCCACTTTCACACTAGCAGCCACTAGAGCACAAACAAGCCAATCCTGGCCCGTGCAATGCTGAAGTCAATTGCCTCTTCACTTAAATCTGTGGCAGTTTAGTGTACACTAAAATAAAGGAGTCAGCAGTATTCAAATTGCCCTTCTCGCTACATACTTCTTTTGTTTCAAAGGATCAGTCCTAGCCCTGCTCTGTACCCTTTGTTCTAGCAGGGCAAAGAGGATGGACAGCTAATTTAAAGAGTCAGTCAGAGATTCATAAAGCCAGCGTAGCCTGATCCCCTGCTGTGATCCTGAGCTGGCGAACAACAATTGGACACACGTTAGAGCAGCCATTAGGTTGGTATAAGTTGCAGTCCTAGCATTGGGGGGATGAAAAGGTTGCAAAGAGCAAGCTCTTGAGCTGTGCAAGGCAGACCTGAGTGGCTCAGAATGAAAAACCTCAAATCCAGCAACCTGGATGCTTTGGGAAATGAGTGGGGAATTTGGGCTGGGATTACAAGAGTATTTAGTATCAGAGGGGTAGCCGTGTTAGTCTGGATCTGTAAAAAGCAACAGAGAGTCCTGTGGCATCTTATAGACTAACAAATGTATTGGAGCATAAACTTTCGTGGGTGAATACCCACTTCATCACTATTTAGGTTCCTAAAGATGCAGGTAGGTGAACAGGTGGATTTACACAAGCACAGGTTAAGAGCCCAATTCCCACTGAAAATCACTGGGAATTGGGCTCTTAACTCACTCAGGCACTTCTAAAAATTCCACTAGTTGCCTCTCTGCATCTTTTGGCACCTATATACTCTTGTAACCCTGCCCCTAATTAACAGAATTATTGTTCTATGGCTTCGATTATTGGCTGACGTGGTATGAACATATCTTTTGTAACATGCAAATAATTCACAAAAGGGAAAACTATCCTCATCCACAGCAAAATAATAATGAAAACAAAAGTGCCACAAGCCAGTGACCATCCTCTTTAAAAGGTTTAATTTCTATTGCCCGGAGTGGAGCTGAAAGCTTATCACACTACATGCACTCAGCCAAGTGCCAGCTGAGATTGGAAATGTTTAGCAGCTTTGGGCAGTGCCAACACGCTGTGATTCCCCTTTCCCACTCAGACTGCCTGGACTCACACCAGCTTTAGACTGTCAAACAAAACAATCTTTTATTTTTTTTCCTGTTTCTTGATGGGATTCAAACAATAAATAAAAATCACCATCCCTGCAAATATTCATGAGCCATGAAAACATGGATTCTTTCTGGTTTCCCTGGCCTTCCACAGTG
Source organism: Malaclemys terrapin pileata (assembly GCF_027887155.1). NCBI lineage: Eukaryota > Metazoa > Chordata > Testudines > Emydidae > Malaclemys > Malaclemys terrapin. The sequence continues at coordinate 2,809,474 of NC_071512.1, read as the reverse complement.
CATACGCTTGGATATTTATTTCATTAAGCCCATCCTTCAGGCTCCAGTCCTGTAAACACTTAAGCACATGAACATAACGTACCTTGAGCTGCACTACTGAAATCAATGCAGCTACTCCCAGCAGTAAAGTAAGTACAGGAGTGTTTGCAGAATCGCAGCCTTAAAGGGCCATTTATTTATTATTGACCTTGGGCTCTGATTCGAGTCAATTCTTGAGGCAGAGTTGCTCTCTGGGAGCTGGGCATTGGCACTGGCCTGAAATTCCTGAGAGAAGGGATTGCACTGCATGCTGTTTGACCATCTCATTTCAGGACTGGTGTATCTGTGTAAATAAAGCAAGTTACAATTAGGAGCTACCTAGAACTGGAAGAATGCTGGTTTCACATTGCTGGTTTATCTCATGTGAAAGGGACATCTTTGCCAGAGGCAATGGCATTTAACTGCAAGGAGACTACATCATTACAGAAAAAATAGGCAATGCAGAAGCTAATAGGTCTGTAAGAGGAGGGATGGCCATTGTTTTTTTGAGAGTGAGTTTAATGCTAATGAACTGAAGGGCCATTAGCACCATCTTTTCCAGAATGCTCAGGTCTGACCTGAAACACGTCTTGCTATTGAAGATCCTAGATGCTCTTGAAGTGAGAATGCCAAGGTTGATGACTTGTGCCAAATTATGTGGGGACTTGGGGCAGGCTAGACTGGGAGGGCCAAACTTTTCTCTTTTCTCAGACTTGCATCTGAAGAAGTGAGGTTCTTACCCACGAAAGCTTATGCTCCCAATACTTCTATTAGTCTTAAAGGTGCCCCAGGACCCTCCGTTGCTTTTTACAGACTACCCCTCTGATACTTCTCTTTTTGTGACCTAAGGCAGGATTTCCCTCCAATGGGTTGATTCTCCATTGCATGGATGGGAAGGGGGGGAAGGGGTTATGCAGGGCATTGGCGAGCTAATGAAAGTGAGGTCACTGAGGGCTGGTCTACACTACACAGTTAGGTCGACATAAGGCAGCTTATGTATCTTCTGCAGTGACTGTAAGTTTGCAGTGTAGACATACCCTGAGTGATGATTAGAGCTGGAAGGGAAACAATTTTTTTCTGGGAAAAATATTTAGGCAAAAAAATGTGTTGTTGTTTACAATACAACTTATTCTTAGAAAAATGTTCATTTTTAAAAAATTAAAACCATTTTTTTTTTACAAAAATTGAAATTTGTTGTGGAAATTCCTGCTTAGTCAAAAAGCCATTTTCCATTAACCCTCCATCCTCCCCCCAACTTTTTAATAGAAAATTTCCAACTAGCTCTAATAATTCTTCTTGATCAAAATCTCTTCCAATAGTTTGCTTTCTACATTCATTTTTCTCTTTTAGTGATGTGGAGCTCTGCCCAGTCCCTGGAACCTGCACAGAGATGACATTTACCCTCTATATGTCTGATCCAAAGCCCCCGTCCTTCCTCTGGCCCCAGAATGTGATTGATTGGTCTCTATGTATTTATACTGGAATGCATCATTTTATCTATATTAAACACAGAGGATCATTTTGGGCAGGAGGGGTGTGTGTGTGTGTGTGTGTGTGTGTGTGTGTGTGTGTGTGTGTCCCAGCTTAGATCTGTTTCCATTGTGATGTGCTTCTCTGATAAGGAAAGGTATAGGAAAGAGGCCACTAGTCTGGCCTTGTCTGTCTATATAAGAGAAACCCCTCATTGAATAACCTTCACAGAAGCACCCATGGTTTAACTGGCTTTTGCCTGAGTTGGTTGGCAGGGTAGAGAACTTAGCACCAGAGCCTCTTACGGAGTTTATAACATTCCGTCTGAAAATACCTCTTAAATACCCGATTTTGAATGTTTTGAAATTCCTTTTCTTTCTCATCCCCCTCCTCCAGGCTTCTCAATTAATGATGGAATAAATTGACCAACAGGACAAACAATTGACAGCTGGGGAAATGTGCCTAGGTAGGTTTAGTTCTGCTTTTTCTGTCCTTAATTCAATTTATTTTTTTCTCATTTTGTTTGTTAAATGTCCTTGAAAAGGAGCTTATTTTCCAGTCCAGTCACATCCTAGAGAGAGAGAGAGAGAGAGAGTGTGCGTGTGTGTGTGTGTGTGTGTAAAAGAAGTGTTTGGAATCTTTACATAGTCTGACTGTACTTAAATTTTGAAACAAAGTCATTTCAACCCAAAATATGCAACTGTTGTGTTTCAATGCAAGGAGACGAGGGAGCAAACTACCTACTGCCCTCGCCACAGACCCTGTTTGTCTGGTGGTGACTATTTATTTTTTATTTACTTACATTTCAAGTATGATAAGTCTTCTGGCTGGTGAGTTGATGAATGATTACACAAGAGTTGCCTCAGCTACCTTGATAAAATGTGGAGTAACTCCATTTATTCTAATGGAGCTAGTCTCTGAATTTACATGGGTGTAACTGAGAGCAGGATCTGGCACTCTGATTACACAGCACCTTCAGTAACAATGACTTTTATGAACTGTACCATCATGATGAGGATCCTGAATCTTCAAACCCTCAATTAAACTTTGTAGACCAAGCTCTACCTTCCATTATAGCTGGGCATTTCCATTGCAGACAATAGGAAGCAAGCCGAAGCTGACCCTTGACTTTACTTTAAGACTAACCTGAAAGAGGGTTATTAATACTGTGAACTGATTCTGTGCAGTTCTGCTGGGTACTAGTGTGATCTCAGTTACAGCGGTGTAAGTTCAGAGTGACACTGTTGACGTCAGTGGGATCACTTTGGATTTATACTGCTGCAACTAAGATCAAAATCTGGCTTACAGATTTCACTTGGGCTGTATATAATTCAGTGGACAATCTGTGCAATGCCGTGTCTGTCTGGTTTTAAAGGTGGAATCTAGTCTCTTTATATACCCAGCTTTCTGAATCTGTGGCTATTGCAAGCCGAGGCATGATAAATTCCTTTTTAAGAAAAAAGAACTTTAATTTCAGTCCCGTTGCATCCTTTCCTCGGTTCTTTAAAGTGTTGTTCTTCTCTGTGGAGAAGATAATTTAAAGTGATACTTGACTACAGTCACACACCTTTTGCCACCTGAGGAGATCTGTAGCTGAATTGATTTGCATATGTATTGAATATGTATTCCTAGGATGGCCACACCAAGATGCCATGTCTCATTTACAGCATGTTCCTGCTGGCTCCGAGGCTTGTTAAAGGAAAGAGACTGTAAAAAAGAAAAAACACATTACATGTGGACTGCAAACATAAAAGTGACTGAAGTAGGAAGAGAAAGAGAGAGATTGGCAGCCTGGAGACATAATAAGCTATTAAACCGTTTAAGGGAGGCCTACCATGGCTTGCTGAGTTTGTTGTTCAATTACTATTACTGATGAAGAATGTCAATAATTATGATTTTCAGCCTGGCTTGACGTTTACATTTGTAAAAGTTTGAAAGTCCGACTGTACTAAAAATCAATGGAACAACCGTTGTATCTTCTCACAAAGAGGGTGGATTATGCCTCCTCCACATACTAAGAACTTTCAAACTCCAGGCTCATTAATAGACTGTGTCATACGTCATCATCACTGCTTCATATGTCATCATCACTATCACCACCATTTGCATTCTTTAAAGGGGACTTTATATATCCTTTGTATTTTAGGATGGCACCAGAGTCCAAATCTCTAAAATAGCAAGTGCTGAATGGATGTCAGCAGAACACAGATTATAGACCGGGGTCGGCAACCTGCGGCACGCATGCCAAAGGCAGCACTTGGGCTGATTTTTAGTGGCACATTGCTGCCAACCGGGGTCCCGGCTGCCGGCCCTGCTCAGCCCGTTGCTGGCCTTGATTACGGAACTCCAGCCGCTCAGCCCGCTGGTCTGGGGTTCCGGCCGCCGGCCCCTTGCCAGCCGGGGTCCCGGCCGCTGGACCCGCTCAGCCCACTGCTGGCCTGGATGGACAGAACCCGGCCAGCAGCAGGCTGAACAGGGCTGGCGGCCAGGACCCTGGCTCAGCCCGCTGCCAGTCTGGGATTCTGTCTGCCGCCCGCGCTGCTGGTCTGGCACGCGAAACCTTTTACTGGCCCGCAAAACCTTAAATTAATGAAGACTTGGCACACCACTTCTCAAAGGTTGCCGACCCCTGTTATAGACTATCCTTTCTCAGCCTCTCCATTTCCAGTTCCGACGGTGGCATGGTGCTTTCCAAGAATGATTGCCCTTGGCCTTTTTGACATTCATGTATAATTTACATTTCACAGCAATGTAGCCATGCCACAAAACCATATACTTTACCATGTCCTACCCCGAAGCGATTTCACTGAGAAGAATGGTATCAACTGTATAACACAGGCTGCAGTGTGTGTCTCCACCAATGGAAATACCAGCACCATACGGAGTAACACTCATTGTAAATCTTGAAGAGATGCGGTGAAATACGCACCCCTGACAAGGTCCTCTTTTGGTGCTGTGCCTTCCACTTTGTTGGCTCTCAGGAAGGCTGCCCAGTAAACTGATGAAAACCCAAGTGTAGTTGAGTGGCCCAGAGATTTATGCAAGACTAAAAGCTCTCTGATGTAGTCAGTTAAGCACATTCACTATTGAAACTGGTGGCAATGTATGAATAATATCTTTGCAATAGATCTTCAAGTCAAGTTGTAGGTACATCTTAGCTTTCACCCATAAAGCATGTTTAAGTGGTGCACAGGACTCTCTGCCGGGCCACTGTACTGGGATACATTTCACCCTGATTGTTCAGAGACCTTGGAGGAAGACAAAGGACAATTCGAAAGTCTGATGTCTTTAAAACTCTCCTTTGCCATGATGCCTACAAAAAAGAACATTAATAAGGTTAAAAGAACATTATTAAGGTTGCAAAGTTAAATATTTTGGAAATATCAGAATTAAGGTTGCCAGTGCAACCTTAATTCAGCTCCCTTGTGTGTATGCATTATGATACAGTCTTTGATTACATGATCACATACACCTCTACCCCGATATAACGCAACCCAATATAACACAAATTCGGATATAACGCGGTGAAGCAGTGCTCCGGGGAGGCGGGGCTGCGCACTTTGGCAGATCAAAGCAAGTTCGATATAACACGGTTTCACCTATAACACGGTAAGATTTTTTGGCTCCCGAGGACAGCGTTATATAGGGGTAGAGGTGTACTTTTTTTTCCTGCTTCTGGTTTTTGAAGACTCATAGGTCAGAAAATGGCCAAATTTTCATCTGACCCTCAAAATGCTGGTCATTCGGGAGCTTTGCTCACCCCTGAGCTATATCACATCCACACTGCATTGCAAGCATTTCCTCTTTAGGATAGCAGTAAAGTGGCCTGAAATGTTTGTGCAAAGGGAGAAAATGCGATAAGAAATGGTAAAAGGATTGAGAAGAAGCTCTGAGTTATAAGAGGTTTCCCAGGATGGCATCATCAAGTCCCTTAGATCAGCTTTTCTTCATCGCTCTTTAGTAGATGAAGATGACAAAACAATTTAAGATGACCCAAAAAAGAGAAATGAAGATAATCTAAAAATATAATATGGTCACAATTTATCCAAAGTGCCTCATCATTCTGGATTCATTTAATATGCACTGTAATAGCACTGGTCCTTATAAGAGCGTTTGGTATTCAGATGGATATCGCAGACACCTTCTGTAAGTATTGTGTTATAATTTAACAAAAGTTATTGGAAACTATAAATAAGAGCTCACTCTGTCTATAATCTGCCTTTGATGCATAAAAAAGGCATTTGAAAAAAAATCACACATTCAGACAAACTGTAACTTAGAAGCAAAAGAATTTTCTGTTCATTAAAATATCAGAGTCACTTTCAGCAGTAGGAAAATCTTTACTGGTTTGCTTCACTTTCAGACACCCTTTCTGTAGTCCATGAAGGGACAATGAACCTGATTCTTCTTTCACATCCACCGGTGTAACTCTGCCAAATTGATGTTTCTCCTCCTGATTTACACTACTGTAACTTGAAAGGACAATCTGGCCCCCATCTTTGGAAAGCCTTTCTTCAATAATCGTCATCATTATTATCGTTGTGGTTTTGCTATATTGGTCAAAAACCAAAAAAAAACCTGTTTTCATGAAGAATTTCAAAAAAAGGAAGTTGTCATCATTTCAGAATGTTGGAAACAGACCCATTTTTGTATTTGAAACCTCACTCCACAAAATTTTTCTTTTTCACATTTTTATCAAGAACATTCACTTTTTGGGTTATTTTTGTTTACCACGCAATGTGGGTTTTGGTAAACAAAACATTTCTATTAGCTTTTTAATAAAAAATTTGAAAAAAATATTTTAAAAAGGCACCACATTTTTGATGAAAAATGTCAGCTATTTTTCACCTTTGAATTTGTTTTTGAATACAGCCATTTTTTGATTAAAAAAAATTGTTTAAAAATTTCCAAGCTCTGATTAGTATCAGTAATAATTCATGTGTCAGATCAACTTCTGCACCCTGGTTCTGGGCTGATGGAGTCTGCAGTTGAATTGACAGAGATAAGACTTTCCTGTGGCGAGCCTTGGGCTGTGACATTCACTATGACCCACCATCAAGCTGAGTCTTGCTTCCTTAACGGTTTAATGCAAGATCCATGTCTTTCAGCAAGTCTGCATCTTAGAACTGAGTTGTCACGTGGCCCCTGCTGTCCCCTCTGAGAAATGAACCATCTCAAGTAATTGGCTTTACATTTTCAGGACAGGGAGGGGACATTTGTTCCTCTTCCTGAGGGAGTGGATGTACTCTGAAACGGTTTTCATTATAAGCAATTCATGGCACAGTCCAAAGCCTCCAATGAGCTCCTTGTGGGTGTAGGGGTCTGCCTGTGCAGAGCTCACTGCAGGTTCAGAGCCTGTGCTTGTACAGCTCCTAGCACAATAGGGCCCAGATCCTGACCGAGGCCTCTGGATGCCATGATAATATAAATGATTCATACAGGTGTACTCAGACAGTACACAGATGAGTACTTCAGCGATAGAGACAGGAACAGATGTTTTGAAGTGCTCAGGGCAGTTTTCTAAGCACCCACAATGGGAGCCAGCTCTGTTCCCAACATGCTGGGCTCTTTTGAAAAGCTGGCCCATTATACCTACAGCATCAGAAACAAGCACAGTTCTTTATACATCCTTGAGTAGGAGTCGTCCCTTGCCCTGCAGGGCTCCCACCTCTCCCTTTGTGCTGTACATGCACAAACATGGTTTTGGTTTTGTAAATCCTTCCTTTAGCTGGGATTCTCCTGCCCCCTGGCCTCTAGCCTCCGACAGCACATTTCCTTCTGCTAAGAGAGTGATCAGTGGCTCCAGTCCCCAGGGCTGCTAATGGGATGGGGTGCGGGGTGTTGGAGACACTTTCACACCCGCTAAGGGATGGTTCATCAAAGCAGGTCCTTGTGGGGATTGATTCCCCCTTGGAAATGTAAAGAGTTAATAACGGTGAGTGTTTCCTTACATAGATTATAGCCTGGTGGAAGGGAGGTGGGAGAAGTTTCTTTTAGAAATACCTTCATTTTAGCAGCTCTTCCCTCTAAGAAATGTGTCTCTGCTGGCTTCTCTCTTTACAAGAATGTATACCCTACCAGCAGGTCTCTTTTGCAAGAATTACAGCTGGTGAATAGGGGAGCTCCAGGACAAAATAACATCTCAAAGGCTTTCCCCACATCAGGCTTCTCTATTGTAAGAATAATACCCCTGCAGGAAAGGCAGCTCTCCCAACTAGATACTACAGCCTGGCCCTGAGAAAGGGCTAATACAGATCAACATATTTTCCATGTCACTGTGCTGTTCCCCTCTGTGTGAGCTGACAGCTAATGCTGTGAATCTGCTGCATGTCCCCTGTGCCTGGAGGAGTTTGGATGTCAGCTGCAGCGGAGATGGGGCAGGCATGGGCAGCCAGGCGTGAGCTGAGGGGAATGGTAAAGAGCAGCCAGAGAACAGGTCCTAAAGTGTCATTGTGGACCTGACCTTTAGAATGCAAAGCATTTGTCAGAAACCCAGAGAAAAGCCAGTCTCACCAGCCAAGTGACACTGAGAGGAAAGAAAGCGTCTCTCTGTCTTTCACACACCCATCTGCACCCCCGCCCCCCATACACGCACACATACCACACTAAGCGCTGGCTTACATTACAGAATTACTTCGGTATAACTACGTTGCTCAGGGGTGTGAAAGTGCCTAGAGCAGGTCTACGCTATCAGTGCAGCTGCGCTAATGCAGCGTTTTAAGTGTAAACCTGCCCGAGGCCTCATTCTCCTGCCTCCAGATACAAGTGTATGTGCTGAAGCCAGTGTGAGTCACACCGACCCACTGGCAAGAGAATGGGACCCAATGACCGTAGTCTTGCTCAGTCATAGATTCTAGGGGCTCTGACCTCCCAACCCACCCCAAAGGTACAAGTAGCTCCCATTGAAGTCAGTGGAAGTTACCCATACCCTGCATGGGTGTAAATAGGAATCTATAGATAGGGACATATCCTGGCCTCAGGTGTATGGGAGCAACTTGATCTCAGTGGGAGTTACTTGAATCTTGCTTGTGGTCTGCAGATCAGCGATTCCATTCTGTGGCCAATTCCAGCCGGCCTTCACCTTGGAACTCTGGCCCTTGGATTACATAAGAACATAAGAACGGCCATACTGGGTCAGACCAATGATCCATCTAGCCCAGTATCCTGTCTTCCGACAGTGGCCAATGCCAGGTGCCCCAGAGGCAATGAACAGAACAGGGAATCATCAAGTGATCCATCCCCTGTCACCCATTCCCAGCTTCTGGCAATCAGAGGCTAGGGATACCATCCCTGCCCATTGATGGACCTATCCTCCATGAACTTATCTAGTTCTTTTTTGAACCCTGTTATAGTCTTGGCCTTCACAACATCCTCTGGGAAAGAAGTTCCACACGTTGACTGTGTGTTGTGTGAAAAAATACTTCCTTTTGTTTGTTTTAAACGTGCTGCCTATTAATTTAATTTGGTGACCCCTAGTTCTTGTGTTATGAGAAGGAGTAAATTACACTTCCTTATTTACTTTCTTCACACCAGTCATGGAGGATAGTTCCATCAATGGCTATTAGCCAGCATTGACAGGGATGGTGTCTCTAGCCTCTGTTTGCCAGAAGTTGGGAATGGGTGATAGGGGATGGATCACTTGATGATTCCCTCTGGGGCACCTGGCATTGGCCACTGTCGGTAGACAGGATATTGGGCTAGATGGACCTTTGGTTTGATCCAGTATGTCTGTTCTTATGTCCTTATGTTCTAAAATGCAACTAATGTGTATACTGCGCTTTGTAGCTATCAGGGCCGGCTTTACCATTTTTGCCGCCACAAGCAAAAACAACCGCTCGGACTGCCAAAGCCAAAAAAAAAAGCCGCTCGGACTGCACCGCCCCAGGCACCTGCTTCCTCCGCTGGTGCCTGGAGCCGGCCCTGGTAGCTGTCTAGTAAAACCAACCCCCACGTGTGAAACAACCAATACAAGTAAAAGCACAGTTTTACCTGTACAAATGGCATCTACACTTGGAGCTTCTGCGGGCACAGCTCTGTCGGTCAGGGATCACACCTCTTCACTCCCCTGAGTGACAGAGCTCTGCTGTAGTGTAAACTTGGCCTCAGAGGAATACCAGGGGGCAGAGACTTGCTCAGGTGCCGTAGACCCAAGCTATGAAAGGGTTTGTGGGCTATCAGCAAGATATTGAACTGAACCCCCTTTGCTTCACCAGCAGCCAATGCAGATTGCAGAAATTAAAGATCATTTAACCGCTCTTTCCTCAGCGAAGCCAATCAAACATACAGATCTCTTGTCTAGAGTAAGGAAGGCAGAGCACCTAATCAGAATGAGTCCCCTTTCATTCCCCAGGACACCTTTCCCCAGTGCCATGCAGCCCAAGTGTTATATAAATGGAGGTTCTGTACTAAGTGTTGCAGATTCTAGGTGCTGTGAGTAGTTGAGACCAGCAGCTGCCTCACTGAAGTGCTAAGCATGGGGAGCTCCGGTCCTGCCTGGTCGCTCTGTGCTCTGCTCTGACATCTAGTGGAACAATCGTACTAAAGCATCAGACGAGCGAAGCCGCTGAGACAATGGTTGGCTTCACTGACTACAGCGGAACAATAGACTCCACCATGTACTCATTTGTTTTATTGCACTTAATACAGCCAAAGCAATTGTGGCAGGAGAAAAGAATAGCCCTCAGCCTGAACAAAGAGCAATCCTCTTCCCTTGAAGAATGTACTTCCTCGTTGCCAGCTGAATGGTCTTCTAGCTGCAATAGTTTTAGGCAGCAATTTCACCGTTACCTTGTGAAATAAACTATAATTAGCCTGCTGTCCCATGAGGTTTCAGGGTAAAATCCTGGGAGGCCTTGTGATAATCCCTGTGATAAATGTGAAATTACGAGGGGCTATATTTTCAAAGAGGTCTCTCAGAAGGCACCCACACAGTCTGGGAGCACAGCTCTTTGCATTAGAGCGGGATGAATAACTGATTTGTCAATTTAGTGGCAGTTCCGGAAAAAATTGGTTTCAGATCAAAGTGAATCTGAAAATTTGGGGGAATTTTTGGGGAATTGCCCATTTCAGGTCTAAAAAAACCAAGGAGTCCTTGTGGCACCTTAGAGACTAACAAATTTATTTGGGAATAAGCTTTCGTGGGCTAGAACTCACTTCATCAGATATATGAAGTAAAAGATACAGGAGCAGGTATAAATACATGAAAGGATGTAGGTTGCTTTACCAAGTGTTAAGTCAGTCTAATGAGATAAATCAATTAACTGAGCCAGTGTTTGAACCTGAGTCTTTCACATTCTAGGTAAATGCCCTTAGCTTGGGGCTGAAGGTTATAATGGGGACGGTGGTGGTCGTGGTGACAGCTGCAGCACATCCACCTCCACCTTCTCTTTTGGCCATTTTGTGAATGACCAAAGCTATTTGTGTCAAATATGCCAATAGTAAACTTTCAGATCAACTGAAACTTCATTTTTTGTTGAATAAACAATTTGTTGGGAAAATTTGACCCAACTCTAGTTTGCATATGCAAAGCCATCTCTTTTCACTCATGAGAAAGGAGTTGTGTATGCAAAGAGGCATTTTGTCTACATAGGGGAGATTTTCAAAGGTCCAAATGGGAGCAGGGCATCTGACTGCCCTCGTGCCTTTGCAAATCTCCCCCACAATGGGGCTGTGACAGGTTCCCCCTGGGGTGCCACTTGGAACTGGGGTACCACTGAGCCTGCTTGTCCCACCAGCCTGGGCTCCCTCTTACACTGTGATACTGTGATAAGCTGCCAAGTTCCCCAAGCTTGCTCTTTCACCAGTCCATACAGATAGGGACACACCCAGCTGCATTCTCACACACAATTGCTGAGATCAGCTCTGCACGGGAAGGCTCAGCTAAGGCACCTCCCAGTTGCTAAGGCACCCCCCCCCCCCGGATTGTAAACCCAAAATTATACCGTCTTGTGCTGCACACGGAACTGTACAGCGTAAGCTCATAAAAGTCGCCCCCTCCCTCAATGTGGAGAGAGATATGCAACAGCTTTCTGCCCCAACTTATAATTTCCACACACTTTTTTTAGACAAAACAAAAACAAGTATATTAACTACAAAAGATAGCTTTTAAGGGATAGCAAACAGATCAAAGCAGATTTCCTTAGTAAATAAACAAAACCACAAACTGAGTCTAACACACGACAGAGGTAGGATATGAATTAGAAAATTCTCACCCTGAGTGATAAACAGGCTGGCAGATTCTTAAGGCACAAGTTGCCTTTTTTTCCGAGGTTTTCAGACACAGGCTAAAAATTCCTCTAGCCTGGGACCATCACCTCCCACAGTTCAGTCCTTGCCCCTCAGGTGTTTCCAGGTGTGTTGTTGTAGGGAGAGTGATGTCTCATCGTGATATAATTTTCCCCCTTTTAAATCTTCTTCCCACTTGCTGGAAAGCTCTTTTGCTGTGACCTGGGTCAAACCGTTCCCATTGTGTAGTGCTATTTCTGAGAGGTTTCTATTGTACACAGTTCCTGGGATAATCCTTGTGCTTGTGTGCATTTCCTCAATAAGCCATTAACATTGTTTGGTCTTTTTACTGTTGTAAACTTCATAACTTCACATATGATGATAGCACACACAATCCAATGAGATATTACTGTCTAGCAGATCGAGACTTTTAGAATGATACCTCACAAGGCAGATTTTGTACAAAACATATCCTAATTACATGACAATGGTGAATATTGGGGTGCCAGGGTGTCACATAGGCAATGCATGCATCTCTCACTTCTGCTGAGCAGACAAACACTGGATTTTTTGCTCATGGAAGGGTGTACTGGCAAATTTTATGGTTGCAGTTTTAGAGGCCCTGTTGCATATTTGGCTCTATCGGTGTGTTGCTGTGATATGAGCTACTATGCTTAGATAATGCTGATAATGGTAGTGATCTTCCCATTATATGTGGTCCCTTTAGACTATGCTAGTGATATTTATGACAGATGAGTAAACCCTTCCAAGTTCTGTTTGCAAAGTGCTTTGCAAATTTGTGCATATGACTGGTATAGTTGGCATGGACTGGCAAATCCTGAGCACGGAAGAGGACAAACCCAGTTTTCTCGTGGTCAGATTGGCACTGCCATGGTTTGGATCTGACAAGTTCGTGTTTGTTCACACACAAGTTAGCCCTGTTTGGTTGCTTCACCACAAGCAGGATCTCGCTGCAGTCCTAATGCAATTCCAGCTCTCTGTTCCCAGAAATTGGATCAGGGCTGGTATGTGAATCAAAATATAAAAGCGTAATAGCGAGCCAGTTCCCACTCCATTGGTGGGGAATGACAGGAGTGAGTACAGGCTTCTGGTAGGGAGATATAGAGATGAGATCTCACTTCTGCTGCAAAAAAGAGAACTCTGATCTCGGGGAAGTTTCAGAAGCAGGGCTACAGTTATGAAAGCCAGATGTAAAGCAGCCCATGAGTGGGGGACTTACAGAAGCTAGTAATGTGTCAAGCCACAGTCTGAACAAGACAAGCCAGTACAGGGGCATGTAGTCTCACTTTGTGACTTTTCTGTTTGCCTCAGAGAACTCAGCTAGCATACAGCCTCTCGCACTGAGATCAGTGGATCCTGCTGAACTGGGCTGGTCCTCCCAGTCACGAGGGGCCGGCTCAACCAGTCAGAGGCCTTGGAGATACACCACATGATTCACCCCACCTGACCCCTTGTGACAAACAGGGCCCAGGCTCGAAATAACGGTGAAATGACAACTCGAGGCCTTCCAGATGGAGGAAAAAAGCCCTATGGACAGCAGGGAAAACGGAGCAAACCACTGCTGTCCCAGAGACACTCTGCTCACCCCAGCGAGGCTGATCTGGGGTGCTGTATTGTAGTCGGAGCTGCTCGCGTCTCCCCTTCTTGGTTCTCTAACTAATACTAGTGGCAGTGTCACAGATTAGCTGCTGCGCCGTAAGCCAGAAGCAGGGCAGGCTGCCTAGTGCTTGGAGGAAGGAGCAGCGACAGGGAGCTCACATGGAACCAGCACTATCGTAACGTGGGAGCACAGGGCAAGTTCAGGCCCTCCACATCTCCTGACGGGTTTTCTTGCACTGTTCGGTGACAATACACATGTCTTAGACAAGGATTTAATTAAGATTTGAATAAGCCAGTCACTGCATACTAATTAAGAACCTACTTGATTATTTCCACATATTTTGTGAAGTTCAAGAAATTGGTTACGTTGCTATTAAATTAGCATATAATATCTGCAGCAATTCTCATCTGATGTAATGGGGCTGTTACTGTGTGTGACTAAAATAGCGATTGATGAATGAAATCCTGCTCTCTGAGCCATAGCAATGCTGTAAGCAGGGCAGGTATATTTTTGACACATACCGAGCAGGTCACGGTGAGAGATCAGCCCAGGTTGTGAAGTCTGGACTTGGGAATTAGGACTGGCTCCCAACCAGCCCAGGACTCAGCTGTCCCTCTTTGGCCCATCAAAGAGATAGGCGGGAGCTGGGTCTGGTTTGGACCTGTCTCTATTTTTAATATTAACTTTATATTTGCTTAACACACAGGGGCCAGCTCCCAGGGTGCAGCTGACCTGAAAAGATTGCAGATCTTAACGCGCCCCTGTGCATTACTCTGATCCTGCTGCTGCTCCGGGCAGGCTGGTCCCTCTGTGCTGTGTTAGAGCAGCCTGAGGTGTTGTCTAACTTACACTGGCTGCGATAGTCATATAGACAAGTATCAGCATAATGCAGGGACCTCCTGGCTATACCTCTTCCCTGTGGGTGTAACTCCTATCCCCTTTGCTGGTAGAAGGGGGATATGAGCTCTGCATGGCCATCCGGAGGATCAGCCTTACATTGCAGTCTATTCTGAGACTATTAAATTGGTTTTGAGGCCAGATCGCCCTGCTGGAGTGGAGCAAAACAGATTCACATTCATCACAGCCAACTTGGGCAGGGTGGCTGGGGAGAAGGGGGCAAGGGCAGGGATGTTGTTCTGCCCCAGCTAATCCTGGTCACCAGAAGGGTCTCTTGGGTTCATAGGCAGCTGGTATAAAGTAGGACAGCCTGTGGCTGGGGACTGGTCTGGAACCAGGACGGTCCCAGGATCGGGGAATACAAAGATAGCTTGAAGCCACTTTTGCACCATCCTTCCTGAGCTGCGTCGATGGTAGCTTAGCCACAGTGCAAAAAATGGGCCACTGAATCTTAGGATTTGATACAGTCCAACTGTACGGTAGCTGTGAAGAAAGCTGTGGGTGGTCCAGGTTTCCATTATGTAGTAGGAAAAGCCATATCAACTACCCTGACCAGGCGTTCTGGAGGTGGCCAGTTGTCCTTTTGCTCACCTGCTGTTGACGATACCTCGTAATTCTTAACAGTGCCTGCATTGGAATAGTGTTGGCGTGGGGCTGCCCCTCTGCGTCTCCATTGCTGGTCCAGTTTTTAAGCAGCTGGAGCAGTTGCCAAATTCAAGAGAGCTAACACAGCATCACACTGAGAAGAGTTGTCTTATCTTCTGTTTTACTGGCTGGCTGAGAGTCACGTCTGACTGCGGAGTTGGGGTGCTTCCCCAGGAGCCCCGCCTGAGCGGACTCGCTGCGGGAAGTGCACATAGTGGAAGTGGATGCTGAATGCTCCGAGGTCAGACCGTGGAAGGTCGAAGCTATGTAAGTTTCTTGCCCTGGCGACAGTCTGCTCAGAGAGAGGAGGTTCCCCCAGAGTCCTGACTGGCCTCACATAGAGTAGTTCCAGAGCATTGCCCAGGGACTCCATGACACTTATGCATATGTCATGTGTGGCTAAAATGCATGTGCTCGCATAGGCATCCTGTGGTCATGTTCAGCGGGGGTGGGAAGAGGGAAACTTACCAAGATTGGGCAAGTTTGTTTTTTTATGCAGCTCAGCTTCCCGTCCTATATATAGAATATACAGGTTCCCAATGTCCCTGGGTGAGCAGATCTCCCAAGGCCCACAGCTGGGTTGGCAATGTGTCTTGTGGACTGACTTTGAGAACGCTGATTTGTAGCATCCTTTCTAGAGGTTTGATTTCTTATCCATTTCCAGCTTGACAACTGACTAGGCTTTTACACAATATCTCCTGTTCTACCCCATAAAATCCCATTGTCTGAGCCAGGTGTGCTTACGTGAGCGAGTACTGGCCTACACAAAGCTTCCCAAACAGCTCGAGTTTGAAAACACTTATTGAAATGATCAGTGGCTAAGTCAGTATCATTTATTTGTATCACATTAGACCCTCGAGGCCCCATGGTGCAAGCCACTGTTTAAACACATAGTAAGAGACAGTCCTTGCCCCAAAGAGCTACAATCTGACTAGATAAAACAGAGATGGGAAGCAGAAGCATAGAGAGATGAAGTGACTTGCCTGAGGTCACAAAGCAGGTTAGTAGCAAAGCTGGGAATAAAATCCAAGTCTCCTGGCTCCTAATCCAGTGTTCTATCCACTGATCATACTGCACTCGCTCTGCTTTGACTGCTACAACCTATAATCAGTTATGACTATTACTGTTTATACCCTTGTTGAAAAGTGGGTTTCTGGCTTTTGCCCCTGCTGCTCTATCCTCCTGGGAAGGAAAGTGGAACTGCTGTCGTTTATAAAGATCTCATTCCCCTGATAAGGCACTGGACACACAGGCATCTAAGTTAGCTAACTGTAGCAAAGCAGTTGATCAGCATGTCACCCATTAGTGCTGTAGGTGGAACTGCACTTGATAGGAATTACACTAAATGGATACAGGAGACCTGGGGATAATTGACCAACCTAGTCTTACATGTGTTTGTGGAAAGAAAAAGCAACAAAACAACAGGCATCTTCTTCATTAGCCTCTCGGCAGAAGTAAGCAGCAGGAGGGGATGCTGGGGGTCAGTTCCTCAGGTGGTGTGAATGGGCATCGCCCCTTCTTCAATGGAGCTATGCTGAGCTAACCGAGACGGCACTCTGTATAATACAGGCTGGATCTGGCCCGTGCTGTGGAGTTTGCAAACAGAACTGTACTTTGCTAGTTATATAAACAGACTCTCCGGGTGATTTTTTAAAAATGAAAAGCCCAACACTTACGAAGAGGTGAGGACAAGACTCAGAATGTTGGGATAAACAGGTTTATTGTCATTAGTCCTTTTTCTCGGGTCTGCTGGCATTACGGACAACGATAATAAAACTTGGCTCTAATATAGCACTGTCCATCTTTAGAGCTCAATGCATGTTACAAAGGAAACCAGTATTGTTATCCCCATTTTACTGATGGGGAAACAGAGGCACAGGGCGGTGAAGTGACTTACCCAAGGTCACCCAGCAGGCCAGTGGCAGACATGAGAACTGAATCCAAGTCTCCCGAGTCCCAGGTCAGTGCCCCAAAAGTCACTGCTAACATAAGTGGCTGCATCTCCATGAAATAAGCAATGGGATGATGTGCAATGGAGTTATATCAGTGATTAATTTAGCCCATATATTATCCACTCAGTGCAAAGTGAGGGGAAAGTTTCCCAGAAAGAAATTTCTTTAGTGCTAGTATGGCTGCAAAATAGACTTGTCTTTTGAGTCTTTCCTCTCCTTACACAAGTACGAGGCCTTTCACAATCAAAGGGAGCCTTAATGCCACCTTTTATAGCTCTGCATTTTGCTCTGTTATTTGCATTCAGCATTGATTCCCTTTATTTCAAAGGGGATAGTGACAAGATTTGTGAATTATTCCCAGCCAAGTCCAAACAGGAGAGTTTTTTCCCTGTCACCTTTGGGGACTGTAACCTCCATGTAATGTTTCTGGTTTCTGACTCTACCTCCACTGAAGTCCATTACAAACATTTCTTTATACCATAGCATTCATCTTCCTCTGACAGGTATATTTCACAAGTCTTGCAAAGAGCTTTGTTAAAGGGGAGATTGTATTGCAA
This sequence comes from Malaclemys terrapin pileata, assembly GCF_027887155.1. Lineage (NCBI taxonomy): Eukaryota > Metazoa > Chordata > Testudines > Emydidae > Malaclemys > Malaclemys terrapin. The sequence continues at coordinate 2,792,090 of NC_071512.1, read as the reverse complement.
TAAATTGATGCAATGATTTAAGGTCTCAGTTCAGGAAAGCACGTTTATTCAGGACAGCATTTAAGCATGTGCTAAAGTTAAGCATGCACTTAAAACCCACTGAAGTTAAGTTTTCATGTATAAAACAACTAAGTTTCTAGCCCTCATGATTGCAGAGAAAAAACAAAACACAACCCCCGTTTTTTTTTAATCCAATGATTTTTAAGCCAAGCTCATGATTTTTGAATGTTCCATTGAATTCACTGGGACTTAAGCACATGGTTAAGTTAAGCATGTGTTTAAATGCTGTCTTGAGTATGGGATAGACTTTAGCATGTACTCAAGTGCTTTCCTAAACTGGGGCCTAATTGAGTTAAGGATGATTGTTTTGTTTGTAGTGGCAATCCCTTCTTACAGTTATCGACAGCCGGCTCCTGCTAATGCACTGAATCCCTAGGAAAGAAAACAAACCTTGCAACTCAGACACAGATAAAAATCAAGCCGTTTATTTTAAAGAGAAGCCGGATTTTCATCTTTTTCAATAAAAGAGGAAACTTGATTAAATTCTCTACACTTGTAAGCACTGTGCTTTCAAAACAGACCTGACACTAAGTAGGTTAGTGGGAGGGGAGCTTTAACAAATTTCCTGTAACAGAACTTGATGTGATCCTCTGACCTGAATTTTCAGTCTTAATCTGCTTTATAGAACATGCCCGATCCTCAAACAAATGTAAAATCCATGAAGAAGCTTAGCTGTTAATTTAAAACAATGCAACATCAAAACAAAGCAACTCTCTAAGAAACATTAAACCACAACCTAAGTAAACAGGGAGTCAGCCAGTTACAGTAAAACATTGTTTTTCAAAGGAAGAAAAGTTGTTATTGAAAGTGTTAAAGAAGCAAACCTGGGACTAAGCCCAAAGCTACTGAAAGGGGCTTTTCATGATACATCCCCCTGAAAAACTACAACCCTCCCATAAGTCATCAGATATGGTATTGCAAAGGCATTTAGATGTGAGGTCCTGTCAAGCAATGCAAAAGCCCAATGATATATGGCCCAAAGGAGTTTATCTTGCTCTGGGAAAAAAAGAGCTTGGAACTGACATTTTATATTTCGAAGCCAATAAAAACATCTTAAAATAACGCCCCCTCCCTCCCTCCAAGAGCAGCTGACAGTGAGAGACAGAGAGAGAGCAGCGATCACAAATGATTCAGTTTCTGGGTCTGAGAACTTTGTTGTGGGCAGTGCAACGTGAGTGATTTATAATTAACTCTAACATGAAGAATAAAATGCAATGCTTTCATAACTTCGCTACAAAAATAACCACATTCGCAGTGTTTGCAAAATTGGAAACAAATGTCCCAAGGAAAACAAGAGTTCTTTGCAGCCCTACCCGTGCTTTAGAAAAAGGAATATACTGGAATTCAATCATTACCACAAATGATGAGCCAATATCATTTGTCATGGGAAATTCATCTGGGTAAAACAGGATTGCTCCATTACTCCTCCATGACTCAAACAAATAATTGTACTGAAATATCTTAAATTAAAAGCAGTTCAGTCTGTTTTTTCTCTTTGGCAGCTAAGTTTTGTCTTCTTCTGTTTCTGGACCTCAAGGACCTGAAAGTGAAAAGCAGTACATTTAAATATATACTTTTGGCATAACCCAGCCAGTGTTTGAGAAAAGACTCTTGTGTCCTGGGTGCTCATCTCAGTGTTCTTGGATAATGGGCATGTACAAACATCTGATGGTGCTAGTGACAGCAAAACTGAGCCCAATGGATTTTTGTTTAGGTGAGGTATGATTTGTCAATTTGGTAGGTACTAATTGTGAGCACATGAATAGACCCACTAAAGTCAACCGGACTACTCAAAGCTGAATATATGCTTAAGCACCTTGCAGAATCAGGGCCTGAATTAGATAGATTAAAAGTTGAGAGGTTAGTTGGTCCGTAATGCTGTGCTGTATAATGCCTTGGAAAATAACAGTGAGGATTCTATCTTGACTCATGAGAAAGTAAAAGTGAAAAGTTTCTCTAGGAAAGTCCTGCACAAATCATAACAGTGCTGCCACCCTGCATGATCTTATTATGAGTCTCATGATATTGTCATTTTTCTTAAAGCCCCAGCTCTTGGAGTCATGGGATTATATGAAAATTTCAGTTTTCACTAAAAAAAAAAAAGCTTCTAGGTCTAAGGATTGCACACAAAAAGGAACCCCCACAGTAATAAGTCACCATTGGGCCTCGTGACTTATTACTGTTTAATTTATCAATTAATTCAAAAACCTCCTCTATTGACCCCTGAGTCTGGGATAGTTCCTCAGATTTGTCACCTAAAAAGAATAGATCAGGTGTGGGATTCTCCCCCACATCCTGTACAGTGAAGACTAATGCAAACAATTCATGTAGCTTCTTTGCAATGAGAGCTCCTTTAGCACCTCGATCATACAGTGGCCCCTCTGATTATTTGGCAGGCTTCCTGCTTCTGATCTACTTACATTTTTTCTTATAGTTTTTGTGTCTTTTGCTAGTTGATCTTCAAGTTCTCTCTTGTCCTGCCTAATTATATTTTGACTTGACTTGACTTGCCAGTGTTTATACTCCTTTCTATTTTCTTCAGTAGGATTTGCCTTCCGATTTTTAAAGGATGCCTTTTTGCCTCTAACCACCTCATTGACTCTGTTAGTTAGCCATGATGGTATTTTGTTTGTCTTTTTATTGTTTTTTTTAAATTGGGGTATACATTTAGCTTGAGCGTCTATTACGGTGTGTTTATAAAGTTTCCATGCAGTTTCCATGCATTTCACTCTTGTGACTTTTCCTTTTGAAGTTCTGTTTAATAGCTGTCTCATTTTTTGTATTGTTCTCCTTTTAAAGTTAAATATTACTGGGATGGGTTCCTTTGGTATTTCGTCCCTACTAGGATCTTAAATTTAATTACATTAAGGTCACTGTTACTATATTCACCTGTTGGGTCAGATCCTGTAGTCCATTTAGGACTAAATCAAGAATTGTCTCTGCTCTTGTGGGTTCCAGGACTCGCTGCTCCAATAAGCAGTAATTAATGGTGTCTAGAATTGTATCTATGTGTCCCGTCCTAAGATGACATGTACCCAATCAATATGAGGTTAGTTGAAATATCCCATTATTACTGGGTTTTCTGTTCAATATTCCTGAGCATTTCACAGTTACCATCACCATCCTAATGAGGTGGTCAGTATTGTATTCCTACTGCCATTCTCTTATTATTCAAGCATGGAATTTCTAGCCATAGAGAATCTGTGGTACAGTTTGATTCATTTAAGATTTTTACTCCATTTGACTCTATGCTTTGTTTCACATTGTGACGAACTGGGACTGTTCTTAATGTGGTCTTTGAATGCTGAGTGGGGAGTGTGGCTAGGATGGTCTGCATTGGGGGGTGGGAGACTGGCCGTGAGGGAGAATACCTGAGCATGTAACATAAGAACCCAGGAAGGGGTTAGAGGCCAAGTGACACCTTTGCCCGGGAAACTGAACAAAGGCTGGGAAGAGAGTTTCAGAGCTGGCTGGTGGAATGGCTGGGAGGCAGACGGGGCTCTGACCTCCCAAGGGGGCTGTGGTGCCCTGGGACCCCAAGATGCACCTAATTGTGGGGGGTCCTGTTGTTTGTGCCTGCAAAACCTGTCTTGGACTGTGTTCCTGTCGTCTAAATAAACCTTCTGCTTTACTGGCTGGCTGAGAGTCATGGTGAATCACAGGAAGCCAGGGGGCAGGGCCTTGTGTCCCCCCACACTCCGTGACACACATACAGTGCCACTTCCCCACCAGCATGACCTACTCTGTCATTCCTAAATATTTTGTACCCTGGTATTACCATGTCCCATTGATTATCAGCTTTCCACCAAGTTTCTGTGATACCTATTTTATCAATATTCGCATTTAATACAAGGCACTTCTAGCATTTGTATACAAACACTTATAAAATTTGTCAATTTTAATTCAGTTCCAGTTGGGATTAACTTTCTTTAAGTGATAGCAAAACAGTCTTTAATTTGAAGAATCCTTTCAAGTAATAAAGGTCCCTTCTTTGCCTTAAAATCTCTGAATCTATGACTAAGCATTTTTATGGGTACAACACTGTTGCTGATTGCCAGCGGTTTGAAGTAGTTTTACATATGACAAGCATACAGTATAGAACCTAATAAAAGCCAACACAAGCATTAAAATGACTAAGATTATTTCTTAGCCTTCTTAGAAGGTGTGAGCTGGAGAATATACAGTTGTTTTTATATGATGTAACTTACTGCATATGATCTTTGCATATTACATTATAGTCCTGTTAGTAAATAATTGATTATTATGTAGGCAACATGCCTTCCTTAAAACAACATAGGGCCAAATCCATCACTAGTGTAACATCATTGATTTCATTGGTGTTTGTTTGTTCCTGTCTGTAGGGCATGTTACTTGTTTGCTATTGTGGGTGCCTCTCACTGGCAGAGGAGTTTAGCTTGCTCTAAACAGTGCATCACACATGTTAGAAATAGTGTTGGTTTGTGCCAGAGAATGAAACATTTGTTCAACCTCTTTGACTTTTTAAGATCATGTCTTTGTTTCAATAAAAGTTGAGTATTGTTGAGGAAATCCAAGTGGGTGCTTCATTACTCATCCAAACACAAAACAAATTTTCCTCCACAAATCAGTAAAGACCCTCTGACTCACAGATGGGGAACCACCCACGGAGGGTGGATTCATTTACATGAAGCTAAATGTCACTTCTTGGAAATAAGTCCACTTATGCTGGTAGAAAATTGCCCAGTGGAACAGGTTTCCACTGGAAAATTCTAATTCGACAAACTTGAAACATTTTGCATTTAGTTTGGACTTTACCGGGTAAAGCGTTATGATATAATATAAACATTGAAATGATACATTTGAAACAAATAATTTCTCTAAGGTCAAAGCAATTTTTTTTGGAATATATCGTTCCATGCACAATTTTGGGATTTTGACTTTTTGTCTTGATTCTGGATGAAACCCAGTTTTGAAATCTTGGCATTTCCTGTGGGACAGAAATGCTGAAGTTTGACCAGCTCTAATGTCCACCAGAAGCTGAAAGTCATGAGTGAAATCTTGACCCAGTTGAAGTCAATGGAAGGTTTGCCATTGACTTAGGGGCCAGGATTTCACTGCTTGCATCTTCTCGTATGATTTAGGTGAAATTGGTCATTAAAATAATATCTATTTTGCAATTATTGGACCGGGTGCAGCATATGGAAGAAATTCCATTTAAACCAATTCTAACATATTTTATGGGGATATTGAAGCACTTTGGTAACTTTGGTTAATTAAGAATCACACCACGTCTGAGGCTTTATATCATCAATTTTATAGATGGGTAAACTGAGGTATACAGGAGTCACATCGCACATGAGTTCAATGGCTGGGCCAGAACAGGCATCTAGACTCCTAGTCTCCTAGGAGAAAAAAAAAGATGATATTTTCCAATTAAAGAATGAATGATTTAATCTATTGTCTAATCAATCAGGCTCCAATTCACCCATCTCCAGAGGATCTGGACACCAGATAATTGGTAACACCTGTAATTTTCCTGTTCCTTTTGAGGTTTTAAGTGAACTTAGCTCTTGGGGGAAAAACTGACAGCCTTGGAGTATGAAGTCTTTTATTTAGCCACATAACAAGCACACGGCCATTAGACACAGCATGGGACGTTCCTCCACATTGCTCCAACAGTTTGTGTCAATGCTCTTTCGGACGCTCCTCTGGATGTCTAGGATTGAGAGAATAGTCCTGTCCCACTGATGTCAATGTCACCAGCCTGTCTGCTGAGACCCAACCAGGATGCTAATGTTGGCGTGGGTTTTTGCAGCAGGGATATATGACCACTAGGAACTGTTGGGTTTTAACTAAACTTGAAACCCTGATCAATTAGTTCTTGGCAAATTCATTCCTATTTGGCCATCCAGTGCTAAAATCAACCCTTGTGTAAATGATTTCCCTGGTGTTTTGCCAGCTTAGCCTATGGCAGAATTAGCGCATTTTCTATTCCCCTGTGGGAAATGATTTCTTCTGATTTGGACCCCAAAGATGCTTGTTCTGAAGCCATCAAAGGAGGAGCTTGGCAGCAAAGACCATGACAAACAAAAATAACTTTTATTTTCTGTGCCATTTCCAGACTCCACAATATTATAATAACAAACCCTAAAACATATGATGCTAATACGGTGCATCTTTTGATGATAAACGTAAGTCATGATCCTTGTCAAAGAGACACAGGGATGAATAACACACAGCAATTGCCTTTCAAAGAAAAAGAAAGAACAAAGGAGAAAAAGAAAGTGAATTTTTACTTAATTACTGTATACCAATGGCCATAATACACTAAAATTCCTGGACAGTGTGAGCTTAGGGTAACAGAGGAATGAATGGGAAAAAATATTTGTGAAGATGATGTGACATTGTCTCATAATTCGCAAAACTCTAATGATTTCCAAAGCTGGTATACAAGATTTACCCTCCTTTTTTGGCATTCAGATCGACACAGGGGCTTTTTCTTGCCAACTAGAACATTCTTGAGGTGTTTTTTTTCCTCACATGAAGTTCATTGTGATCCCATGCTTGCTATTATCCATAAATTAATTTCTGGCATTGCAATAAATTCTAGGAAAACCAATAAAACCACAAACTTAGAGCTAATTCTTCGTCATTTTTCTTTTCTTTTCTTTTTTCCCTTAAAATGTTCTGTGGGAAAGACAAGGGGGGGGGGCATTAAATGTTTGCCGAGGTGCTAGCTTGGATCCACAGGATTAATTTATGTTTCCAATTGGTCTTCCTTACTTGTCAAAGCACTGTAATTGAAGTCAACATTCTTTATTGGTTCTGTTGGATAGGGCCGGCTTTGGAATGTATCATAGTTTGAGTCTCTGTGATTCACAGGAACACGTTTGTGATGTCTATTAAAGTTGGGCCAGACCCTGAAATCCTCACTCAGTTCCTACTTGATCCTTACTATGGTCTTCAATGGGAGTTTTGTATGGGTAAGGACTGACAGTGAAATTTACCCAATGGCTTGTTGTCTGGGTATTCAAGTCACACATTGCGGGCCCTGCATGCCCAACTGGCTGTGCATTGTCCAACTGGTGGCCCGTGAACCAGATTCAGCCCATGGGATGATTCCATCTGGACCATGGAGGGATGCCATTTTGTACTACAAAATGGCGTCCTCCGCACAGCATGACTTTGCACGCACTGTACATGTGAGGTCACACCACATGGAGGATGCCATTTCGAACTGCCTAAGGCATGCAAATAAATTGTTACATGCCTTACTAAAACTGTCATGGTATGCCACTGAATTTACCCCTCTGCATAGGCCTTGTGGGACTTGTGTGGTACATTGGCATTGTGGCCTTCTCTGCACATGGGAAAATTACATGGTTCAGCCTGCTGATCATCTTCTAATTTCACAAGCAGGAGTTCTCAGTCAAAGAGGGATGTGTGCAAGCGTATGTGTGTCACACACATGCACGTACTTTGAGAATTGCTTTGGCCAGAGGGGAGTGGCTCCTTTTATAGTAGCCTCACCGGTAGGCTGTCATGGATCAGCCAATGGAAGATAACATCATTAACAAGCAGGGGATGGCCTGTCGCTTACAGCTCATTCCCCAAGACAAAGGAAAATGTGTCTAGTCCATTAGGTAACTGAGATGTGAAAATAGCTCCATTTTTCTTGGTATGATAATACAGATTTAGAGCCTCATTTCCATTAAAATTACTGGGTTGAAATGTCCACACTGGAGCCTTATTATGATTGATCTATATACGGGCAGGTATGTATATACAGTATCTTTAACTCATCGATCTGTCTCTTTTGGGGAGCTTGATTCAAGTTCTTCATTGTGGATTTACTTTGGGAGACGGAAGGGTTTCCCCACGGAGACTTTCAGCTTATAGTCTGATATATTCTGAGCTGCAAATAGCTGAGTGATCTTAGTTTGTGCCTAAATGGCCCAAAGTCTCTAGAGCAGGGATGAGTGTGTTTTTTGGCGAGGTCTGGAATGTGAATTTGTTTTCAGACAGGATTTTTTCTTACAACAGTGAAGTGAACGGGAGGTTTGGCATGATCCTCAATAGGAGCAGGATCAAGCCCTTATCTCTGAAAAAGAAGGACTTCTTCTGGTCATGTTTTTGCTGAGGTCAGGCTTGACAAAAAGAAGAGATACTGAAGCCACTTGCAGAGCTGGCTAATGGAGAACCAAAGTCCTTCCTAACTAGAAATAGTCATGTCCAATTAATATTGCGCTTTCCTATAAGAGATGACTTCTCTGAGTTTGTACATTAGTGCAATTAAGGAATCTCACATATCTTTAAAGGGGGAAGGATTAGCAGAAAGCTGAAAAGTCTATTTTTTTTGCTGATGACCTTTCTGTATTAGTCATGTAGAAACAGACAGGCCTTGAGTGGTATTGAAACACTGACATGCCATGTTGTGATGCTAATCCAGAGGTATAATCTTTTGTAACTGGGGTTTTTCTTGGAGCTGCCTCCCTTTGCAATCACAGGAGATGGATATTACGGGTCATGAGCACATGGTCCTAATGAATTATCCCCATGCAAATAATCGACATAGAGCTTTGGGTTCCTTTGAGATGATGATAATATAATACATAATAATCATTCATTAATAATTAATTTATAGTGACAGCAGTGTGAAAAAGCATGGTGGGAGCTGTCCAGATCATTGTGATTACATATGCCAAGGAGGTGTATTGGCAGAAACACTCACTAGGTTGAGGGACTGCAGCGTGAATTGGACAGAACCTGCAATTCTTTGAAACTTGCTGCTCCTGAGTTTTTAATAAGAATGCTCTCCTCTTGCTCCCCCCGTTCAGCTCCTTGCGGGTTACCAGGTCAAGCCACAGGAGCTATGCCTTTGCCTTGCCTCCCAGAGGGGAACAGCACAGAGAGCACTAGGAAGGGGGTGAGGGGCAGAGTCCAGCTGGGCCGTGGAACTGGCATGTCTGTGGACTGGTCAGACTGTGCAGACATGTCACTTTTGGGAGGCAGAAGATGTGTGTGCCTTGTTGGATTCCTTCCTTTCCTTTCTTTGGCCTCCTCCTGCTAGGGTGACCAGCTAGCAAGTGTGAAAAATCGGGAGACCGGGGATGGGGGGCGGGGAATAGGCACCTATATAAGACAAAACCCTGAATATTGGAACTGTCCATATAAAATTGGGACACCTGGTCACCCTACCTCCTGCCCTCCTCCCAGAATATCTCTCTCTGAGCCATTCAAAACTAGATGGCATCCACTTCAGGACTGTGAGTGGTGGACAATCAGCTGCGAAGAAGCAGGGAATGATGAATTTTTCCAGAACGCTGCACCTGCTCTTTTATAAAACATATTAGCGTTGTTATAAATCAATGAACATGGTTTATAATAGCAATGATGCCCTTGAAATCTGTTAATACTGCAGTCGGCAAGTGGTTTGTTAGAGCATTTACTGCCCTTGGCTTCACCTTGGGCTATTAACTAACAAATCGGTTATTAGCCAGTGGTGGTAATGACCAATTTTCTAGGGATGATTGCTTAAATATTGCCCACCTTGAAAAGAGAATTATTGCTCAACTGAAAACCGAACCCTTATTTTCAAGTCGACAGAGCTTATGATCTTATTTTTTTATCTTCCCCCACCTTCTAGGGGGCTCTGAGACCATATTACTAGAGAACTGTTTCCCTATCTGCCTTCTGTGACTTGAATCCAGGAAAAGTTCCATATTTAATATTTATTCTCTAAGCATCAGTGGATGAAGACAGATGGTAATGAAACCAGTGTTGCTGAAAGTGACCACAAAGATAATAGATTCTTTATGATGTCCAGGAATTCTGGACTCTCAGTCTCAGCTTAAATGTACCACGGCGCCAAGTCTGTCGCTTTAAGCTTAGTATTCCTGCCATCTTCATGACCTGTCTTTAGCCCTGACGAGTACAGGCTGAACTAAAGATATCAATCTGTCTTTCTCCCCCCCCTAGAAACAGTTTAAACACCCAAAGCTGGATGCAAGTGACACTCTGCAAATGGGGGAATTTTCAGAGAGGGGGAAAAATATCCAGGAAATAAAGAAAATAGTCACTTCAGAGTCCATTGGCTTTACATGTTTGTTAAATATGTCATTATCTGCCTGCAGTTGATGCTTTCTGCCTGCTGTGATCTTTTCCCCAGAGCAATACAGAGCTCCTAGCCAGAAGCTGAGCCTTCTTGGCAGTTTTGCTATTCTCTTCTGCTCTCTTCTTTCTTATGAAGGAAGGCTGGCTTAGTGGTTAAAGCACTGGCCCTCAGGCAACCTGGCTTCAGGTCCTGGCTCCTCTATGTGATCTTTGGGCAAGTTATTTAGTTTCCCGTGCCCCCATTCTCCATCTGTAAAACTTGGATATTGAGCATTCCCTTTGTCTGTCTTGTCTCTTTTGATGGTAAGCTCCGGGGACTAACTTACCACTTGTATGTACAGCATCTAGCACAATGGGCACATGCTCTCAATTGAGGCCTCTTGGCACTATCATCATGCCAATAATATATACAACTGATGCCGGACATCAATGTACAGGACTAAAAAGGGGGGAAGGTGAGGTGGAGCTGTTCAGGAACTCCACTTCTCCCATAGGCTTAATGAGTTGATGCAGTTAGAGGTGGGCATGGACTGGCACCAAGAATCCGAGCACATCTTACTTGTGTGCATGCATTTGGGGGTGAGGGGGATGGAGGGTTTTGGAATCTGGACTCAGACACAGAGTTTGGGCCCATTGTTGGTTTAAATGATTCCACGCAGGGATGATCCCTGAGTGCCTTGGCATGTCTGTGAGGCCACAAGCTGCCTGAAGTTCACATGTGGACGATTAGCAGCTTAGCAGAATGTTTTTGTTTACCTGTCTGTTCCTGTGGATGAGTCGCTGTGTTTGCACCATCCTCAACTTTGTGTTTGTTTAACGAAGGGCAGGGCTCATCAGTTGCCTTGCAGCCTGTCTGATTTATGTTGTGTTATTAAAAGCAGTCCATGAACTCAAATATACTGATCCCATTGAAGTCAATGGCAAAACTCTTGCTAAGTCCAGTGGGACTAAGATATGACCTAGAGACATTTATACTGGGTTCATTTTAGACCATCGATGACTTGATAGCTAAAGGAGAGTAGAGTTTTGTGTTTAAAGCAGCGATAAGTCCTCTTTGGTATGTATGAAGGATACAGCATATCCTTCCCCCACATTACAGCATTTACACCAGTGCAGCGAGGGTGTAAAATGCCGCCAGACCAGAATGCACTTTGCACTGGCGAAAAGCACCATCTGTCATGCAGGGGCAGTAGAGAATCAGAGCCCCTGGTGTAGAGACGGACTGTTCTGAGGCTAAATTAAAACGGGGAAATAAATAAATAAACAGTCACTTTTCTTTCTGTTGAAACACGAGTGCCAAGCAGTGCTCTCTGCCTGGCTGAGCCTGGGTCTGAACCGTCTGCCGGGGGCTTTGGGGAGCATCTTTCCTGACTCCACTCTCCACACCTCCAGTGCAGGGTCAGTGGCACTGGGCCTTGCTGAGATTCCCAGGCCGATAGGAGTAAATAATGAATGTTGCACCAGCTGGCTGGGTAGCCTGTAACCTTCTGTTTCTAAACACAGGATGTAAGGGGGAGGGGGGAAAGTGCCGCTCTTGTCTGTGGCCTTAATAGTTCTGGCCACAGCTTTACAAAATAAGATCTAAATATTCTGCAGGAAAAGTGTGCTTTAAAGGGACACTCTCAAGTTTTGTTATGCCAAAAATGCACCAGTCTATATATAAAATCCAGACAATTCTCTCTCTCTATTGAAAATAAATGGGTCAGTGTTTTTTAAGTTCAGATGCCAAAAGCCTGGCATTCATTAATAACATTCTAATAATAAAAAGATCCTATAATAACAAACCAGCCTGCATAGCCCCATGATCATGGACAACCCTATAATAACAACCCAGCACCCACCAACATCAAACTGGTATGCACACTCCGCTCCCCTGAGCAACCCTATACTAACAAACCAGGGTGCATAGCCCAGAAGTCATCTGCAGTAACAATCAGTGTGCACAGACCAGTGTTTATGAACAGCCCTACAATAACAAACTGTGTGAGCACAAGGAAGAAAACAAACTCAGTGAGGAAACAGTTTATAATTTTAAGCTGCCAAGAGGCAAAGTGATTTTTAAAAGTTGCTGAAAGTCAGGTCCCTTAAAGGTGACTTAATTTGGGATCCCAAACTTGATGCACTCAGAATTACTAGACACTTGTTAAAATACTGTACATGACAATGACAGTCAAACAAACCTTCAACAGTGGAGCTAGATGCAGTACGGAGCCCAGCAATATATATGCCTTCCTGCCAGGGACAATGCATAAGGCCTCAGAAGTGGCAACAAAGTGTGGGCTCATTGTCCTTAGGTAGCTGCTAGGAACTAACTCCTGGCCACCCAGTCTAAGTTCTTTCTATACAGCATTACACGATGCACAACAAAGCAGCAAAAAAAAAAAAAAAAAAAAAAAAAAGGCACCCTGAAAAATATTTGGACATAAGAAACCCAGCTTCAAGTTGCAGCTTTGTCCTTCCTACTTTCAGCAACTTCCCGGGAGGTTACATGTGCCACACCACCAGAAGAAGAAAGTAGCTCATGGGAAGGGGCTGCGTGGATCTAGCCAGAGGTCAGTGTGCAAAGGGTTAACTCTATCCCTCTGGCTAGAGAAAGAGCCACAGCTGGCTGCCCAGACAGCAGGGTAGCTAGGCAGGGCCAGCTGTGTAGAATTAACTCATCCACCCCAGCACACTATAAGAGGGAGCAGTGAGGCACCATCCCTTGGAAATGGCTTGAGAGAGTGGGTGGTTTCTTTAACTCTGTGGAATGGGGTGTAAGTGTATCATGTTTGATAGTACTCCACTCAAGGAGGCTCATAGGAGCCTCTGGTCAAAATTCACCAAGCTGTAGGGAGGGTTGGAGTGACATTCTCTCCCTCTGATTTTGTTCATCCCCTCTTAGGATGTTGCTAGACCATCTGTGCCAGAGAGAATTTTTAACAGGGAGGGTAATTAACCATTAGAACAACTGATTAAGGGTTGTGGTGAATTGTCCATTGCTGGGATTTTTTAAATCAAGATTAGCTGTCTTTCTAAAAGATCTGCTGAAGCAGGGATTAATTCAGAGAAATCCTGTGGTCTGTGTTATACAGGAGGTCAGGCTAGATTATCATAATGCTCCCTTCCAGCCTTAAAAATCTATGAATCACTGGGCTCGTGAAAGATTCTGAAGTGCCATTTTTTTTGCCTTTCCAAAGGGCTGGCTTGCACCAAGTGTCAGATATTTTCAAAACCCTTCCCCAGGACCCCCCTACAGGGAGCACAGACAACATTTTAAAAGCTATATGCTGAACATATATATAGGATCCATTTATATACACTATATATGATTCATTTACTCTGTTATGAGTGCAGTATAAATCTTTCCAGCAAAGTGAACTTAGAAGTCTGTTTGCTAAGCTGGCTTCCTCCTTGATTATGATTAGAACAGCTTCTTTCTTTTTTGTTTAAAGAGAACCTTGGAGTAGATTATCCAGTCCTGACCTCTGTTAAGTGCAGCACACTCATCTCTCTGGTTTTCTCACAGCTTAAAGGGAAAAACTGAATGACTGTGGAGTTCAACTCTTAGTAGAGTGTTAGTGATGTTTTCTTAGACCTTGGCTGGCAGAAGCCACATTGTATCTGTCTTTGGTGCTTAAAGGGATGGGATAGTCTTTATGTGGACTTGTCTTGCCACAAAGGTGTTGACATTCCACGTGGAGTGCTTTATCCTTTCCTGTTCCAATCAGCCCAAACATACTTTATTGTCCAAAATAGCTTGGAACCACAGCTTGCTCTGCAAAGAAATTAGAGTGAAAGAAGCAAAACGGCTGAAACTCAAAACAAGTCTGTTCCAGATGCAATAGCATCACACACCTGTATGTAGCTTGGAGTGATTCCTTATACTGCCATGCACAAGTTTTGGCCTGGTTACTTTCTTCAGTTAGCCTTGATTATATCCCACAAAAGGCCTGAGTTCTTAACCTCAAGCAGAATTGGCTTGATAAGTGTACAAAGGTATAACAGCTCCTTGGGCAGAAGATTATTTACATGGGACCCATACATCACCACTACACCACCCTCCTTCCAGCAGTTACATAGAACTGATGTTGAGTTGCTGGATGAAGCACATGTAGGATCACAGAAGTTAGAAATAGAGCAACCTGTTAGATCTAACTTTCTGCCAGGGGTCAGTGCGGGGTTGCGCCCTCTAGTACACATTGCAGTGGTTTGTCCAGCCTAGTTTTCAGAGTCCCAGGAAATGGCCCTTCCACCACTTCCAATGGGAGACAATTCAGGTCCAAGTCACTACAGGGAATGGTTCTCATATTTAGACAAATGTTTAAGAGAGGTTAAAAAAGAAAATTGTATCAAATGTAGCTTAGCAGTGCTAGGGCCTGCTGCAGAAGAAAGCCAGCCTGCTTGCGTGAATGTGAGTTTGAGGGACTGGGCCAGTTCGTTGTGCTAGAAACTAGTCCTGTCACAGCCATTTGTACAACATTCCGCTTGGAGTGCGTGTTATGCCACAATAGTGATGCAGGGCATCTGACCGGAAAGACCAGACCCAGAATGACATAGACAGCTGGAAATTCCATTAGAAATGCAAGTTCCCAGATGGCGCTGGGAGGTGGGAAAATGGACTGTGGAAACCTGACAATCTAGTTTTGCGTTGCCTGCTTGAAGGAGATGGAGGGGTTGATATCAATAGATAAACAATAACAAAGAAAGATCTGCAGAAGCAGAGATCCACTTGTCTCCCTGTCTTGAGTCATTAGCTTTCTGCAGCCTGATCCAGCCGCATGATTAATTCTTCTACTCTTAGCTCTATGCTTTCCTCCTTGTAGCCCCACTGTCCTTGGTTCTCCCTCCCTGATCCAGCCTTCCATGGCCCCAAACTTCTCCTCCTCCAAGTACCTCCTTAAAACTCTACTACTTCCAAGAGGCCGTTCCACCTTAGACACTGTTAATGAACTGGACTAAAACTCTTTACCTTAACAATGAAAATTGTAGAACCAAGCAGTGTGCTAAACCATCACTGCTTTCTCTCTTCATGTCCTGCCCTCCTGTGTTTGTACATTGTCCCTGTGTTGTCTATCTAAGCAGTGAGAATTCCACGCAGCCTCCTTGGGAGAGATATTAAATCTCACACTTCAGATCTGAAGACAGTCTCTACCTAGGAGAGTTCAGGAGGTGGCAGGTTATCCCACATCTGCCTGGTGCAGAGTTCTTACACCTTCTTCTGAAGTGCCTGGCAGGGCCACTTTTGGAGGCAGAATACTGAAGTAGATGGGCCATGGGTTTGATCTGAGATGGCAATTCCTGTTTCCTGTGACGCACTGAATACCTTTCTCAGACCCGAAGAAGAGCTCTGTGTAGCTCGGAAGCTTGTCTCTCTCACCACCAGAAGTTGGTCCAATAAAAAGATATTCCTTCACCCAGCTTGCCTCTGAGGAGCATCTAACATTCTACTGATGCAAGGAATAGATAATAATTAAGCATTGCTGGAACTAGCTAGGGCCTGGGGGGTAGGAAGGTCAAGGTCTCCACATCCTCCTGAAGCTGTTTATTTGCTTTTATTTTCACAGAACAAATGATTGTCCGAGACATCAGTCCATCACATGGCATGTATTAAGCCAAAGATGTTGAGATCTATTCATAGGATCGCTGGGCCAACCAATTAAGATAAAATAATCACGGATGTCAGGGAGAAAGACCCTCAGTTCTGATGCAAAAATGATTAATAATAATATTGTATTACAAACTTGCTGTCTATCTGAACTTTCATGAATCAAACATTATTCCTAAAGGTCGAAAAAGCTCAGCTAACGTATTTATTTCTTTTCCTTCTCATGCCCTCTTATGGTGGTCCTGACCAAAGCTGGGAGTGGTAGGGCGCTGTTTTTGGTGCAACTGGGAATAGACTAGCAATGAAAATGCCATAATGGCCTGTTCTTGTGAGGTTTCCAGCTCAGATGTGCAGACCTGACAGGTTTGATGAAAGTATGGAGAAGCAACCAAACCTTTATGTGAACGTTCCAACCAGGGCCGGCTCTGGCTTTTTTGCCTCCCTAAGCAAAAAAGCCACCCGCTGCCCCACCCCTCCCCCAGCACAGCAGGGGAGGGTGCCGAGCCCGGCCGTGGGCTCGCAATCCCCGACTAGCCGGAGCGCCGGGGGGAGGGTGGCGAGCCCGCCGCGGCTCCACTCTCCCCGGCGGCCAGAGCGCCGGGAGCAGGGCGGAGAGCCCGGCCGGGGCTCTCCGCTCTCCCAGGCGGCCAGAGCGCCGGGGGGAGGGCAGAGATCCCCCGGCGGCCAGAGCGCTGGGGGGGAGGGCGGAGAGCCCCCGGCGGCCAGAGTGCCGGGGGGAGGGTGGCGAGCCCGGCCGGGGCCCCGCTCTCCCCGACTGGCCGGAGCGCCGGGGGGAGGGCGGCGAGCCCAGTCGCGGCCCCACTCTCGGGCCGGAGCGCCCCGCCACGCCGCCCCCCTCCAGGCACCACCCCAAGCACATGCTTGGTGGGCTGGTGCCTGGAGCCAGCCCTGATTCCAACCCGTGTCTAATGTTCATCAGTCACTACATTTCATTATTATTATTTGTCATCATCTAGCAAATGGTCCCAAAGTGGACAGAGTTGCATCAGTTACTTTATTTCACCTCAAACAGATAAATCAACAAAACCAATGTATAATTAAACAAGAATGTTCTGTTCTGCAATCTTTAGCAGTTAGTTAATCACTTCACAGTGGTGTTAAGGGCCCTGGGTAATTTTAAAGGAACTTCATATTGTTTGGTGACCCAGGGATACATTTTCAGAGTGGCTTGTGGTTGGTGTTAGCCACATGACAAAGAATGCAGAGAATTTAGAGGCAGATACTTGATAAAGACAGAAAGATGGGTTCTTAGTGCTATTATAAACCTCATGCTATCCCACCCCCCAACACAATCTAAAAGTATGACATTACTTTGCAGTCAACTAGAAAGCTCCATTTTCCAGAATGCGATCATACAAATTTAGTCTAATGCAACAGTACAGTAAGTTACCCAGTGCCTTTCATGATTATGTCACCAGCACTTTCCATCAGGTGACACATCAAACATGTTTAAAATCACTATACCAATGCAGATGCTGCTTTTTTTGTACCTACCAGATGGCCCAATTAAAAGAAATTTTGGGGGGAGGAGGGAGAAAGAAAAGGAAAAGGAAAGCCAAAATGGACAGTTCTTTAAGCACCAGTATTTCCAGCAGCAAAGACTAGCAGAGTGGTGTTTTGTGCCTTCAGAAATCAACAGAATTACTGGTATAAAAACTGTCACTATCACTTTCTTTTTGTTGTCATGGTTGTAAGGAAAATGAAATGAGGCTGCACCGATATATTTCATGGCTTTAAGAGAAAGCAACCTCAGTGTGAAAATTAGAAATAGACCTAGATTTTTGTTGTAACTAAACAGCCTGTTAACCTATTTAAATAGAACATATTGCATAGTCTTGTACTATAATACATCAAAGTAATGCAATCATGTCTGTTTTGATACTGCCATATCTTGGTGCTACCTGGGTGCTCTTACATGAATGGTACACGGAATTAGTTCCACATTTTTTCTGTTACAATTAGCATATTAATGCACCAGAGAGAGAGCGCTAAAAGCCTGGATGGTTGAGCACTCCCAGTCCCTTCTTCATTGAGCTCTGACATTCAGCCCCCACTAGTCTGCAGGAATGTCTCGCTGCCTCATGCTTCGTCTGAAGAGCGGCCCTGAACTATGTACTGCCGTTGAGGTGCTGTACACACTGAGTTACTTTGTTGGCTTCAGAAATCATTCCATAAGGAAAGAGCTTCATGTCAGGCTGCAGACACGTTAGGGTTTTAATTTGTTTTGTGTGTGTTTATATGTATGTGCACATACACAGGTACACAGACATATCTATGTATATGTCCATCTACAGGTACACAGATGTATTCACACATTACTAATGGGATTTTCAAAGCTGCCCATTTGCGCGCCCATCCCACATATATATGTGCATGTATATATAGGTGTATGTAGACACATGTATGTATGGGTAATGTGTATATGTGTATATAATGATATGAAGGCTGTGTCTCAAATTAGAGATTCAGCGTGACTGGTGAAAGTTCTAATCTTCAGTCTATCTTGATGAAACATTAATGAACTTGTAAAAACAGGAAGCAGTGGAAAACAAATGAATTTCAGCTGGTGTTTGAAGAGCTGTCAGATCCTCTTGCTGAAATGTTTCAGAGGAACATCTTTCTGATAAAACCTCTGAGAAAAGTGGAGGAGTTTCAGAAGAGTGATTGGAAAAACAGGATGCCGACTTGCAGGCTTTGCTAATGCATTGCATCTGCAAAGACTCTGCCAACTGCATACAGCACTGGCTATGTGAGAGCCGCGGAACTAGGGAAAGTTATTACATCGGAGCGTGATGGGTGGAGGGGGAGGAAACAGGCTATTCCCTTTATGCATCTTCAAGTTTGAAAAAAAAATGCAAGCCTTTTACATTTTTTCATTCCCTGTCTCCTCTGCTGTCAGCACACAGCCTTAATTCTGACAACAATGACCCCTACTTTGCCACCCTAGACTATCTTTCATCCTGGAATCTCAATGCATTTTACAAACATTAAATAAACTCCCTTTCCCAGTGTTGGGAAGACAGGCCTCTTTGGCTTTGGGCAGGATGCTTAAGCTGTCTGTGTCTTATTAGCTGACACGAGTCACATTTTTCAGATGGGAAAACTGAGGAATAAAAATGTGGCCACTTATTTTGAGCTCCTGAATTTCTGGGTGTCCATCTTGAGACACCTAGTAATTGGGTCCCTAACAATAGTGGGCGTGTTGCAAACCTAGGCCCAAGTGACTTGACCAATGTCATGCAGCAAATCCGCAGCAGAATTGTAATAACACAGGAGTCCTGCCTCTTGGGCTTCTGCTTCGACCTTCTTTCCACCCCTGGAGTCTTTCTGTTCCGCTCCTGGTACATTTCTGCTCCTGCACCATTAAAGTTTTTCCATTGACCTGAATGGGAGCAGGATCAAGCCCATAGAGAGCTCCCTGCCTTGTGAGACTCTAAGGACATGCATGGACCAAGCTCAGAACCCACTAGGGAGTTTTAATCTTTTTCCTTGGGGCAGTTGCTTCCTGTTACCTGCAAGAAAAATAACAGGAGTGTTTTAATACAAAACTTGTTTCAGCAAAACACTTAAGTGCATGCTTAACTTTAAGCATGAGAGAAATCTCATCCTTATTTATTAATACACTTGTGCACACATCTACGTTCCACTGACTTCAATGGAACTTGGGTTCATGATGCAAGTGGAGAACGTGCGTGAGTGCTTGGCTGGCTCCATATGGTTGTACCGTATGGGAGGGTAATTTAGAAGATTTTTGCTTTTGTTTATCCCTATGTGGATCATCGCGTCCAGGTCATAGCAACAGAAAGACAATTCAAAACATCCTGGTCTAAATGAGACAATCTAATTGTGGGCCCAGAAAAGCCAAGGACGAAGCAGCCACTAGAACAATGTAAACAGGAATGCATCTTTAAAAACATTAAAAGGCGAGAAGCAAAGCTGCTGTCTATGAATTAATTTTTTTTTATTTGACTGCTTTGCACCTGATTTCAATTGCCTAAAACTGCCCCTTTTGTGGAGGAAGTGGGGTTTAGCGGTTAGGGGACTGGATTGGGATCCAGGAGATCTGATTCTCTTCCAAGTTTTGCCACTGATGGTGGGCAAGTCATTTTACCTTTGGATGACTGTTTCCCTTCTCCCTGTGGGCCTGTCATGCCAGTCCTTGCAGACCCTAACCTGCAAACACTCATGTACATCCTTCACTCGACATGCATGAGTACCCCAACGGACAGTCATGGGACTATTTGCGCACATAAAGGTAGGAATGTGCGTCCATGCTGGCAGGATCAGTGCCTTTGATTGTAAACCCTTTGGGGCAGGGACTGTCTCTTGCTATTTGTGCCTGCAATGTCTAGCACAATGGGACTTTGATCTCAGTTGAGGCCTCTAAGCATGACTGTAAAGTAAATAACACTAACTGTTAATAATGAATAATTCTCAGCATCCATCAAGTGCTGGATATGCACAGAGTGCTTTGTAAACATTAACTTAATCTTTGTGCTGTGCTATGAGAGAGGAGATTATCTAGTCATATGAAGCACAGTTTGCAGATGGGGAAACTGAGGGATGAGATTGGCTCTCTGATGATAAATTAGAGTCCCCTTTGCTGAAATCTACCAGTATTTTGCTCAGGTCTCAATAAACCTGCCTGTTTTAAGTGCAATAAAAGCTTTTACAAGCTATATTTTTCCTACCGCTATCCTGGAAGCAAATACTAGATATATTTCACTCATTTAGTTAGAACAATAATTAGTTTCTTCTTTAATTATAACCTACCGCTGTCTATATCTCTGCCTGTCATGTCTTTATTAGACAGTTAGATCTTTGGTAAAGGGACCATCTACCAACTTATAGCAGGTAGAAAACCAGCCTTAATCTTGGTTGGGGCCTTTAGCTGCCCGTAATTATTTTTATTCCTATTGAGGTGTGAGGAGTTTAATTATTGTAAAATTCATGTTGTCACTGGGTTATTTAATTCTATCTGGGGTCATTGAAGGTGGTGGGGGTTTATTTTGTAAAGATTGTCTAAGGGTGTTCGCAGCCCTGGGTGGGTGCTATTTTATTATAGAGCAGTAACAATTTGAACATATCAATGCATAACATTCTATGCTGTGTGTTAGAGCCGTGTAAAATACGATGGCTCTGACTGGCCATTTATACGGATAATAAGAATATCCACAGATGGTGATTCCCCTGGGGGAAGGTAGCATCTCTTTGCTCAGCATGTGTATATACAGTGTTTTGCACAGTGGACTCTGAGGTGCTACAGTAATATAAATAATATAATAGTTAATGCTTAAAAAAAAGTTTTGGAAGGGCCATAAAACCTCATGCTTCAGGGTTTAAACGAGTCTCTAAGCATTAGAGATTAGGAGGCGACCTCATGTGTGGAGCAGATTATTCCACATCTGCCTAATGTGAGGTTTCTTGTACCCTTCTCGGAAGCATCGAGCATTGGCCACTGTCGGAGGCAGGATATTGGGCTAGATGGATTACGGGTCTGATGCAGTCTGACCATCTCTATGTGTCTGTGATTTACAGCTGGTTGTGGGGGCATTTCCTTTGGTTTTGCATCTCCAAAATCCCCTTTAAATTCTGAGTTTGAGCAAACACGAATCCTGGTTTAATGGCTGAGTCACACCTGGCTTTGTAGCTGCACGAATCTATGAGTTTCACACCATTTAGCTGTGAAACTCTCAGTTGTTCTAGGTTTGATCAAAATGGGGGGGTGGGGGGGGAACCCACGTCTGTACAAAAGAAGAGAACCTGCCAGGTCCCTTAATAAACCATGTGCATTGATGGGTCTGTATAAATAGGATGAACAGCAGAGGCTAACAGCGGGAGTTTGCCTGGGAGCTGTCCGAGAGGAGGTACGCTAAGTGCTGCATTAGGGGGGCTGTGTTGGTGAGTATCTGAGTGTCTGCTGCTGGGACAGTTGGTCAGTTTGACCGTGTGCTTGATTGCTTGCTTGTTTGTTTGAAAAGTGTGAATTGGGAGTGCTTTGTTCCAGCTGGGCCTTGAGTGGGCCTGACTGGTATATAAGGGCAGTCAGCAGCGAACCAGCTGAGCGGCGAACAGCAGAGGCTAACAGCGGGAGTTTGCCTGGGAGCTGTCCGAGAGGAGGTACGCTAAGTGCTGCATTAGGGGGGCTGTGTTGGTGAGTATCTGAGTGTCTGCTGCTGGGACAGTTGGTCAGTTTGACCGTGTGCTTGATTGCTTGCTTGTTTGTTTGAAAAGTGTGAATTGGGAGTGCTTTGTTCCAGCTGGGCCTTGAGTGGGCCTGACTGGTATATAAGGGCAGTCAGCAGCGAACCAGCTGAGCGGCGAACAGCAGAGGCTAACAGCGGGAGTTTGCCTGGGAGCTGTCCGAGAGGAGGTACGCTAAGTGCTGCATTAGGGGGGCTGTGTTGGTGAGTATCTGAGTGTCTGCTGCTGGGACAGTTGGTCAGTTTGACCGTGTGCTTGATTGCTTGCTTGTTTGTTTGAAAAGTGTGAATTGGGAGTGCTTTGTTCCAGCTGGGCCTTGAGTGGGCCTGACTGGTATATAAGGGCAGTCAGCAGCGAACCAGCTGAGCGGCGAACAGCAGAGGCTAACAGTGGGAGTTTGCCTGGGAGAGCGCACTGAGGCTTTCATCTGCAGGTGTCTCCCAGTAGTTCCTGCAACAGTTGAGGAAGCTCCTAAGAGGACGGTGATATGGAAGGTGAGCGATCAGCTGTTGTAACCTGCACAGGTTGTGCCATGTTTGTCTTTCTTCCGCAGGACAGAAGCGACTTTGTCTGCACAAAGTGCAAGCTGGTCTCCATATTGGAGGAGAAGGTTCGAGGGCTGGAGAAACAAGTATCAACTCTGCGTTGCATAAGGGAAAATGAAGATTTCCTGGACAGACGTCAGGAGATGCTTCTACGGCCACAATGTTCTGAAGATTCAGAGCAGACGCAGCAGGGACAGAAGGATTGTGAGGAGGTTTGGCAGCATGTGACCTCCAGAAGAAGAAAGAGGAGCGTCCATGCACCAGCAATGGAGATACAGGTGAGGAATCGTTTCCATGTTCTCTCTTCAGGTGCTAATGCGGAGAGTGGACTAGATGGCCCATCTGAGGGAAGGGAGCAGAAGGAGACTCCACCGATTGGAAGGCAAAAGATGCACTGTCCTAGGGATGGGGGTTCCACGACCACCACTCCCAAGAGGAGGAGGAGGGTGGTGGTGGTCGGGGACTCCCTCCTCAGGGGGACTGAGTCATCTATCTGCCGCCCTGACCGGGAAAACCGAGAGGTCTGCTGCTTGCCAGGAGCTAGGATACACGATGTGACGGAGAGACTGCCGAGACTCATCAAGCCCTCGGATCGCTACCCCTTCCTGCTTCTCCACGTGGGCACCAATGATACTGCCAAGAATGACCTTGAGCGGATCACTGCAGACTACGTGGCTCTGGGAAGAAGGATAAAGGAGTTTGAGGCGCAAGTGGTGTTCTCGTCCATCCTCCCTGTGCAAGGAAAAGGCCGGGGTAGAGACCGTCGAATCGTGGAAGTCAACGAATGGCTACGCAGGTGGTGTCGGAGAGAAGGCTTTGGATTCTTCGACCATGGGATGGTGTTCCAAGAAGAAGGAGTGCTAGGCAGAGACGGGCTCCACCTAACGAAGAGAGGGAAG
Organism: Malaclemys terrapin pileata; assembly: GCF_027887155.1. NCBI lineage: Eukaryota > Metazoa > Chordata > Testudines > Emydidae > Malaclemys > Malaclemys terrapin. The sequence goes on along the minus strand of NC_071512.1, from coordinate 2,768,682 downwards.
AGCATCTTCGCCAGCAGGCTGGCTAACCTAGTGAGGAGGGCTTTAAACTAGGTTCACCGGGGGAAGGAGACCAAAGCCCTGAGGTAAGTGGGGAAATGGGATCCTGGGAGGAAGCACAAGCAGGAGAGCGCAACAGGGGAGGACTCCTGTCTCATGCTGAGAAAGAGGGACGATCGTTGAGTTATCTTAAGTGCCTATACACAAATGCAAGAAGCCTGGGAAACAAGCAGGGAGAACTGGAAGTCCTGGCACAGTCAGGGAACTATGATGTGATTGGAATAACAGAGACTTGGTGGGATAACTCACATGACTGGAGTACGGTCATGGATGGATATAAACTGTTCAGGAAGGACAGGCAGGGCAGAAAAGGTGGGGGAGTTGCGTTGTATGTAAGAGAGGAGTATGACTGCTCAGAGCTCCGGTATGATACTGCAGAAAAACCTGAGAGTCTCTGGATAAAGTTGAGAAGTGGGAGCAACAAGGGTGATGTCGTGGTTGGAGTCTGCTATAGACCACCAGACCAGGGGGATGAGGTGGACGAGGCTTTCTTCTGGCAACTAGCAGAAGTTGCTAGATCACAGGCCCTGGTTCTCATGGGAGACTTTAATCACCCTGATATCTGCTGGGAGAGCAATACAGCGGTGCACAGGCAATCCAGGAAATTTTTGGAAAGTGTAGGGGACAATTTCCTGGTGCAAGTGCTGGAGGAACCAACTAGGGGCAAAGCTTTTCTTGACCTGCTGCTCACAAACAGGGAAGAACTAGTAGGGGAAGCAAAAGTGGATGGGAACCTGGGAGGCAGTGACCATGAGATGGTCGAGTTCAGGATCCTGACACAAGGAAGAAAGGAGAGCAGCAGAATACGGACCCTGGACTTCAGAAAAGCAGACTTTGACTCCCTCAGGGAACAGATGGGCAGGATCCCCTGGGAGAATAACATGAAGGGCAAAGGGGTCCAGGAGAGCTGGCTGTATTTTAAAGAATCCTTATTGAGGTTGCAGGAACAAACCATCCCGATGTGTAGAAAGAATAGTAAATATGGCAGGCGACCAGCTTGGCTAAACAGTGAAATCCTTGCTGATCTTAAACGCAAAAAAGAGGCTTATAAGGAGTGGAAGATTGGACAAATGACCAGGGAGGAGTATAAAAATATTGCTCAGGCATGCAGGAGTGAAATCAGGAAGGCCAAATCACACTTGGAGTTGCAGTTAGCAAGAGATGTTAAGAGTAACAAGAAGGGTTTCTTCAGGTATGTTAGCAACAAGAAGAAAATCAAGGAAAGTGTGGGCCCCTTACTGAATGAGGGAGGCAACCTAGTGACCGAGGATGTGGAAAAAGCTAATGTACTCAATGATTTTTTTGCCTCTGTCTTCACGCACAAGGTCAGCTCCCAGATTGCTGCACTGGGCAGTACAGCATGGGGAGAAGGTGACCAACCCTCTGTGGAGAAAGAAGTGGTTCGGGACTATTTAGAAAAACTGGACGTGCACAAGTCCATGGGGCCGGATGCGCTGCATCCGAGGGTGCTAAAGGAGTTGGCGGGTGAGATTGCAGAGCCATTAGCCATTATTTTTGAAAACTCATGGCGATCGGGGGAGGTCCCAGATGACTGGAAAAAGGCTAATGTAGTGCCCATCTTTAAAAAAGGGAAGAAGGAGGATCCGGGGAAGTACAGGCCAGTCAGCCTCACCTCAGTCCCTGGAAAAATCATGGAGCAGGTCCTCAAGGAATCAATTATGAAACATTTAGAGGAGAGGAAAGTGATCAGGAACAGTCAGCATGGATTCACGAAGGGGAAGTCGTGCCTGACTAACCTAATTGCCTTCTATGATGAGATAACTGGCTCTGTGGATGAGGGGAAAGCAGTGGATGTGTTATTTCTTGACTTTAGCAAAGCTTTTGATACTGTCTCCCACAGTATTCTTGCCACCAAGTTAAAGAAGTATGGGCTGGATGAATGGACTGTAAGGTGGATAGAAAGCTGGCTAGATCATCGGGCTCAACGGGTAGTGATCAATGGCTCCATGTCTAGTTGGCAGCCGGTTTCAAGTGGAGTGCCCCAAGGGTCGGTCCTGGGGCCGGTTTTGTTTAATATCTTTATTAATGATCTGGAGGATGGTGTGGACTGCACTCTCAGCAAGTTTGCAGATGACACTAAACTAGGAGGCGTGGTAGATACACTAGAGGGTAGGGATCGGATACAGAGGGACCTAGACAAATTAGAGGATTGGGCAGAAAAAAACCTGATGAGGTTCAACAAGGACAAGTGCAGAGTCCTGCACTTAGGACGGAAGAATCCCATGCACTGCTACAGACTAGGGACCGAATGGCTAGGTAGCAGTTCTGCTGAAAAGGACCTAGGGGTCACAGTGGATATGAAGCTGGATATGAGTCAACAGTGTGCTCTTGTTGCCAAGAAGGCTAACGGCATTTTGGGCTGTATAAGTAGGGGCATTGCCAGCAGATCGAGGAACGTGATCGTTCCCCTTTATTCGACATTGGTGAGGCCTCATCTGGAATACTGTGTCCAGTTTTGGTCCCCACACTACAAGAAGGATGTGGAAAAATTGGAAAGAGTCCAGCGGAGGGCAACAAAAATGATTAGGGGTCTGGAGCACATGACTTATGAGGAGAGGCTGAGAGAACTGGGATTGTTTAGTCTCCAGAAGAGAAGAATGAGGGGGGATTTGATAGCAGCCTTCAACTACCTGAAGGGGGGTTCCAAAGAGGATGGAGCTCGGCTGTTCTCAGTGGTGGCAGATGACAGAACAAGGAGCAATGGTCTCAAGTTGCAGTGGGGGAGGTCCAGGTTGGATATCAGGAAAAACTATTTCACTAGGAGGGTGGTGAAACACTGGAATGCGTTACCTAGGGAGGTGGTGGAGTCTCCTTCCTTGGAGGTTTTTAAGGCCCGGCTTGACAGAGCCCTGGCTGGGATGATTTAGCTGGGAATTGGTCCTGCTTTGAGCAGGGGGTTGGACTAGATGACCTCTTGAGGTCCCTTCCAACTCTGATATTCTATGATTCTATGATTCTATGATTCTATGATTTTTTTTTTAAAGGACATTTATTTCCAGCCAGTGCTATATTCTAATGATTTTCTGCCCCTTACCTCCAAAAGAACTGGAAACCCTATCCTCTTCCCATCTTTTAAATCAGAGGGGTCTGAACCAAAGACCCATGACTGAACCCTGGATCCAGATTCAGATCTGAGTTTGCAGTTCATGCATATGGATTGGATCCAGTCTGAACCCAGCGAACGTTGGAGACAGTCCCGATCCCAATGTAAAGCACACAAGGTTCTGGTAATATTTGGGTCTGTCCATGGCAGAGAGATGGAGTTTGGGCTGGACTCATCTCTGAAATAAAATAAAATAAAGTGTGTGTGAGAGAGAGAGAGAGAGAGAGAGGGATGGGGTGGGGCAGGGAAAGGAATAGAACGTTAATGACTTGAGAATTCTCCAATTCTAATAAGGGAAACAGCTTTCTCATAGGTTCCCACATCATCAGTCAGTTCATCACAAGCATTTGGTTGCAAGACATTTTTTCTTGTAATGAATTGAATAATCACATCTGTTCCCTCAAAGCTTGAGAAAAGTTTAAAAAGTCATTAGCGTTCTCCCATTTCCAGCATTGGCAGAACTTCCTTTTCTTTTTGTCAGCATAGAAGATGTGTGCGTGTGGAAACACAGCTACGTGTTTGTGTGTTTGCAGAGATCCTGCCGCACCCCCATATCCCATACAGACAGGGAGAGAGAGAGAGAATTGATAGGTAGCTGTAGGTTATACACACACCCACACCCACACCACACAGCTGTCTCTCCACACAGAGAGATCTATAGATCTACCTCTAGATACACATACACAAATATGTACTTTAGGCACCAGAGGGCAGGCTTTCCCAGTCACGTCTCTCTCTGACTGGGATCACTGCTATTGTTATGTTTATGCAAACAGCCTTTGACATAATAGCTTTGAAACAGTTGAAAATTGGATTGTGCCTTGAGGCCAAACATTCAGACCACCACCTTGGCTATATTCATCTGCCACAGTAAATTGGGTTCAGCTTAGGCTCCGTGCGCTGTATTTCAGAGAAAGATTACAGCACGGCAATAACTTTTGTACAGGAAAGACAAATGCAACCACCTGGCAGAAACATTGGAGCTGTTTAGTTTTGCAGCCCCTATTTGGAGGAATATAGATTGTGCCAGGAATTTCTTTAGACGTCCAAGGAACAAATAAAGCAAATTCTCAGGCTTGGAATCTCCATTTCTTTCTTTTCCAGCTTCTTAGCTCAATCTAATTATGGTTTAACCTTCTGAAATAAATACCTAATAAAGAATGAACCTATTAGAAGAGTAAATTTACTGCCCACTAGTTTGTACAAATCCTCAGCATGCTCCCTTTAAGCGATAATGTCAATGGATTGAACATGGTTTGACTGGTTAATGGTCTCTCTGCCACGAGACGGATTATATAGAAAATAAATGTTGAGTCAAAGCCAGTCAGGGTATTAAATTCCATGGATGCTGCTGCTTCTTCTATGAAATTATTCATTTAAAATAAATGAGATGGCAACAGCGCCCCCAATAGGAGATCAGCAAGAACCCAGGATGGGGTTTTAGAGGAGACACAGTTTACCCTGGAATAATTTTAACCCATATCTGGTGTTGGTTATGTTGCAATTTTATTAAGTATTTAACTGAGTGAAGATTTATTTGGGCCCAGTCCCACAGACAATAGCTGGATTCTGGTCTTCTCTTGCAGCCGTGTGTGTGTTACCCACTGGTCCCCCTTCGTGCCCATGCACAGGTGATATGAATTGTTTCAGCCCCTTGCTACAGAGATGCAGCTCTTTAGCTCAACTTCTGCTTGATTGCAGGCTGTGGCTTAATTGCTGGGAACAGGCTCCCCCAGGCCCCACCCCCTGCCCTGCCTCTTCTCTTAAGGCCTTGCCCACTGCTCTGTCTTTCTCCCAATGCCCCGCTCCCATTGCTCATGCCTCTCCCCCTCTCCCCCTGTCGCTTGCTGGATCGACTCCACCTCCCCCCACACCCTCCAGCTGGGCTCCCTCTGCTCTGGGGCTGGGAGGGGAGCTGCTGCAGCCTGACAGGGAGCCTGCCTGCAGGTAGGAGGTGCCCCAGCTGAGCAGGGGCTGGCGTGGGTTAATGACCCGGCGCCGCCTCCAACCCTACGGTAACTGGACTTTCAGTGTCTGGTCAGTACATCTGACTGGACACTTCCAGGGCCCCTTTTTGACCAGACTTTCTGGTGGAAAACCAGGCACCTGGCAACCCATTGGCACCTGGACACAGAAGCCAAAAACCGGACTGTCTGGGTAAAACCTGGACGGGTGGCAACGCTAGGTATGGCAGCTGATCGTTTTCCCTCTGGAGGTTCCCGGTTCAATCTGGTGTGTTGGACAAGAGGCCAACTGTTACACAAGACCTCTAGATTTCACGTATCCAAGGGACATTGACACCTACTAGTCCTTCAGTCTCCACAGTGAGAGGGCCTGGGCTACCAGCAGGTCTGGGCAGAGGTGCGGGAGACAGAAGTGAGTAGTGCTCTGGCTATTGTCACTGGGGCCCTGAAGATGAGGTGGGGTGGAGGCTGGGGATAGGAAGAGGCACGCCGGGGAATAGCAGCTCCCTCTAGCATTGATCCCCAGCAAGTCTGCAGGGCACTGACTGACGTGAGTTCCCTCTCTGCTACGCAGAACCCCCCCGAAGGGGCAGTTCTAAGGAGATAGCCACCAGGCAGCTGCAGGCACAGGGCCTCCACACTGATAAACTTATACCTCCATGGATCCCCTGGGATCTGACCTACTGGCTTAGGGGGATGAATCAAGAAGTTCAAGGAGTTTCTAGCCTGCCATGTGGGACTGGCCCATCAATGGGTGATAAGCACCCTTAACCTCACAGGGTTGCATTATGTAAATGAGAGCAAAATTTGCCCCACCCCAGGCATAATTCCCACTGAACCCAAAGCCTCTGGGATGAGAAAAATGTTCTTCATTAAAGGAAAGGCTTTTAGCAGAGACTCTTGGGTAGTAGCTGGGTAGTGGACACCTCTATTGCAACAAACTGTTCTGCTGTTGCATTTCTGCAATATGCATAGTTGGGCTTTCTGAATTTATGCTGTAATTGTGTATGTCCAGAAACTGATTCACCTACCATGGAAGTGCAGCTACCTCCAGTGTGCAAATGAAATAGCCCCTCTATTGGTAGAAGAAAATCAGGAATAATACAGCCAATTAACATTAGAGGGAAATTTGTCCAGATCTCACCACATTGCAGCCCTTGAGATCTCCCGTTAAAATATTACCCAGGCTTAACTCTTCTGTACTCATGAGATCTGTTGAGATCTCCTCCCTAGGTAACTGGGCAACAGGATATGAAAGCAAAGATCCAGTAGAGAAACCATGAATGTTGCCTTTCTAATAAATGTGGTGGCCATGCATATGAATGGTATAGTCCTTTTACTATTGGCCTTGGAAATAGCAGCCAGCATTTAAATAAGAAGCTAAGCAAATTAAAAATGAGAACTTATGCTAGCAATGCTGAATCCACCCTTTATCACCAAGGGGCAAATTTTGATCCAAAAAGCAGGCCGACATTTTTAATGTACAATCTGTGACTGTCTCTTTAATAATAAATGCGTTGCAATTCCTGGCATAGACAAGTGGCATTTGCCCATGATTTGTGTAGGGAAACTTTTGTCACACTGAGTGCAGTAGAGAGTCAGCGATGACTATGTTGCAACAGAAAAGCATCAGACTTAATCCATTTGACACATGTCTTTATTTTTCTAACCCACTCAATCAGACACCATTGTCTTAAGCACACTGGTTTTGCCAGGGGATTAAATATTGGTGCTAACACTTGAGAGCAAACTGAAGTCTCAAGCTGAAATGGTTAGGAAATAATACTTACTGGGAAAACTATATATTTGCATCATGATATGAGAAAGTTTGTCACTTGAAAAATGCTGGTTTTATTACAAATAATTTATATTTTTTTCACCGACTCCAGCTGTTTCACAAAAATTTCTCTAGATGCCATCAATGTGATTTTTTTTTTCACCTTTCAAACCACTCAGACTGAACTGAAGGCTGTTATTTTTCCAGGCGAGATTGAGTGTGCTAGCTGGATTTTGCTGTAACAGACTCTGATGTGGTGAGATTCTGTATCATATATCACAGTCAGGAATCATTTAACCTGCTTGGTCTTGGGAAAGTGGAACTCCTTTGAAGAGACTGTTAAGAACGTAAGAGCAGCCATACTGGATCAGACCAAAGGTCCATCTAGTCCAGTATCCTGTCTTACAATAGTGGCCAATGCCAGGTGCCCCAGAGGGAATGAACAGAACCAGGTAATCATCAAGTGATCCATCCCCTGTCGCCCATTCGCATCTTCTGGCAAACAGAGGCTAGGGACACCATCCCTGTCCATCCTGGGTAATAGCCATTGATGGACCTATCCTCCATTAATTTATCTAGTTCTTTTTTGAACCTTGTTGTAGTCTTGGCCTTCACAACATCCTCTGGCAAGGAATTCCACAGGTTGACTGCATTGTGTGAAGAAATACTTCCTTTTGTTTGATTTAAACCTGCTGCCTATTAATTTCATTGGGTGACCCCTAGTTCTTGTTTTATGAGAAGGAGTAAATAATACTTCCTTATTTACTTTCTCCACACCAGTCATGATTTTATAGACCTCTATCATATCCCCCCTTAGTCATCTTTTTTTCCAAGCTGAAAAGTCCCAGTCTTATTAATCTCTCCTCATACGGAAGCCGTTCCATACCCCTAATCATTTTTGTTGCCCTTTTCTGAACCTTTTCCAATTCCAATATATCTTTTTTGAGATGGGGCGACCACATCTGCATGCAGTATTCAAGATATGGGCATACCATGGATTTATATAGGCAATATGATACTTTCTGTCTTATTATCTATCCCTTTCCTAATGATTCCCAACATTCTGTTTGCTTTTTTGACTGCCGCTGCACATTGAGTGAATGTTTTCAGAGAGCTATCCACAGTGACTCCAAGATCTCTTTCTTGAATGGTAACAGCTAATTTAGATCCCATCATTTTATATGTATAGGCATCGTTTTATGTGTATATGTATGTTGTGCTGTTATAAAATAGCCCCATGCGATCCTTCTCTTTCTTCAAAGGCCTACTGTGGGTTTATTATTATCACTTTATTGCTGGTACTACAGTAGCACCTAGAAGCTCTTTTATGGTGAACAATGGCAGAACTCCCATTCATTAGAGTCCAGAGAGATGGTTTTGCCTGGTTCCCAATGCACTTGGACTTGAGCTTCAGAGTTAAAGTTTCATGCCAGTGTTGCCAACTCTCTTGATTTTATCAAAGTCTCATTTCACTTGATGCTTTTCACAGAGTTGTACCTCCTGCAGTCCTGTGAGTTTGGGAGAACCTCCGCTTTCATCAAAAGAGAGACCGCACGTTTCGAGCCCTTGTAGTTGCAGTGAAAAGCTGGAAAATGTAACCCAGTTTCACCCTAAAGATTAAAAAACCAAAAAGCAAATAAAACGAGCCCCAAATGTATTTTTTTTTTAAACTTCACAATTTTTAAGTCAATTTTGTGTTTTTTTGGAGGGTCTGGTACATAACTCCGGAACACTTGGAGTTGGCCGTACTGTGTAACTGGTCTCATATTCGACTATGGAGAGGTTGAGAAATTAAGAGCAGAGGTTGTGGGGGGGAAAGGACACCCCTGACTCCTCCCCTTGTGCTCCGTGTCCTCTTGAATACAGCAGAATGCACGTGACCCATATTAACTGTCTGTTTTACCCACAGTTGTTCCTTGCCCTGCCCACTGCCTCGTCTGTTGGCTTTGCATCTTGCCAGCCAGGGCCGGCTCCAGCGTTTTTGCTGCCCCAAGCAGCGGGGGGGAAAAAAAAAAAAGCTGCGATTGGTGGCAATTTGGCGGCAGGTCCTTCCCTCCCAGAGGGACCGAGCGACCCGCTGCCGAATTGCCACTGAAGAGCTGGATGTGCCGCTCCTTTCTGTTGGCTGCCCCACCACCTGCTTGCTGTGCTGGTGCCTGGAGCCGGCCCTGTTGCCAGTCATGCTCACGTGGTCAGAATCCTTTGGTGCCACCCTTCCTGTCCCCACCGGCCACCTGCTTAGAATTTTTATTTCCCAAAAGCACCAATAAGACCCGAGGGAGGAAGGGTATGAACCTCTCCCTTCCTCACTAGCTGAGCCAGGAATCGCCAGTGGGAAATCCCTAGGAGTGCACTCTGGATCCCACTTAGAGTCACCATGGATTCACCATCCTTCACCACTTTGCACCCAACCTCACATGCCATAAGTGCGTAGCCCTACTCGTGTAAGCAAGGCCTAGTTGGCTGAGTGAGGGGTTTCAGGATCGGGCCCCTTTCCCCTGCCATTTCTCAAAGGCTGCATTAAGAACTCCTGGTCCTGTCCTTCCTGGGAAGGTATTTTCCTTCTGCCCCTCTCTTCCCCTTACAATTAATTAGCTAATAATTTTGCTACTGATCCATCCCTCATTAAAAAGCTGAATCCCCATCGTTAGATCTGGTCGGAACAAAGGTGGGAGAATTTATGTCTTAATTTTAGTTCATTATGGCGGAGAGCATCCTCTCCCATCCCTCTGCTTCCCTGCACTCCCCCTGCCAGCCCCTCCCTCTTCCTTTAGAGGATCAGTTATCACCGTGCCCCGAAACTCCTCACGCTCCGTGGAGGCAATGGAGGAGCCATCACTGCCCTTTATCTTCCGCTGCCTCATTAAGAGAAATGAACCTGAGTCTGAGAGAAATGACACCAGGGAAATAAAAGTGTAATCCCTTGGTGCCGCCTATAATGAATTGTTATGAAAACCATGAAAATATCTGTCTGCGGATATTGTTCTTTGATTTGAAGTCAGTGTTATAAGCGGTAATTTTTGTCATTAAAGCTGTTAATCTGCTCGGTGTTCCTCATAAGCTTTATGAAGAAAAACAGCCCTGCTGCCTCCATGCTCATGCAGGGAGCTTCTGAGCAGGGCTACATGAGCAGAGAGCCGTTGAATAATTAGCTTTAATTACGGTGGAGGTTGCTATCTGGCTCGCGGATGGGGCTATGCCGCTGCAGCGTGCTGTCCACCCCAGCTGGCCCAGCCCAAGCCCGTCGGCCCGCTGTCCCTAACGCCAGCTCTATCCAGTCAGCCCTGGGCTTCTGGGTGCAACGTGAGGCACTGAGCCTCCCAGATGGGAAGAGCCATTGGAACTCTTCCAATCTCGGGGTTGCTTCCTGCTCGACTGCAGCATCCTGAGGGTAGATGAGCTCAGGTGAGCTGTAGAGATTGAGAGCAAACGGAGCCCTGCTACAGCCATTCCCCGAACACCTCCTCCAGCCTCCACAGCTCCTGGCCTTCTGTCCGAGGAGGAAAGAACAAGGCTCCCTTCGGAGTCTACCAAAGCCTCTCCTGAATCAGACCAAAGGCTGGGCATGCTGCCTGCACAGTTTTCCCAAAGCCCTTCTAGCCCAGAGTGCTAGAAATCAGGGCCAGGCACCAATTGCAGGTCTTGCGCATGGCGGTGTAGAATACTAATCACGAGGCCATCAGATAAGAGGCGTTTTTAATTGCTCCTTCTAGTCGCTGAACATCAGAGGAATGGAGCGAGCAAGAGACGAGAAAGTCTCTATTGACTTTAATTAAGTCCTCCCCCGCCAGGTGAGCTTCCGTACCAGTCTGCTGTTCCCAGGCTGTTGGGCTCAGCTCTTCATCCGGGCACGTAGCTTGCTAGGCTTACTGGTATTTTTTTTCCCATGATGTGCTCAGCACGGTCCCCGCCCTGGGGAGCCCACTCTTCACAATCAGAACGGTAACACTCCCCGGTTGGAGGCAGGAGAAAGCGCTGAGCAAATGAGCCGCCAAAGAGTGGCTACGCAGGGGAGCCAATGGACACAGCGCCAGAGCCTCATCTCTGTGCCGCTTCCATGGAGGTGGATCCAAAAAACCTGGATGCAGGTATTTTCCCTGAGTAATTTACAGCGTCATAGAAGATGCATCTTGCACAGTTAGCTGCAATCCAGTGGATGTGAGTGAGTGTTTTCCCGGGGAGGGAAATAGGCAGAGAAGGGAATCCACAGTACTTTTCAAACCACCACGTAGACTCACTCTTGGGATCATAGGACAGTAGGACCTCTTCTACGTCCGCTAGTGTTGGGGAGGTCGCTTGCAGATGGTGTGGCTTAGCGAGGAAAAAATGCGGTGCATGAGAAAAGCAAGGCCCACTGCATTAGAGAGATGTAAAGCAAACCCCGAACTCGTCTGCATTATTGGGAGGAAGGCCCAAGCCTAGTGCAGGTGGCAGAGGTTCGCACAGTCACATGTACTAGTAGTAAGGTGGAGCAGTAGCACCAGTGGCCAATTATGAGTGCGCTAGTGGCCTTTGGGCCACCGCTGAGAGGTCAGGTAGTGATGGCCCATGAGAGCATGACATCACCCACACTGGCTCTGGCCCTAGCACCAGTCTCATTGGTCAGTGCTTGAGTAAACTGATTTCACTGCAGATTGGCAGGTTTGCTGTTTAGCCCCATGCGTTTCACTGGGTTCAGGTGGGAAATGCTGGCCAGCTCACAAAGTCCTGGACACTTACACCTGGGAAGAGATGGGGAGATGTCATCCACTTTAGATCACCATCAGCAGATGGGCTTGATCCGGTTCCAGGTGAAGAAGCGCCCATCCTGCTAATGGAAGGGCCATGATCATGGTTATAATGCTGCTGGCAGAAGCAGAAGGCCTGGGATCTCTTAGCAGGAATGAGTGAGAGGAGACAGAGCAAATTGCTCTGTAATTCCACCATCTGTCACAACCTAGAGGTCCAATTCTGCAAACCCTCACTCCCAGGAGTAGTCATTCATGTGGATGATCACACTGAAGTCACTTGCAATACCTGCCTAAGGATCTACAGGATCAGGCCAGAGGCCCAATGCTTGAAGGGCCCCTGCAGGGTTAAACTCCCGTTGGTCACTAATTTAATCTCTTTCCCTACAAATGGAATGAGAATGATCAAGGGGTCTGGATAAACTGTGACATGGAGAGATGTCCTCAATGCTCTACTTCAGGTAGAGGAGACCAAAATACAGGGCAGATTTCCCATCTTAGTCCTCAGCTTCTATGCAAAGTAGCAGCGAGGCACAGACTTTTCTCCCACTGCTTCTCACATCCCAGAGCCTAGTCAGTATTTTATAGTCCTCCTTTGGATTTAGGAACAAGATGATCAGCAAAAGGAACTCGCAGACGCCGCTAACGTGGTAGGCTGAGCGTGCTGACAAGAAGTCAATGATTCTTTCTGACATGGCTCTGCGAGTAGCAAAAGGACGCCTGTAGGATGAGTCATGTTAATAGAAGGAAGGAATGTATGACTTGAGATTTAGGACAGATGTCCGGTTCAGAGAAGTGTGGGGTAAGGCATAGTAGCAGGAGACAACGTGTCAGAGTGATGTTGACTCCCCCTCTCTTAATTTTTTATGTTGTTTTGGCAGGTCCCTTGGGGGGAAGGAGGGAGGGAAGGGAGGAAGGATCCCATGCAACATCCCCAACCAAACGGAAAAGACCTCTTCCCCACACAGAAGTGACCCATACGAAATACAGATGATTCAGCAAATCCGTGCTGGCATAGGAGCAACCTTCCAGAGCTTATGGGGACGGCTCCATCCGTCCTGCGAATTCTAACCAGGAGTCCAAGGGGGAGTGGTTCCTTGTCTTAGACCTTGTCTGTACCCAGAGGTTGCACCGGTCTAACTAAAATCCATTTAAAAACCAGGTTAGTTCAACCAGTGTAACCCCCTGTGTGGCTATTGGTAAAGCGGGTTCTATTGGCTTCCCTTGCACTTGTACATCTCCTGACACAAGCCGGGTTTTAACCAGCATTAGAATGTGCCCAGAACGGTTTGCACTGGTGTAAGTCACCAAGGCTCCCAAGGAGGCTGCAATGCAGATCCCTTCTCCTCACAGTTTTTAGCAGCACTGCTCGCTTTTGCCTTGGGAGCAGTCTGAGTTTCTCAGCTCAGTTCCTCGCTCAGGAGAGGGAAAGTGGGGACTCTCCAATGGAAACGTGACCCCGTCCCTACACTGTGCAGGAAGCTGGTGTGTGTTGCATCCCCATTGGTGACTGTAACACGTGCTCCATAGTAATAAGTAAGGAGAGCTCGCAGCCAGAGCTGGAGCAGGATTCCCTGCCATCTATCCTTCCAGCTCCTGTTTGCTTATCCTTCCCCACGCCTTGGCCCCCACGCGAAGCAGAGCTACAGGGGAAGTTTTCCCAGTTCTGCCGCTGTTCTGTGGAGTGGGATTCACACCTCTCCCATGGGGCAGCACACCTCCACGCAACCCTTTGCATTTAAAATGGCCCTCTGCTCAGCCTGGCTTCCAGTTTTGTTGGCACAGCTTATGGGCACAGTCCGATGTCTGAATGCCAGCATGCGTGTAGCTGCAAAACTGGAGGCTGTTTTAAAACTCAGGGTCACTTTTTTTTGGATGTACAGCACCTAGCACAACCGGACCCTGATTCAGGATTGGGCCCCTAGGGGCTTCTGCAATACAGGTAAATAGCAATGATAGTCTTCCAAACACACTGCAGACTTTGGCTAGATAATAAACCACCACAGTGCTATGCTGACATAGAGCCCTGTTATCTCCAGTTTACAGATGGGGAAACTGAGGCAGAGAAGAGGAGTGAGTTGCTCAGGCTTACAGCGGGAGGGTAGGAACTCAGGCACTCCTGGCTCTCAGGACTATGCTCAGACCATTAGAGCATATCTTCTCTGTGTGTCTGCAAAGCGAGTTGATTAGAACCCTTGGGGAAGCGCTGACTGCTCCACCATGTCGTTAGCGATTCAGCAGCCAGTGTCAGCTGAACAAACAGATAACAGAGTATCGTGCTTTTGCTTGCCTCCTGTTACCACAGCAGAGCAATCCCAATTCCCACGTTTTACTAAATATGAGCCTTTTCGTTGAGTTGTCTCTGGTGGGTCAGGAGGTGGAAAGGGAGGAGAGAGATGATGAGGAGAGAGGAAGGATGTTCCAGTGTTTAGTACACTAGCCTAGGATTTAGGAGAGCTGGCTTCAAGTCCTCATTCTGCCACCAACTTCCCATTAGACCTTTGGCCAGTCACTTAGCCTTTCTGTGCCTCAGTTCACCCATCTGTACAATGGGGACAACAGCCCAGCCTTGCCTCACTGGGCTGTTGTGAGAATAAATACATCCAGGATTGTGGGGTGCTCAGATACAAAGATGGACCTAAGATAGATGGGCTGAGTCATCCCCGTCTGACATCCATGCCATCTCCAGTAGTTCAAATGTCAGAGGACTGTAAGGTCTGTGGCGGTTCTGCTGAATTGGCCTCCAGTGCCGTAACAGCGAGAGTCAGGCTCCGAGCTGTGGCCAGCACAGTCTGGCTTGGAAGCGTGGGAAACTGAACAGTGAGAGACAAAATCTCCTCTATCAAGGGCTGTTTTCCTGGGGCTGCATTTTCCGATGCTTCCAGCACATTTTTTGGGTAATCTGTGATCCTGGAGCAACATTTGAAAGAGAAGTATTTTATCTATAAAAAAACAATTCATCCAGCAAACTGGGAGGGTCAAAGCGGTCACCAATAAAAGTAAATGAAACTCTTCTGGGTTCACGCTGCCATCTTCTGCTGAACCCATTAACCATTAGCTGTAAGTGCAGAAGAGCGAATTGGGTTTTCCTCTTGATTCTTTTCAATATAAGGCACATTTTTAAAAGGAAAGTCCATTCATACCAATGAATGGCAGGCACATTGCCGGCGTGTTTTCCATGTATTATTGCTGTCCCTGGTCCATCCGCTAGTAAGGAAAAGGTTAAAAGTTAATCCTAAAGGCCTCGTTGAAGTATGTTTCCTTCTCCCCCCCTCAAGACTCTGGCAGCAGAAAGGTGGTTCAGTGGATAGGGCCCTGTAGAGGGACACAGCAGACCTCTGTTCTATTCCTGATTCTGCCCCTGACCTGCTGTGTGATCAGGGGGGTGTCATTTTACTGTCATTTCTCCATCTCGTTAAGCTGTAAATTCTTTGGGACACAGGGTTTGCACTGTGCTTAGCACACTGGGATCTACTCTTGGTTGTGGGCCCTAGGTGCTACTGGAATAACAAATAATCTCTTCTTTCAACTGTCTGCCCATGGCCTCCTGCTGCAGGTGTCCCAGAAGTGCATTTCTGAGATGTCCTAAACGGAATCAGTACTGAAAAGACAACTGAGGTAGGCAGGATTGAATCTGCTTATTAAGGTCATACATTCATTTAGGATTGAGGCATGTACTGGGGCTCTGAGAAGCTCTCAATTAGGAGGTGGCATTTTCCATCATGCAAGGCTGGGCGCACTTAGGACACTTGTCTTAGACTGCAAGGTTTTTTCCAAGAGAGAGATGTCTATTTATCTATCCACTCTAATCTCTCTGGTACCTGGGGGCCACTAGATCAATGCATTTGTCATGTAGGAGCAGGAGTATTTGGCATTCTCCAGTTGGAGGGAGATAATTCTTCTTAGAGGGAGAGCTCAGCCGCCCCCTCACCATACATGAACAAAATTATTCAGTGTCTCTTTGCTGGTTGGTGGTTCCTATTGGATAAGGCTAGCAGTATTCTCTTCCTAGCTGTTAACTAGAGCTGGCTGAAAAATAAGACATAATTTTCACAAACACATTCATGAAAATATCGTCCCTTTTTTCTCTGACATGTTTGAAAGGTTTGGACCATCTCCGTAAGCTGGCTGAAAAAATGGGACAAAGTTTGCATGAAAAATTGACTCCTTTTTTCATCAACATTTCAAATTTGTCCCCAGTTCAAAGGTTAACCATGGATCAAAGGCTTAATTCACACCTTTGCGTGGCCCAGCCCTGACTAACCGATGTGACCTGATGAAAGTAATGTGTGGGAGGAAATCCAGCAGCACTAATCCCAGCCTCCTGATTGGCTAAGTGGATTCTACCAGTGAACGAGCCAGTAGTGTGTACTCTGTTATCTTGTCCTCCCTTTCACACACAAGCAGAGGCTTTCATCAACATTTTTACTATTGAAATCTTGCTATCTAACCGTGCCTCCCATTACTAAGGGATCTGAGTGCCCCACAATCCTTGTAATGTATTTGTCCTCACAGCACCCGTGGCAGCTCATGGAATGTCTCATCCTTACCTTACAGATGGGGCCCTGAGGCAGAGAGAGAAAGATAACGTGACTTGCTCAAGATCACTCAGGAAGTGTTTGGCCAACCAGAGAATTCGACTTGGGTCTCCTGAGTCCTAAAATAGCACCCTAACCACTAGACCTTCCTCTGCTTCACCACTCAGGCCAGCAAAACGCAATTAAGGGACTTGGGGATAGACACTCTTTTTATTCTTTGGTCGTGAATAGAGCTTGCTGCTTGTCATACATTTTTAAAGTGTGCTTTTGTGCTGCTGCAAATATGAGATCCACCTCTCATATTTATCTTCTGTCAGAAAACCAAGGAACACGATTATTGGAATCAGTCCTGCTTCTGCTTTATAGGAAGCCCTCTATTGCCTATGATTCTGCGCTAGTGTTTTGGTTTTTTTAAGGCTGTCTCCATTCAGTGACACCATGTCTAGGTCTCATCATAACAACTAATGAAAAAGCAAACCCAACAACCCATCATCAGGTTCACATGTCCTTTAGGATTCGCTAATATCACAGTGAGTCAAGCTGCAGCTCGATCACTTTGGCTGCAGTGTTTTATGGCTGCACTGACCTGCTGATGTCACACGGTCATGTGGGATGAGATGTGGGGTTAGCAGCATGCTGTCTCCTAGGAAACGGAAAAGTCACAGGGGAGACGGGAGTGCAGGTCCCAGAAACCAGCAGCAGGGAGCCGGGCGAAAGGAGCCAGAATTTCAGTGGCCCATAGAGGAAAATGTGGCTTTTAGTTCTGCTGGCCGTGTTCTCATCCGTTCCCTCAAATCCAATAGATCAACATTCTCCTTAGTAGGCAGGAGGCGCCTGCCAATGAGCTATGACATTACAGCGAACCAGATCACATGCAGCTATCAACAAATGAGCACAGAAAAAGCCACGGTCTGCACAATGAGCTGTCAACAATAGCACAGTGCAAACTGCATCTCTGAATGAATTACAATTAAGACATCAACTTTTCCATCTAGGGACTTCTTTCAAAGGGATCTTGCTCCCTGTGGCATGTATAATTAAAGACCCTATGTTTTCTGCTATGGGGTTATCAACCTTAGCAGCGTATTAATACCAACGCAGTGGGCTCACACCAACGATCAGCTTCTGAAGCCAAAAATTTTCCTCTCTAAGTATGACAACCCCTTAATAATCTATGGAAAGAGTCTCTTTGACTATCTTGAAAATCATAATCTGAGTTGTCTCGGGGTCACTAGCTACACTGATGCTCTCTGTCTTGTTGTAATAATGACATCATTTAAGTATTTAACGTATTATTTATTTATTTATTTATTTATTTCTATTACCACAGCACCTAGGAACCCCAGTCAAAGACCAACACCCCATTGTGCTGGGTGTTGTACAGACATATATCAAAGACAACAGTTTCTGCCCCAGAGAGCGCACAATCTACATGCCAGACAGGATGCAACAGGTAGGAGTGAGCAGGTTGGAAGGATGTAGTTCTAATGAAATTAACAGAGTTTAGCAGAAAAGTGGAAACCCCAGTTCACCACTTGACTAACAGATGGTGATGGGAATAACTTGTAAACGTCATGGCACAGGTGGGTTGTAAGGAATGATTTACTAGAGAATAAGGTGCTGGCTTTGTGAATTTTGACGGAAACTTTTGCATATGGGGTGGGATGTAGGGTTGGCTTGAGGGAGAAGCAGACAGGCAGGTTTTCAGGTTTCATGTGCAGTGTTAAGGCAGGAAGTTCAGAAGCCTCTTTGTGTATTGAAACACAGCCTCTTTTCAAGAGTTTCCCATGATTTTTCTTCCAGTTTTGTAATGGGAAAAAATACCCCAAACAAACAAAACCCCCAAATCAGAAAAAAAATTTGATTCTCAGATATTTTTGGTAGAATTTTTCAGTGTTTAGTTACAAAAAATCAGATTTTGAAAGCTAAACTCTGAAATTTTTAACTGAAAATTTCAATTAACAACTTTTATTAACTAAATTTCAGTTTCTATTTTTAATTTTTTTAAAAACCCAAAGTTTCAACCAAACTGAACATTTTCTGCCAAAAATTTTGTGGTGGCCAAAAAATTGGACAAAAATTGTTCAACCAGCTGGTACTGAAAACAAAGTGAAGATGTTAAAAATACACTTGCCAAAGGCTACTTAAAGGGAGCACATGTCCGTCTGCATGGGAACAATGAGAACTGAGCAGTTCCTTTTTTCTCAAATCACCAAACAGTGCTTCCTCTACCTCACTGAGACATTTTCCTCCTGTGTTAGATCATTGATGAAGAACATCTTGGAGATGGGAAAAATATTCCACAACCAAAGAGTGAAATAATTAAAGGTCAAAACTGCTTTCTCAGCTCCAAATTGTTGCTTTAGGAGAGACTGAATATCAGTGGGCATTCTTCTTACTTATTTACATGACAGTAGTGTGCGTGAGGCCTCACCTCAAATCAGGGCTCTGCTTTGCTAGACAGTCTACAAACATATAGCAAGGAACAATCTCTGCCACGAAGAGCTTACAGTCTAAAGAGACAAAGGGTAGGAGGGGAAAGGGAGGCAAAGAGCTTCCCTTGACCTTACTGGGCGTTCCATATGGAGATTAAATGCAGAACATATGGTGCCGACTGGGGAGGGAAAGTTTGCCCTAGAAGATAGCACAGTTTCACGACAAGTGGTGATAAATAACTTTTTAAATATAGCTCCAGGGAAGAGGTAGTTTACTGGAAAGGAAAAGCTGCACTGGCTAAGGAAGACTTGTGAAGAAAAATGATGCTCTTTGTTCAGAGGAATTTTTGGCCTGGAAAGCAACTCACTGAGTAAACTATTCAGAGGGGCAGAACGAAAAGAGAAAGCTTTGGGGAGATTTCTGCTGGAAATTGTGAAATCTTTTTTTTCTTCCCAAATGCAATTAAACAATAATAGCAGTGCGTAGCACAGTTTATGAAGCAATAATTCAGTTCCCAAATGGAGAAACCAGGATGCTGATGGCCAAGTCACTTATCCCGACGAGGGAAACAGATTATTGCTGAGGAAGCCAGCAGGATGGAATTGTTATAATTATTCCACTGTCTGAGTTTATCGGTTAAAGAATCTGCCTCCCTTACTTATGTTGAACAGTGCTTTGAGAGGAGTCCTGTTAAAGTTATCAGGTCAACTTGTGGAGTAGAGTACTACTGATAATGAATAAGGGTGGCAGGATCTGCAGTGCAACATGGCAGCTAACAAAGTGCAATTCTGGCCAATATACAGAGACGTAACATTATGGAGCAGGAATGTAACAACTCTCATGTGACTGCAGCTGGAATATCGTACCGAGTTCTGAGCACCTCATTAACAGAAATATCCTAACAAATTGGAAGGGATCCAGAGAAGAGCCAGTCAGTCAGAGAAGCTGATTTACAAATCCAGATGGGCCTGAGATGCCGATGTCCAATCTGAAACCATCTCCAAACTCCCCCAGATTTCAGAGGTGGGTGCCTGGGTACCCAACTTCTGCTCACAGGAAGTATTGCTCGTTTTTGCATTCAATTAGTCGTAAACTGGGAAGTCAAAACTTCAGGCCTGCCGGGAATTTGACCTTTGCATCCTAACCCAGTTCTCAGCTATTTTCCAATAGGCTACTACTTCCTTGCATTGTCATACACTTTAACTAGCTGCCGGTGTGCAATTCCTTGTTTTACAGATAATCTAACCCCTCTCAGTGAGCATCTCCACCCCAATGCGGTTACAATGGAACACAAACCCCAAGGAAGAAACAGAAGGTCTTTATTTCAGTTTTCACTTTCTATTGGCTGGTTGCTTCTGTCTCTTCTAATATTCATGGTGCTGGAGTATATGTGCAAAAAACAGCTCTTTTGTGGCTCTCCGACCCCTCTGGGTACTTGCGGCATGGAATTGGCTCCCAGCGTCTGTTTGAACATAATACTCCGTTCTTGTATAGTGATATGCATTTCCCAATGTGCTTTACAGTCACTAACTAAAGAATTAGTCTCCACAACACTTTCTGGGGTATAGAAGTGTTACTAGCCCCATTTTGCAGATAGGGAAATTGAAACAAAGAGAGGTTAAAATGACACACCGAGGCAGTCGAGCTGGGATTAGAATTAAGACAGCCCTGTTCCAATCTGCACTAGACTGAACTAAATGCTCTTTCCTATACACCAACACAAGTCATGGACATGATCCCTTGAATAACTGAGACAGCCTCCAGGGGGGCAGGGAGCTATAATTATTAATACACTTAAAGAAATAAGTTTGATTGCTGGATATATGTGCCATGATGTTTATTAAAGCATTTTTATTATAATTGATTCCATTTTAGGCCTTTTAACCAATGAACCCCTCTGCCTGATTGCACAAAACCGATCCAACCTTTGATCATGAACACGTGCACCCCCATTGTATTAGTTAAGACATGATGAAACATTGAGGACAATGTGCAAATATATAACAGCCGGGAACTATGCAGATTATGTTTTGTATGACACTGCAAGAGTTAAGCACTCCAGGGCCTTGAAGAAGGAAACCAGTTCTTGTAGAGAATGAACCATAAAAGCAATTAAAGCCCAACCCAATATGAAAATATTGCATAATGCCATTTAAGGGTCCCATTTGGAATTTAGATCCCCGTTGTTCCCAAAGCACCAAAAAGTTAGCAGCAGTTTAGATTAAAAGGCCTGTTGTTTCCAAACCCATGTGCACGCTGACTGCTTTGTTCCCTTTGCTTGGCTTTAAAGCAGTAAGATAACATGATGCTGATATCTCGAGTCTTGCTTACACATACCCACTAACATCTGTCTGTTTTATATTGCGAATTCTGTCTGCACCATGAAATTATCCCCCAAACAAAGAATTCTCTCTTCAAATGAGGGAACAATAAATGCTCTAAAGGGTAAAAAAAACAAAGCACAAAACATCAAATGCTGTTGAACTCTGTGTAAGTGATCCTGCTGCAAATGTCCATTGTAAGCCCGCCAGCTCCAAGCAGAGTGTGTTGTGATTGAATTTGCTCAGTTCAGTGTAAACAATGGGATCAGAACAGGGGCTTTTCCGATTAGTATTTTTTTAAAGTGTAAATGTGATGCTGGAAAGCCCCATCAGATGCTGTTCTGCGCTGGTGACATAAGATGGGGCTAAAATCTCTCCCAATTTACTCGTGTAAGTACCTTAACTGATTTCCAGAGATTACAGCCTGGAATAGCCACGTCACATCTGGAACGTTATAAAATTGGCAATGCTGAAAAGGCATTAGTAAACATTATTAAGAATTCCTTGCAGGCAATTAGACTCCAACAATATCTTTGGAGAGGGCATTTTTTTGTGTGTGCATCTTTATTTCTATCTTGCTAATGAGCGACTAATGAGCCACAGACTTGTTACCTAGGAGGAATATCTCAGCAAAGCTCTAGTGAACTTAAAAACAGTATTTACAAACTGATTATTGTTTGCATTCGTTATACATTTTAAATGAGGAGGGATTGCAATAAAAAAAGAAAAGCCAGGAAACAAAATCGCTCCTGCTAAGAGATTTCTGAAACTCTGAATGTTGAAAGTGTAGGTTTCCAAGTGCGGAGACTAGGGCCTTGCGGGGTTCCCCCTACTTGTTTATTACCATATAATTCCTGCCTTCTCTGAGCACTGTAACACCAGCTTTGTAAGGATCAGAGGGTTATCAGTTCTTTTACTTTTTCTAACACAGGACAGAGACGAATTAGTTTGCTCAGAGACAGTGGCCACCCTCTTGCTCTCCGCGAATGGGAAGAGTTCTCACTCATGAGCTACACTTGCACTTTCAGACGAGACTATATCGATAGCCTGTTCCAGGAAGGATGGCCTTGGGCTTACAGCACAGGGCTAGGAGCGAAGAGATCTGGGGCAAGTCTCAACTTTGCTACAGACTCCCTGTGTGACCTTAGATAACTCACTAGGGACAGTTTTTCACAAATGCTTATCATCCATTTAGGCACCCAACTAAGGCGGCCAGGTTTTCAGAAGATCACAGCATCCAATGTGCTGATTTCTTTTGAAAATTTGGCCATAAGTATCCCTGTGGGAACCATTCCTCTGTGCTGAGCACTCAAAACTCTGCTCCCCTGAGCTCTTTTCAAAATAGGCCCTTTAATCTCTCTGTGGCTTTGTTCTCCCCTCTGTGAAATGGGCATAGTCAATACTTATTTTCTCCAACCGTTGTGTCTTGCCTGTTTAGATTGTGAGGCCTTTGGGGCAGGGACTTTCTCACGCAATGTGTATGTACAGCCCCTAGCACAGTTACAGCCCAGATTGGTTCAGCCCTCTAAGTGCTACTGTAATACAGATGATAATAAACCCTCTCTTATGGCCATAGCAAGCTGCATGCCTTTGGTTTTGACTGGATATGGAATCTAGTTATTGTCTGTCCATGAGGATGTGTATCATTTTTTTTTAAATCCATGCAGGAAGCTCACCAAGACTGGTCTATATGGCTTCTTTTCTTTTTCCTTTTACCTGTATTAAAGGTCGGTCACTAAGGGTGCTCCAAAGAATCTCTGTGCCACAGGAGACCGAAATCTCCATTGCAGTCCATGAGCTGTGGTGCGGGTACAGTGGCAGACAACTTCAGTTTAACAGCCTTAGTGATGTCTTGTAAGCATTTTCCATTAGACGTCTGCATGGAACTCGTTGTGATAAAGGGGAAGGCTAGGGTTGGGTTTATGCAAAGTCTCTGCTTTGTTTCATACACCTTCACAGGCTTCAGGCCATGCCCCTCTCTGTCTTTGCTTGAATACAGACAGGTTGGTGGTATCCAAAAGTCACTTGTGACAGCTGTTCGGATGGGCTATATGAAATGAGTTTGGGGGATCTCAGTCCAGTTCCTGTTGGACAAGAATCCATATCACCAATACTAAACAGAACCGTAACTGGCATCCTTCTGGACAAGAGTGCTCTATAAAAGAGAGATGTCTGTAAATAGGTAAATAGTTAGGGAATAAATAAGGGGCCAGTAGGTGTTGCTCAAGAATATACTGCACAGTTCTTGGGTTTGTAGGGCCAATGTAAAACTTGTTGTGGGCATTAAATGTGCTCCTGAGTGCAGCGCTGTGGATTTTCAGTGGTCCTTTTGCAAATGGCCCCAACCTTTAGAATGAGCTGAACCTAAACCTGGAACTGTATTTTGGGGGGATAGAAATCCAGGGGTGGATTTTGTTGTTTGACCCCATTCCTAAGCATTGTGCCTATCTGAAAACCTACCAGGAAACACATTGTCTTTATTTCTAGAGCTGGTCAGAACATTTTGATGAAATGTTTTTGTTTTTTTTTTTCATTGAAATATGCTCTTTCATTGAAACCAAAACATTTCACAGTGACAATCTGATTCTGATGATGTTTTTGAGGGGAAGGTTTCTGAGGTCCACGGCTGACCCTCACTTCCAGAGAGAGAGAGAGAGAGAGAGAGGAAAACCCTGACCTTTGGGATCCAAAAATGGATGTTTCAGTATAATGCCATCTCATAAAAATGTTTGAAAAGTTTTGATTTCATTCCAATGCAGAATGAAAATATATTTTGAAACCTCAAAAGTCACCACGAAATGAAATTGTTGTGGTTCTCCAGCCAACTCTTTTTATTTCTCTTTGGTTTTCTTAAGGAAGGGTTATTTACTCCTTCTCATAACACAGGAACTAGGAGTCACCAAATGAAATTAATAGGCAGCAGGTTTAAAACAAACAAAAGGAAATATTTCTTCATACAGTGCACGGTCAACCTGTGGAACTCTTTGCCAGAGGATGCTGTGAAGGCCAAGACTATAACAGGGTTCAAAAAAAAAAAACACCCCTAGTTAAGTTCATGGAGGATTGGTCCATTAGTGGCTATTAGCCAGGATGGGCAGGGATGGTATCCCTAGCCTCTGTTTGTCAGAAGCTGTGAATGGGCGACAGGGGATGGATCACTTGATGATTCCCTGTTCTGTTCATTCGCTCTGGGGCACCTGGCATTGGCCACTGTCGGTGGACAGGATCCTCGGCTAGTTGGACCTTTGGTCAGACCCAGTATGGCCATTCTTATGTTCTTGTTTTATTTTTCTCTAGGGTTGTCAGGTTAACTTATTTAAATAGCACCTTCCTACAGTGCCCCACCACATCTTTCTCCTTGACCCCCTTTCCTTGCACTTCCCCACACAGTCTGTGTTCCACATGCTCATTTGTTTTATGTTGTTCATTGCAAACATCAGTGTGTTCACAGGAGGCTGCAACCAGTTCACATCCAGGACTTGGCATCCATTATAGGGTTAACAATAGACCATCATCCAGGTTTTTGAACCATTCTTCCTCACAGCTCTGCATCAGCTGGGCTGGGCTATAAACTTATGATTAGCAAGCACAGGGCAACCTGTTCCATCATTCCCCTACCTTATGTGCACTCACTATGAGGACTGTAAGCAATTATGCTGGTAGGTATTAAATACAATATGCAGCACATGGCAGTGTAAAATTATGGAATTTGGAGTTTTTAATGAGCTCAGGTGCGATACAAAAGAACTTTTTTCTGTCCATAAAATTATATGGCTTGGAATCAGGGCTTTATACAGCCCAGATAAAGCCATTTTATTTAAAAGGAAAAAAAATACAACAACAACGCCTTGGCCCAGCACAATTATATGCAGATTTGTTCATAAATCTGAGGCTGAAGCAGATGTACAGCACATGTTGAGAATCCAGAGCATGTCGCTGGAACTTGAAACATAAACATGAACCTGTTTCCAAAGAGGAAAATCTGTTCACAGCGAGGAGCTGACCCTGTGCTTTAAACAAAGATCAAGTCCCTTCTGCCTATTGTGTCTTTGCCATGTGTTTACTCTCTCTGCTCAGTGCCTAGGGTAATTTAAGGAACCACCAGCAGTAAAGAAGCAATTTACCTAGGTCACACAGAGCCAGTGGCACTCTGGGCATAAGAAAACATGAGGTAGAATGTGACCCAAACCTCCCAGCTATCAAGGGTCCCATTAGACTGGGTCATTGGTATCATGCCAGATCTCTCATCTATATTTTTAGATGCTCGAAGTCTTTTGCCCTGTAGCTAAATCTCGTAGAAAAACATAACTGCACTTCCCAGCGGGTAGAGGGTCTAAGAACTAGCCTGTTTTACACACTAATGTGCACTGTGTGAGTGGTGGGGAGTGAAATTCCCTTAACTTGCTGCATGATTATATTTCTTTGGAGCGTAGAAGGGCAGCCCCTGGAACATTTGCACCCTGACAGAATGCTGCCAGACTTGCTCTTCTAATGGAGAACAATTGGAATCACAACAGCTGCTGCTCCCCAAGGTCTCAGATTTCCAGGTCTCAGCGGGTTTTTTTGCACATGTGCCATCTGTGATTCGGTGCGTGGCCATTCCTTTTCTCTCACTCATTATTTTATTTATCAAAAGGGGGGCGGGACGCTCAGGGTGCAACAAGAATGCAAAGTGCTTTCCTCCTGATCCTTGAAAAAGCTTAGCCCTCCAGGTAAGGGCTAAGGTCATTTGCTGGTTAATATGGGGCTTCTTGCACTCCATCTGCTCCCACCAGGTCTGCAGATGAATGGAGGAGTTAATTTACCCGTACTAATGATGTCACGACCTACAAGAACACCAATGTTCCAACCTCCTTTCTTCTTTCGGTGGAAAGGTGGTGGTGGAGTCTGTGTGTGAGGGTATTCTGAGAACTCTTGCCTGGAGCTGGGAGCTTCAGGTCTGATACTCATCCGAGTAGCGCCAGTGACTTCAGATGGGGATGGTCACAGCGATAAGGACAGCAGGACGGGGCTCTAACATTTCCCAAATACCTGTTCATGTCAGTTATCACGTTCACAGCTCAGTACAGTTATCCTGCCTACAGTAGGAAGGATGGGCAAGCGGACTGGATGCTACGCTGGAGTTCAGCCTCAGGTTTAGGCAGGCCATTCATCTGGTTTTAAGCCAGAGAGGCCTCTTTTTCTATGGTTTGTCCCCTGTCCGGTAATGAGACTAAACTGGACGTGGATTTGTCCGGTATCATTCACGGAGGATGCGATTTTGAAGCGTGCGCTGCTCCAACCTCCACCCGGGTGATCTCACACGCGTTGAAGTCCCACCGGTGAGGGCGGGGCAGTGTGCTCTTCAAAATGGCATCCTGCCTGCAACGTGATCAGGAGCACACGGTGCCTGTGAGGGTGTGCCAGCCGGGGCATGGTCATGCTGGTGGGGATGGGTCCACGCTGTTCTCAGAAGTACCAGTATATCTGATATTCTGGGGGTGGATCAATGGCCACCCTACATAGGCCTGTTGTGTGATCTTTGGCAAGTCACTTAAGCTACTCTGTGTCTCAGTTTCCCATCTGGGGATAGTCTTTCCTCAGGGTGTTGTGGGGATAAAGATGCCCAGATCCGAGGTGGATCAGTGTCAAATAAATGCCTAGATAGGTAACTGAAATGGGGTTTTCATTTGAGAAATGGCCAGATAAGCAAATTCCATTAGCTAATCAAGTTTCAAAGGAGATTTTACAACTTGGAAACCCAAACGACCCTGACACTGACCGTGCATAACCCAAACTCGGAGCCACTGACACAGTTAAAAGGGCTGTCAGCGCTTACATGGTTGCCTGAAACTGGAAAAATTTAAATGTTCCCAGTGGCCCAGCTATTTGTCCTTCCACATGACTACCGCTCAATCCATCGCCCACAAAAGGCGAAGAGAGAGGAAAAAAGGGATGCATTATTATTAATAAATGAGGGCAGCTATTTGTTATTTATTATTTAAGCTCTCAATACCAACAGGCTTGAGTGATACATGAAATATAGGCAAGTAATTTATTTATTAGGAAAAATAATGATTCCCCCTCCCCGTACCATAGACCTCTATGACCCAGAACACTAGGGGGTTTATCAAATACAAATACGATGACTTATAATTTTAGAGTCTTTCACAGCATTGTAACTGACAACCTTTTTAACATAAGTACATTGAGCAAATAATTTATAGAAGTATTCTGGGAATATTTTAGGGTGTTTTATTACCACTTTTGAAAGCTATGGCATGTTATTGATTTCGGTGTATTAATATAACTTAAAAGTGAGGGCATAGGGTAGGTCCCTAATCCAAATCAGCTTTGATGACATTCCATATATTTCACAGAAGGGAGCCTTGCACTAAATGGCAGAGTTAACAATTACACGTTAGAGCCAAAAGTTTCAGATAATGAAATTTTGCTCACTGAAGAGCTGCAGTAACAACAGACTAATTTTTTACAAACCAAATTCCTGTAGTAACTATTTGTCAGAATTTTTGAAGCCTCATTTCTTGCATTTGTATCATGCAATTTGCACTGTGTTCATAAAGACTACATCCCCAGGATGGGGGCAATCATCATTATCCCTTTGTGGATGACAAAAAATAGCATATTTCTCTTAAAAGGGGATTGCTTGTTTACTGGACTCTGAATAATAGTTATGGGCCCATTTCTGTGTTTATTTTCCTTTTTCTTTTATGTGAAATGAAATGTTGATTAGAGGCACCAGGTAGAGCTTCCCCCTTCCGCAGCTGCCTTTTAAAATCTATATAAGGAGATCAAATTAGCCTCTGTGCTGACTGTCAAGAAGAGCAGCAATGACTGGTGCTTTTTGAACCGGACACCTGTCCACTGAGTACTGCAGTGAAACAGCACATCTGATTTCCTGAGGCCCCTTCCAGCCCTACGTTTCTCTGATCTCACCTTTGCCATAGCCAGCTGTCAGACAGGATCCACCATCTTGCTTGGACTCCAAACAAATCTCCAGATTCTGTTACCATTTCCATTTCCCCATTTGTTCTTCATTCCAAAGTCTGTTCAACAGCCCTCCTCTCCTTACCCAAACCTTCTCTAACCCAGCTAATTACTGTCTTGAAGTTTGGTAACTTTTAAAAAAAATATACTTACTTCTTGCCTTTGGAAATTGTCCATTGTAACTTCCTTTAAAAAAAATAATTAAAAGTGCCCTGTATAATAGTCTTATAAACAGCGGTTTCCTTTTAGCTGCAGCCCCTCAGACGCTTCCAAACAAATCTTATTGTCTTACCAGTTTTGTTCTTTTCCTTCTGGTGTTTCTGATTTTCCTCTTGTGTTTCTACTTTCTTGTTTGTGCACTTGCTGTATCAACGGTGTCTTCAGTAGGAGATTATTTTAGAGTGAACGTCTGGCAATGAATTAGTTGGTGGGGCGAGCAGTGAGCAATTTTTTATAGGTCCTGCAAGATCAATGACTTTTCAAATAATTTCTTAGTGGAACATGATGGATGGCAGGTTTCATGGGGAGCAGGAAAAAATGGGAAGGGAATTCTGGGAAAGAAAATCTCCCTACGGATCCCCCACATCATCCAAGCTTGTGTCCTGCTATGGAAAATGCTTTGAGACCCAATGCCCAAATCTGACTACTGCAGGGATCCACCAGATTCTGAGGAGTCCATGGGAGGCCAGGACCTTCCATTCATAATGAAGCTGTGTACCTCTGCACTGGCTCTGGTCCCCAGGGGCGGCTCCAGGCACAAGCGCATCAAGCGAATGCCTGGGGTGGTGAGCCGTGTGGGGAGGACGTGCCGGTCTCCATGAGGGCGGCAGTCAGGCTGCCTTTGGCAGCATGCCTGAGGGAGGTCCGCCGGTCCCGTGGTTTCGGCGGCAATTTGTCAGCGGGTATGCCGAAGGCGCGGGACTGGCGGACCTCCCGCAGAAACACCGCCGAATCCGCGTTACCAGCAGACCTCCCGCAGGTACACCACCGAAAGCTGCCTGACTGCCATGCTTGGGGCGGCAAAATACATAGAGCCGCCCCTGCTGGTCCCTAGTATCTGTCAGGGACGAGGACATAGAGAGTCATGCCTCGTGGTTGGAGAAGGAGTCAGTAGCCAGGAACAGGAGCCCAGGGTCAGAGGCCAGATACCAGTGCCAAGGGTTAGGGCTGGGTTACTTGGTGTGAGGCAAGACAAGAGCTGGGCTGGGTCCAAGACAGGAGCAGGACTGAAAGAAGGCAGGAACAAGTCTGAGAACAAGCAGGTGCAGGAGCTATCGCAGCCGTGGGCAAATGCTTTGAGTAGCCACCGAAATGGAGCTGCTGCTGGGCTGAAAAGCTGGTCTGCTGGCTCTTCCCACCAGGCAGGTGGTGTAGCCAGTCAGGCAGCTGACGACAGGACAGCTGTGCTTGCAGGTTGCCCAGAGACTGGCTCTGCAGCAGGCCCTGATTCCTGGGCACTATTAATACCACGTTGTTCTAAATTAGCACTGGGTAAATTTTTTTTGGCAAAGATAATATATGTCTATCTCCTAGAACTGGAAGGGACCCCGAAAGGTCATTTAGTCCGGCCCCCTGTCTTCACTAGCAGGACCAAGTACTGATTTTGCCCCAGATCCCTAAGTGGCCCCCTCAAGGTTTGAACTCACAACTCTGGGTTTAGCAGGTCAATGCTCAAACCACTGAGCTATCCCTCCCCCCAAATCAGATTTGGCAACACTGGAACATTTTGCAAAGGTGTTGGTTTCACCAAATTGTTCCTTGCAAAAACAAAAAATAGGAAAAAAATTGAAGAGTTTCATTCTGACATTTTTTAAATGAAACATTTCGATTTTTTTCCATTTGAAACGACTTTTCCTTGAATTATTAAAAAAACATTTTAAATTGGTAAAAATGGAAACCAAACATTTTGTTCAACAGAGAGGGATTTTTTTTTTCTTTTTCTTTTCAAAATTATCCATCAACCGAAAAATGCTTTAGTGACCCAGGGCTGCTATTGGCTCTCACCAACGTGGGAATTCTGGAATGAGTGTGAGTGGGAGACTCATTGGAAAAGGTAATACAGCCTTGGGTAGTGGTCACCACAGTGCTTGGAAGGGTGCAGTGTGATTTGTCCTTCCACTATTGTACTAAATGGTGTGTGTGTGTGTGTGTGTGTGTGTGTGTGAATGAATTGTGTATAAAAATGATATTTATTTTTGATTTTTTAGGAAATAATTGAATAAAAATAACATTTTGGGGGAAAACATGCTTGATCTGAGGAGCAGGGAAAAGCCAATCTGGCTCAACCTTTCAAATGTATCTTAGTTCCAGCCACCTGCTTCTTTGCCATGTGCTTGGCTGTGCGAAAGGCTAAAAAATGGTGCCCTTAAAAGGGAAGTTGCATTCCTGGTTGTCTGAAAAGCAGGTTCTTCATGATATTTGAAAGAGGCTTTTTATATTCATCATAATAGATTTTACCACATCTTTATTTCCCAGTAAAACTCTTTTGCTCCTCCTGTACTTGTGGCATGACTATGCCATATCTGACCCCGGGGATAGAACTCTGGGAAGCTCTTTTTTTACTTCTTTGGAGATTTTAAAATGTGTTTTACTTTATTTCAATAAACATAAATGCAATGGACATAGGAGACTTTGTACAATTAACATGCTCAGAGGAGGGAAGCACACATGGTACTTACATTAAAATAAACTAAACTGTATACAATTTGTATCACACTTATTTCCCTTGCAATGGACAATCGATGGTTTAGAAATAATAATAATATCAATACCAACTAAAGGAGTCCCTTAAGTGCACTGCTAAGAGGCAATATATGCAAATGTAAAATGATCTTGGGGAACAATCCATCCTGTGGTTGCAACATTAGACTGAGGGTTGTCTGGGGAGGTGGGTTTTTGTGGTCTATTTTGCTATAGATTTTGGAATCTGTTGGCTAAGGGCTTGATATTGCTCAGCCCTTCTGAACCGTACCTCACAGTGGACTTGAATGAGAGTTTGTTCAAGCTTTTAGAAAGCCTTGGTAATGTTGAGTCTTATTTCTCATGCTGTCCCACAATCAGATGAAAGCAATGTAACTCCAATGGGTCATCTCCGAGAGCTGTTAAGCACCTAACCCCCGTTGAAAGTCAATGGGAGTTGGGTGCCTCACTACTATATGTGCCCTGGAAAATCTCTCCCGGGAGCACCACCATCTATATATTGCTTCCCATATCCAGACCTTCTTTCCACTTTTCATAGCCTTCTAGATGGAAGCAGAAGATCCCCTGGCATTTCTTGCAAAGCCTCTGGAGATCTGGGGGTTCATGATGAAGGCAGCCATGACACAAAATGCACTTTGGGTTTTTGGGGGGATTCAGTGGATTTTATTGGGTTACTTCCCCATATGATGAAGCAGAGGTATCAGCCAGGTGATAGCAATTGCTCCACTTAAAAAAAAAAAGTTTTTTTCAACTACATGCATTGAAAAGAAAAGGAAATGGTGGGAAGAGAAGAAATGCCAAGTAGTATTGTACACGTGCCATGGAATTCAAAACTTCTATGTATTTTTCTCTTTCAGTAAATGTAAGCAAGAATAAAATGTAGTGAAAAAATGTACTGGATCAAAGCCAGCTGCTCTATACCCCTTGTGACTTAACTGGGAATATCTGGTGCTCAGCACCTCGGAAAGTCTGCTCGTTTGTTTAGGTGTCTGTCTTTACGTATTTAGCTTTAGGCACCCACTCTGAGAACGCTTTGGCTGACACACAACTTACCTGATGTTCCAAAGCAGGCCGATGGAAGAGCCAACCATAGAACTCAGGGCTTTTCATTTTCAGTTCTCTGCTTTTACCGCCAAACCGTCCTTTGTCTTGAAGTCAAGTTCCATTTGGGATTGTGGTCAAGCCAAGTCTAGGATTTTAACCGAGAAAACGCCGAGTGCTGATTACCTCTCTTCTGTCCCTATCTCTTTGCAGAGCTCAGTTTGCGCTGAGTTGCCCTCTTACGCCAGCCTCTGCCTTACACTGTCTGCAACCTTCACAGACTTCCATGACAACTAAGTGTTAGGCTTTGAGCACCCGTCACATCCACTTTATGCTCTTCATTTGGTTTCTGCCATTTAGGCTTCATTTAGGCTTGATAATGAACGGAACAGTCAGGTGCAAGATTTTAGGTCTCAGTTTAGACGAATTGTGCACAATACACGCCGAGCCGGCAGAGTGTTTACAACACCCGGTGACACAATGCGTTACTCATTGTTACTTGAGCTCGGAGGCGTTGCCATAGAACTATGGCAGATTGCATAGCGTTTGTTTTTGCAGCCAGCCTAAGGTAGCGTTATTAGTGCTTGCTTTTGGATTAAACCGCTGACATGTAAACCAATCGGATACCAGCGGTGAGTATTTATTACTGTCTGCCACTTTCAGGCACATTGGAGCCTGGGATAAAATCACATTCTGTGTATGCAGGTGCTGTGATTGACGGATGGAGCAGCCAATCAATAGGAGAACTGTGATTCAGTTCCTGGGGTGCAGTACAACACCCTGAGTCCTTGGGAGCATGCCTTGTGATATGAGTTGTTCTGTCCCGTGCTCTGGATTACAAAATTCCTCCTATGCTGCTGTGTCCGTGAAATATTTCTTTAGCTGAATGGCATTTGGGGAGCAAACTTCTCCTCTCAGTTAGACCAGCTGAAGATACTTGGATTACTACGAATAACATTGGGTCTCATGGTCTTTGCGCTTTGCCTTAAGGGTGTCTAGCCTTGTCTTGTGAACCCCTATTTCATAACTTTGTGAATAGTCAAATTCTTTGCCTCGCTACAGCCATGGCCAACCATAGTGCCCATTTGGCTCAACTCTGTTAGCGTTTTTAGTTTCCTTGTACTCTCCCTGTCCCATCTGTTATTTCTTGTCTTCTACTCAGATAACAAGTTCCTTTGGGACCAGAGCCATCCTTTTGTTCTGTGTTTGTACAGCTCCTAGCACCCTGGGGTCCTGGGCCATGACTAGGGCTCCTAGATGTTACGCTAATAGAAATAATACCTAATCATCATCACAATAATAGCTCTCCACTGGGAACTGGACTGAGATCACCACCTCATTTCAAATATAGGCCAGTGAATTGCCAACAGAGAGCATTGACTTCTGTTCACAACTTACTGACCTTTACCAGTCTCACCCCTGTGACCAGGAAGCGAAAAGGCTCGCTTTCTCCTTGTCGACTAGAGCGGGTCAGGATTTTTTTGCCCCTCTGTAACCAAGTTAGATAAAAATCAATGTTTTCATTGTTTGACTTTTTTTGCCTTTTAATTGAAACCCTCCCCCCACCCCGAAATTAATGAAAAATCAACATTTCTTGTGGAAATGTCCAGCCCCACAAGAAGCCATTTATGTCTGTAAATGTCTGACCAGCTATACTGCCAACTCGCTGGGTTAGCCACACCCCCATTACCATTGAACCTGGCAGTAATGACCAAGTTCCAGATTAAAAGAGCTAATGAGTTAATTACCATGTAATAACAGATTAATGACATGCACATGCATGCTCTATAGCTTCCATGTATTTAGAGTGTTATTACATGGTTATTTGTGATCTTTAAAATAAATAATTGGGGGTGGGGGTTGTTTTCCTAAAGAGCATGCATAATTTTGCTCCACTGAAATGAGTGTCATTGCACATGTTTGACTAAGAGATGACTTTGGACCTACATAATACACTTCGGAAGAAAACAGAGGATTACAATGTGGAATGCACAGTGACCGTTGCTAACTCAGGTCTCTCCCAATAGGACAAAGAGAATGTTTTTTCAGAATCAGTAAGAGATAACCATGACTAAGGGTTCACAAAGAAAGAAAATGGTGCATTGTATAGCAAATTGCTGTCTGTCATTCTAGGCCTTGATCTAGCACAGAATTTAGGCCCCCATCAGCTCAGTACTTAAGCACATGCTTAACTTTGAACATTGACCTCCTGAGGTCTCTTCCAACCCTCATCTTCTATGTTTCTATGATATGCTTAAGGGCCATCAAAGACAATGGAACTACTCACATGCTTACAGTTAATCACAAGCATAATGCCTTTGCTGAATCAGGGCACTAGTATCTTAAAAATGCTGCTTTTTCTAATCAAATAGACCTTTAATTCAATGAACAGAGGAATCTGCACTCACCTAAAATATACTGACAAGACTCAACCCTAATATCCACCACTCCTTCCCCTCTAAACGTTGTGGGGTCAGTAACTTTCTAATTAAGAGTGATTTTACTATTTTTTTCAAATATAAGATTATTCTGTTCCTACAAATCTCCTTCTGCCATTACTTGGGCTTCTGAAAACTCCCCTCCCCCCAAATTGGTAATTTATTTTTTTTAAACAGTACACATACAAATATTGCTATTTTAATTAGGAAGAAGCAAACAGAAGGGAAAAGCTATAAGGCAATGCAAGTATGCCTGCTACTCTTTACATTTTAATTATTTATTGGAGTAAATAAAATTAAATATTTTCATAGCAATCCAGAACAGGATCTGAAGTAATTACTCTGTCAAATTCATCAAAAATTCTCTCATCAAAATAAAATCCTTGATGTCATTGAATAATTTATAATACAAATACACAGAAATTGTAAAGTATTATAAATAGAAAACTGCAGGGTAAGTGAACATGAATTAGTTAGGGGTTATGTTTCTGAAAGAGGCTGTCATACGCTGTATACATTTTTAATAAGCATTTTTGAGGCCTAATTTTAGTGCATAGTATAGATCAACAATTTCAGGAAACAACCAAAAAAAAAAAATGGTGATTTAAAAGCACATCTGTGCAAGATACAAGCTGGATTGTCTGAGAAAGAGAAGCTCAGAAAGACGAGCGACAATTTGGACTAATGATGTTTGCTACTGAATGTCTATGGTTTAATGTGAATCATTTGCCTAACAACAAATATATTAACTAACCTCATCCCTGTTATCAATGAATCCCAAATCCTGGGAGAATAATGCGGCTACTAAAAACCCAATTGCTCTATGACCTCTAATGTCCATAACTCAATCTGTTTAGATTGTCTTATTCTCTCTGGGCCTCAACCAAGTGGGAGTCTTTCTGTTCACTTTAGTGGGGGCTGGACTGGATTCTCTTGGCAATCCCACAAGCCACTGAGCTCCCTTTGACTTTAAAAGGAGACAGAGGATACTCAGCATCTTGCAAGAGTGTGTCTTTTGGGTTGGATCCTGCACCACTGAAATCAGTGAGAGTTTTTCCGTTGACTCCAATGGAAGCAGGCTCGGGCCCTTATGCTGTAATATGGGTCTTCAGAGGTACTGGCTGAGAAATGGACATTTATGTTGCTATATAATTTATAATCAAAGACCAGTCTGAGCCAGAGGCTCTAATCTGAACAACCCCTGACTTGGGTTACTTTTCTCTCTTTTTTTCTTCTTCTTCAGAATCTACTTCTGGATCTAAATTCTGTGTCAAAAAGCTCATCTACTTGAGCACCAGTAAAATGATAATAATGGCTCTGAGCCTTCGGTCACTGAAGTCAATGGCAATACTCCCACGGACGTTAGTGGGTGCACGATTGATCCCAGTAACAGTAGCCTTCCTTAAAAGAACAGGTTACATAACAAAAGTGAAGCAAGTCCTGAATTCTATGGATCAAATTTGCAATTGGAAAAGAAATGCAAATCTGATGTAACTCCATTGAAGACACTGAATTAATTCCAATGTAATTGAGTTCAGACCCTGGCTTTATCTCGGGATGTCTGTTCAATTCCAGGCTTTGAAATGGCTAAACAATTCTGGTCCTTCCCTTAGAATTAATCCTGGGAGTGAAAACACAAGCAGCGTTTAAACTGTGTGCCATACAGTGTTTATTATGTTTTAAGCAGGATCGTTTGAGTGAATATTTTTCTTCGCCGCCTTGTAGCACTCACTATTTTGGTAGACATGTCACTTCAGATCATATCTGGCCAAATCTTTATTTTGCAAGAGCCAGTAAGAGAAGCATGCACTCTTTTGATCAATAATTGTTACAGAACTAGGTAATGATTTTCAGACAGCTAAGTCAAGGAAGCATTATCAGCTGTAGAATATGCTATCTTATTTCATCCACGCATCTGCCTCTGGGATGATCAAGGTTCTTTCTATTTATGGGACTAAAAGGAACCTATTCTCCTCTGCTTTTTCAGGGAATTATGCATGTAAATCTCTGGCACATCAGAGAGGTCATTGTACAATGTGCAGAGCAGGTACAGAACCACTGGGAGTAGGAGCAAGGTGGCACCAAGTTAAAATGCCATAGCCCTTTTCTGCATTCACTGTAGATGATAAACCACCTAAAGAATTCCTGAGACGAGTGGGAAGATACGCAGGAAGCTATGGAAATCTTTACGTGGCATAACTGGTGGGTACATAAATCTTGTGCTCGTCCTCCTCAAAGGATAAACGACACCATGCTCAAATGTAGTTCAAGACAGATCTAGTGTCTACGGAATAGACATTTGAACTTATTACCACACTATTTCCATTCCAGTTCCGTGGCCAGGACTTTTTCAACTGGCTGCATTAGCACTGTCACGTCATTCCATACGGGGTTTACTATGACTCCAGGGGTTCCAGCCTCATGTTTAATTACAGTCCCACGAACATGCTTCCAATTCACAAGGATGCAGGGAGGGGGCCTTAACTTGCTGCTTTAAATACCACCTCGCTGTATGTCAACTTTGCAGAAAACATGTTTTTAATGATGATTTGATAATGGATGAGCTATTGGATAGTTTTTCACGGCTGGGTTTAGCTGTAATAATGCCTCTTTGTCTAAATCTTGCAAGAGTGCATTTGTGTGGCAGAGGCGGAGGCGGCTGTGAATTGTTGTTCACCTTTCAGGTCCTTCCTTTCTCACTGTTCAGTACTTGATAGACAGACATTCTTTCTCTTACTTCACTATAGCCAATAGAGTCTCAACCTTGGCCATCCTCTGGGGACACCTAGCTGGAATGCTCCATTTTAGGGTTTTTCTGTTATAGATAACTCAAACCTTTGGCTAGTAGAAGGAGATTTATACTTTATATGTTGATTGCTAATCATTACCAACCTATTGTAAAACCAGATAGTAGCTCGTTTAGGGAATTGCTTAATTTCCCTCAGCGCGTCCCAGTCCCAATTGCTTTAAAGGACAGGCTCTTAGCTTGATTTTTCTCTTTGGGTTTGGAGTCTTTAAAATTTCATCTTCTGTTGCTTGTGGTTCCATTGTAATATTATTCTTACCACTTTTCCTCTTCCATCTATTTTGCTTTTTACTCCATGAGGATATTCTATTTTTTAGACGTCAGATGGAACAACAAAGGGAAAAACCCCCACAATTCTTTTTCAAACCATGAATAGTTTTCCCTTTATTTTTTTAAAGTTCTGGTTCATCTGCAGCCAAGTTTATTGGAAACGACAGCTCAAAAGTTCAGTGAGTGAGTGAAGTTCTTAGAGATCAGAGGCCCTCTGCTGTTTCTGCTGTCTCCCCTATTTTAAGCCCTCAATACAAGGGCACCTTTTGGAAATTTCAAGGTCAGCTGTAGGTCTATTATTATGGGAAAGGAATTATTTTGCACTGGTATCCAACTTTTTGTCATCTTTCTCCTTAACCTACTTGGCTTCTTTGTAGTATCTGGAGGCCTTGGCTCTATTTCTTCTGGCCATTGTAAATGGTCTGATTGGTGTTGGTCATGTTATCACTTCTATCTCTCTGGTTATAAAGAGCAGTGATTGTGCCCTGCTGAAGAAACCATCTGTTCCATCAAATAATTCCCCTTCATTTTCACCTTGTTTCAAATTTCCCATTTCTCATCAGTGTTTCTGGAAAAAAAATAACTATTGCTTGTCAGTAGCCGCCGCATCGTTTTCACTTTCAGGTTAGAATAAAATTGGATAAAAATGCAACGGCCTCTTCCCTTTGCCCCTTCCTTCTTGTGGGTTCAGGCTCTGTTTGCAGTTTGCTGCACTAGCTCCAAGCACATGTAGCATAGGCAGATGCACGAATACACACCAGAGCTCTGATAACGGACCGCCAGGTCTCATGTAGTAGCAGAACATTGATCTCCGATCGGCTGTAAGATTCTGTGCTCCGCTCTCATTTTCTTAGCTCTTTGTTTTCCAATGAACAACAAAAGTGCCTGGTTGGGCTCAAGTGTTTACACCATTCCTACCCATTCTTTTCAGAGCTCCAATTCTCTGCACCTTCTCCACCAAGCCACCTCTATTCCAGTTCCCACAAGCTGGCATATTGCTCCTCCTCCATGCACAACTGCAGCTCCCCCAGCCAGCTATAACAGCTAAACCTGTGTCAGACAAGTAAGCTGCTTCTCCGCCTACCTCTCTGCTTCTGCATGACAGGAGCAAATGCCAGCTATGGACTCCAATGAGCCACTTACAACTAAAAGTCATTTCCACTTTTAACCTCAGCAGGTTTGAACCCGGGATTCCAGAGCTGAAAAACGAGTACACTGCGCCCACAATGCTACCAAACACCTGGTTTCAGTAGTACGTGCAGAGCAAAAGGACGCTGATGACTTACAAAGCAGTGTAGGTTTGGGGCTTGAGTGTTTATCTGAGCAGCTTTCTCCCTCTGCATGGGCCTAGTCACTGTTTGTCATCACCTAAAGCTGTTTTATCAGCCAGTCCAAAACAAACAAAACCCAAATAGGCTTAACACCTTTGGAACACGAGCGTTCAGTTAATATGCAGAATTCATTTGAGGCTGGAGCTCTGTAAAGCTGAGTTAATACACTGGTTTTAATCTAAACGGAAATCTTACTTTTTAACCAAAACTTATTCTTCCCTCTAAAAGACTTCTTATCTGCAACATGTATTGATTGTAGGGTGACCAGATAGCAAGTGTGAAAAATTGGGACAGAGGGTGTGTGTGTGTGTGGGTGGGTGGAGGGGGAGGTAATAGGAGCCTATATAAGAAAAAGCCCCAAATATCGGGACTGTCCCTATAAAATTGGGACATCTGGTCACCCTAATTGATTGTGCCTCTATTGCAAAGTGCCTGGGAATGCATTGACATGAAAAGTGCCATGGAGTCTTGTTTTGAATTAACGCGATTAGAAGCAATTGAAAGCAATGCAATGGTAGGGGAGAGGTTAAATGGCCTTTTCTGATGTGTAGGAAATACATATTTAGAAGTAATCGGCTTGAACCAAAGCTCTGGATCTCAGTGCCCCCAAACTATGGGAGACTTTGGATCTGGCTCTGAATTTTGCAGCTGTCCCTTTTCTCCCGTACCACCCTGCTATGACAGAAGGCAGGGGCGGGAGGGGCAGGGCTTTTTTGAGAATGCTTTTGCTTTCACTTCTCCCTTAGTTTACAAGAGCCCAGATTTGGTGAAATTCAGGGACCCGCCTGTTTTTCCAGGTTATCTCCAGCAGGGGTTGGTTGGTGTTAGAGGGGTGTTATCAGAGGAAGGATGGTCTGGTGGTGAGGGAACAAGCTTTGGACTTGGGAGACTGGGATTTAATCTTCTGTTCCACCAAAGCTTGCTTGTGTGACCTTGGGTAAGACACTTTTCCTCCCTGTAAAACCAGGATATTAGCACTTCCCTTTGTCACAGGGGTGCTGTGAGGATAAACACCCTAAAGATTGTGAGTCTGTTGGGTATTACCGTAATGGGGACCAAGTACCTTAGCGAGAAGAGTTTTTTGTTTTGAGGTGGGTTTGCCGCTTGTGTTTTGGATTTTGTGTGTATCTGGAGGGCTACTCATAGACACAATGTGTAGAGCTAAATGAATAACAATTATAATGGCTGAACTGAAATCCTGGATTGGAACAACAACATCATTCTTGGATTTACAAAAAGAACAGGAATACTTGTCAAGTATCAGAGGGGTAGCCGTGTTAGTCTGAATCTGTAAAAAGCAACAGAGGGTCCTGTGGCACCTTTGAGACTAACAGGAGTATTGGGAGCATAAGCTTTCGTGGGTAAGAACCTCACTTCTTCAGATGCCACAGGACCCTCTGTTGCTTTTTACAGGAATACTTGTGGCACCCTAGAGACTAACAAATTTATTTGAGCATAAGCTTTCATGGGCTACAGCCTACTTCATCGGATGCATGCAGTGGAAAATACAGTAGGAAGATATATATATATATATTTATATATATATATATATATATATATATACACAGAGAACATGAAACAATGGTGTTACCAAGGACAAGAACTCCTGTTCTCTTTGCGGATACAGACTAACACGGCTGCTACTCTGAAACCATTCTTGGATCTGGGTCTGTACTTTGAAGTAATGGTTCATGTTTAGATTTTTTTTTAACTTTGCTTCTGCATTGACAAAGTTCTGGGAGATTTATATTCTGAAGCTCTGATTAGATCTGATAAATGAATGGTGATAAGGCACTTTATGGGACTTTTCCACTGCCTGCTCCCATCTTTATTTTATTCTGTGTCTGAGGCAATAGAAAACAGATTCTCCAAAGCCTACACAACTTTGCAGCTCTGCCTCTCACGGGAAAGGTTTGGGTGGGTCGCTAGGCACATTTCTTCTAAAATGTACTGAACCTGCTGGATTCTTTAGACCCAGATTTTTAAGAGTGACTAGTCGTTTTGGGTGCCAGGCTTGAGTCACCTTAAAGGGGCTAATTTTCAGAAAATATTGAGCACCCACCCTCTGAAAATCAGGCCCCTTTAAGGTGCACCAAATGGGCAACCAAAACTTGAGAGAAACCACAAATCCTTTGTCACTTTTGAAAATATTGGCTTTTTCACATGACGTAAGAACATAAGAATGGCAGTACTGGGTCAGGCCAATGCTCCTTCTAGCTAAGTATCAT
Organism: Malaclemys terrapin pileata; assembly: GCF_027887155.1. Taxonomy (NCBI): domain Eukaryota; kingdom Metazoa; phylum Chordata; order Testudines; family Emydidae; genus Malaclemys; species Malaclemys terrapin. The sequence goes on along the minus strand of NC_071512.1, from coordinate 2,727,937 downwards.
ATCTTTCAAGAGCGGCCGGCACCAGATGCTTCAGAGGGAATGAACAGAACAAGACAACTATCGAGCGATCCATGTGCTGTCGGCCAGTCCCCGCTTCTGGCAGTCAGAGCTTTAAGGACACCCAGAGCATGGGGTTGCATCCCTGATCATCTTGGCTAATAGCCATATATGGACCTGTCCTCTAAGGACTTATCTAATTGTATTTTGAACCCAATTATACTTTTGGCCTTCCCAGCATCCCCTGGCAATGAGTTCACAGGCTGACTGTATGTTGTATGAAGTATGTTTGTTTTAAACCAGCTGCCTATTAATTTCATTGGATGATCCCTGGTTCTTGTGTTATGTGAAGGAGTAAATAACACTTCCTTATTCACTTTCTCCACACCAGTCATGATTTATAGACCCCTATCATATCCCCCTCCCCCCCTTAGTTGTCTCTTTTCTAAGATGAACAGTCCCAGTCTTTTTAATCTCTCCTAATTTGCCAGTTGTTTCATACCCCGAATTATTTTTCTTGTTCTTCTCTGTACTTTTTCCAATTCCAATATATGTTTTTTCAGATTGGTTGACCAGAACTGCACACAGCATTCAAGGTGTGGGCGTACCATGGATTTCTATAATGGCATTATGATATTTACTGCCTTCTTAACTATCTCTTTTCCAAGGGTTCCTAATATTCTGCTAGCTTTTTTTGACTGCCACTGCACATTGAGTAGATGTTTTTAGAGAACTAGCCAAGATGACTCCAAGATCTCTTTCCTGAGTGGTAACAGCTAATTTAGACCCCACCATTTTGTATGTATAGTTGGGATTTTGTTTTCCAATGTGGATTACTTGGCACTTATCAATATTGAATTTGTTACCCAGTCACCCAGTTTTAGGACATCCCTTTGTAATTCTTTGCTGTCAGCTTTGGACTTAACTATGTTCAGTAATTTTTTATCATCTGCAAACTTTGCCACCTCTCTGTTTACCACCCTTTCCAGGTCATTTATGAATATGTTGAAGAGTTCTGCCCCAGTACAGATCCTTGAGGGACCCTGTTATTTTTTTCTCTCTGTTGTGTAAACTGACCATTTATTCCTACCTTTTAACCAGTTACTGATCCATGAGAGGACCTTCTCTCTTATCTCATGAGTGCTTACTTTGCTTAGGAGTTTTTGATGTGGGATCTTGTGAAAGGCTTTCTGAAAGTCCAAGTACACTATATCCACTGGATCACAATAGTCCTCATGCTCCTCACAATAGCCCTCAAAGAGTTGTAAGAGATTGGTCAGGCATGACTTCCCTTAACTAAAGCCGTGCTGACTCTTCCCCCAACAAATGATGTTTATCTATATATCTGATAATTCTATCCTTGACTATAGTTTCTACCGTTTTGCCTGATACTGAAGTTAAGCTGTCATTGCCAGGATCACAGATTATCTATCTATCTCTGGCCCCAATTGCCACAGTTTCTGAGTGCCTCACAATCTTTAATATGTTTAAAGTGCATATAGCAGATTTACGGGACATAATATAACTAATGTGACCCAGAAGGACCTACTTTATTTCTTGAAAAATACAGGTTTATTTCTCGGAGGCTCCCTTGAAAGCTGCTTTAATTTGGGAGATTACAAAATACAACCAGAATGTCGAAAAAGTGCTACAGAAAAAAAATTCTATACAGTAGATATCTGACTAAGAATCATAGAATCCTAGAATATCAGGGTTGGAAGGGACCTCAGGAGGTCATCTAGTCCAACCCCCTGCTCAAAGCAGGACCAATTCCCAACTAAATCATCCCAGCCAGGGCTTTGTCAAGCTGGGCCTTAAAAACCTCCAAGGAAGGAGACTCCACCACCTCCCTAGGTAACGCATTCCAGTGCTTCACCACCCTCCTAGTGAAATAGTGTTTCCTAATATCCAACCTAAACCTCCCCCACTGCAACTTGAGAGCATTGCTCCTTGTTCTGTCATCTACCACCACTAAGAACAGCCGAGTTCCATCCTCTTTGGAACCCCCCCTCAGGTAGTTGAAAGCAGCTATCAAATCCCCCCTCATTCTTCTCTTCTGGAGACTAAACAATCCCAGTTCCCTCAGCCTCTCCTCATAAGTCATGTGCTCCAGACCCCTAATAATTTTTGTTGCCCTCCGCTGGACTCTTTCCAATATTTCCACATCCTTCTTGTAGTGTGGGGCCCAAAACTGGACAATGGCAATGCCCCTACTTATACAGCCCAAAATGCCATTAGCCTTCTTGGCAACAAGAGCACACTGTTGACTCATATCCAGCTTCTTGTCCACTGTGACCCCTAGGTCCTTTTCTGCAGAACTGTTACCTAGCCATTCGGTCCCTAGTCTGTAGCAGTGCATGGGATTCTTCCATCCTAAGTGCAGGACTCTGCACTTGTCCTTTTGAACCTCATCAGGTTTTTTTTGGCCCAATCCTCTAATTTGTCTAGGTCCCTCTGTATCCGATCCCTACCCTCTAGTGTATCTACCACGCCTCCCAGTTTAGTGTCATCTGCAAACTTGCTGAGAGTGCAGTCCACGCCATCCTCCAGATCATTAATAAAGATATTAAACAAAACCGGCCCCAGGATCGACCCTTGGGGCACTCCGCTTGAAACCGGCTGCCAGCTAGACATGGAGCCATTGATCACTACCCGTTGAGCCCAACGATCTAGCCAGCTTTCTATCCACCTTACAGTCCATTCATCCAACCCATACTTCTTTAACTTGGCGGCAAGAATACTGTGGGAGACTGTATCAAAAGCTTTGCTAAAGTCAAGGAATAACACATCCACTGCTTTCCCCTCATCCACAGAGCCAGTTATCTCCTCATAGAAGGCAATTAGGTTAGTCAGGCACGACTTGCCCTTGGTGAATCCATGCTGACTGTTCCTGATCACTTTCCTCTCCTCTAAGTGTTTCATAATTGATTCCTTGAGGACCTGCTCCATGATTTTTCCAGGGACTGAGGTGAGGCTGACTGGCCTGTAGTTCCCCGGATCCTCTTTCTTCCCTTTTTTAAAGATGGGCACTACATTAGCCTTTTTCCAGTCATCCGGGACCTCCCCCGATTGCCATGAGTTTTCAAAGATAATGGTCAATGGCTCTGCAATCTCATCCGCCAACTCCTTTAGCACCCTCGGATGCAGTGCATCCAGCCCCATGTACTTGTGCACGTCCAGTTTTTCTAAATAGTCTCGAACCACTTCTTTCTCCACAGAGGGCTGGTCACCTTCTCCCCATACTGTGCTGCCCAGTGCAGCAGTCTGGGAGCTGACCTTGTTCGTGAAGACAGAGGCAAAAAAAGCATTGAGTACATTAGCTTTTTCCACATTCTCGGTCACTACGTTGCCTCCCTCATTCAGTAAGGGGCCCACACTTTCCTTGACTTTCTTCTTGTTGCTAACATACCTGAAGAAACCCTTCTTGTTACTCTTAACATCTCTTGCTAGCTGCAACTCCAAGTGTGATTTGGCCTTCCTGATTTCACTCCTGCATGTCTGAGCAACATTTTTATACTCCTCCCTGGTCATTTGTCCAATCTTCCACTTCTTGTAAGCCTCTTTTTTGCGTTTAAGGTCAGCAAGGATTTCACTGTTTAGCCAAGCTGGTCGCCTGCCATATTTACTATTCTTTCTACACATCAAGATGGTTTGTTCCTGCAACCGCAATAAGGATTTTTTAAAATACAGCCAGCTCTCCTGGACCCCTTTGCCCTTCATGTTATTCTCCCAGGGGATCCTGCCCATCTGTTCCCTGAGGGAGTCAAAGTCTGCTTTTCTGAAGTCCAGGGTCCGTATTCTGCTGCTCTCCTTTCTTCCTTGTGTCAGGATCCTGAACTCGACCATCTCATGGTCACTGCCTCCCAGGTTCCCTTCCACTTTTGCTTCCCCTACTAATTCTTCCCTGTTTGTGAGCAGCAGGTCAAGAAAAGCTCTGCCCCTAGTTGGTTCCTCCAGCACTTGCACCAGGAAATTGTCCCCTACACTTTCCAAAAACTTCCTGGATTGTCTGTGCACCGCTGTATTGCTCTCCCAGCAGATATCAGGGTGATTAAAGTCTCCCATGAGAACCAAGGCCTGCGATCTAGCAACTTCTGCTAGTTGCCAGAAGAAAGCCTCGTCCACCTCATCCCCCTGGTCTGGTGGTCTATAGCAGACTCTGACCACGACATCACCCTTGTTGCTCACACTTCTCAACTTTATCCAGAGACTCTCAGGTTTTTCTGCAGTTTCATACCGGAGCTCTGAGCAGTCATACTCCTCTCTCACATACAACGCAACTCCCCCACCTTTTCTGCCCTGCCTGTCCTTCCTGAACAGTTTATATCCATCCATGACAGTACTCCAGTCATGTGAGTTATCCCACCAAGTCTCTGTTATTCCAATCGCATCATAGTTCCCTGACTGTGCCAGGACTTCCAGTTCTCCCTGCTTGTTTCCCAGGCTTCTTGAATTTGTGTATAGGCACTTAAGATAACTCATCGATCCATTCCCACATGGCAACACTTAGCATTGCCACCACTCCATCCCACGATTAAGTATTGCTGTTATAAACCAGGTACCTTCTCCTGTTAAGAACAACAGCTGTTGACGAACAAATTGGTCATTAACAGAGAGTAGTGATGGATTTCACCAGGATTACAGCTCTGTGGGTCTTTTACAAAAGAACTACCAGCAAAATGTTGCAGCGTCTTCTTTTAAGGATACATTTATTTTCTTTTGTTATTGATGTTCTTAAAGATGTATAGAGGACTTACACAGTGGTAAGATACAATAGCACTATAGAACGTTCCTTAAAGAGACTAGCTACCCTACAATTTTATAAAATAAAGAGTCCCTTCTAGATGATATCTTTCAATGGGTGCCTGAACAATGCACCAAAACTCAGCAATAAACACAACACTGTCATATGATAGACCCTCTGCTTTACAGTACCTACAGGGAATCACTTTTTAACGCCTATAACGTGCAGTAGTCTTTTTATATGAGTGGCTGAGTCATATAACAATAAAAATTGATAAAAAATAGTAATAAATCTGGATTTTACATCATGCACTGAGCAAAGTCTAAATTAAACTATCGTATTAAACCTTCTATGGCATAGACCTAATTAATTAAAAACACCAGGGTTAAGCAATTTAGCCATCAATCGTTTAGTTTAAGTGGGGGATGAGGTGCATATGGTACCTTACTGAGGAAGACAAATGAAAGACCCACTGTACATAGGCTTCCATTGACCTGATGGAGGGGAGGTTAAATATGAGCCACTATTCCCAGGGTGACTTGCTACGGTTCCCTCAACAAGCTGGCTTTTTCAAGAGCCCTCTGCGAGCTGCAGTAAGCCACCTATGTCCTGCTTTTAGAACCTCTGGTGGAACAAAGCAGGCCGACCATATGGTTCTGCAGGAGTCAAATGTGGGCTATGATGCGGGTGGTACCAAGGGAGAGGAGGAACTCTCCTAGAGATTTGGTGTGATCCCTTATTCCCAAGGAGGATCCAGAGAGAGGTCCTGCATGATAATATACAATGTCATTCTTGCATTTTGGCCATCGGACCTTCAGACTGCAATTCCACACAGACATAGGGGAGCAGAATGGTCAAACAAGAGCTGGCACCCGTTGCTAGTGAAGGGACCTCAACAGAGAGGCAAGGGAGTGATCTGTGGGGATGGTTAAGGCTTCCAAGTATGATAATAGCTAGCTTTCATATAGCACTTTTCATCAGTAGATCTCTGTGTTCTACAAAAGAGGTCAGTATCATTATCCCTAATTTACCAATGGGGAAACTGAGGCCCAGCGACTTTCCCAAGGTCACCCAGCAACAAAGCCAGGGATAGAACCCAATTCAGTGGATTATTCATTATGTCACATGGCCTCCCTGGCTGGGGAAATGAGACCTCAACAACTGTCAACATTATGTTCTAGAGCTGGTTGAAAACTTTCCATAGTTTTTTTTAAAAATGTTGTTTTGGCAAAACAGAAATTTTTCACGGGGAAAAAATAATTTCCCAGTCAGCTCCATTATTTTCTACAGTAACATCTAGTCCTTTGCTGTAGCAAATGTTAATGTCCTGAAACTAGGAATTTGTCATGAATATCATGAACTCTTCCCCATCTTTTCTTGAGATGGGTGGTGGATGACTAGCTGGGTTGATTGAAGGGGATGGATGGACGCTTGGCTGGGGAAGTGTTGTTTCAGGGTTGGGAAGAGATTGTGGGTGTATCTTACTCTCTGGGCTCAACAGATATAAGCCCACATTCATGCACTCTGTGGTTACATCTACACTGCAAAAAAAGACCCAAGGCTGGGTCTACTGTTTCTGGCTCATGCTATGAGGCTAAAAATGGCAGTGTAGACATTCAGGCTCAGGCCGGAGCCTGGGCTCTGAAACCCAGCGAGGGGGAAGGGTCTCAGAACCCAGGTTCCAGCCTGAGCCCCAGTATCTGCAAAGCTAATTTTAGCCCTGAAGCGCAAGCCAAAGTCAGTTGACTCGGCCTCTCAGACTCGCTGCCGCAGGGTTTTGGTTATTTTTGAAATGTAGACATACCCTATGTGGACACTGCAATACGGCTAGGACAATGGTTTTCAACTTTTCCTATATCATGGCCTCCTCCTAAAGAACGTTGGGACTCCCCTCCCATAGAGCAATAAAGAAAGAGAAGGATGTTGCGAACCCGCCTGCAGTCGTTCTGATCCCCAGGTTGAGAATCCAGGACCTAGAACTTTGCATGGGCTTAGTGATAAGTTGACATAATATACACATTTGGCTACCAAAAAAGGTGAAAGATGATACCTGAGCGGTGTGAGTCACGTGGCTCAGGACGCTCTTGGAAGGCACTCAGATACTCTGTGAGAACAAGACTAGACTAGAACATCCACCATTTCACATCTCCAGAACAAATTAATCCTGGTGTAACTCCGTGGAGTTTAGTATCTCTTGATTCCTTTGTATCGTCCATAAAACCCTTACTTAGTGTAACTATATAATATTGGATGCAAGCTCAAGCCACGCCAAAAAAACCTCTAAGAAGCACTGACGATTTAACACACCAAGCCACTGATGCTGAGCTTATTTACAAACAGTTGAGCTAACAAATGGATTGGCAGGCGGGGGTTGGGGGCAACACACTTAAAGGGTTCAAGTGGCATTTGAAGCATTCTGCAGAATGTGAAGCACACTTGAAACTAAGCTAGCGCATGCAGGCGGCAGCTGGGATTCATGTGAGCTTTCCTCGCAGAGGAAAGCTCAAATCTTGTGGCTCATTTTTTATTAATTCTTTATTCGGGCAACTACCTTAAGCACTCCTGGGGAGTCTGCCTGAGTTAAAACTGAGTAAAGGACCTTGGAATTTGTTCTTGTATAAAAGAGTAACCGCTTGTCAGAGCTTAGCTGGATTCCCAGATGGTATTATTCATGAAGTCTTCTTGGAGAAATTCTCCACCGATCTCCTCACCCACAAATGTATCCTTCTACGTTAGGTTTGCCTTGCTCCTGGCCTCCTAATATCAACATCTTAAAAGGGAACGTAGTACCTGGGAATAAGGAAGTCAGTTTATGATTGCACATATTACAAGTAGAAAGATTGTATGATGTGGACCAATGTTAAAGTTAGTATAAATATCATAAACTTTTAAAGTGAATTCAGCACAAAATACATTTCTTTCCAGTGGCTGGAAAAAGTGCGTGTAGCTTTGCTTTCAGTGGTATGTAACTTCATTGCAGGCAGACACTGGGAAATACAGAATAAAAGTGTTACTACTGTGGCACCGGGCTTTGCCTTTATAAACAATGCTCTGGGAGCAATCTGCTTACTTGTGCAGGGTGGAAGGGCTGGTTTTAGGATGTGGAATCACTGATCCTCAACTAGATGCAGCCTTTTAAATATTGTTATGCCATAGATTTCCCCATCAAATACCCTAAATAAGAATAACACAGTGCCCCTTTTGGTGCTGGCAATAACCCCATGTGTCATAAGGGCTTGACATACAGGACGATTGCTCTTTATGTCTAAGTCACCTGCCATGGTTCAAGGGTTACAAAAGATTATACGCCCTGTGATGTGATCCATTGACTCCAGCCGTATCTTCCCTTATGCAGAAAATATAAACACACCAACGGAGGAGCCTAGGATGGAGGTCATGGCAGATGATGAGATAATTGTTGTGCCTCCAAATGGACGTCTGTCCATAATTACTATCCCCAAGCCTCATGGCCTTTCTAAATGCTTGGCCACTCCCTGTTCTCTACACAATGTATCCTCCCCCTGGAGCCTGAAAAAAATGGCCGGTCATGTGCCTAACTGGCCATTATTGCACATACATACCTTTTTTGCATGCACAAATGTGTTATTGATACGCACAGTCGCATGAACCTATCTTTGTAAATCAGTCTCTAGTATCCCGGGCCCAGATCTTCAAAGATATTTAGGGCCCTAACTTCCATAAGGAGCCTAAATACCTTTTAGGATCTGGGCTCTGGAGTTTAAAGTACCTTGAAAAGATGAAGATCTGATTCAGAGGTACTTGGACTCATGGCAGAAGGCCAGGTCCTCAGCTGATGTTAGCCAGCACAGCTCCATTGACTTCAATGCCTTGCATAATGACAGGTTTCAGAGTAGCAGCCGTGTTAGTCTGTATCCGCAAAAAGAAGAACAGGAGTACTTGTGGCACCTTCGGATGCATCCGAAGAAGTGGGCTGTAGTCCACGAAAGCTTATGCTCTAATAAATTTGTTAGTCTCTAAGGTGCCACAAGTACTCCTGTTCTTCTTTTTATTGACTTCCATGTAGACACTCTCCAGTCACCAACAAACTGAGCGGAATTTCAGCACTTGAGATGATGTGACAGGGGTGCCTGTATTTTCAGTTCTTCTCTTTCACACACATCCAGTCTACAAAGGTCTGGTCTAGAGAATTACCTAAGGTCAGATCAGTCCTAGGGAGCAAAATATCCAGCCGAGAAGCAGTGCATCCTGACTGCAACTGGGCAAAGGTTGAAAAAGCTGGGGGGCAGAACTGACCCCGCACAGTCACAGGATGGGGTCGGGGGCAGAGACATTGATGTAACACTATCTTTGTGACGCCCCCTGCCCTCCGGGACACAAAGCTGAGCTGTTTTTCCCCTGCGGTTTGGTTCCAATGGGCCTGATTTTCCTCCCACTCATACAGATTTTGGATCAGTCTAATTCCATTGACTTCTGTAAAATTACTCTGGATGTAAAAACAGTGTGACTCCAAGAAGAATCAGTCCCATTGACTACGAAGCCAGTGAATAGGTACAAAGCATGGGGGATGTATCTAAATACCCTAACAGTTACTGGCCTGAGACCCCCGAACTCATTGCACTTGTGACTGAAGCAAGCTTTGAAAGGACAACTCCTGAGGCTAGTTAACTGCCTAGCCCTGATTTTGACTCTTTTGGAAAAACAATTGGTCAGTTCAAGAAAATGAATGTCCACCAAAAGATGCCAATAAACTCCGAAGAGAAAGCCCTGAACAGAAGTTGAGCAGCACTATCCCCTTTTCTTCTATCGCCTTGGTATTATTCTGTTCTTATTATAAGTATTTCTTTACAGATTGTGAGAAAAATACATGACCTTGCATGGCCCACAGCAGGTGCTCCACAAACGAGGCTAATTCCTGGAACAACCACAGTAATCTTTCCCTCCCTTATTATGGCCATTTCTTTAATGTGGGAACATAAGAGTTCAGACCCACTGGAATATTTTGGGGGGTTGAAAGATATAAATAAGCTAGCTGGGGCTTCAACCCACTGGCTCAGCCAGATTATATGGTGCTAGTCTTTGTTTTCACTGTATCGCCTTCTATTTTTAGGGCAGCGGAATAACTGAGTTGTAAACTGCACACCTTACAAATCAGTCTATCCTGACACAGCTGGAGCATTCATTACAAGCTGTAAAAAAAAAAATAAAAACACTAGCAAGAAAGGTTTCAGTGCTACAGCCCAATTTTCCATTGCAATAACCCAATTAACTGGTGTGTGTTTGTTTTACAAAGCTCTAAGCTACAATAAACCATGCAGATACCCAGGCTGCAGAAAGCTCCGTAATTAGGACAAGGTGTACAAATTAAACCACTCTTTTTAAACTTCAAACCAGCTAACTTCTGACATACTGTACTGCTGGGGCTTCTGGGACTAAACCCAATTAACATCTTAGTATTTTATAAGCATCGTTTTAATTGCATTTGTATGCTATCTTCTCTCCAAGAGCCTTTCAAGGTGCTAGCCCTTGTTCAGGTTTTATTACTTTAGTGATTTAAAGCTACTCTATCTGTTCTTCCCATTAATAATGACTAGTGCTACTTCAATTGCTGGTCCGACATAAAACTGAGCTCTCTGAAGAATTATACTTTAAAACAGTTACATTTAACTTTATTATTACATTTTTAATCCCCCCTCCCCCATTTGAACATTACACCTTGAAACGTTTTATCAAACTGTCAGCTTTATAAGTGCAGGAAGAGTGAATGTTTTACTTTTCAGCGTTACGTTATGGCTCAGGCTCTTGGCCTACATGCGACACATTTTGCACCATGTGACACTGTCTTGCAGAGAGGGCTTTAGCATAGCACAGAGTCCCAAGATGCAAGGGGGGGGAAGGGGGAAATTTAACTATTTCAGGGACGGCAAAAAAATCCCCCCACTGAAACTCTGAGTTGGGCCGAGATGAATGGGCAACTGTCCCATTTTGTTTGATCATAGTAGGCTTGTAAGTCACTACTTCTGTGAGTATCTCTATTGACTGCAATGGGGTTGTGTGGAAGAATTGGGCCTTAACTGAAACGTTGGAAAATTCCATGGAAAATCTGATGCATTTGAAGGAATGTGAATTCCGATCACTTTAATTGCTTTCTCTGTAAAATTCTCCCAAGTGCTCTAGTCTTCTGTAAGCATCTGTTTTCGGAAACGCATCCTGCATTGCAAAGACCAAGTCAGATTTTAAGAGAGATTTAAAGGTATTAAAAGGTATCATGGGAAACTCCCCCCTCATCCAATTAATGAAATGACACATAAAGTGCGATATCAGCTCCTTTCCCCAGAACAGTGTTTATATTCTTTTTTCCATCCTTTCTGGGAGGAAAAATAGATTGGAATGTGTTGGATCTTATTGAAATGATAAAATGACTAAAATGTTTACTTTATAATGCTGGCAGCCAAACTCAAAATATTTTTCCTCTTTGCGAAATGCAACTTAGGGTGAATATGTACTAATGTTACTCTCATTTAGGGTTTCTGTTATCTGGATACAAATATTGGGTCTTAAAAATGCAGAAGGTTCCTCCTGGAATATTTTGAACCTTTTCGCTTGATTGAGTATCTTGTCAAACAAAACTGGCAGCAGGTCTCCTGGAGCTGCCTGAATCTATGCAGATATGATTTCTATCATGCCTTTATTATGTGTAGCCCATAATAAGGATGAGCATGTATAAATCATCTCTGGCTGGCACTTAGGATGCAATACTCAAAGGAGAAAGACATTTCTGTCTTCAAATGTCTAGCAATTTCAGATATTATACAGTAAGTCTCCCCAGAACCATACAATCCTCAATTCCATGCAGTCCTCCTGTGAAAGAATAGAACTTTCATATCTTGCTTGAAAGAGTCACCAGTGAGATAAGTATTGGGCAGCTAAGATGTGTGCTGTGTATCACCAGAGTGGGTATATTGAAGTTTATTTGCAAAGCCCCTCTAAGAAATTTGCAAAGAGATGAAGATTTTTCTCTCTAACAGTCCTCATATAGAATTATATGTGTGTGTTTGTATAAATGTATACACACACGTTTTCCTCCCTTCCCGGCTCCCCTGGTATGTTCATCTATGTTCTAAAACCTACACAATCGGCACTACACTATATAATGTGTGTGTTTGTGTGGTTTCTGTGCAATCTAGCCACATAGTAATATGTAAAATTAAATAACACATGAGATGGGAGCTGGTCAGAGAAATTCTTACAAACTGTGATGCTCCCAATTCTGCACTATATCAAATGAGCCGGTCAAAAATAGGTGCAAAATGTTTGGGAAAAATTCACAAGTATTAAAGTTGTTTCTGTTCTGCAGGGACCGATTCTCCATTTTTTTGTATAATTTTATGAATATAGATTTACAGAAATGTTTATAGAAATCACTTCCAAAATCATTTTTGATTTTTTTTTTACTGAAAATCCCAGTTTTCAGTATGAAAATGTGGGGTTTGGTAAACAAATTTGCTGATGATTAAAAATTGACAATGATAAAATGTTTGATTAAAAATTTAGTAAAAAGGGCACAGAAAATGGAATATTTTGATAATATCAGCAATTTTTCATGAAAAGCTTTGTATTTTTTAAATGGCCATTTTTGATTAAAAATAATTTTGTGGAAAAAATTTCTCATCATCTCTCTCTCTCTCTCTCTCTCTCTCACCCACCCCCCTCCCCACACACCAATCAGAATTTGTCAAAGAAAAGACAGTGTTAACCTCTGCCTTTCAAATTCCACACAATCAGATGTCATTATGACAAGAATTTATGAAACTACCATCCTTGATAATCCAAAATGATATGTAAATCAGAGACACCTATCATCACGGAGGTGGTTATAAATGGGATGAATGCTTTTTGGAGCTATGATACAGGGATCATGGGAGTAGAAAGCAAAATAATACCTTATACGAAGGAACCTTAAATTGAGGGTGGAGTACAAAATTCTGAGCTCTTTGTAAAATACAGCAAGCCACAGTGAAGTATATTATTTTCCACTGTGTCAGAAGAAAGCAAACACTATAACAGGTGTCACTGGGAATGATCTCTAACAATGACCGCTAATGCTACTGTTTCGTGTACGATTGCCTGCCACATTGCACAGGCTGGACAATCCCATATGTCATTGTTATTGTGACAATGTTTATACAGAGTGTTTATCTGCCTTTACCTAGCAGAGGTTATATGCTTATAGTAAAAGCACATTAATTGGGCTAAGGTAGGTTGTTAATAACTGTACTTTCTGCATATTTAAGATGATGGCACCTCAAAGTGCAGATTTTGTTTGAAAAGTGACCTTATAACACCTTCTTACTCAACAAATCTGCTCTCCAGGCATAATCAGAGTCTACTAGGAGCAGGAGATGAAGTCAAAGCCCATTGAAGGAGGTGGAAAAATTCTCATTGACTTCAATGTGTTTTTCACCAGGCGCTAAGTTTTCATTACCGTCTCCTCCATTACACTTTCAGCTGGCACTGAATAGCCCAGGAAGATAAACTAGATTTTCTTCTCTTATACACACACAATAATTATAATATAATAAGGATCCCAAAGCAAGGCCTGTCTTTACTTGCATAGCTCCAAGTACGGTTTTGGTCCTTAAATCATAGATGAATAAGTAATGATGAATAAATTAATTTATAAGCAACAGAACAATTAATGAATTTTCAATTAATGCTAATGACTCATGAGCCAGAAAAACCCAATCACCAGTTTAATTTGACATTAGAGGGGCAATCTTTTTGTTTGTAAACAAAGACAATTTGCTCTGGAGTCACTAAGAGACAATAAATATGGAACCCTGGGATATCATCGCTAGCGTCCCCTTTCAGAGTAGAACAGCACTTTCATTATGGCAGGAAAGGTGGATAGGAGTTATTGATCAGGGATTAGAGAGAGGGTTCAGTGTTCTAGGGATAATATGGTCATACCAATCGTCCCTGTAATCCAATATCCTGTTTCCACTGGTTGGCATTAAGGGGACGTTTACGCTACAGCTAACAGCATGCTTTCCATCTCGTGTAGACAGACACACACTAACTCTGCTCAAGCCAGTGAGCTAAAAATTGCAGAGTAGCCAGGGGAGTTTGGGCAGCAGCTGAGGGTAGCTGTCTGAGTGCAAACCCACCCAGACCCTGTGGATACATACTCGGGTGCTAGCCTGAGCCACTGCGCGTGGTATCCTCAGCTACACTGCTATTTGTAGCACAGCAGTTTGAGCCGAGCTAGCAAGTGTCTGTCTACTCACGCTGGGAAATGCCCTCCCAGCTGCAACGTAGACATGCCCTCAGAGGCTTCAGGAGATAGCATAAAACTCCAAAATGCACCGAACGATGCAAGTGCAATACAATCATCTGGGGATCAACTCATTAGACACACAGATTTTAAGGTCCAATAGGACCATCGTGATCCTCTAATCTGACTTCCTGCACATTGCAGGCCACAGAGCCTCCCCCCCTCCCCCAACCACTGGCTGAGTTACTGAAGTCTTCAGATCTTCATCTGAAGGCTTAAAGTTTCAGAGAATCCACCATTTAAACTTGTTTAAACCTGAAAGTGCCCGTGCCCCAGGCTGCAAAGGAAGGTAAAAAATCTCCAGGGTCTCTAACAATCTGACCTGGGGGGAAATTCCTTCCTGATCCCAGATATGGTGATCAGTTAAAACCTGAGCATGGGGGCAGACACCTGGGAAAGAATTCTCTGTAGTAACTCTGAGCCCTCCCCATCTAGTGTCCCATCCCCAGCCATTGGGGATATTTCCCGGTAGCAGTCAGAGGTGGGCGACATGCCACTGTAGGCAGTCTCCTCATACTAGGGTGACTAGATAGCAACTGTGAAAAAATGGGATGGGGGTGGGAGGTAATAGGCACCTATATAAGAAAAAGTCCCCCCAAACGGGACTGTCCCTTTAAAAACGGGACATCTGGTCACTCTATCTCATACCATCTTATCAAGCTCAGTCTTGAAGCCAGTTAGGTTTTTTGCTCCCCTGGGGAGGCTGTTTCAGAACTTCACTCTTCGGACGGTTAGAAACCTTTGTCTAATTTCAAGCCTAGACTTGTTGATGGCCAGTTTATGTTCGAAAGGTGGCAGGTCATCGTGTGCATGTGCGTGTGAAAGCTTGCTGACCTGGTTTCTCTGACACAACTCTGGGGCTAGCCTAACTGGAGTGCAGTCTGAAAGACATAACCACCAGTTCCTAAGACCCAACGCTTTACTGACCCCCCCCTTAAAAAACATTCAACAAATGCTCTGAACCCCAGGGACCCTCTTCCCACTGTGTGTATCTAGCTACCATATCACCTTGGCATCTAAGTGCCAGACAAAATTATGGAAAGTGTAAATCCAAAGCAACTGGTGTTTTCTCTCGTTTCCCCTGGAATTATGGCAGATGTCAATTTACAGGCCAGGAGGAATTGTTTGTTTACTAGATGTAGTTCCTGGGGAAAGGCACTTTGATCGGAACACAGCCAGGCTTGGGATCAATCTAGTTCTTCCCACCAAGGAGTGCCATAGGTTGGATCCTACTGCTGCCAATGGTCTGCCCCCACACCCAATCGCCCTCTGATGGTCCTCAGAGTCTGAGTCTCTCCAGCTTTCTCATCCCTGTGGACCTCAGCTCTCATGGAGATCACTGTGGACTCTGTAGTCCATGCACATATTATTATAAGTGTGACAGTAGCACTCTAGGGCCCAACTGTGATGAGGGCCTCATTGTGCTAGGGTCTGCACAGACACGCAGTGCGAGACAGTCTTTGCCCCAGCGTGCTGATACTCTAAACAGATAGGACAGACAAAGGGTGGGAAGGCACACGGAGGCGCAGAGAGAGGAAGTGGTTTGCTCAAGATCACACTAAAGATCATGGAAAGAACCAGGAATTGGTCTTCGGAGTTCCAATCCAGTGCCCTCTCCACTGTCTCTTTTCAAGTAGCCCCGCCTTGTCCATTAAGGGCTTTTTAGCTTAGGACCAGGATTGTAAATTTGAAACGAATGAGGGGAGCCAGTGGAGTCTGTGAAGCCCTACCAACAGATTGTCAGACTGTGCTTACAGGGATATTGGTGTCCACAATGTGGCATCCCTAACAAATTTGCCCACGGGTGCCCCTTTCACTGCAGGACTTCAAGAAGAAGTTTGAAAGTCTAGCTGTGTGATAGCTCTGCAAATCATGCAGGAGCTTCTGTCCCAGTTCCAGAATCTAGGGCTCTCAACTGAAGGAAACAAAAGAGTTTTCATCAAAATTGCAACTATTCCTGAGAGATCACATCTCTGATTCTTCCTGTCACCTCAGCACTAGTACGTGGGCATTCAGTCTGGACAAACTTTAGCACTGGCTTTAGTATTCTTCCTCCCTATCTAAGTATTTTTATGGCCCCTATCGCTATAGTATTTGAGGGCCTAATTCCCACCACTGCCTCAGCAGGGTATGGTAATCCTCGCTCCTCTGGTCAGCTGATGTATATGGTTTTGTGTTGTTCAGCAACTGGTGCACTAGAAATGGAATCCGTTATTGCATTGTCCCGGTATAATCCATACCTTGGTTACTGATATGGGATGAAAGATGCCTTTAGCTGTCAGAATGATTAATCTTTTCCCCAGCACTAGCCACCGCAACAAATCACGGTGACTTTCAAGCATCAGCCCCGGCTCATTCATTCAGCTACAGGTTACCGAAAAGCTCTAAACAAAGGCTCTGAAGAGCGCAGTGTATTTGTTAGCATAGGAACTTTGTCCTTCTCATGTGCTCAAATGGGAGAAAATGCCAATGATTCAACCTGGTTTGTGCAGCTGAGTCTCTGTTACCTGACCACGTGTCCGCAAAAGCCCTCGCTTCGATGATACCTTTGCGATACGCAGGCCAGCTACATAGGTTCATGATGGTATCTGCTATTTTGTGTTTTCCAATAGTTACTCCTGAGAATGGAGGTTTGCTCAGGCCAGGGCTCTGTAAGTTCACACAGGAAGGACCTCATTTTATCCTGTGCTTTGGGGCTGGTGAGCAGAATGCATCAGTCAGAACCACGGATGAAGAATGCCCTGCCCTCTAGATAACTGCTAACGATCTAAAACCCAATCCCATTATACAGGCTGGGGAGAGCACTCCTTTAGGTTATCCTACTCGACAGCAGAGTCAAGTGGTGCAACTGTTCAGTCACAAAGGACCCGATCAATGGGAATTAGGTGTCTAAATACCTTCGAGAATTGGGGCTAAACCATCCCTACCAAGTCCCACATACTGTTGGCACCAACCAAAATGAATGATAACTACACCAGCTTTGCCAGAGTACCTGCAGCATTCTCTAGCCGTAGAATGAAACAATCGCAAAAACAACACCATTGGCGTAAGGGCCCATATTTTAAATAGCATCCACTCAAAGGGTTTCTAAAGGAAATTGATACATTGCAATCGAGAGGCTAGGGCAGTTTTAGCCTGCAAATGTACTGCTACCCGAGGACGTTGTTGTCTTTAGACAGCAAAGGTACTGGACATCATTTAGAGACTGTATCTACTATCTAAGGTTCTTATATGGCCTTTGTCAACATGATATCTAAGCACCTCATAGCCTTTAATGTAAATACATTATCAACTCGCACAATTATCCTCAGAACACCCCTGTGAGAGAGAGAAGGGCTATTCTTCACAATTCCCACATGTAGAACTAAGGCAGAGAGAGATGAAACCATTTGTCAACGGTCACACAGAGAGTCTGTGGTGGATCAGGGAACAGAATCTGGCTCTCCTCAGCCTAGCACTCTAACCACTAGACTATCTTTCCTTCGTGTAAAGAATGCCCCCAGGCTGGTTTCCAAGCGTTGCAAAAGTAAAATGTGAAAATGGAATCGTTTTGTGCAGAATCGCTCTGGTGTGTTTTATTTTTTAAAATGCAGCTGTAATTTACCATGAAAATCTTGGACGCGGTGCAAATATTTATGAAATTGCAAGTTGACAATATTGATATCAGACGACGGGCATTCACAGCTCTTTTCAGGGCTTCCTGAGGCTGTGCAGTTTAGGGAGACCTCTGCTTTGCAGAGCTACACGAATAATTCACAATGAATAATTTACCCCAAGAATTTTGCCCTCCCCCCGCTCTGTTATCCGGCTAGCAAATTGTTTGCAAAAAGATTGTGAAATTCTCCAGTGAATTCATTGTGGCCTTAATCCACCTCCCATTGAAGTCAATGGATAAACTTCGATTGACTTCAACGAGAGATGGATCAGGCCTTATTTGAAATTATTCACAAATTTCTTCTTTTGATCCTTGGGGAGAGCATAACCCAACCGCTAATCGATGGGTGGTAGGAAAAAACTTTACAAAAGGGCAGGTTCTTTCATCCTTCCTCTGAAGCAACTGATCCTGTCCACTGCCAGAGACAGACCTTTGGTCTGAGCCAGCCTGGTAATTCCTGTGCTCCTAGATCTGCAGACCCTTTACACTCGAAATGATGTAGATGACAATCAGATCTAAAATGCATCATTTGTGCCATCATTTATGTAATTACCGTGTGCAACTAATGTAAGTCATGTAGCTAACCTGCTCAGTGCAAATTGCAAATGTTGTACATGAATATATAATCTGAAAACCCGCTTTCTGTAAATATTTGAGCACTCTCACTGGAAATGAGCTGTGGACAAGTATTCATATGAGCAAAGTTACATGAGGTTATTTTTATATTGACCCAGAATTCAGTAATTATAAGCAACCCTCCCCCTGAAGGATTCTGCATCCGGGATGATTAAAACCTGCTTTTGAGTTTGAACAAATGTTCTTAGAAAAAACACTTTTCACCCATTTCTGGTGTTTTGTTAATCTTTGGGCAAGTGTCTCTTCTTTTACCTACTAGATGGCGCTGTCATCTAACAAAACCCAGACTTCAGACTGCCTGGTGCATACATGCCCTGGTGTATGAGTACTTGCCATTGGAGAAATAGAAACAACTGAAGTTTATAACAGATTGCAAAATAAATAAATAATAAAACAATCCCCAACTCTTTCTCGCACTCTTTTCAGGGTTATTTTCCTTCAATGTGCCCGTGAATTATATATAAATTTTAATAGATCGTGCCACACATTTAAAGTTATAGGTTTTTTTATATAAACCCAGCATGCAGTAATTATGAGTGTAAAATACATTTGGGGAAAAACATTTTGCAGCTTGCCAAGACTAACAGCTTACAAATAAGGATTCATTCCTGCTCTGGTCTAAATCCTTACTCTGGAGAATTTGCACATGCATTTGAAATTAAACAATCGCCATGTTTACTGGAGGGGGGGGGGGGAAAAGGCCTGACTTCTATAGGTCCTTCTATAAATATTTTTGTGGCTCTTGCTCATTGGCCAGAGTGCAATCAGAGATGGGCTGTGGGGTGTTTAATGCAGAATAATACCAGGATTTTAAACTGAAAATTGGCTGCTGGGTTTAATTGGTGCCGTATTTTCTCAGCTGGATCTTCTGTTTGCAAGTAAGGGCCACAAGACCAGTTCCACAGTCTGCATCACAAATGAGGGCTCTGAACGGCAGCTTCCACTGTATTACACCAACAAAGTGGGAAGAAAGCAGAAAGCAGAGAGAGAGAGATGAGAGTAAAGGGAGAAAGAGGGAAGGAAACCAAGAGAGAGGACACCAAGGAGAAGGCTCTAAAATGAAAGAAAACTAAGAGGAGAGGAGAGAGAGAACATGCAAAGAGAGGATAGCGGGAGGGGAGACGGCGGAGAGATGAGAGGAGAAAGAAGAGGGAGAGGAGGAGGTGGAAAGCAGAGAACAGTGGGAGGAAGATGAGTGGGAAGAAATGAACTTGAGGGAGGGGATGCAGACTGGGAGCAGAGGAAGCCCAGAGAAGCCTAGGGAGAATGAAGAAACGCAGAGAGAGGCACTGAAGGAGAGATGAGTGTGAAATGCAGAGTGGGAGAGAAGAGGCTAAGACGCAGAGGGAGGTTGACAAGACAAGGGGAACGCTGAGTTAGCACAAAGAAATTCTGACCCTTGGGGTGCATCGTTTTCTGGTGGTTGCGTTTCTCCAGAAAGTACAGCGCACTTCCAGCCTGGGTGGGTGGTGCTTCAGTCCCAGGCCCAGTCCCAGTCAGAGCTGTCTTCCCTGAGCCATGTTTAAATCAGGGCTGATTTATCGTTTGTTCGTGTTCCTGTCTTGGAAAGCTGTTGGTCTCAGATTCAGTGGGAGTCACTCTGGGCAGCCGCGGTGTTCCGAAAACGAGACCTCAGTGGGTGGGACCTGACGTCTCCCAGGCCAGATGACACAAATGGCTTTATTAAAGGAATCAATTTCCTCTGATTTGCAAAGGACTCATTGCACATATAGGGGTACAAGATGCATACAATGATACAAGAGGATTTAGACTGTTGCATTTAGACCCTAGAAAACAACCATCCGATTAGGGTGCACAGTTCTCTGTGCTCTGGCAGCAAGAAACAATGAGGGCTTTTCTTGCTTTTTAGCCGACACATGGTAACTGTAGTGAGAGGCAGCCGGTTCTTCACATGCCCTGTGAATTCCCCCCTGCTTTGCCCATCTTCCTGAAGGCCCTACCCATAGCAATCAATCATGTAGTCACATCTCATGATTCTTCGTAGCCCATCAACCACACTGCTGCTGCATTATTATTACTTGGGGTACCAGCACGCACTTATGGATGCAGAGTGAAATTCACCCCCTGTGCAGAGTGTGAGCCCAAGAACTTTGAACCATTTCAGTCCTACTTCAACTTTATGTGCGGGGCTTAAGCAGGACTTAAGTGATGCACAGAGAGGTGAATTTCACCCCTAACGCATTTCCATTCCCATGAGGCATACGTAGCATCCCCACTTCTTAGTCCTGCATGCATCCAAAGGAGGCTGTGGTTACTTCAAAAGTTATCTGAGCTTTGTGGGTGGGTGTATGCCAGTGCCCTTGACAAAATGAACATGTGTCCTGAAACATAAGGTTAGTAGCTTTTTGCAGTATTAGCCCATCACCAGCTCCTGAGCCATTAATGCTGGGCTTCCAGATTAAATAAAATTGTGTTCCTTCTCAATAGGAAATGAAGGATTTCTAAAAGGATGGAGTGGATCCTAGAATCCCTAATCCTCCCTACCGCAGTTCCATTCCTTCCCACACTTTCTGCTGTTGGAAAAAATAAAAGAATGAGAGCAGAGTCCAAAGGGCTGAGCGCAGAGCAGGAGCTGGGATTGTTTTTCCTGGCTGACACACTTACTGTTGCTGGTGCGCTTCTGCTTCCTTGAGGGGCCGAGGCGGGGAGGGGAGGGGGAAGAGATTAAGGTCCAAGATAATGCAAGGACTATTTAAATTGTAAACAGAGGGGACATATCGAAGGTCTGCTTTTTCCAATAGTAAGTAATCAGAATACAGGAGGATGTAATGTGCAGATTAGGAAATGGACAAAGAGGATAAAATTAACTTTATCACAGAGAGAAGAACAGTCAGTTTGAAGGGGAAAACCACCCCCCAAACCTCCATAAAACTTTATGGCTGATACAATCAGAAGGTTGATTTAAACTAAGTAGGAAATATCAGCAAATACGAAACAGTGAGGGCAGCTTTCCGTTCTTGGTTTTGTTATCTGGATTGTATGCAACACGCAACACGAAGCTTGGCATTCCAGGGGTAGCAAAATCTCAGCTGGTCCTCTGTTCGGGGTGTGTGTGTTTTCTGGGGAATAGGGAGGTGGAAAGGGAACACACAGTTGGTGGGTGTCAATCACTTTGTGATGCTGGTAGACCAGGTGCCAGTTCATGCCAAGGCCCCAGGCCTCACTGAACACTGACAAATATGTAGCTGGAAACCAGTCTGCCTTACCCATGTGTTCGTATTGTTAAGATAAATATTAGAAGTGAAATAATGAGTTTGGTGTCTAGACCTTATGAATAGTGTAGGATGCTGCATGCATTGATCTCACTTATAACTTCTCTAGCCCATGGTATAAAGTTATATTGAGTGTTTGCATAGGAAACCTCTGTGACTGTGTAACTCACCAAACCAGAAAGAACCATTCATTACTGTAAAGTGCTGGTCCTGCAGAGAGGAGGGCTATTGAAAAACATCAAATGGACAAACACTTTGTGGATTGCCTTCCCCACTCACACGAAGAGGAATCAGGTGCTGACACTAGTTCTATCTGTTTGGACTCTGGGGAGAGGGGATAAAACTCAGAGACAAGGAGAAACTGGGTCTATATGCTATCTGGACTTGGAGGAGCAAAGATTCCTAAACATAAGCAAGAGATCCCCATGCTGCTTGGCCTGGGTCAGCCCTAAAGGACATACAGAGCAGCTTATTATAGAAGCTTATATTACCTTTTAAAATCTAAGACTGTAGCTGAGTTGCGTGTGTGTATGTTTCCTGTTTTAACCTTGGCAATAACTCATTTCTTTTCTTAGTTAATAAATCTTTAGTTAGTTTATTACAGGATTGGCTACAGGAGCTGTAGGTTTGAGGTCTGAGTACAATTGACCTGGGGTACGTGACTGGTCCTTTGGGACTGGGAGCAACCTGAATATGGTTGAGTTTTGGTGTAAAGTGACCATCTATCATATAGTCCAGCTTGTCTGGGTGGCAACGGAGACTGGAATCATAGAATCATAGAAGATTAGGTTGGAAGAGACCTCAGGAGGTCATCTAGTCCAACCCCCTGCTCAAAGCAGGACCAATTCCCAACTAAATCATCCCAGCCAGGGCTTTGTCAAGCCGGGCCTTAAAAACCTCCAAGGAAGGAGACTCCACCACCTCCCTAGGTAATGCATTCCAGTGTTTCACCACCCTCCTAGTGAAATAGTGTTTCCTAATAGCCAACCTAGACCTCCCCCACTGCAACTTGAGACCATTGCTCCTTGTTCTGTCATCTGCCACCACTGAGAACAGCCGAGCTCCATCCTCTTTGGAACCCCCCCTTCAGGTAGTTGAATGCTGCTATCAAATCCCCCCTCACTCTTCTCTTCTGAAGACTAAACAAGCCCAGTTCCCTCAGCCTCTCCTTGGGAATGTGACTGAATAGTAAGGCTGTTATAGTGCTTCAGGAGTTCACACCTGTTACTGGGCTGGTGAAATCTAAGGACAGAACATGCGATCAGTTTGGGGATTCTGCCGGGCTTGTTTGACAGTCTGCCCTGAGGCTGGCACTCACAGTCGTGAACCACTCCAGACAGCATGACACATTTTTCCGCTCATCATCTGATGATTTCTCCCATTGAACTTCCATGAAACAAACCACCAAACTTAAACCAGCCTAGAAAACTTGCTTAATACACAATAGAAATAAAATTGTCTCTCACACTACCCAGCCTTGGGGGAGCAGTTTAGTGGGTGTATTGGAAAGAGACGCTTTTAAAAAGCAAAAGGATTGTAAGTTATGTACAGAACCGGTTGCTATAACAGGGGGGCCCCTACTGAGTGACAGCATGAACTGTACACAGTCCTTGTTCTTGGTACACGGGACCCTATCAACTCAAAGGAAAAGGTCCCATTTCCTTCACCCGAGAAGCTCTTTCTGTCATCTTGAGCAAGTGGCTTGTGACTCCTAATATGGCCAAAAGGAATGACATGTTTTTTAAGCTGAGCAGAGCAAGATTTTTTTTAAAGTGGTTGTCTTTTATTCGAACTGGCTTTAAAAGAGCGAGGGAAAGCAAGAGGGAATGAGGGAAGAGTAGCCCACACTCAGTGGATTCCATTGCTCACATTCCTCGTACCTGTAGTAATGTTTACAGTAGCCTGTGAGCTTAGGACAAGTTTTATAAAACCCACATGCAGAGTGCGGTAACTGCGGAGTCACACTAAGTATGGGTGTCACTTTGCTTTTCCACTTGTTTTGTAGTAGAGGGGAAAACACACCAAGAAATGGTAGCTACAAGGGAGATTTGAGCCATATTATCCTCTCAGGAAGACTGGGGTAAATCACTAGTAACTCCAAATGCATCAGCAGATGTAAAATTGAAGTCTGCTGGGGCGACTCTCCTCTTACTCACATCAGACACAGGCCCTTGGAAAGAAGAAAAAAGCCACATCCGCTGTAGGAAGGGGTTCTCCTCATGTTGATCATGGTAGAACACGGCCAAAGAACAATATATTCTGACATGTTCGGTGTTAAAATACAGCTGCTGTTCTAGATGTAAAGGAAGACAGAGTGGTTCTGCCATCCCCTCGCCTAGCACACTCTCCTTATTGAGATTAGGGGCACTTGAAGTAGATTTGATAAAATATAAATAGATTCCACCCTTTTGCCAAACAATATCTGAATCTGGAATATAATTACTTTGACTCACTGGAAAAGATCTGTTAATATCACTTTTTTTAATGTTGCTTTAAGTTTACAAACATTACCCATACAGTATTACGGATGTGCACTAGAAGCACAAGATGCTGGAAAATGTGTGTCAACTCCTGTTCTCTTGAAGTTTTCATTTTGGGCTTTGCAAAATATTTGACTTCCACTTTGGAAGCCAAAGAACTAGAGCTAGTCAAAAAACTGTGAAAAATTTTCAGCTGCAAATTTTGAATTTTTTTCTTGAAAAAATTTCATTGAAATTTTGAATTTTGACAGAAATTTCAACCAGCTCTGTAAGTTGATCAAAGCCCTGAAAACACTTATGGAAAAATTTCAACCTTGATCGTGAAATTGAAAAAACTGAAAAAATTCAACCTGCTTTATTTGGGGTGTACCTCTTTTCTGGTGCCAAGATTTCACCTCTCAGTCAGGATGTTCTTTCCAAGGGCTTCACAGGAAGGCTGTGACCCTGCAGGAAAGCAAATTTCCAAAAATGGGGCCAGAAAAATCACCCAAAATGAAACGATAAAAATTTCTATTCAAATTTCCATGCAAAAATAAATCATAGCTCTATTTTCAGCCTGACCACAGAGGCTCATATACATTCAGATAAGCAGCCTGCAGCATCTCTGAGCCCAGAGTGACGGTTCATGTATATAACACTGCTGTTTCCCAAAACAGCTCATAACAAGGTCCACCTCTAAGGGCATGATTAACCAATGAGAGTTGGTTCTGAAGATGGAATACTTGTAATCTGATATTCTGCATGAGAGCTTTGGTAGATGGAGCTTGTATGGAACCGGACAGAACTATGTTACTTCTTCTTTAGCTTAGTGATATTAACCATCTGTTACCCTCTGGGTAGGATTCCATGAACTGTGTCATACAGCAGGTCAGACTCGATGATCACAATTATTATTTATCATTTGTGTTACTGTAGCAGCTAGGAGCACTAGTCATTGACCAGGACTGAGCGCTGTACAAACACAGAATGAAAAGACAGTCCCTGTCCAAAGAGCTTACAATCTAAATTGGTCCCTTCTGGGCTTAAAAACTACAAATCTGTCCCAATTGTTACTTTTTCTAACCCTACCTCAGACACTTTGTTAGTCTTACTTCAGACACGACACGTGACTTTTTGTGGAAATGTGTACAAACCTAACCCTCACCCCGCTGAAGTTTGCACCTCTATCAATAATGCTATGGTGCTCGCCTATTTTAAATTAATATCTTGACGACTTCTCTTTCCCATTTATTTAGCCTCCACTCAACCTGCCTGTAGCGTGATGGCTTGACTGCATGAAACAGCGGCTTGCACGATCAGTTTTCCTGCTGAAGAATGTTTTAAAAAACGAATAGGGTGGGTTTACCACCATTCCTAGGCTGAAGTTGCCTTTCCCATCCCTGGTGGCTTGCTCTTGAATACACACGACAGAACAGTGTCCACAGGAGCTGAAGTGAGCGAGAATGGTGGCCTCAAGTCCATCTTCATTTTCTCTACCAGGGATGACATTTCAGCTCTTCGTAGCTGTGGAGGTGACACCAGTGGCGTGTCCCCTCTGAGGCACCTCTTGGCACCACGCTGGCTCAGAGTGCAGGAAAATAAGCAAGTCCTATGGTTTGCTATGGGGTACTAAGCCTCTCTCTTTGCTTTGTTGTTTGTTGTACTGTGGTCCGAGGCCATGCTTCCCCCACTCCTCTGGTTTGCAATTGCTGAGAGTAACAATTATGGCCTAACCCCTGCCATTGCGTTTTGTGTTCGCTGCAAACCCTACTTGTTCTTTACAGCAACTGGCTTGAGAAGCAGCAGCAGCAGTTGCTTTTGGGGGCCGCAGGAAGAAAGCTCACTCTCAAAGGAGGAAAGCTGTGGTGTTTCTCTCTCTCGCTCTCCCCGAAGCCCAGCCAATCTCTGCTGACTGCAGCGTGCAATACAGCAATTCATAAAATGTGACATTCGTGTTGGTGGTACACTGCTGTGAGCCTATTTCACTCTGTGATAAAGACTACATCTGTCAGGGTTCATCTCCGCCTAGTCAGGTCTGTCGGTCAATTACCCAGTCCAGATTTGCTAGTCCCCTAGACTGGAGATAGAATTATCCATCTATTCCCTCTGCCCCTCCAAGCCTATAGTAATGGAATATCTCCTAGTGTAGTGATGCTGAGGAGTTTTTTTTATACAATCAAGTTTACTTAGAGTCTTATCCTACAGGGATAAGGAATCACTCCGCACCATGCTAGCATCAGGCCTTGAGGGACAAATCCGTGTAGCCTTTGTGCATTTCAATGCCTAAACTCTAGGAAGAAAAGTAAACCTTTAATTATATTGTTCACTGAGGAATGTGAAAGAATGGCCAAGCACTATCAAAATGGTGATAAGTAGCAGACCAGTAAATAAGTTTAAAAGAATATACTTTGCATACTTTATTTTTTAAACTTTCACGAGCCCTGCTTTGTTTCAGTTAATCAAATTCTTCTATTGCAGCACTGGGATTTTAAAGCATTTTCTTAACCTTCTGTCTCAGTCCCAAAGGTTTAAACATTATTTTATAATTAGCCTGCACAACTATGTTATATGCTCCAAAAGAAAGAAAATGTTCCCACCCCCCATTTTTATATAGGAGGAATTACTGTTTCTATCTGGGGACTGGAAAAGAGAGTGGAGGTGGAGAGAGAGAGAGAGAGAGAGAGACTCAATATGTAGAAATTTCATCTCCTGCCAGTTACACAAGAAATCATCACTTAGGAGAGAGGGTGGGAAATTACTGAATACACTGGAAAATTCCTCACTTTTCTTAATGAAAATGCTCTAAAATAGTGTGGCAGAGGGAGGACTCAGGGACATCTCTGTGTTGCACCACAAAATGTGGGGAATTAACATTTCCTTTTCACCTGCCGCTGTATAACTCGGCATCAAGCACCTGCCGATACCAATGGGAACTTATTTGCCTTTTGTACCTACAACATTCCTGCCATTCGCTAAGGAGCTCTCTTACGGAGGCTAGACATCAGAATAGAGTTGTCACCAAGTTAAACACTTGTGCACACACTGAGAAATTAATCATATTTCCCTGTATTTTAGACTAACAATAACAATAATAATTCATAGTCCTTTGCAGATAAGAGTCCTCACAAGACTCCTAAAAAGTAAATAACGTTATCCCAGTTATAGAGATGTAGAAACAGAGCCGCTGAGGGTCTAACAGAATTGCCCAAAGTCATACAGAATCAGTGGCGGGGCTTATGTTAGAACTTGGGAACTCCAAGTTCTCAGCAATGCGCTCAGAGTACATGGATTCTCCTGTGAGCAGCATTTATCTGAGAAATCATTGATCAGCAGGGTGGATTTTTAAAGGCGCTTGTGCCAGTGTTACTATATTGTGCATGCATGTTTTTGCACCTGCAATTAGTGGCAGATAGTGGCTGCCGTTTAATCAGCTGTACAACTAACTTTAGCAACAAATTTGCTGCTTAGGGTTTGATTCTAAACCCATTGAGGCTAATAAGAGGCTTTGCATTCACTGCAGGATCAATCCCCGATTTCAGGCATGATTTTTGTAGACAATATTGCCCCCACACAAAGGGAAACTCAGAGCGTAACCCAAAGCAAAAGTTTCACAAGGACAAAAATGTTCCGGGTGGAGAGAGGGGAGGAAAGAAAATGTGGGTGTCTTATGGTTAATTCCTGCCTTTGGCATTGGAAATAAGAAAAGACTTGTGAGCAAGGAAAAATATTAGATCTTTCTGGAGGTTTTCAAAAGCAATAGACTGTCTGAAGCGTGTATTTAAATGGGAAGCATACAGGTGTTTTCAGAGCTGCTAGAGCCTGCAAGCAGGCCTAGGGCAAACCTGACAATATAGTATAATGTAACAAGAAACATTCCTCCACCACGCTGCATGCTTCAGTAGGAAAATGCAAATTGGCTCATTTCCTCTTTTGAGGAGGACTTTAGATAAGGGGGTCCCGAAGGAAAGTAACCCGTTTGACCGGTCTCCTTCCTCAGCCTTTCTGCAGCCTTCCCTATAATGTGCTGTGGGGGTAGCCGCATGCATGGAGATGAGGGAGCAGATGCATAATGAGTGAGGGGTATAGAAAGAGCTCTGTGTGTGTGTGTGTGTGTGAGAGAGAGAGAGAGAGAGAGAGAGAGAGAGAGAGAGAGAGACTCTTTTCTTCTTCCCAATTCTCCATGCGTTCAGAGTCGGGTTGTCCAAATGATTTGTTAGATGCCAATTTGGAGAGGCACGCTCGCTCTTGGACAGAGTCCCCATGTGCATCGATTGAATTATTCTCAGTTAAAAAGTACCGAAACCTGAAAATAAGTTGTTCCAACGAGAAGCATGTCTATAGAGCCCTGTTTTTTTCACTGAATAAAGCAATTGTGCATCTCTCTCTCTCTCTCTCTCTTTTATTCCTTTCAGGGGAACGGTTCTGAGTAGGTTTTGATTTGATTTTGCAAGACTTTCTTCCATCCATTTATTACAGCCCTTTCTTTCTAGCCTGTATGGGGAGTTTATTTTCTGTACTAGTTTAGGCTTTAGAGAGCTTTACATGTTTTATTTTTTTCACTTTGCCCATTAAGAGTCAGATTTTCAAAAGCACAGTCAGCATCCGGTGGGGTCCGCTTCATTTAGGTCCCTAAATGAGAGCTGAGCTCCTTTGAAAAATCTGGCCCCAATTGCGGGTGATAAGCAATGTAGCTTATAATTAAGGCACTGAAATTCAGTAGGCATTGGGTGACTTCAATTCCCTTTGCCCCTTTGAGAAACCTGGCCTTAAAGGAGAATATTTTAATCACAATATTTTCCAGAGAGTTTAAAAGTATCCCCCTTTCTCCTACTCCATTTAATAGTTTTAACTTCCTTTGGAAATTTGCATTTGGAATTTCTGCCCCTGCACTCATTAGTCAACCAATATTCTCATGCTCTCAACTCTTCTTCAGTAGATGTTTTGAGGGTCAATTCTTTGAGCAAGAGATACATGTTCCTAAATCTCCATTAGGTAAACTGTTCTCAGCGTAACATCTTTCAGCCATTGCTTATTGTAACAAGGTAAAACAGCAAAACAATCAGAAATGTCCTGATCCGAAGCCCATTGGAGCCAATGGGAGGATTTTGGTCTGACCTCTGTGTTTCCCCCCAAATGTTCCCTTATAATAATTCATTGATATGTGCACAATATCTGCCTGGATGGGCAAGACAAAGAGCAGTGGGAAATGGCCAGTGACAATGATTTCTCCCTCCTTCTTTTTTTCCTTATCAAATTTTGATAATTTAAATCAAACTATCTAAACCTGAGACCAGAACGCAACTTCAGCCTTACTTTGTATGTAAAAATATTCCATTTAAATCAGCAGTAAAGCTAACATGAAAGTGCCAATAAATAATATATGCAAAGAGTTTTTTTTATCAATATATAAAGAAATGCGGAGTTGTGAAGCAGTTGAAAACAAGCATTAGGAGATGTAATGAAGCAAGAATTAGAACAGCCTAGTTCCTCTGGCCATTATAAATGAGAACGCCAGGTACCTGGAGAACAGGAAAACTGATGAGTACAGTCTGTTCAGGAGAGAAGGAGGAAAATTTCCCCCAGGAACACATTTCAAATTACTTATTTATGAACTGATGAACTGGGAGACCACCTATAGAGAGACAGGAGCAAGCAGTCTGCTGCAGACAGCTACAGAACTCCAGCTAATTGTGCTGCTGTTTTCTGTTATAATTCCTGCTCTCCAGCTGGGCTTCGGAGGCAGGAAATTTAGGCACTGACTAGAAGTCGCACTTTCCCTCCTTCTTGTCTGCATAAATATATACATGTATATTTTAATCTGCTGGAATCATTCGGCAAGGGCCTGGGAAAACAGCTGCTGCCTTTGTCTAGAGAAGCATTAGGGAGTGACAGCCTGGTTTGCAGGATTGGTTCTTCCAGGGATGAGTTCCTTAGTACGAGTTCAGGATTCTGGCACATACCACTGAAAAAGTCACTGCAGATTTCCACTGAAATGCTGGAGCACCTTGGCTTGAAATTGCAAGCGTTAAATATGTCTTTCAGTTGCCTCTCCCTCTTTTCATAGATTCATAGATTCATAGATTCTAGGACTGGAAGGGACCTCGAGAGGTCATCGAGTCCAGTCCTCTGCCCGCATGGCAGGACCAAATACCGTCTAGACCATCCCTGATAGACATTTATCTAACCTACTCTTAAATATCTCCAGAGACGGAGATTTTGTGCACGTGTGTAGGCATGATAGAATATATGTGTGTGTAAAAAGAACAGGAGTACTTGTGGCACCTTAGAGACTAATACATTTGT
Source organism: Malaclemys terrapin pileata (assembly GCF_027887155.1). NCBI lineage: Eukaryota > Metazoa > Chordata > Testudines > Emydidae > Malaclemys > Malaclemys terrapin. Next base: position 2,697,597 of record NC_071512.1, on the reverse strand, counting down.
TAGTCTCTAAGGTGCCACAAGTACTCCTGTTCTTTTTGCGGATACAGACTAACACGGCTGCTACTCTGAAACCTGTCATATGTGTGTGTGTGTGTGTATTATGTATGCCATGTAAAGTACATATGTATTCATATATGTATCTCCAAGGCAGATTTGTTTTTGATCTCTGTGTCCATACATGCACACACAGGGCTGGATTCTGCTCTCATTTATGCTCATATAAATCTGAAGTGACTTCACTGAAATCAGTAACCTTACTCGGGATCTACACCAGTGTAATGGAGATCAGAATGTGGCCCATGCTCTAAATATATATATAACCATGTCAGTGGAGAGAAAACTGCTTTGGGTGCCAGTTAGCATACTATATAAGATATGGAAGAGAGAGTTTATTTACTGTCAATATACGGTAATGTAGAATCAATTTCAGTGGACTCAAAGGACAGTCCTTTACATCAGATGGAACTCATTACAATGCATTTATACTGAGAATTTAATTTATGCATTTAGAAAATAGAATTTGGAGTTTGGAATTTAGATAATCTGATACAGGTGGTGTATAATGTATCGCTATGTTGGCTTCAGATTTCAGTTGGTAGGAGGTAAAAACCAGGGAGAAGCCCATGGATGGCTTTGATAAATTCCTGAAGACTGGTAAAGTGATTCAGAGAGCATTGGTTTGAATACAGCCCATATCTGTAGTAGCTTGGTATGGCCTATAGTCTATATCTAATAGCTTTAAGAATCCAATAACCTGTTCAATGACCTTTTGAAAGTCCAGTTCCTTTCTGGACATGTGTCTATATCACAGAGAAATAAACACATACTTCCCCAATTATTCCTTTATTTGCATGTATAAAGCACCCGGCCAGTGCTCCAGGCCCTTTAGAGAAATGAAAAAACAAAGGTTTTGACCACAGGGAACAAAACCTGACAATGCCACAGCCTACAACAACCAGCTCCTCTTTCAGTGATCCTCAGACATCAATCCAATCAATCGGTCCAAGAAAAAGATTGGGAGCACACACGTGATCATTGCCAACCCTGAAGACCATGCCTGGCTTTTGATGGATCATGGGGGAAAAGTAAGTTCCAAAGTCTAGGACCTCCCACTGAAAATATCCTGCAGATGTCGTCCCTCCACCTCACATTGAAATCAGATTGAGCAACTCAGTTGATTGCAACTGCTGTAGTGTCACATAAGAAGAACTTTGGTTTCTTAGGTAACCAGCACCCAAACTACTTAGGACTTTATAGGTCAGCACCAATAACTTAAACTTTTCCTGGAACTCAGCCAGCAGCCAGTGCAGGTCCTGGAGTGTTGATGTAATGTCCTCTCTGTGTGAACCACCTCTTAATAAGCAGCTTGCTGCATTCTGCACAGGCTGTAGTTTCCAAATGCAGCCACATGCAGAGAGCACTGGAGCAATCTAACTGCAACGTGATGAAGGCAAGGATAACACTGGTGAGGTCCAGATCTCAAAGAAAAGGACACAACCTTCTTGCCAAGAATAAGGCAGGCTTGGCAAATGTTGCTACCTGGTATCCCAGGCAGTCTCAGTAGAGAAGTCAAGGACTAAGTGTTTGATCCTGCAAACGCAGCGCCTTGCAAGATTGAAGTCGAAAAGAAAATAGTGATTGAACCTTTCTGTCATCCTTCTATGTACATTGGTAGGTCAATATAAAGGAGGCATGCAATGCTGTTGCTTGAATTCCATCTGTTCCATGGATGAATAGAGTGTTCAGTTTCCAGTGCTGTCATTTATTACAAAATGCTCATTGCAACAAGAATAGGACGACAGTGGTATGATGGATTAAAACAAACACAAGGAAGTACTTCTTCACACAACACACAGTCAATCTGTGGAACTCATTGCAAGGTGATGTTGTGAAGGCCAAAACTATAATTGGGTTCAAAAAGAATTAGATAAGTACGTGGAGAGTAGGTCCATCAATGGCTATTAGCCAAGATGGTCAGGTATGCAACCACATGCCCCATTCAGTTCATTCCCTCTGAGGCATCTGGTACTGGCCACTGTCAGAGACAGGATATTGGGTTAGATGGACCATTGATCTGACCCAGTATGTCTGTCCTTATCTATCCCTGTTGTTCATTGGTATAGACAGGAGGAACATGGCAACTTTCCACTGCTTAGATTTCCTCCAACTCTGCATATTTCAATGTTTATGGCAGCTCCCTACCTCTCATTAAAAGTCATTATCATCTTATGATGGAACAACTCCTCAAGTGCTTGGTATTGTCTCTGAAGAGTTGACCTCTCCCACTTAGAAGAAAAGCATCATGGGAAACACTTTGTTAGATAAGGCTAGGAGAGGCGACTGGAGTTAAATCTTTCACAATATTCACTCTCATGGCTACTGAGGTTGGTACAACAAATGCTGACCTACCCATACCACAGCCATTTTATATCTCCCAGGCAAACTGTGCATAGTGGAGTGAGGGTGTCTGGAGAGTTACTAGCTTGTATAACACTCTCTAGGCAACTTCCTCTACCTGTTCTCATGTGACAACTTGTTGTGTTACAGTTGATCTGTCAGCCCAAGCTACAGTAACTCCTCACTTAACGTTGTGGTTCTGTTCCTGAAAAATGCAACTTTAAGTGAAACGATGTTAAATGAATCCAATTTTCCCATAAGATTTAACATAAATGTGGGGGATTAGGTTCCAAGGAAATTTTTTTGGGCAGACAAAAGGCATTATGTACTGTACTGTACTGTGGTTGGGAAGTGCCCCTGGCTTACCCCACACAGGCACAGCCAGCTGCAGGCAAGGACGCTGGGAAGCACCTTTGCAGCAGCAGCGGCAGCTTCCCCGGAGAAGAACAGGAGCCGACTTTGCCGGGGGATGCTCCAGGACTGCCTCTTCCCATCCCTGTTCCGCTCCAGGCCCACCTCTTCCCACCCCCACTCCACCTCCTCTCCGGACCTCGCTGCGTCCCCGCTCCTCCCCACCCCCACAAAGTCCTAAGTGCCGCCAAACAGCTGTTTGGTGGTGCTTCGGACTTTCTGGGAGGGAGGGGGAGGAATCGAGATGCAGCCCTTCACCGCTCCTGCCCCTCCCTCCCAGAAAGTCCTAAGTGCGGAGACGGAAGCGCTGGGAGGGAGGGGGAGGAAGCAGAGAAGAGGAACTTTTGCAATGCTCCCTTGTAAAGTCGCTGCTCTTCCACAGAATCTTACAAGCAGCGGACAGAGCAGGCAGCCAAATGACGTTATAAGGGAGTATGGCACAACTTTAAACGAGCCTGTTCCCTAATGGAGCAGCGACGTAACATTGAAACAACGTTAAGTGGGAGGACATTAAGTGAGGAGTTACTGTACTCCTATTCTTTGTGGGTTGTCCTGTCTATCAGTGGATGTATTTGAGACTAGAGGTAAGTATTGTACAACAGGCAATAAATGCACAAAATATTTCTGACTACCGTGTTTAAAAAGAGACAAAGTGGGTGAGGTGTAATATCCTTTATTGGACCAACTTCTATTGGTGAGAGAGACAAGCTTTCAAGCTCTGAATAGCTCGAAAGCTTGTTTCTTTCACGAACAGAAGTTGGCCCAGTAAAAGATATTACATCTCCTACCTTGTCTCTCTAATAGCCTGGGACCACTAGGGCTACAACACCACTGCAAACAACAATGTTTAAAAATAGAAAGAGCAGACAGCAGCGAGATCTTTTTGGGTATCAATACAGATACATGCAATATGTGAGCTGGCCTAACCAACACATTCATCTGGCTATAAATCATGAGGTCCTTTAAGCTGGAGAGGTTCAGAAAGAACAGCTCTGGGTGCCTTCTGCATTTGTAAATGAGATGTGAAAGGGATAGTCTCTAGCTCCTCTTTTCTAGAAATCATGGTGACCAGCATAAGATTGTGTACAATGCATAGAGTGCACATTCCTTTGTTATTGCAGAAGTGTCAGTCCCTGGAAACAAAAGAATCGAGACCCATTTAGGAACAAGCTCCCCATTAGTTAGCAATTCAGACTGACTTCAAAAAGCAAGCCCTTAGTCTCCAATGATATCTGTCTGACAACTACTTAATCTTGGCAAGAGCTGCGTTAAACCAGCCTGTCATGTAGGCTGCCTCTCAGTACTGCAGCTTGAAAAGGGAGAGAGAGAGAGATCCATGAGCTTCAATCACTTAGAAGAAATTATAACTTTTTAGAAAACTGTCTGAAGATAGCATTTACCATATTGAACGGAAGATGACAGTTACTACATAGACAGAGTGGTACAATGCAAAACGCCAGCTTCCAGGTGACTCTATCCCATTTCTGAGGCTGTCGCAAGCCATCAAATTAATGTTGAAATAATTGTCACTTGTGAATACCTGCCAGTGCAACCAAGTTGGGTATTAAAAAAAAAAAAAGTCCTAGTTGATCAACCTCACAAAATGTTCTGAACATTTCAAAAAAAGTTTCACTGAGGTGTGATTCCATTACATATTCATTTCAGCAGGAAGAACTTTTCATAAGAACACAAAGATGTAGACATTTAAGCCTACCCATTAAAACAGTGTTAGCGCCTCAGTTATTTGAAATTTACGAGTTTTTATTACGGAAGAAGCAAATAAAGAATCTGATGCTTGTGACTCCTTTGCAATTAGAGGAATTTGGAGTAAAACTCAATGTCCTTCTCTAGCCTTTTAATTTCCATAAAAATCTCCGATTTGGTGAAATTCCCTTTAGCTATAAATATTTTATTGGGGTTTCACATAGAAGCAGATTTGCCGATTCCTGTAGCCCAGAAGAAACACTTTTCCCATAATCCAGAGAAAGCCCCTTGAACCGATGTAACCTGTGTTTGGACAGAATTGATTTAACAAAACTTTCAGTACTCTGGAAGCACAGTCCCCTTACATTGCAGCTTCCTGATTATTGTTCTGCATTGATATTAATAGGATACCCTCCAAGATACAATTTATTGGTAAATAATGCACTGGAGAATAGGGCTATAATAATAACTTAATGAGCCCTGCTGGATAGTCTGTTGTGGTACTGAATTATTTAAAATGTGTATAAATTTTTATTTTAAATGTACATTGTTGCAGCGTGTGTGTATGTGTGTTCAGTTACTTTAAATTACATTTTTTTTACCTCAGTGAATAGTCCATGGACAGTTTGTTGTAAATATTGGAACTTCAAAAGCTGTACTGGGTTGGTTAGTTGTATACATTTATGTGGTATTGTTTTCTTCCCTGTATGGCAGACTTATTTATGCAATTAATTGATATGGTGCAAATTTCGAATGTTACAGTTGAATGTATAATTTGAAGTTGCCTTTCAGAGACTTTTGAATATTTGTGCTAGTAAACAAATATGAGAAAATACAAAGCGTGGAACTGTAACTTCAGAAAGAAAGCTGTTAGGATCAATCCAAAAATCTAGCCAAAGACCCCTGCATCCTCTGTATATTCAGGTATTACTAGAAGCTGCTTTTGCTAGTGGAACCCAGCTGTTATTTCACGGATGCTATAACACCTCTCAAATCTATAAGGGCCCTAATCTAACTCCCACTGATGTCAATGGGGATTGTTCCATTTAAATCAATTAGACTGGGCCTAAAAGTGTAATAGAATTCACAAGAAACCTAATTTCCCATATAATTTCAAACCCTTTTAAATCTTCATAATTCTCATCTAAGGGCTATTCTCGCTACAGCATTTAAGCATGTGCTTAATTTTGAGCACACATTAGTTTAAAGTTACGCCCTTGATTACGTGCTTTGCTGAATAAGGATGGGATTATTTACATGCTTAAATTTAAACACATGAATTGAAAATAAGTATTGACAATATATTTTGTTTAGTCATCATCATCATTAACAGCAATCCCTTATTTAGCACATTTTTTCCCTAATCCTCAAAGCATTTAATAAATGAAGATAAGTATTTTATAGGAAGGAAAACTGAGGCCCAGATAGGGGATGTAACTTTCCCAGTTCCTTTACAAGAAGGAGTTAAATATCTCTGGTTTGGGGGAAGACTCAATCAAAAAAATAAAAATTTTATTCTCATTTTTAAAATCAGAATTTGTATCAAAGTTTTGAGATTTGAAAAATTTCATGAGCTCTACAGATCAGGGAAAGTGATTTGTGAAAAGTTTCTCAAAAAGTTTCCCATTTGGAAATTTAGTCAAAATTTCACAATTCAAAAAAATTTCAGCCAGATTTGGAGTTAAGGTTGAAAGTGTATTTCGGTGGAGTCTGGCTACCAGCGACGGCGCCCCTCCCCCCCCACTTAAAATGAAACATTCTGTACAAAATGTTACAACTTAAAAAAAAATCCAAACATTAAAATATCTCAAAATGAACAAGAGAGGGGGTTCAGCCAATCCCCCGCTGCCATGAAATCTTCTCTCACCCCGGCGCACTTATATCACCCAACCAATCGGAATGACGTCACTTAGAATTTTCAAAAATATCTGCAAAGGTCAACCATGACAAATTACTCAGGTATCATACAAAGTGACAAAGAGTCCTGTGGCACCTTAGAGACTAACAGAATTATTGGAGTATAAGCTTTCGTGGGTGAATACCCACTTCGTCAGATGCATTCACCCACAAAAGCTTATGCGCCAATACGTCTGTTAGTCTATAAGGTGCCACAGGACTCTTTGTCGCTTTTTACAGATCCAGACTAACACGGCTACCCCTCTGATACTTGACACCATGCAAGGCTCACGTATCATAGAATCCTATTTTCTATTGAAAGGATCTATTTGCAGTATACTAAACCAATACCATTTTCTACACCACCACACACTACAAAATAACCAGTCTATGCCAGTTGATACACACTAGAGTATATATAGTAATAAATACAAACATGCAGACTCTACATACTCTTATATAAACCTACAATACCGTAAAATCAACAAATTTAATAAAACAAACATCACACATTCCAGTGATGTTCTTTTACTCCTCCACCTTGAGAAAACTAATAGAACTCTGGGGGAACTTAATCTTTACTATGCATCTTCTGCATTGGCCTAAATTGTCTACCTACAGTGGAGTTATGCTGATGGAGATTTTGCCCCCAAATATATGAAATTAAGAGTATGCACACCCCAGCCCCCCCAAACAGCACAATTCTATTATAGAAGAGAAGGAACAGATTTAAGGTTGGTTGATTTGTGTGAAGTTTAGGGACTCTTTCCAGACAGTGCAAGTTAGAATAACCTTAAAGCCAGTCTAACTTGTGCCAAAGATTGCAACTGGCCTAAGAACTGGTGTGGGATGAGCATAAAGGTGGCCCAAACCCACGTATGTTCCTGAATCAAGTACAGCTCAGCTCAATCCAAGCCTCTATATTTAAAACCCCTCTTCTACTTCTATTCCAAGTTTCCCAAAAAAATTCTACTCTGGGTTAAAATATTTCAAAGAGACTATGGGAGCAGGGGGAAGATGAGAAGGCAAGATAGAGGGATCAGATTAACCTTATGTTCGCTGATGAAAGAAGCTGAAATTCCCATGGCTTACACAGGTAGCTTTGCTCACTTCCACCAGGGCTAGACTTTTTAAAAGGGGGATTACTTAAGATACAGGAAAAGCATGTGGAGAGGGGAGTGTGAGTTAAAAATAAGTTTGGAACAATAAAAATGTGGCCGTTTTGTGCATTACTGATAAAATGTCTATTGTTCTTTCATCCTGCAAGTGAATAATATCTGGACCAGTTGCCTTAGAGACATGTAGCAGCTATTAGTAATCAGTAAAAATTAATGTACCGCAGGGAATTCCTAGGAGAAATGTGCTTAAGCGTGGAGGGGCACCTTATCCACCCACCCAATACAAGTATATTCTGGCGCTCTCCGAGTTATTATTCCCATTGCCTGCCACGTTGTGTCATTAGGGACATTCTTTAACAAAATTGGGAGAATTCTCTGTGGATAGTTTGTCACCAAGGGGGTCCCCTGGCATTTTAAGACAGCCCCTGATTCAGTAGCATAACTATTTTTATGTACAGTGCTGTGATGCTGTACTGTATATTCATAGGGGGAAGGAAATCTGGAAAGGTTAACTGTCAGAAAATAGCAGATGCTCTTTATTTTCTCCAAGCAATCTGGATCTTCTTGTATGTGTAATAGCAGCTCCCACCATACTAAACATTCACTCAGAATGGTTAGCCATGTTTTTAAAAGTCCCTGAGTGCTTTTAAAGCTGTCAGCACCATTATCAGTCATGATACAACCCGTTTTCTAGCCACGCTTCTGTTTTCCAGTGGCAAGTAAGGTTCCCCTAGATAGTTACCTGGTTATGCAGTAGCTGCGCTGGTTAGCTCAGACCACTATAGGCTTCTTTTGTGCTCCAGTGTTCAAAGAGGCTGTTAGCAGGACCGCTCTACATAGCACAATGGCAGGGCAATAACAGCTCTCCTGGTGTTGTTGATAGGTGTGCACACTCCGGTCCTGGCTTTGCAAACCCAGCCTCACTCCTAAGGTTTGGTCTGGAACTTAGAGACCTGCCGCTACATCAATCATCAAAGGCAGGCAGCAAGCTAAGCCTATTGTCTTGCATTTCACTGTTGTCTTCTCCTCCCATCTACGGTGGCATTGCAGAGCGGGCGCTCCCGGCGGGGAGAGACTCTGGTCTTGATGTGCTTGTGCAGCACTTCTCCCAGCAGAGGCCTGATCCCTGACTGAGGCCTTTTGCCCTAGGGGAATACCAATAGAGCTAATAATCACAACGGACACAGCAGCTGCAGGTCAGCAACAAACTCCTTTGCTATATTGTTTTCAGGTCATGAGTGGGGATTTATTTAATATTTATGTATTTATTTATATAGCTGTTGTGCAGGTAGAAGGAGCCCCACTGCCACCTGCCTCCTGCATACCCCACACACGGGCCATCGCACTTGCAGTCCCTGCACTAGCGACTGGCCCACCACCCTGCGGCTGGAGTCGCACACCACCCCAAGAGAACAGGAGGATGCCGAGGGGCAGACAAGAACACGCATCCCTCTTTAAACAGGGTGTGAGTGGGATTTAAGTAGTGCAAAAGGCCTCCTGCTGGCTCTCTGCACAGGGGAGAAGCTCAACCCATGTGAGTAGCCACACAAGATTCTAGCATTGAACAAATATGATGTTTGGTTGCCCCATTTGGACACTCATAACAGCACTAAAATGGACACTTCCTCTCCTATGTGATGACTAGAGGGCTGAATTCAACCTTTCATTACCTGTGTCCTGTTGAGGCCAGCGGGAGCGGTGAACGTTTAAGCCAGGTTCACGTTTGGCACCTTGGTGTCCGTATTCAACAACTAGGATCTCTGAGACAAGGAATTCTCCAACAGCTCATGGTTTTCCAGTGGAGAGCCCTTAACACAACAACCATTCTGAGATACCAAGAGGAGGTAGAAGTCAAGAAAGACCTCTCTACCGCCTGCTACAGGCAGACCCTGCCCGGTCCCTTGCTCTGAACAGAGATGTTCTCGCCCTCGCCGTAGTTTTTCTAGCCTGCATCATGACAAGTTTACTCAGTAATCATTGCATTGTCGGTGTCAGATGAGCTGGGTGGGAGGTTTGAATTGATGATCTAGGGTTGAGGCAGGAATGCCACATCTGGGGTTGATTAGCGTTTCTCAGTAACTGATCAGTCATTTGGTGGAGCGGATTACTACCATCTCCCTGTTTGACTTTTGATTCATCCCCCCCGTTTGTAAATGAAATCCTTGTTTTAAAGAGACAAAAGGCACTGAGATGCTCAGGAGTTTTATGAGCAGCGGGGTTATCTGAGTCACAGTGACTGACTCATTACATATGTCTCTTATGGCAGGAGCAAACGGAGCAGGGTGAGACATAGCTGTGCTAGTAAATATAAAATACCCTGGGTCATATTACTCAGCAGCCGTGATTTTGCAGCAGTATCAGTTTTGAGGCAGGACCTTTTCTCTTCAATAAATCACTGTACATAGGGGGTAAGGACTAAGCACCAGCATCCTGGACCAGGGTTATCTGAGGCTATTCTATGTTCCATCCTGCCCACCCAAATACACACACATGCCAGACCACACCAGCCTCACTGCAAGCTAGGAAGGAATCACAAAATGTAGTAATAATTTTCCAGGCTGCTAAAATCCCAATCTCTTCCTGTCATTCATCTTCCCGAAAGACACAAAATGACAAGACCGAGACAGTGTTTAAAACAGGCCCCATGTGCAATCCCCCATTCTCACATGTATTTCAAATATCAGCACCCATTGTCGGTGTTATGCAATCAGTTCTCAGGCTCTGAGATAAAAGATGCTCCGCTAAATTCTGCCCTCAGAACCACACTACCACCCCCGCGAAGTCAACAAGTGTCTGAGGGCAGAATTTAGTTCAGTGTCCTTTGTTTGCCACTGTATAATATATCTAAACCAGGGATTGGCAACCTTTGGCCCACGGCCCGCCAGGGTAAGGTGTGTTTACCTGCCGCTTCTGCACGTTCGACAGATAGCAGCTCCCACTGGCTGCAGTTCGCCGCTCCAGGCCAATGGGGGCTGCGGGAAGCGGCGCGGGCCGAGGGATGTGCTGGCCGCTGCTTCCCACAGCCCCTGTTGGCTTGGAGCAGTGAACCGTGGCCAGTGGGAGCTGCGATCAGCCAAACCTGCGGATGTGGCAGATAAACAAACGGGTCTGGCCCGCCAGGGGGCTTATCCGGGCGGGCCGTGGGCCAAAGGTTGCTGATCCCTGATCTAAACAAACATTTTATTTCTCTGGCCTAGGGCTGATGCACACTGGTTCCCCTGCATCGAATACATTGGTGGGTCAATACATGGCTTTAGAAAGTGAAGGACTCTCAGCCCTAGCAAAAGACTGGCCCAATGTACGCTGGTGCTCTGTAAGTTGATTTTCAGAATTCTGCCAGTGCACTGGATTTCTCACCTGCGTAGCCCTGCAAGTTTTCAGCCACCAAGCATGATTTTGTGGCGATATGAACAAGTGTCTAGTAGAAATTAGGATGTAACTAGAACTAGGCCAAATGTTGACCATGAAAATGGAAATTGTGTAAAACTCACCTGATTTCAGCTACTTTTGTGGTTTGTGACTCACTTGCTTTCGGTTCTTGGTTTTGTTACAAATTTGAAACCCAGGCCAGTTTCACTGAAAAGTTCCCAGACACTGTGGGCCTGAGTCTTCTCTCCTGGTACTGTGGTGTAAAGCAGTAGAATTTACGCTGGTGCAAGAGAGAGGAGAATCCCACGATGAGTGAGTCTGAGCCAGGGTACGCTTTTGCCCTGAAAGGATGAACATGGGCTTGCCGGGTGTCAAAGCAAAGCACAGAGAAACTTGTGGGTTCCCACTGAGTTTCACTTTGAGATTTTGGGCTCATTCAAAACCCAGCAGACAAAGTGAAACAGGAGAGGTGCAGAAAAAAATAAACACCCTCCTCCCAAATCTGTTGTCTCATGAAACTGAAGACAATGTTCCCACAAACCCATGTGTAGCAAAGCATAGAGTATCCTGCAGCTTTAGATAGATGTGGCCGCCCAACTCGATAAGTGAGTCAGCATTTGAACACAGAGTTACAAAGGTGAAAATCTAATGCACTGTAGAACCACTGTCAGCAATTTAGTATCTTTATTATTTGTGTTATGCTAGCACCTACAGCTCTCAACCAAGATCAAGGCCCCAGTGTGGTAGGTGCTGTCCAGACACAAAAACACTCTACATACGCCAAAAAGTTTACTGTCTAAAGGCCAGCTTGTTAGTTACTTGCCCCATCCGTGAGCAGTTACCTGAATATTAGGTCCCCTTCAAATGATGGGAGCAAAGGGTTCACTCAGTGATCCTAAACAAACAACACAGACAGATAAAGTGACTTAACCAAGGTCCCACAGGGAGTCTTTAGCAGAGCAAGGAATAGAACTTGGATCTCTGAGTCGCAGTCTGATCACAAGACCATCCTTCTTGTTTTAATGCTAATCTTCTTCCTCATCCAGTTCCAGATTTATAGGCATCCTTCTTTTTTAACCTTTTATCTTTAAAAGCTCAATTTTTTCAAACCACGTAATTTGATTGGAAAAAAATAGCCACTTTTAACACTGTCATTTAAACAAATAGTATTTACATACGCATAAGGTGCATGCAATTTCACACCACTGTAATGTGTCTGTGTTCTCCCACAGTCCGTTTTAACACTTAGCATTTTCCTTCACTAGCTATTAAAGAGGAAGATAAATTAAAAACTTCAAGCCACCAGGAGGAATTTCCTAGAGAGAAGAAAACTGGTATAAATGATTTTCTCCCTCCCAAAGTCATTTTTGTTTCCTTATTGTTCTTCTAAAACATTGCACACACTTTTTAAAAAAAATATAGCAAAGTAACAGAATGGGTGCTCAAGTATGTTTGCAGATAACAAATGCTTCTTACCAAAAATGTTGTGTAGACAAAAAGGAAAGAAATTGGCTCAGTGACACTGGGCATTATGGGCACTCTGCTTCTCAACAGAGCTCTGTGGCACAGTTCAGGGCAGCTACACCTGTATTCCCCCGATGCAGCCCCTCCAGGGCACACACTCTAGGCTTCAGGCTCGTCAGACGTCACCTCTCTTGGGTAGACATCTGCGTGTCTCTCCCTCCTGACTGAGGTTTTTTGAGGCTGCATAATTCCCTTCTTAACTGTGGATTCCCCAGAAGCCAGACAGCCTAAACAGGGCAGCTTTTGTGCCTTGCTTTCTCTTTGAAGGATATGAACAGCTGTAATAGCCAGCAGTTATAAGATGTCACACAGCCCTTTATAAGCAAGCACATTTATTCTTAAGGTAAAAGCCTTACCGAGGAAACATATTTAATCAATAAAAGAACCTATGCACATGGTAAAAGCTTACCAGAGGTCACCCATCAGTCTTATGGAGCCTTACTAGGTCAAGTCCTTCCAATCTTTCCTGAAAGGGTTGCCCTCCCCTTGGACAGAAGGTTCTGTCCATTTTCTGGCTCAGAAAGAAGGCCCCGAGTCAGTTGAAACTCAGGCTACTTATCACAAAGTTGTTTCTTCATCTGTTGTTCTCTGGAGAATCTAATCTGAACTAGTATATGCAAGCCTCCCCTGGAGGTGGAATCTCCCTGGGGGATGACAACCTGGCTGGTTTGCCTTAATCACCGCCCACTGCTTTTAGTTCCTGGAGGTGTTGCAGTAGCCCTCCCCCCTAGAGTAGAACACAGTCATACATAAGCCATTCATTTAAAACAATGGACCCCAAAGATACTGCATGGGGTTACAATCTTTGTCACATCTCCCCCATAAAGAAGTTGCATACAATCCTGGCCCACAATAATACATAAAGTTAATACTATTGGGTCTTTCAAGGATAGTGCAGGGAATTGCCATCTTGGTCAGACTCTAATCCTATTTTTACTGGAGTCAACAACTTCAGTGGTAGCAGGATCTGGTCCTAGTTATGTCGGACACAAGTGTCTGCCTTCATGGCTAATACCATTGCCCTCCAATGAATTTCCTGGCAATGAGCTCTCTTGTAGCATTCAACTGGGACTTCCTGTTTCCATCAGTCTGTGAATAAAATATGCAGGATTGACATTTTGCACCTGGGTGCAAAACCACTGCTCTTATGGGGCCACTTTACAGATTATAGAGTAGAAATGTCTTATGGTTGAATTTTGCAGTAGAAAAATGAGATACATGGTGAATGTAATCACTGACCAGCACAACTGTCTATAGATAGACAGCTTCCAAAGCACAGCTCATGGGCTTCAAATGTTCCTTGTTGTATTTTTTGTACCTGAAAACACCTTCAGTACTTATTGTATTCGTGATCGTACTGTGTGTAAAAATTCATCTGAATCTTGTTTCGTTGGCCTAGGGAGTATTTTCATGTACAAATTAGGCTGCCCAATGTTCCCTTTCTGCAAAAATTCCCCAGGGTGTAACTTAAATGTTATTAAAAAGCCTAATAAAAGTAGAGTGCCCATTTAATAACGTGAGAAGAACATAGACTTGTCAGTATTGTGTGCCTGCAGCTCCATGCAGAGTAGGAGGAAGGAGTCACTAATGCACTTATTTAGAAAAATCCTGTAATTATCAGCATTTAGAAAGGACCATTACTGCCATATATATAGTATGCAAAAAAATTTGCAGTCTTCAATTCTGCAAACTGTACTCTTTACATCTTCTGTTGTTTTTGGGGACTGGGTATAGGCTCCTGTACACATTTCATTTCATTTCATTTCATTTCACTTTTTAATCTACCAAATTGTAATATTTCTCAGCACATTTCTCCTTTATTTGATAACCTTAACTCTACCCTCAGCAACACTGAAATCTTCTACCAACACACACACACACACACACACCGCATGCTGGAAAAGCATACAGTGTGTTATTCCTACCTAAAACTCTCTGGCACATAAGAGAATTACTTTTTCTGGCAGACGTGCACCCCTGTACAGTGTTCAGTACAAGGGTAAAGTGTCTTTTAAGCCCACTGGTTAGAGAGATTAAGTAGTGTTTAATGAATAGTAGTTTATCCCTACAGTGTTATGAGAATGTGTAGGTGTGAAATTTGGAGTTTTGATGGCTGTGGTAGTTTAGCTGGAGGAAGGTTGAGAGAGGGAGAGGAATATTTAATTAACCTCTCAGAGTATGTCTACACTGCAATAAAACACCTGAGAAGGGGGAGGGTCTCAGAGCCCAGGCTCCAGCCTGAGCCTGAATGTCTACACCACAGTTCTTAGCAGTCCAAGCACCACAAGCCAAGGCAGTGGACCTGGGCTCCGAGACTCGGTGCTGTGGGTTTTTTATCGCAAGTGCCAATGTACCCCTAATAGACACCACCCCATCCTCCTCCAAGTCCCTCCTCAAAACCCACCTATTCCTGAATGCATAGGGAAACCCGCATCCTGCGAGCAGCCAGGCAGGGGCGAGTCGTGACCACTGCTCCGGACTGGCTGAGAATGGCACACGCTCTGTTTTTGTTACCCCATCACCCTGAACCCCTACCTCCCTTGTTTGTCTATTTCCAGCTTGAGCAGACATACCTGCAGTAGCTTCGATCGAGTCAGTGCACTAAAATTGGTGTCACTATGGCTGCGTGGGCGGCGGGATGGGAGTCACCCCGAGTACAATCCCATCTGAAACCCAAGGTACTAGGCTGACCAGATGTCCCAACTGTATAGGGACAGTCCCAATATTTGGGGCTTTGTCTCATATAGGTGCCTGTTACCCCCCCACCCCCGTCCCGATTTTTCAACATTTCCGTGCAATGGTGGCTACGCTGCTATTTTTAGCACTCTATCTCGGTTGACGTTAGCATGCGTATGTCTGCCCAAGCGGGACATCACCTCTCCAGCTCCAGGGTAGACAGCTTCTGTGTAGATGTCTACACTGGGTGTGGGGGAGTGCTGATTCCTAGCTCACGTAGGCGCGCTCACTCTAGCGCTCATCGAACTAGTGCTCTAAACGTTGTCGTATAGCTGCAGTAGCCCGGGCAGTGGTGACCAACAGCACGGACTAGCCAGACCGAGCACAAACCCGCCTGGACCCCGGGGGCTATACTTGGGGTGGCTAGCCCATGCAGATGCTGCCGCTGCTCATGGTACTGCAGTTACATTACTATCTGTAGCATCCTAGCTTGATGAGGCCTAGCGTGTCTGCTCGCATTGGGAATCCCATTCCCCGCTCCGAGTGTAGATGTAGCCTTAGGCTTTGGAGCAGGTACTGTAGTTTACTACATGTTTGTACAACGTCTGGCACAACAAGACCCCTGCCTGCTTGGCCTCCAGGGGCAAGCGTCATCATGTTCAATAGTCATCATTAATCATTAATGGTGCAGAAGTCTTTGGCTGGCTCTCTGCACAGGGGTGAATTTCACCATAAATGCATATCTATGGGCAACCGTAATGATGGCGTTTCTACCAGTGCCTCCATAAAACAGTACCGGACTCTGCAGTCAGGAGCTGTAGAGGAAAAATTCACTTCACCTGCAGAAAGCTGATCCATCTGGCTTTAAGTCGGTGAAATACAGAATGGCAAATTTACGCCCTTCACCAGCAGCATCAGCCCCTTCCCCATGGCCACTCCTCCAACTTATGGACTGCTTCTCCTCACCTCATATACAAGTTAGGGTTACCAGGCTCTGTGTGGCGGGTGGATCTCATGAACTCTTTTCCGATGCTGCTCTCCATGCCGGCTAATGTGAAGGGACAGTCCAAAGGCACCCATTGGTGGCTACTGCACCAGCGGGCCCTCAAAAACCATCACAGAGTTGTAGCTGGGCTTAAGTGGTGCGTGGGGCCTTGTGCTGAAAGTGACAGTCAGATAGATGATGTGTCTAACTGAGATCAGAGGCGCTCACCACAGGTGGCTCCTGACTGGTGGCGCAGCAGGGCTCAGGCAGACTGCCTGCATGCCGTGGCCCCACGCCGTTCCCAGAAGTGGCTGCAGACAGCTGCTGCTGGCATGTCTCTGTGCGTCTCTTGGGAGGAAGGGGGCAGCGGGTCTCCATGTGCTGCCCGCGCCCGCAAGCGTCACCCCCGCAGCTCCCATTGGCCGGTTTCCGGGCAATGGGAGCTGTGAGGACAGTGCTGGGGGCGGGGGCAGCATGCAGAGCTGCCTCCCCCCCTTGCCAGGGATGCGCAGAGACATGCCAGCAGCAGCCAGCCGCTTCCGGGAGTGGCATGGGGCCACGGCCTGCCTGAGCGCCCCCACTGTGCTGTGGGACTTTTAGCAGCCCGGGGATCGCGAGGGGAGTGCCAAAGAGCCTGGTGAGCCAGACAGAAATGTTAGACGGGCCGGACACAGCCCACGGGCCGTATTTTGCCCACCCTTGGTATAGAGAGACAGTCCCTGCCCCAAACAGCTTCCAATTTAAACAAAGGGTGGGCGGGACAAAAAGAGGCAGCGAGCGGGGAAGACCTTGCCAGAGGTCACACATTCATCGAAACGGACCCTATGTCGGGAACAGTTTCCGTTTTGATGGATGGACACGTTCCTATGAAAAAAACATCCATTGAAAAATTCCCACCCAGCTGTACACAGCAGGTCACTGGCAGAGCCAAGAACACAGCCAGGTTCTCCTGAGCCACAGTCCAGCGCCTCCACCCACTAGCCCACGCGGTGTCTCCTCAGCACGAACCATCACGCTGCGTGAGACAATGCATTTTGTAAAGTAAAGCACAATCAACCGCAAGTTAATACAGTGCAAATAAATACAGCACACAAGAAATAACCCTCAAGAAACTGGAACAGCAGGGCAGGATCTGCCTTTTGAATAGAAATGGATTTAATTTGGCTCCAGCCCAAGGGCAGCACGAACGTTCAAAGCACTGCAGCAGCGCAAGGGAACTCCAGTGGGGAAGTTTTCTTCCAGGCAGGAATTCTATTGCATGCAATGTTGTTGGTTTTGGTTAAGAAATTTTTTCCTCTTGGGGTGAGGGCTAGGAGAGGGTGTGATGGGTGGGTGTGGGGAGTTTCTCTTCAATGTGCTCGCATCAGCCGTGCTATATGTTTGCTCAACCCCCCCGCCCCCAACAAACAAACCAACCAACCAACCCTCATGTGCTTCCTTTAGCATCACTGTGGATTTTCTTTCAGATTAAGCTACTAAGAAAAAAGAAAATTCCAGCTTGGCTTGCTGCAGCTTTCCTTTTGCAAAGCGGCAGATCTTACATGTCAATGTTTCAGGCCCTCCAAAGGGTCCTTTGCCTTCAGGAAGTGAAGGAAAACTCAGCGAAACACGGGGACTTCATTCCCGCAAAGGAGGGGGGAAAAAAGAAAGGGGGAGGGGGAAGCAGAGGAAGGCGCTCACGTTTTCTTTTTGATTATTTGTTCAACGAGAAGGAAAACATAGAAAGAAACATCCACTAAACCAGGATGCTCCCTTGTAGGACTGCTCTAACAATTCCACGTGGCTTTTTGCCCCAGAGGACAAGGGTCATGGCTCCATAGTTAAGCATGCAACTAGCTTCTTTGGATTAGACATTCTATTTTTCTCCTGTGACTTGGTGTAACTATTATAGGCCTATAACTATAAAGAAATTAGTCTGACCTGAAAATTGCCAGATTTTCTCAAAAAGCCAAGGTAAATTTTTCTGCAAAATTTGAAGAAAGATGGCTGAGCTGTTTTTGAGTTGCAGATCATTAAAAAATCACCTTCAGATGAAATTTTAACTAGTGTGTAACAGCCAAACTGCCATTAAAATCTAGCCTGTAGGGCAAGTTTCTCTAAGATCCATAGGAAACTCAAGGACAGTAGATGTGTAACAAGGCCCTAGCAGAGCTCCTAAACTTCATGTTAGCCCATATTTTTT
This sequence comes from Malaclemys terrapin pileata, assembly GCF_027887155.1. Classification (NCBI taxonomy): domain Eukaryota; kingdom Metazoa; phylum Chordata; order Testudines; family Emydidae; genus Malaclemys; species Malaclemys terrapin. The sequence continues at coordinate 2,679,335 of NC_071512.1, read as the reverse complement.
ATTTATTAAAGAAAATTAACAGGCAGAAAGCACTGTTACCTTTAAGGCAGTGTTTCCCAAACTTGGAACACTGCTTGTTCAGGGAAAGCCCCTGGCGGGCTGGGCCGGTTTGTTTACCTGCTGCGTCCCAGGTCCGGCCGATCGCGGCTCCCAGTGGCTGCGGTTCGCTGCTCCAGGCCAATGAGGGCTGTGGGAAGTGGTGCGGGCCGAGGGACGTACTGGCCGCCGTTTCCTGCAGTCCCCATTGGCCTGGAGCGGTGAATCGCGACAACTGGGAGCCACGATCGGCCGGACCTGCGGACGGGGCAGGTAAACAAACCGGCCCGGACCGCCAGGGGCTTTCCCTGAACAAGCGAAGTCCCAAGTTTGGGAAACACTGTCTTAAAGTAATGTGACTAATGAACACTAGAGCTGGAACATACTAGCTATAGTTATTTTAGATGTGCAGTGTGGTACTTGTGTATATTTCTGTAAGAGATTATATGAATATCGATCATGTCCATATTTTTGGTGGCTTTAGGGTTTTTTCTGTAGCTATGTTTCAATTTTAATGTTAACTAAATTAAAGGTTATAACTTTGTTTTTTGATCTCGCTTGGACTAAATTTTGCAGCTAAAGCCCCTTTAATTCTTTGAAAAGGTTGCCTATAGTTTTCAGTTAATATACTTTAGGGTTATTCAGAACATCTCAGGTTTAGAAATATGTTTTCCTTCCAAGACTTGTTTGTGGAAAGGAAAGGGTTAAGCTTTATGTCTGTGGCTTATAAGTAAGTAAAATGACATTTTCACAGTCTCTTTAGTATAGCCTTGCTGTGCTGGGACCTCGGGTGCCTGCTGTCTTACTTCTTGGCCTCTAAATAGAGAGTTATTTTCAATTTCTCCTGTTCCTAATGTTTTAAATGGAACTACTGTTCCCCTTAGAGCACCCAGTGGCTGGCTGGAGACCTTTATTGATATATATAAATTACTTCAATCCCCAGCGCTGGCTACAGATCCAATCATATTGAGCTAATGCGCATATAAATAAAAACCTGGAAGTATGGTTTATGGCAATAAGTAGTGCAGCAGAAGTTTATACCATCCTGCAAAGACACCTTGATACATTGCTGATAATCTCTATAATGTATTTAAAGAGGCAGTCTGTAGATTCAGGGCTGAAAATTTCAGTCATCGGAACTGTAAATCTCACTCAGTTTCTGCTGATTGGCTCTAAAAAAGAAATTGTTCCAATCCAGTGAAGAACCAAAAATACAGAATGTGGAACTTTCCGCTGGGGCCACTTGTCAGAAAAAGTTGATGTAGCAGCTAAGCATTTTGCGCGTATTCCAGGGAAGCTGAGACTGGATTAAAGATTCTCGCACAATGTTCTTTAGATGGTCCAGCTGCTCCACATCTCTTCAAGCTGCCATCTCTTGTTGCTGGCAAATTAGTTTCACTTTCTAATGACGGGACTCGTGACCTTCTGAAAAAATAATCTGATGCTCAGCTGATAAAAAATCAACAGTAACTTTATTATCCTGGCAAGGAATCAATTTTCCAGGCAGCTAAAAATAATTCCCAGTGCCTTCAGGCTCAGCAGAGTAAGTGGTGGTGGGTAACTGTTCTGTACCAGGAGGAGCCCAGGAAAAGAATTGGGATCCAGATAGTCAGAATTCTTCCCTGGCTGGCCTCCTCCTACATGGAGGAGAAGTAAGTTACTGTAGCCATTGAAAGGGTGTAATTTATTTCTCCCATGATGCTGGCCTGTGAATAGAAGGTGGAACAAAGACTCCACCCACTTCCTTCTCCCCGCTGTCTCCTCCCCACTGCTTGTTTGCAGGGTGGAGAACCTGGAGTAAAGCTGGACAGAAAAGGAATTTGGGGGAGGGAATTTGCCCCCTTTTTAAATTTTCAGCTTCTGAAAATGTTCAGCCAGCTCTAATTTGGAGAGTAAGGGCTGAGTTCTGGGCCAGACCTGGACCCAGCACCTGGCTTGACTGAACATGGTGGAGGTAGAAAATCTTACTTCCCTTGTTCCCTGGCTCAGCATGTAAGACAAAGGCACATAATTCTAGCCCTAGCTGATTATAATATACTCTTGGAGACCAACGTGTTTACCACAGAGGAGATATAATATAGGCAGCAAGAGTATGAGAGTCTCTCACCCTGTGAAGTTAATATGCCTCAACACAGATCTTGATGAACCACAGGTTAATTCAGTCCCCAAGTTCATTCATTCATTTGTCCCTCGGGAGATTGCCGACAAGGGCACCAATTAACTCTGGTGGTGACTCCATATGGATACATGTTTAAAAGAAAACTCATTGAGATGGCCACCTCATTTCACATGGGCCACCCACTGCCATTAAAATAGACATACCTTTTGAGGCCAGATGCTAAACTTTTTTACACTGGCAACACACAATCAAGTTACTCTGGCTTTACACTGGTGAAAATAAGAGCAAAATATGGTCCCTTGGACTCTACTATACATGCTCAAAAATGGGAAGTGAGGGAAAATGTTTTCTTTCTTTCTTTCTTTCTTTCTTTCTTTCTTCTCATTGAAATTTCAAAATTATGTGTGAAAATTTCTATCCAGCTCTGTATAATAGTGACCCGATCTGGAATCAAACCTGAGAGAGAGCCCCCACATACAGGGCAATGTAATATTAATTCTAATTGTGACCTACACGCCGACCAGTGGGTTAGAGAGGCACTAACCGCTGTCCATCAGGGAAACCAACATTGTCTCCTTGTGCCCCCCCCCATGTGTCTGTCTGGTCTGTCTGCATCCACCTGTTGTCTCTTGTCTTATACTTAGATGGTCAGCTCCTTGGGCCAGAGTGTGATGGTTCTCAGCTGAGAGTCACTTTGATACATCTCTGCCTCCAGCAAGAGAGAGACTTGCTTGCGTGGGCGGTCAGCTCCCTGACACCTCCAGTCTGTTAGCTGTGCAAACAATCTCCTTGGGGCTATGCCAGATATACTCTGCCATGCAGGTAACCATATGTGCACCCAAATCCCTTCCAAACGTCCCCCTTGTATGTTCTTGTGTTCTTATAAATTACGGAAGGTAGGTGCATCAATGGCTATTAGCCAAGATGATCAGGGAATGCAACGCCATGCTCTGGGAGTCCCTAAGCCGCTGACTGCCAGAAACCAGGACTGGAACACAGGGATGGATCATTCCATTCATGCCCTGCTCTGTACCCCTGAAGCTTTGGTACGGGCCAATGTCTGAGACAGGATGTAGGGCAAGATGGACCATTGTCTGACCCAGTACGGCCGCTCCTATGTTCTTATGAGAGAGCACAGGATGTGTGTCTCCCGTGTACCAAGCAGCATCAATTCTGCTTCACTACATGACCTACATTGCTGAAGTTAAGCAGACTCCTATTAGAAATTTAAAGGTGCACATGCAGAAAAGAAAGTCATTACTAGAGCTGTTCGGGACTTTCCAGCTAAGCATTTTTTCACTGAAAAGTGCCTATTTGCCAAAACCAAAATGTTGGAAAGCCAAGTCTGGTTGCAACAAATTTCCCATCTCAAAAATATGTTGGAAAAAAGTTTTGAAATGGTTGAAATGTTTTGTTTTGACATTTTCAAAATGAAAACTTCTGTTTTTCCATTTTGAAACAACTTTTGATTTAGAAATTTAAGGTTTAAGAAAAGAAAGAAAAATTGGAATTGAAACAAAATGTTTTGATTGACTTGAACCAATTTCCCCCCCTATTTTAGTTCATGAATATTTTCAAGATTCTGACATTTCATCCAGTTTTGAGATAGTGAAAAATGTAGAACTCTCAAAAATATTTGAGGTCCCAGAAAAAATGTTCCCCACCCAGCTGTAGTTATACCAGTTACATAGTTACCCAGTCCCCTCATACAATAAATCTTTCTGCTAGTTTTATTGTAGATTCCATAATGTTGTTTTCTGATTGCCCAACCCTCTGCCCACCCGCTGACCTGACCACTTACCTTGCGTCTCCTCACACAAGTTCCTGAAAAGGTTTGCAACAAAGAAATAGGCAATTCCTTCTCTCCCCGGCCTCTCCTGGACTTTAATAGCTATAGAAAGTACATACTCCAGTTAGTGCAACTGATCAGGCAACAATGGCTTAACCCACCTGCCCTGTGCCAACCTACCAAGGCTTCTGTAGGCTATGCCTGAAACACAGGGGTTCTGGAAAGTTCAGGGGTTCAGCAATAGGTTATGGAGCCTTTTGCCTCTAGCTCATTGATGTTGAATCTGCCTCCGATATGTAGTGACCGAAAGTCGTTATGCTCTGCTGGGTGTTTTTGTGGCCTACTTGGAAGTTGTTGGCAGTGGCCGCTCTTTTCCCCTAGTGGACGGGTGTTCACATTGCCAAAATGAGCATCCCAGCGGGGTAGAGTGGATAGCTTTAGTGGGAGTCTCAGTGCGGAGGGTAAGGAGTGAATAGGTCTGAACAACTGAGGTACCCTTTTATGGCCCACTAGGTGGTCTCCTCAGGTCAGGCTTAAGGTAGGTCAAAGTGCCTGGGGGAGAAATGCCTGGGCCCGGGCTCACTGCCCCTATCCGTATACCTGTTCTGTGACTAGAAGGATCTGTGGGTGAAAACCTGGGCTCACTGAAGTCAAGGGTAAAACTCTCATTGACTTCAATGGGGTCAGGATTTTACTCTACCTATTTGTCCGTCTAGGTTCCTATGTGGCCCCCATTACCCGAGAATCTGAGTGCCTCCCACCGTTCTTCACCTGACATCTTTCATCAGTGTTAACTTCATTTAAGAGTGGGAGGAGAGGAGGGAAATGAAAATTATATACCGTCTTGATTCCACGGCACCGTACGGTATATCTTTAAAATTTAAATCATCACCAGCAGACTAGGAACAGTTTCCACAAGTAGTCACAGACCCAGCCATTAACATAATTCTCCCTTTTATTCCTCATCACTCCAGGACTGTGTGCTGTATTCTAAAGCCTTATTTGTTTTATCCGTACTTCAGTATTTTAAGCTTGTACTTCTCTGGCTTAAAAAAAAAATCAATTTTTATCACGTCCAATTTGATATTCATCTGTCCCTCTCCGATTTTTCCCCCCTTTACCATAATTTTGGCTTTTTTTTTTTTACCTCAGAGAACATTGAGAACTCTGTCTTCAGGCTTCCGGATTAGACAGAAGACTGATAGGATAATGATGATAGTATGTTAAATGCTATCTATGTAAATCAGCTCCATCAATGGATACAAGATGCAGCTACATTAGATCCCTTTTTGACATACATTTTCATTTTTTAAGGAAGAGAATATTGGATTGTTATTAAGCTACTTTAGAAAAATCTTTGCATTACCAGGCACATTACTATTGTGCATAAAGTCATATTAAATTTTGGGATGATGTACAACATCATTTTCTTTTAAAGGCTGCTTTTAACCTCATGGTACCTTCTTTTTCACTTCTGCTGAGGGTTTTGTTTATGATAACCAGTGACTGGGGAGGGAAAGGGATATTCTTTATTATGCTTTATGCTTCTTGGAGTAGATAGATCTGAATTTGTGCCTGTTGTAAGAAACAAGCTTTGGCAGAAGCAAAAAATTGCTGTTACAACGCGTCTGTTTCAAATGCCTGGGAAAATAGTCAGATTCCCAGCAGACACCCTGAAACTCAAACTCAGACTCTGCTGGACCAAAGGGTGGGGGAAAGAAGTTGCAAGATCAACGACCCACTCCCTGGAAATGTCCTGCCAACAGACCCCCTCCCACTCAGATTTCTTTGTTTCGTTACTGAAACAAGATACTTTAATGTTCCCCTTTGCTGAACTCAGAAACGAAGGAACAAAATTTACTTCTAACAGATCAGAGCTTCAGCTGATGAGTGTCCGTGTAACTCCATTAAAATCAATGGAGATACACAGGGCCGGGGCCCCCATTTAGGCAAACTAGGCGGTTGCCTAGGGCGCCAAGATTTGGGGGCGCCAAAAAGCAGTGCCCCCAATTTTCTTTACAGCGTTCCTATGCCCCCTCCCCGAGCGCGGTCGTGGCTCCACTTCTGCCGCCTCCCAGGCTTGCAGAGCCAATCAGCTGTTTGGCGCCGCAAGCCTGGGAGGGGAGGAGAATTAGAGCGAGGGCGGCGTGCTCGGGGAGGAGGCGGAGCAGAGGTGAGCTGGGGTGGGGAGCTGCCGCATGGCTCCGGGGGGCAGGGGAGCTGCTGCGGGGGGTGGGGGGCGGGGGGTGCCTCCGGGCAGAGGGGGGGAGCCTCAGGGTAGAGGCGGGGGCGGGGAGCTGCCGCAAAGTGGAAGTTTCGCCTAGGGCGCGAAACTTCCTTGCACCGGCCTTGGAGATACACTGATCTACACCAGATCAGGATATGGCCCAATTAAAATATACCAGTAGATAATTAAAATTAATCTTTAGCCTGACACCAAGTCAGGACATTTTCAACTCAAAAGAATGATATTTTTTTTGTAAAGGAAGTAACGAGTGTCTGAAGAAAAGGGATTATGATGGAAATCTCTGGAAATATAACTGGAAAGAAGGTAGAAAATAAAGGCATTACCATTTAGTACCTACGTGCTCTAAAAGTAGATAAATAAAAATATCATCCCATGGCCTCGATGTTTCCATTGTGATTATATAGTCGTAGGTGACGTTTAATTACTTTGACACATGCATTCAATTGATCTAACAGCTAGTGAACTGAATGCTCAGATTAATACAATTTCCCAGTAGGAAATATTTGTTAGTAACAGTGTGTATGTGTTGAAACTGGGCCTCAACCAAAACCGCATTTCTGAATCCCCAGATCTTTAGATCTGAATCCACACTTTGAAGCCCCAATCCATTAGACAGGTAGAAATACATGCACCAGCTATACAGAGTGTTTGCTTGCGTGCATACACTCACAGAGTGAAATTATTAGCCTGTTGATGCTGTTGTGTCAGAAGGGATGAGAGTTTGAGTCACATTGAAGGAATACGGGTTTTTTTTTTAAACATGATCTAGATGGCAAAGTTCACATTTAATAATTTTGGTAATAAATGGCAACCTAAATATGTCTGGAATGATTTAGTACCTATGAACCATGGAGCTGAAAAATGTAGATGAGGCTAATTAACCAACTCCCCACCCCCACAGCACTCCCCAAATGTGCTCTTGTTTCTGCTGTTTGTATGCTAATACCATATGTTCTGAAGTTTTGGCATCACTTGGCTTATTCGGTTCCATGTGTCACATCTTTAACACAGATAAGTAGAGACACTGAGCCTGCAGAGCTCAATAGCCAGACAGATTCAGAGTGAGCAACACGGGCATCGAGACAAGCCGAGGTCAGAAAGAGCATTCGCAGAGACATAATGCGCTTCACTGTTCCCTCTTTATAAAGCTCCCTGTTGACTGTTTAGCCACATGGCACCGTCCCTGTTCTTACCACAAACCTCATTATAATGCTCAGAGCTGAACCAGGCCCCCAAATCCACTGCAGAATGTAATGGATTTCTGATGTATCCTTATTTGGGCCCAAACTGCGCAAAGTGTACATGGATGTAGTTTTGTACGTGGCCAAGTTATGCATGCCGAGCACCTGAAAAATACATACGAGTTGGGGGTGCAAAGGTGTATGTACATGAAAATTCCTGACTTCTGCATGTGCAAGACAGTGTTTTGCACCCACAACTCAGGCAGGTGCAACTGTGTGTACACACTTTTTCATGCTCATGTTTCTAAAATGGAGGGAAAGGGGTTGCTTTTTGTTCCTTTCCAAAGCCTGAAAGAAGGACACATTGTCAATGATCTAAATCCACTTCTCTGGGTAAATCTTCCATTACTAATAATTCAGAGTGGGATTTCCAAAGGAACCTATGGGAATTAGCTACTTGATTTCCATTTAATTTCAATAGGATTTGGGTGTCTAAAGACCTTTGGCACTGTTGAAAACCACAAATTTAAAAGCATCTACAGTGGCTGCTTCTTAACCTAGCAAGAGGGGATGAGATGGTATTAGTGTCACTTCTCCATCAAGACGTTCAATATCTGTAAGCAGGTAACTTACCATATCTGGCTAATTGTCTGACCCAGGTAAGCAGATGCCTGAATCACACTTTGAGAAAAAGTATTTATCTCATTAGCATTCAGCACCACTGCCAGAGAAGGGAGGCAAAGCAAACCCAACAGAACACATGAAGGAAAGGAGATAAAAGAACAGGGACAAGGGGATGGGAGAGAGAGTTTCTCAACTCTGCTGTGCATTTTCTCTTTTGAAAGGATCCCCTGCCTGGTCCGAACCCCTGCTCAGCAAAGGTGAATGAGCAAAGGCACAGATACATCTGGCACGCAGATGTGTGGTACGCATTTGCCAGATAGGCAGCAGCAGCCAAATTTGTTGATCACCCACAGTTGTTGCAGAAAGCGAAAGGAGAGTATATTGATGTTAATTGGGACTTAATCCTCCTGACCGACGAGTGCACCCTTGAGTCAGAGCTATTCCCCGATTTCCCCCTCCCATTTTGCTACAGTGCAGGCTGTGGTGCTGGAACATTTTTAGTAGTGGGGGTGCTGAAAGCCAGCCCCCTTACCCCTGTCCGCCCCCCTCCCCCCCCCAAGCTGGGAGAAGGCTTGTGTCTCTGGGAGGGAGGGACCTGGACAGGGGTAAGGGGGCCGAGGCCTCATCTGGGGGTGGGCGTGAGGCCAGGAGCAGAGCCCCAGGCAGGACCGGGACCCCACGTGCGGGGCCAAGAGCACAGCCCCGGCCGTGGGGCAGAAACACTCCCACGAAGCAATGGGCTGGCAGAGAGAGCAGTGGTTATTGCTCAGAGAATTCTGCAACCAAAAAGTCCCCCTATGTTAGCTCAGTTGAGCTATCTGGCAAGCTCCAGGTCAGTCAATGGAGAAAGCCCCGTTCAGCTCAGCTCACCCCGGCAGAACAATGCTGCCTGCCTTAGAGGTAAATCTAAATCCTCCATGGGCCCACTCAAACGACGTGAGGCTGAGAAACACCAATGCGCAAATGTGTTCCCTACCCCAAGGTGGGGCAGTGGGGAGAATCTTTGGCTGGCAGACGGGTCACAGGATCCATGACACTGCAAGAAGATAGCTTTGCTGGCTTTACACCAGCCAAGGACTTCATCTCCTGTGCTCAGGGTCGGATGCCTGTTTGAGGTGCCAGTGCAAAAGGGACTTAGACTGGACCAAAGATCTGGCTCTGAAGTTCCAGCAAAATGTTGCGTCCTTCCTCTCCTTGGCCAATGTGCTGGGTAAATGGAAAAATCGTAGGTGGACATGCAAGTGCATCACCTAATCCTCCTCAGATTTTGGAGTGTCTACTTCAGTAGATTGTGTTTTCAAGTACAGCCTGTTTCTTTTTTAAAATAAAATAAAATAAAATAAAACCCTAGCTATAATAGCCTTAATTGTAAACCAGCTTCTGTGTTGTCAGATTGGAACCTAATTAATCATTGGCTGTAGCGGGGAATTGATGAATTGCTTTGCTGTTCTTTTGCTAGTATAAATCTTTGATTTAGTGATTACTGCTCTTTGATTTATTGTTTACTATGCTGGTAATCAATATTTATGATGAATGGTTAATTTTAAGTACCACCCATTTTGCAATATTTTATATAGATATAGATATATTTGTATGTATAAATGAATGCATAGTATATATTTCTAATTATCCAGTGTAGGCAGAGGTACCTCTTTCCCCACCTCAATATACTAATTGCATCTTTCTCCTCCCCCTTACGCTGGTGTGAACCAGGAGTCACCCTATTGTAGCCAATGGAAGTATACCAACGGAAGCCCATGTTAGAGAAGAATCTAGCCCTGAGGTTGGTTTGTTGGTTTGTTTTTTACAGTAGGAAAAAATAACATGAAAAAGAGGCTCACTGTTGAAATGATCTCACTTTTAAACTAAAACCAGTAAGGGGCCCGCTCCTTCCCTGGTGTAAATCAGTATCGCTCCATAGCCCCATTTTTTGTCCATTCCTTGTGCATCCCTCTCTCTTTCAAGCCCTTCAGTTCAATGTGAATATGATCTCAGGATTATTACACAGGAGCCTGACTGTCTGCAGTCTTTCAGAATTAGAAACTAATTGTAGGATAAGAGCTGTATATAATTCACTAGCTATGGATTTGTTATCCTGCTTTCAGAAGTTTCCCCCCCCGCTGGCTGAGCATGGGTTATGGTGAATAGGGTGTGGGGGGGGGCAGCGGCCTACTCTGGACTTGTACAAATTTAGAAGCCCTTTGACAAACAGCACCTTTTCCTTTACCTAGAGGAGGAAGCTTGGAAACACCTTTGCTTTGGTCCTGTGAAATGTTGAGTAAACATGTGACTAGGCAGAACTGCTCCCAGTCCTGGAGGCCAAACCATTTCTTGAAAGACCATAGAGCTACGATTCACCCAATGGGCACAAAGAGGTCTATGTAGCATCTTCTCTCTGCCTTCCATGTGGACAATAGAGCTCTCAGTGGAACCCCGTCCCCCCCCCCCCACCACACACACACCGCTACCAAAAACGGAAACAAATGGAAAGACTTCAGTAGGTTGCCGATTTCTGTTCATAAATACTTCCAAGAGTGGGCAAAACCCTTGCAGCTCGTCAGTCGATGCGCTCCACAACCACACAGGACCGGAGGAAGACTGAGATCTGGTACTCATTATGCAATACATTTTTATGCCCACTTGGGCTGCGCCTTGGTTCACAGTTTGATTAGTTTGTGAACCTCTGCTCGTGCTCTCTGAGGCTAAACTAACACAGCTGTCTGCACAGCCAGGAATCCAGCAAACCTCCTTCCCCACTACAGCAGGCCCCTGTGCTCTGGTTCCACCAGCGGATGCCCTCCCCTCCAATCAGGACACAGAGCCTCCCTCCCCTTTGGTTCAGGCATTTCCAGGGGTATCTAGGGGCTTGTTGTGAGTACTAAGGTGGGATGTGAATCCAGACATAGGGGGCATAAGACAGTCTTAAGTATGTTGAGTTTACACCCCCCAGCAAACCAGAGTTAGTCGTTCAAGCCCAGACACAGCAAACGGCAGTGTTTACTTTGTTAAAACCTCCAGGCAGCTTGATAGGAAGGATGGTTTTGTGGTCACGGTGCTGAACTGGGACTCCGGAGACTTGGTTTCAACTCCTAGTTCTCCCACAGGCCTGCTAGCTGACCTTAGACAAGTCCCTTCCCCATCTCTAAAACAGGGACATAAATCATTTCTTTTCCCACTCTGTTTCTGTCTCATCGATTTAGATTATAAGCATTTCAGGAGTGTCTTGTTTTAGGCGCAGGTAGATGCACTTGTGTGTAGGTGCAGCGCTTAGAACAATGGGGCACTGCTTTTGCATAGGGTGAGAAGAAGTCCTGATACAATCGGGACTCTCCCGATATTTACCTCTTTGTCCCATGTCCCGACCAGAGTACAATCGGGACGTCATTTGTCCTGATATTCAGGTGAGGAGGTGAGCAGTGAGGAGAGCAGTGGGGGTTGGGGTGAGGAGGCGAGCAGTGGGTGGAGGGACTGAGGAGGGACACAGCAAGCCAGCGGTGGACAGAGGGGTGAGGGTGAGGTCTGAGCATGGAAGAGGTGGGACCTGGGGGGAGTGGCGATGGAGCCTGGGGCAGGGGTGGAGACTGGGCGGAGTGCGGGTGGGGCCGACGGTGCCCCAGTGTGTCCCGATAGTTTACTATTGTGATCTGGTCACCCTAATCTCACATGAGGCCTCTAATCACTACTGGAATTCACTTAATAACAAGCCAAACCCTGCCAGGAGCACACACCTCTCTGTGTTTGCCTTTAAACACTTCACTGAGTACAATATCTCCTTTTAACCCCATGAGAGCTGGACCTTTGGCCACAACACACTGGGCCAAACCCTCTGATGATGTAAATCAACACAACTCCATTGGCTTTAACAGAACTGTGCCGGTTTGCACCAGAGGAAGAGTTTGATTTCATGCCATTTATTTGTACATTCCTAGGCCAATGATTTTTTTTTTAAATACTCTACTAGTTTAAATTCTTTTTATGTCTTCCCCCACCCCCACCCTCACAAAAAACTAAACACTTGTCTGGGAGCTGAATTAAGACAGAGGTTTCTTGATTGTTTCCTTCATCAGTTTCAGCTCTCCCTCTCCAAACAGCTGAATAGCCCCCAAGTTCCATGGTGTTTATTTTGTTGCATAGATTTGTCCAAGAGTTATGACCGATGTTCTTCAGATATTGATATGCTAGTACTTAGAGGAAAGCCATTCATCTGCCCCTGTCTCTCCCCCAAAGCCCGGATTTCCTTGATTGCAAAGCAAGATACCACTGCTCTCTTGACTTTAAAGACTCTGGGAAGAAATGCGTGCTCTCTCTTCAGCCTGCTACAGCTCCCCATGATGATGGACACTTAATTTTTTTCTCCTTCAGCTTCCTGTCGATGGGCTGGCAAACTCCATGCGCGTCTAGATGCCTGGGAGTTTTACAGCTGAGGAATCAGGAGGCTCCACACTCCCTTGGGGAATATCATTTCCGCCCCTTTGCTTTTGGGTCACAAGTAGAGCCCCACCATCCTGATGCATTTATTTCACTTCCCTTGATGTGGGCCTGATGCCCATTGACGAGGAATGTCAGACTGAGCCTGGCTCACACGCTGGCCGAATCTGGGAAAGCAGCTGAGGCCTTTTGATTACCTGTATTGTGCACTTGCATTGTGCATTGATTACATTGATTGCTGGGGTGGAAGAAGAGGTGGGTACTGTACGGTGCTCCATCCAGTGGAGGAGGGAGACACAAATGGCTGAACACAGGCAGCCTTGCGTGCAGTAAGAGGTAGGTGACCCGTTGCGCCTGACAGGACAGCTGCACAAGCCATGGGTACATAAAGTTGAAGGAGGGAAGAAAAAAATGGGAACAGAGTAAGAGAAGCTTTTGCAGTAAGAAAAACATAATAAATCCACGAGCTACCCATAGCCCTGGGGTTTTATGACCACAAGCAGGCATGAGGGAATGACTCGAATTTAACCAAAGCCGATAATTACCTGGCTGAGATCAAAAGCTTAAGTAAGGGAGTATATTTATGATGCACCTTACAGGATATGTTTCAACTTTCTGGGTCTTTTTTTTTTTTATTAATTGGTTTGATTAAATAGATTTAAAGAGCCTGGGTAGAGACTCCTAAATCATACTCCATATTGATCTAATGAAATACTCAATAAATTTGCTAATATGGCTCCTTTGCTTTGTGCAGTCTGGAGGGAAATGCCACTCTAAACGGTGATAACTCAACGTTGAGCCTCTGTAGTGACTCCGGAGAGCAGGGAGGATACTGGGAAGAAGTCTCTCCTGTGATTTGCAGGAGCGCTCCGAACGTTTAACACCTGTTTTCAGTTCTGCCTGCCCAATATGTTTCATGCCAGGCTTTCATATCAATTTCCCATCATACTGACCAGCCCCTTTGGTGACTGCTACATTTGATGGATTGTTCACCAGCTCACAGAAGTGAATGATAGTTCACGAGACAGCTTGGAAGGTACCTTCCAGAATCCAGACCTGAACTGTATTTCAGAGGTCTCTGCTTTATAAATACACCGAGATGCGTGGTCTAAATAAAAGATACCCTCAACAGGATGAATATAGAACATACAAAAATATTCCTTTCTGATGCAGTAAATTGAGGATAATCAGCTGGAACGTTTGCAGCTCCTCAGAATCTGTTCATCTTTGCTATGGTTTATCTCGTATCATAATGGAAATGAGGAGATTGGGGGAAAAAGGTAAACCCTCCTGCGTACGTCAGTCTCCAAGTACACGTCTATAAAGCTGCCACATCATCCTTCTTCAAATCCCTCCTTCAATCTCAATGCCCACAACAAACTTGTTCCCCAGATTAAGAGAAGAGCCCCCACTGTGAACTGCAGTTTGTAGCATCCTACAGAGGACAACAGCAACCGAACTGACAGTCAGCAGTAGCTAGAGACAGCAAGTTGTGCTAGAGACTGTCTCTGAGACGGGACAGCCTGAGATGCAGATGTTGTACAGTATTTCAAAGTCTATAAGACCCTAACACTTTGGGCAAACCCAGAATGCTGGCCCCTCCAAGGGCCTCCATAAATCATATAGAAATGTGCCGCCTCTTTGCCTTCCGCTGAACTATGCTCCAGGATTCTAGACTTTGGAAATTAAATCACAGTGGCACATTGTTGTTTCCTCCTGCTGAAAATTAGGGTTAGGGTCTGTAGTAAAAGCAAATGCAGAGGTTTGCGGAGGTTGCAGCAAGGAAGTGTTGGTGGGGCGAGTAAAATTCTCTTTCCTCTGCTCAGAACTCCCCCTCCCTAGACTGGGCAAGCAAACAGTTCTCCCCCACAGCTCCCACTCCTCCTTAGCTAGCATGGTGAGAGCTTCCCCTCCGGGGTCAATGACTTTCAAACCATGGTGGAGGCACAATGCAACATACAGTGGTTATCGCAATGCCTGCCTCAGCTAGAAGGCAGGTCTCTCCACAGTGTCCAGCAGATCCTGTAAGAAGGGCTCCCTTGCATCCACTACTAGCAGATGGGGTAGGCAGATGCTCTCCAGCTTCAATGTGGTGAGACACATCTTTGCGTCTTCCTGAAACTCAGTTCTCCTTGTTGGAAACCGCTCAGAGGAGGACAGCAGAACACCTATGTGAAGCCTAGAGGTTCTCCAGAAGCACAGGTGTTGCATTGGCCCCTCTTCCTATGGATGAATTCCATCTGGGGTGAATATCCTATTGAGAAAACTCAGCCAGATTTCTCAGCACCACTGGAGCAAACCTCTGAGAAATGGGTGCATTTCTCTGACCCCTTAGTTTATTTTGTGATGGCCTGTTCTCTCTGCCCCATTTGCATGCTGTTTAATAGGTACACTCCAACAGGATCACCTCACCACTCCTTTCAAATTATTCTTGCATGCGTCATATTTTTATCTCCACTGTGTCCACCTCTCTAGCTCCCTTCAGAGGTCTGCAGGTGGCACATAGTTTTTCTGTTTTGCAGCAGGCATCGGGAGCAACTCCAGCAACGTCAGTGGAGTGTGAAATCCGTGCAAGTGAGAGTGGAATAAGGCCCACAGCTCTTTATGTATCTAATGCCACATTCATTTTTTGAAAACCAAGCCCTTTCAGTTCCCACACCTCCAAGTTCAGTGATGCCCAGATACTCTGGTGATGGGCATATTAAAAATATACAGATAGACAGAAACACCTACTGATATTTGATCAGATACTGAGAAGTGTTTTAAAATATTTCTCCAAAAATGCACCAGTGGGGTCTTGAATTTCCAGTATTCAGTACATTCAAATTGACAAGAAAATGTGCAACATACAAAGAAAACTGAGAACATTATTTTTTAAACATGTGGCTGAGAAAGCACCAATGTGAAAAACCAGGGCTCTCTCCATAAATTTACACAGGGTTTGTCCTGCAATCTGTCTGACCCCTTCCCCTCCTTACCATTCCCTTTATATTCCTTTCCACTCTCACCTTTTCCTCCATCTGTCTTTGAGACGAAAGTGATTTTTAACTATAAACATAACTCCTAGCAAAGATAAAGAGGCCATTGGTTAAGTATTTACTAATGACTGGGAAAATCGAAACCAGAGAGAGCCAGGAAAGAAGTAAGATAGGAAGACGGCTCTAGATCAGCACAGCATGGACAGAGATAAATACTGTTTGAAACTATGAACCCTTCCCCCAAATAAAAAATAAAATTAAAAAAATTTAAAATGCCCCAGTGGGTAAAAACGTATATTACAGAACAGAATCCTACATCTTCTCAGTCTCCCTTGATGGGATCTGCACTCACATGCCTTCCTGAATCCTGCAAACTGCTTGATGTTTTTTCCTAATAGAAAACAAAAGCATCTAATAGTTTTGTTTGGATTTTTTAAACTTAGAAGTCTTATTAATTTATCAAGAGCACACTCTTTGCCTGTGACCTGCACTCTTACAGCAGACTTCCCATATACCTGGGAAGCAACATGAAGTAAACTACAAAGCAATATCTCTGCTCTGCTGATAGAGTGAAAACGGCAGATGATTTGCTAACCGTTTGCGATGAAATGGTAGCAATATTTGCAAACTACAGTCTCACCACTTACCGACCCCTGAAAATGGGTGCATATTAGATACTGTCATAGTAAAGTTATCCTGTAGCTGTATTCTCAGCACTAGTGGCTCAATCACAGTCTTCCATCTCCCCACCTACATGCCAAGAGCAGATTATTCTTTCCAGGAGCACAATTAAACTACTTGGGGTCGGGTGGACTGTTCCCATTGCTGGGCCATGAGTGGACATGCACAAGAATATGGACTCTCTAGGGGGCTTAAGACGGTCAGTGGCGGTCAATATGAGAGAAGCCCAGTCTAGGGTGATCTCTCTCATCATTGCTGCTTCAACTGCTGCTGGAGGAAGGCTCTTTCCTTTTGAGCGGTGTCACCTGTATAACTACTAGCACCAATGGAATTCCAGGGGGACAAACCCCTTTAGTTCCAGGCAGAACTCCAGAGCCTCCTCTGTTGATCTTGCTACGGAGGGACCTGCTGTGGAAAACTTCTGCCCTGCACTCTCTACCTGCCCAAGAGATTTTCTGCCTTGTGCCTTTGAGAACCTAGTAGCTGGAATCTGGCCCACAGTGAAAACCCCATGCAGTGACCTGAGTCCCCTTGGCTAATCCCTAGCTACTCACTTATATGTGGAGATTCCTAGCACGGAGGAGAAGAGCAGATGCTTAGCACATGCTTCGTGGCTTTCTAAGCAAAGATCTTTCAAACATTTGTCAATGGTGTCAAGTGGAACAAATGTAAAATGTAAGGAATTGCTGTCAACCATTTAGTCTGGAGTGTAGAGTCCCTGCTTAGGTGGGATGTGGAAAGAGACAGAGGATGTTACATCACTCAGCGTGTCCCCGATCTATTCCTGGTTCTGCTGCTCCTCCTCTTTCCCACTGCATGCCGGGCAGATGTCCCCCCTATATTAACGCAGGCTTCTTCCAGCAGATGTTTCTATGTGTTTAGCATCTTCCCCGCTACTGCCATTTCTCCACTACACAAGCAGCAAACTTCAGAGCTCTCATCCTCTTGCTCTAGATATCAATACCCCACACTAATGATGATGTCTTTGAGTCTCTGCAGTTGGTGCACGGGAGCCTTTGCATCCCCTATTTCCTTCTGCTCTTTACCTCTCTAGAGGAGCCAGGGGTAACAAGGTCAAAAAGGTGTATCTGAGGTATATGCATTAGGAGCAAAAGCAAAGATGCTGCCCTGATGCTGATGGCACAATTCCTATTGAGGTAAATGGCAGTAGAGTTGGACCCAAAGTGATGTCATCTTTGACCTTGGGATCCATTCCAATGAGACGGAGAGATTATAGGTCATGTTCTTTTCTTACTACTATCACTGGTTTTAGCTGAGCTACTCCTTATTCACAGGGGTAAGCAAGGGGAGAACTGGGTCCTGAACTTTCATGAAGCACAAGTCAGAGGGCTTTTAAAAATGCTATATTATTATTATTTTTCTGCCGGTGAAACTCAAGCTCCGGGGGAAAAAAAACCCAGAATATTGAGTTTACAAGGCAGTGTGCAACTTCTCAGCACATGATAAAACTGGGCTGCTTCTGACGGGTAAATATGGCAAAGGGCAGGCCCAGAAAGAATCTGCAAAGTTATCTGCTGTCTGCACCTAAAAGAAAAGGGCACTGAGAAGCTCGAGCCAGATCTCAGGGTGTTTGTATGCTGCGCGCTTTACCAAGGGATAGAACACCTATGTGCAATTCAGTCTGGAGGAATTCCACGGCTTGCCTGTGATAGAAGCCAGGAGCGGCAATCAGCCTGATTCACTATGTATGCTCCTGCTGTTCGCTAATGAGGGACGCACAGCGAACGGCACACTTTGGACTTGATCTGAATGAGAGATTTACCTGTGGAAAGCAATTGGGTGAGAGAAATTAAAGCAAACCAGGAAACATTCGCTTGCTAGCATGTTTCTCTGTTAGCATGGGAGCAATGTCCCTTTTTGCCTGGGGCAGTTTTGGAAGCTTAGCCATGAGGGGAAAAGCAATTGTTCCAGCCATTTCCCTAAACACCTTGCACTGGGCATTCAGACACAGCGGCTGTGAAGAGATACTGAAGTCTCCACTAATAAATGCAAGCAAACGAGGAGTTTCTCCATCCATGGGTAAGCTAGTCCTTACTTGTCAACCCAACTAACGGACTATATAGGGGGGCAGTTGAATCCCGCTACTTTGCTCTAATGGCTGGGGAGGGCCAGTGAAGAATCCTGATTAGTTACGAATTAGTGGGTAAGTGAAGAAACACACTGTTAAAAAGTCTATTGCACCGCAGTGCATGCCGGACCTGCTCCTCACTTGTCATAAATCAGAGTATGTCTCTGCATTGAAATCAATGGACATGAGCCTATTTGCACCAGCTGTGGATCTGGCCCACTGGGTTCATTTGTTATGCAGGTATCCTTTGAATTTGAATTGTTTCGCATGATCCTTTATAGCATGCTCGTACTCTAGTGTGTTTTGCTTGGGTCTTGGTGGGAGGAGATCTCAGTTCAAGGAAGGATGGTTCAGTGGTTATGGCGCTTGGACTTGGGAGACGGGTTTCTTGGCTCTGACATAGATTTTGACCATAGGCAAGTCACTTAGGCCCAGATCCAGAAAGGTATTTAGGCTCCTAACTTCAATTGATTTAATAGGCTATTTAAGATTAAATATCTCTGTGAAGCTTAGTGTCCCAGTGCCTCAGTTTCCCATGTGTAACCTGAGTATAATGGCACTGCCCCATCTCACAGGGGTATGTGAAGAGAAACCCATTTAAAGATGATGAGGTGCTCAGATCCTACAGTAACTACTTAAGCTTGTTTCTGCCAGTGCTGTCTTTGCTGAGAAGTAGGGGGAACCCTCCTGGTTTTCCTGAGAGGGTTTTTGGGTTTGCAGACTAGTGCACTGGGAATCAAGGAGTTTATTACCGAACCTGGCTCTGCCTTGGTTTTGACTGATACAAAGCTGTGCTTGGCATGGAAAATACAGAAATCAGTGTTAAAATAACAGGAAATCGCCCACCATAACCACACCATTCAGGGAATTCAGAACTAAGTCAGGAAGTCCCCTTCATTCTTTAATTCACAGTCTTGTACCTAGAGACTGTACAGCATTCACATGATTCTACTGGCAGCAAGGTCTGGAGTAGACCAAAGCCAATTGAATTGTTCATACCACTCGTTATATGGGAGACTTCCCAGAGGCTTGTGCTTGGTCTGCGTGTCCTTCATTCCCTGCACAATGTCAATGCACCCAGCCCATTAGCATTATAAGGTCGGTCCAGATCTGTTACTCACTTCTGCAGACATCTTCTTGGCTCCGTAGGCATGAGTAGAGAGTGAGCAGAATGGTTAACACTTCGTCCTGCCTCCCGGTGCACTACGGTCTTGCGCTGCAGAAACATGAACATTGGGCAGGGCTATCTGAAGCAGCTTTTTTTCAAAGCATATCTCTCCATCCAGACTCCTTCATGGGGAAGCCTAGGCATAACCAAATTTATTCTCCCCCACCCCCATTCCAAATGAAGCCTTCTCTTCATGACTTTACTCAAAAATGTGGCCGGAATCAACACATCCCCAAATGTTCGCTACTTAATATAGCTTTAACTGGCTTAACTGATACAAGGCATTTTTAGAATAACATTAACATCTGGGCTGACCCCACCTCCCTCCCAAGCTTCAGCCTGTTGTTAATTAAAAGAGGCAAGTTATAAACCTCAGGAAATGGCAGCTGACCCTTAACTATGAATGTAATGCTATAATAATATGCAGTAAAAGGAAGGCATAGTCAAACTGCTGCCTAAACCACTCCTGGAATGATCTTTTTTCTTACCACAATACAGGCTTGCTGAAGGAAGTGGGAATATAGCCTCCCCCTACCCCCTCACCTTTACAGGCTTCCTATCCAATTGCAGGAAGGCAGTTCAGTAGGTAACATTTTCCCCCACCAAGAAAAATACCCCAGCATGATGTCAGGACTGGAGTCCCTGTGCTGCTGGAGCGGCCGGCTGTCTTTTAGGTGAAATATCAAACCACGGTCTTGGCCTCTTGCAGCCGTTTAAGTTCCCCTCACACTCTTTGCCAGGATAGAGATGGTTTAACCCAGATGTCCTGGCAAAATATAAAGGAATTTTGTTCTGCCAGCCTACTTTGCCCATGCAGTGTCACTGAGATACTGGATTCTTCAGCCGTTAAGGTGATATTTTGTTTTACCCACCCACAAATGGTACTTTCCGTGTGTGAAGCGTGAAGGGACTGGGGAAGCAAAATCGCTACCCTGTAACTTGAGTGCAGGACCAGCCCTCAGCCCCTCCATGGAGGAGACTGCAAATGCTACTTACCGGTGGTGTCCAGGTCACTGGATCTGCATCACAGCACGTGCAGCAGGCTGCTGCTTGCTATGCCCCTAAAACCCGTGCACCAGCCGGTTGGGGGCCAGCATGATGCTTTCCCTTGATGGGCAGGGCATGTGGAGACTCTATGTGCGGCAGAAACCACCCACCATAGAGGGCAAATGCAGGGGTGAAATGGCAAAAGCCTTATGTGGGGCTCGGGGGCGGGACTCCGGATACCCCGTTGACTTCTCTGTGCTGCCACAGACTCTGCGTGTGACCTCGTGCAAGTATCTCAGGCCAGAGACAAGGTAGGTCTAGTATTCTGGGACTGACACGGCTATAACAACACTGCATGCATCTCTTAAGCCATAGTGTCAAAGTTATTTGGGTGCCTAAAGATGCAACTAGTGGGATTTTTGAAATCACCCACACCAGTGGTTTTCAACCTGTGGTCCACGGACCCCATAGGGTCCACAGACTATGTCTAAGATTTCCAAACAGGTCCGTATCTCCATTCGAAAGTTTTTAGGGGTTCGCAAATGAAAATAGGTTGAAAACCACTGGCCTAGATGTCTAACTCCCATTGAGTCTGATGGGAACTAGGGGCCTAGGCAATTTTCAGACCCAAATGTTTAAGCTTTTCCTTTCAAAATGACTTTTTGTTTCAATTGTTTAAATGTCCTGTATGCTATATTATGAAATAGTATACAATAAAAGAATCAAACCCCATATGTTTGGATTGACCTGAAACAATTTTTTTCCCCTGGAATTTTTTTTTACTGAGAATATTAAAAGTTTCAGGTTTCTACTTGTAATCAGAACAAAAAAAAAATCATAATTTTTGAAATCTTGAAATCCTCCGTGAACCGGAATGTCTATGTTCCGCCGCGCTCTGGTCTTTGGTGCCTCCCTTCTCCGTTTGTGAATAGTGGGGTGCCAAGGGTAAATATAGGGATGTTCTGGAGATGACGACGTTGAAGGTTGTGAGGTAAATACACTAAAGATACCATGGTAATGAGGACCATTTAAGTAACTTAGATTGTGTAGTTCTTCATTCCTCTGACCCCTAGTTTCCTAAAAATGAGGCAGCAAGTAAGTTCCAGCAAGCTAACTAACTACTACTAGGCCAGCTTTGCAAAGTGAAATTAGTTTTGCGTGTCTAAATTCTCCCCACAAATACCAGCTTCTCGCTCAGATCAAACGCTTGTGCATGCAAATATCAGTTACATGCCTCATTTGCACATCCGGTGCACGTGGGCATAAATTAAGTGCGCGCAACTACCTGTATAAGTCCAGCGTTGCCAATCTGGCCCTTGTAGATTACATAATGAGCACCAGCCTCCTCTCACGGTACAGAGCAGCCACATGACGCAGGTTGTGTTTCAGTTGTGGATGCAGTACCTCTGTGTTAAGTCTGCAGTCAATTTGTGTTTACAAACTTCTGTGTTTACAATCCTTCCTCCAGCTGGACCCTCAGACTTGTCTCCCATTCCCATGACCAACCCAAGCTTTGCCTTAGCTGTATGCAGAGTGGGCTGGTATTCTATTCCCCGTCCACTCCCTTCTGGTGCTGGGTGGTCACCCACAGATGTCAGGAGGAACCAGGTGTCACAGGAGAGGTCTATCTGAGTCTATGTGAGTAATAAGTTAATAGATAAGGTGCCAGTAGTTGGCAATCAAGAACATGTAGCATAGCTCCCAGGTTTTTGTAGGACCAGTAAAATTTGTGCACTGCAAATGGCGTTTGGGCCTGCTCTTTACGTCAGCTGTTAACACGAGGTAACGGAACCCCCTCTGTAGTCTTTTTTTGGAAGGGCCTGATCCAGATCATTGCTTCCCGCAGTTCATTGAGGGGCTTTGGAAAAGGAATGTCCCCACCCCTTGGTAGTTTGAGCTGCTAAGCATTCCCCTGGTCTATGGCACAGTGGGGTAACTGGCGTCTCCACACCCTAAAATGGAGTGGGAAGGACAGCCAGTAGCCTCACCCTCCCCTGACCATGGCTGAGGTAAGGTGGAGGGAGGTTCCAGGGACGTTTGGGGAGTGGGTGGCTCCAGAATTCATAGAGTGCCCTGCAGAAATGCATGTGGAGTGAGAGTTCCTCTTGGAGCGGTGCTGGTCTGTATAGAAACCCAAATGGCAAAGAACAGCCCGGACGGTTGAGGCTTATGCGGCTGTGCTGATTTCACGCAGGGATCGTGCTGCCCACAGTTTGGGGGTGGGTCCCTAGAAAACATGAATGGAAAATGTGGCTGTCGGTTACATTAGAACCCCAACCACATACCTGGTGGCGCAAATAGATCCCGGAGCTGGCTCGGTGCAAAAGGAGGAGTTGGGGTTATTGAACGGCAAAACCCTTTGAATAGAAGCTGTAGGGTTCATTTCCTGTGGCCCATAAGCACCAAACCCAGCAGGGTTCACATGGCACTAAAGAATATACCCCATAGCTTGTAAACAAACAAAAGTACCGTTTGGACAGATACATTTCATGCTCTCTGTGAGCTGACAGACCCAGGATATGAAACCATGCAAGGCTGGGTTATGATGGATACGCCCCCTGCCCCTTTTCTGTTTGTGGCCTGGGAAAGGTCAACTTTTGTCCTCTAAAATGTGTCAGTGCTATAAATACAACTGCATAATTTATTGCAATTCACTCGGCTAATTCATTGCAAACTATTAATAAACCCTCTTGAAATGCAGTACAATGCGCTTCTGTAATAAACAAGGAAAATATTTGCTTGATTCAAACCACACTGATGATGTTAAATTAATTTTGGAGAGAGACATTTTTAAGGCCTACAGGGATAAACTGAACCAGCAACTGGACATGACAGTGCTTGCCCAGAGCACGTGTCGGAAAATGTTGGGGAAGTGACCAAACCTTTTTGTCAATGGCTTAAAGCTGAGATAAGCTCCTCGTGTTTAAATTGGCAATCCTAATAGCTACCTGAATCCAATTCAATTCACTGCAGCTTGACTTGGAAGGCAATCGGTGATACAGTGTTAATGCCAACTAATCTGATAAAAATTGACACAATGACAATGAGGAGCCATTAGTACCAGTGGCTTTTTATGTTAGTGTAAATCCATCGCGTTTTACAAGGTTCCGGGTGTGCTGAGAGGTGGAAAAATCTTCCTTTGGAACAGGGGAGATGAAGTGGTGTAACTGGCGAGGAAAACGCTCCCTGTCACCGGCTTGTGCCAAACATTGCTGCAGAGCCTGCGCGTGTTACATGGCAAAATTCATCACAACTAATTTCTATTTGCCGTCTATTAGGCTACATTGTTTTGTCCTCAATGTCAGGTTAAATAATGAACCTCTCGCAATAGAGTAAATTAACCTCCACTTTATGTTCATGTCATTGTCAAATGGAAACATCACTTGTACAAATGAAAAAGATTCATTAGTAAAGCTAATGCATAAGCTCCACTCCAGTAAAAGATAAGAGCGATTGAGGCGTTGTCATAATGCGGTGTCGAACCACCGGCTTGTTATTTATGATGCCTGCCATAATCTTTGGAGATTATTTTCAGCAATGGCAATTAGCACACAATGCATCAGGAACAATTATGGAACAATGTCTTAGCTTGACAGGTACGGCACACTGCTGCAGGCGAGCTATGATCCATGAGAAATTCAATCAAATCTGCATGCTGCAGGGAGTTTATTAATATTTCTCCTTCCGAGGCAGTTTGAAAGGCAGCTACGCTTGACCAGCCACCCAAAAATACTTAGCAGCGTGACATGAGTGCTTTCCTTGTTAGCATGCACCTGTTTGCACAGAGACTTCCTCTGACTTGTGCCTGATTAAGATAGTATCAGTGTGTTGGCTGTTTACTATAACAAGGAGCCAAGTGGGGCTTCTGCCATTTAGCCACTGTACTTAGTTCAGAGGGTGTTAATGTTGCTAAAGACATTTTGCAACCCAGGGGCCAGAACCTCAGTTGGTGTAAATACCCATCACTCGGTTGAAGTCTATGGGTCTGTTCTGTTTGGCGTAGGGGACCGCATTGTGCACAGTTGGGGGACGGTCCATTGTAAAGCAGGAATGGCAAAAGTGGCTTTCAGCTACACTCGTGCCCCAACCACGTACTCAGCTGCACAAACCGATCCCGGAGCTGGCTCAATGCGTAAGGAGGAGCGGGAGGCAGAAGAAAACTGCAATTGGGCAGCAGGTGTGGCCCGGTCCTGTGGCTCCCCAGATGGGGCTATGGGAATTACGAGCTCCTGCTCTGTAGTGGCTCCTGCAAAGAGCTAGCAAGGGGAGTGGGGACAGGGACATGGTCCCTGTGTAGTTTCTGAGTCTCTCGATCTCCTTTCTTCACGCCTTGTCGGAGGCAGATGTGCACAGGCCATCTAGCTACCTATTATTAATTTATAGATTTGCACTGGGGTTCATCTGGAGGCCCCTTGCCAGATTAGGGCCTATTGTAGATAGTAGGAGACAGCCCTTGCCCTGCAGAGCTTACAATATAGACAAGAAAGGCAATGGCTGGGAGGGGAGGAGGAAAGGATTATTATCCCAGTTTTTACTAGTGGGGAGCTGAGGTACGGGGACACCACGTGACATATGCAAGGTCACACAAGGAGTCCATGGTAGAGCCAGGAACTGAATTCCGGTTTCTCAAGTCCTACTCCAGGGTCTTCGCTACAAGGCCATCGTCCATCTCCCAACAAAAGAAGATGGAAAGGCTCTATCACGTGACTTGTTTTCAGTCACGTGTGTGAATCAAGATGAGCAAATGAAACAGCAATATGCTATGGTGCAGAAATACAGAAAACGCCAATGGCCTGAATTTCCGTAAGAATATCTTGCCCTTCTCTTTGGACGTTCTGGCCCCTTTGGGTCACAACTGGAACGGAGCCCTTTTGAAAAGTGGGCTATAGGGAGAGGATGGGCTGAATGGCTCTGAGGTGCACTGTTTCTGAGTTCTGTAGAGGCAAGACGCCTGATATAAAAATGTACCGGTGCACGGACTAGCATGTCAGACATAGGCATTCCAAAATTAAGGGAACTCATCCGAAAGGAAGGTTCTCTGCACTTAACTGTTTGCTCAGGCTTTTCATGACTACAAGCTATTCTGTTCAATAAAAACTGCTGCTTACTATAGCAACCGCCGCAACAGGTGGGATGGATAGGCAATGCCCCTGGCCTCTGAAATACAGAAAGAAACCCTGACCAGATTCTGCTCTCAGTGAAATCAGGAGTGAGTCCATTGACTTCAGTGGAGTGATTTACACCAGCGCACGAGAGGGCAGGAGTCGCCCAATGGATGTAACGGGAAATTCAGGGCATCACACATCTGATTCTGCGCCACAGGAGTCAACGGGAATTTTTGCAGGACTATCATCTGCCCCTGTTCTGATCAACAATGGCCCCTTCCTTTGCACAGCACCTGGGCAGATTATTTGTGTTTCTAGCAAAAGTACCTTGTGAGTGAGGGGGGCGGTGTACCTGCTGCTGTGACTCAGTGTACAAAGAAATGGGCAGACCGTGCTTCACAGCCCAGAAGCTCCCACCCCCATGCCTCTTTGTGGCTGCTCTTTAGGGTGTTTAGAGCAGCTTCTCTCTCAGTTTGGAGACAAGGTAGAATTATGGTGGAAAACTTCCATCTCAGGCTACTCATGGGTTGTCTGGCATAAATCTGCCGGCACCTGTCAGCCAACATCTGGATCCGGGTGTGTCCTAAGGGAGTCGTCCTGCTCAGGGGATGCAAAGGGTCCCAAAAGCAGTCCCAGTGCTGTTCCACTGCGCAAGATGGGGGCAAAATTTGGGGAGAGGCACAAAACAAGCACATGCCCTGTATGGTCCCAAACCCATATCTACGGGGATGCTTTGTTCAGCAGTACACAGAGGGTGCTTGAGGAGGGGTGGGGGAGACTTGGGGAGAGAAGGATTGACAGCTATGTGGATCCCCTTTGCCTTCCCTTCCCCACATATATATGTGTGTGTGTGTGTTTGTATGCACTAGAGACTAGATTCCTCCCCCATCCATCTCTGTGGAGTATCTCAGGTAGGAGCTGGGAAAGTACTTTGCCCCATATGCTTAGGGGATGCAATTTCAATTTACACCCACATATTATATTAATAGGAGGAGAGAAGCCTTTAGAACTTCGATACGGTTCTGGATGGATGGTGGGGGGAACCACCAGTTGCATTTAGTGGCACCAACCCTATTATAAAAACATTAGTCAGAGAAGAATAGTTTCTTTGTGCTTATTTGAACGTCATTTCCAATGGGAATGGGAAATGCAAAATAATGTTTGTGTTTAAAAAACATGATATGCCTTTTAGTCCCTAGGCCCCTTGCGCACAAACTCTTCCCTTCCTCTCATTTGGTATTTAAATGTACGGATGGTTTATGATGAGGGGCAGGGGGACGGAGAGAGCAGGACAAAGTGGCTTTAAGTCGCTCTTTTTTTGTGCTACCATCTGTTCCTTGGCTGTGGTGAAACGGAAGGCGCAAGAAAGTGGTTGATGCCATAACTTGCCAAGAGAAATTGAGGACGATCCCCAGAATCCCCAGGGAGGTGGGTTTGGCAGGAGGTGTCTCCTCAGCCCGGTCTAAAGCTGTGCAGAATTTTGGATGCATTTATTTTTTGCTTAGAATCAGACAGTATTATCTGAACTGGTGGTAGCACCTGGAGGCTCCAACCCCGCTGTGTTAGATACCCTACAAAGGCATAACAAAAGGCAGTCCTTACCCTAAAGATCTTACAATCCGAGTGTAACAAAACCAGAAAGATGTAACAAACAGCTGTAACAATGGGACAATTATGATCAGTTTAACTCTTCAGGCCTGGAAGTACAGTAGAACCCTATACCCAATTGAAGCAGTAGGAGGATTTTAGGTGGGCAGAGGAGAGTATAAATATTAGATTTCATATATGGCCGGGACACTGGATTTAATACCCCCACTTTTATAGAAAGCGTCTTGGGATATTTAAAGACCATTGGTAAACAGAGCCTTAGTTTTATGTGTTATCCAAGTTCAGCAGCGCTCTACCTCCTTGTTGATCTCTGTATTGACATTAATAACATTCAGCACTTATATAATGCTTGTCATCAGTAGATCTCGAAGCACTTTACAAAGAGCTATCCCCATTTGTAACTGGTATGGAACAACTACATTAATTTTAACTCAATATTCTATAATAACACAAACCGTAACCAAAGCCTGGTGGTGACTGCAACCTGCAGATCCCTGCAGTCTAGTGTCCCGCTGTCCAACGTGGAATTTGGTCTCTGTAGCCACACCTGCAACACTAGCAGCCGCTCCACACTCCTAAGAGCTTTGAGCAGTGGTTCAATACTGGTTCAGAATGTTACTGGAGTGATCTGTTTGTGGATATGTAAATAATCCTTAGATACGGTGCCAGGAGGCGGCACTCAATAATATGTCGCATCATTCCTGGGTTTAGAAGGACCAATACAACTGCTTATTGGGCACTGCGAATGGCTCCCCTGGTTCTCTTTACACCAATTCTGAACACAAGGAAGAATGACACCTACAGAATCCTCAGGACATATGGGGGTTGTTCTTGGCGAGATCTCATCCAAGTACCAACCCAACCAACTGATAGGCACAGTGCTGCAATGAAGGCCGGGCAAAGCCACCTTCCCTGGGGTGTTGAGAGCATTCTGAATCACAATTCCACCCAGAACCCAGACAAATGGGGCATGCACAGGAGTGAAAATCCGATCCAACCTTCTCTTTGTTGTGAATGAGCATGCACTCGCCTCTCTCCAGCACTCAGCCATGCACCTGCCGTAACCGACAGGCATATGGCCTATTGCTAATCTGGCCGATCAGTACCAGGAAGAGATGCTATATCGTTAGGGGATATTTTGGAAGGTATATTAAACCAAGGCCCCTTCTGCCCGCCTCTGATGGCTACCCATGGAGAAGTTACCGATCTTTATCCAAAAGAGCTAGGGCTAGCAGCCAACATTGTGTACCCCCAGTGAGGGCTGAGCCCTGCACGGGCTGCATGCATTCAGCTCCTGCTGACATCTGTTGGTGTTGACTGTTGAGGGTGCACAGCTCCTTGTAGGTTCAAGCTCTGAAGCGGATTCTAGGCTGAGAGTTTTCAAAGCCGCCACAGGGTGTAAACACACAGTCAATAGGAGTTGGACTTCCAGAGCCCTTAGATGCTTTTGAAAAGCTGCTCTCTAATGTCCTGAGCTGATTATGAGCGGTCAATCAGTGCAAATAGCTGTGGGTTGCTGCATAGGCCTACACAGTCTCCTGCATTCCCTGGATTGTGCAACACTTTGGGATACCTTGGGACAAGAGGCATGGTATAAAATCACGTTCTGTCCCAGTCTATTGGCTTTCCCTGGAGCAGGAATTCAGTGTTCGGTACATTGCACTTCACTACATGTAACCAGTCCCTGACAAAAAACTGTTTAAAGCCTACACAAGTATTTTATTTTTAACAATTCAGCCCCTCAATTCGGATTTGAGGAACCAAAGTAATTTCATGTGGTTCTCCAACACCCCGTTATGACATTTATGACATATTTTTCTGTTTAGAAGGGATGATTTTTTCCAGATGCCAGCAGATCTAAAACTACCTAATGAGATTTCCACAGCTGTAGAGTTTAAAACCATCTATGGTATTTTTTTTTATAAAAGATGATGCTTTCCAACTAAAATATTTCTCTTCTAAAAACATTGTAAATGTAATTGAATGTGTGCTGAATTAATGAATATCATGTTCTTGTTCACTGAAAGGCAAGTGCTGTGTTTAGTTCTTTGCTTTCATGGATTTATAACTTGAATTTGAAATCATATTTATGCTCTTTTGTGATGCCGATGGCAGATCATTTCTTAAATATAACATTCAAGAGGCAGAGTTTGGGATGCCCATGATGTGGCCAAAACTTGGCACGGGCCTTCATGACAATAATACCTAGCTCTCATGTAGCACAGCTCACCTGTAGATCTCAAAGTGCATTACAAAAGAGGTAAGTGTTCCACATGACCCCTGTTTTCACGTGGGAAAACTGAGCTACAGAAAGATGAAGCAACAGGCACAAGGTCAGCCAGTAACAGAGCAGGGAACAGCACTCATGTCTCCTAAGGGCTAGCCCATCACCCTGGCAACTGGACTCCATTACCTTCCTTACAAATGCTACCCCTCAAATAGAACCCAACCCAACTACCATTAAAGTCACCGAGAAGCTTTCCACTCACCTAAGTGGGGTTGGACTGGGTCCTTCTGGGCCTAAAGGAAGTTAGCCAGAATTTCAGAAGTGCATAGCATTCAGCGGCTCCCATTGTTCTCAATGGCTGGGTGAATTCTCCATTGTCGTCCGATCTCTTTTGAAAAACCGATCCCTTATTATTACTGCTATTTATTATTTGTGTAGTATCCAAGGCTCCAGCCATTCCCTGCACCTTGGGGAGGGAGTATTGCAACATGAGAAGGGTTATCATGGCTGAGCAGAGATGTAAGGGATTACTCCTTGGTGAAGTCACAATCTGACCCCCGTTGTTTATGAAGTGCTTTGAGATCCTCAAATGAGAGGTGAAAAGTGTTATTATTTTATTTGCACCTCAAACAAATTGAGATGCTGACAGCTGTGTTTACCCCTCACTCAGAAGGCAGGTAATTTCAATGCATTTCCTAACGCTCACCCGCCTCTTTTGCAGTGCAGGTGATGAACCCACCAGTTTGGGGGAATTTGCATTGGCTCAGGAGAGCATCTACTTGTGTAAAGACATCTCAACAGACTCTCCCCTCTAACTCCACCCCAACAGATGCTGTACCCTGCACTGAAGCAACTCAATGCGATTCAGTGAACGGCACTGTAGTCTCTTAATTTCAGGTCTGTGTGTGACAGGAAGAAGAACAGATGAGGCACTACTCAATTTATTTAACCTGTTTGGATTGTTCTGGGTGTTGCTATATATCACTGGCCCAAGTTTCAGACCCAGAATGCTTGCTATATCCTTCCAGTGAAAAGTGACACCTATTACTCTGGCAATAAATTGCTGCATTGTCTGGAACTATTTAAGTTGCATCTTTTTCACCGTTATAAGAACGGAACACCCACAACCAACCGAGTGAGGCCCGGGCTGTTCCAGCTCTGAACTCAGCCTTGCAGATGTCTGTCACCTGTTTCTAAGGAAATGTGCAAGTGTTTGGGAAAGAGTAGAGCCTTGTTGTTGTTATGGGAATCTGAAACCACTCTGAACTTTGCCCTTCTATCCCCTTTCCAATTTTTTTTTTAAGAGAAATTGCTAGGCTCATACTTCACTCACTGGTTTGCATTAAGAGCTCTGTCCTGCAAAATGCCAAGAGCCCTCAACTCCCACCAGAGTAATTGGGAGCTGAGATTGCTTAGTACCTTGCAAGACGTGCTCAGCACCTGGCAGATTCAGGTCCTAAATTAGAAAGCCAGTCTCCAGCTTACGTTAACCAGTCTTCTCAAACAATCCACCCACTGCTGGTTTGGAAAGGCTGTCATTCTGCATGACACATGGCATTAATACACAAGAACATACTGTACCTATAACAGCGTTTCCATTCATGGGGCCCACTCCCCTTGTCTGCTGGGCTGTGTGCTTTAGAGGAAAGAAATGTAACGTGTGCTGAATACCTCCTCAGGAAAAACACACAGGGGGTGCTATGCCAAACGTTTTCTGATGCTCCGTGTAATGGGCCAAAGACCGGGGCGGCTGTAGATAGATGGGGTTATGTTAAACAGAGATGTAGTCATGGGGATATAGTCTGTGCTGCATTTCCTTTCCTGGCCAGATGTAGAAAACTGACATAGCACAATGCAAACGCTAGCTCAGGCTGCTGTAAAATGATCCTTGCACAAGACGTAACCAGGGGAAAAGGTTATACAATGGACTTGAATCCTCAAGCTGAATATGGACACAAGTAAGTCAAGGTCAGACCTTTCCCAGTCAGAGCACTTTATCCACTGGCTGGAAGTAGGATTTGTTTTTGTTGTGAGACAAGAAGAAACCACCACCATGATCCATCCTTGAAAACTCTGGGAATCTTCCAAAATCCAAAACTGAAGCGCATAAGAATAGCCACAAAGGGTCAGACCAGTGGTCCATTTAGCCCAGTAGCCTGTCTTCCAGCAGTGTCTGGTGCCAGATGATGGACCTGTCCTCCATGAACTTATCTAATTCTTTTTTTGAGCCCAGTTATACCTTTGCCCTTCATAATATCCCCTGGCAATGAATTCCACAGGTTGACTGTACATTGTGTGAAGAAGTACTTCATTCTGTTTGTTTAGAACCTGCTTCCTATTAATTTAATTGGATGACCCATGATTCTTGTTTTATATGAAGAGGTAAATAACACTTCCTTATTCATTTTTCTCCACATCATTCATGATTTTATAAACCTTTATGGTTGTCTCTTTTCTAAAATGAACCATCCCAGTCTTTTTAATCTCTCCTCATATGGAAGCTGTTCCATACCACTAATCATTTTTGTTGCCCTTCTCTGTACTTTTTCCAATTCTAATATATCTTTTTTGAGATGGGGCGACCACATCTGCACACGGTATTCAAGATGTGGGTGTACCATGGATTTATATAGTGGCATTAGGATATTTTCTGTCTTATTATCTATCCCTTTTCTAATGGCTCCTAACATTCTGTTTGCTTTTTTTACTGCCTCTGCACATTGAGTGGAAGTTTTCAGAGTACTATCCACAATGACTCCAAGATCTCGTTTTTGAGTGGTTACAGCTAATTTGGACCCCATTATTTTGTATGCATACCTGGGATTACATTTTCCAGTGTGCATTATATTGCATTTATCAACACTGAATTTTATCTGCCATTTTGTTGCCCCCTCACCCAGTTGTGTGAGATCCCTTTGTAACTCTTTGCAGTCAGCTTTGGACTTAACTATCTTGAGGAATTTTGTATCAGCTGCAAATTTTGTCACCTCACTGTTCACCCATTTCCCCAGATCATTTATGAATATGTTGAACAGCATTGGTTCCAGTACAGATCTTTAGGAGACCCCACTATTTATCTCTCTAATGTGAAAAATTGATCATTTATTCCTATACATTGTTTCTTATCTTTTACCAGTTACTGATCCATGAGAGGACATTCCCCCTTATCCCATGACAGCTTACTTTTCTTAAGAGCCTTTGGTGAGGGACTTATACCAGAAAAACTGGGTAGGAAGAACACTTGAGGATCAGCATGGTGCATCAAACATGTGGACTCTGGCACAAGGCGTTTCTAGAAACCTATGCTATTGCCATGAAGGAGACAAAGAGATTCTCCTTCTCCCGTGCCATAGAATCAGCAAAATGATGTCCAGAAGAACTCTTCTGGCTCTTACATTGTTCTGTGAAGGCCAGATTGAGCACCTCTCACTGCAAGGGTTAATCTTATTTCACAGAAGAGATCCCCTGTCCCTGGGATAGTCTCATGGACCACTGAGAACAATAGGCTTAAGTCAAGACCAAGACACTGGTCCCAGTGTTCTGCTGGGTGGGACTGCAAGTTGAGGTCACTGAGGATCAGGAGACCAAGTTTATGTCCCACCTAACAAAAGAGGTGAGTGTGTGTGTGGGGTGGGTTGCTTGGTGTTGAGTCAGTTTGAATGTCAGTCTACCACTTATCAATGGGTTATTTTGGTATTCAAAGCCACCTTGAAGAATTTAGGGCTATTGCACACCTTTGCAGTTTATATTATAAAATAGTTCCTGGTCAGCTCTACTGTCAGTGAAGAATTATGTATGCTTGGCCTTGTATAATTAATCAGATGTCTTGATGTATACGGTTCCCTCAGCATATCACTCGATGGCAAGCAGCAGTGCATTGACAAACGTAGAGAAAAAGGGAATAATAAGAGAGAGAATTATTTTTATGTGTACTTGTCTTAAGACATCTTTTTCCATTCAGTAATTTGAAAAAATAACCATCTGGAAAAAATCATATTATGGATGAGGCGTGACACGACATTTACAACAAATATTTTTGCTGCGATTATCAGTACCAACTCTTTGCTCCGTCAAAAGTGGTATATTCAGATACCTGTACATTGTTCAGTAACTAGAAAGGCCCTGAAGTAAATCAACATGGGGTGCTAATATGCTTTAAACATTCACATATCCCTGTGTTTATTCTTCTTTCCAACACATATTTTTTGCATCTAGCATTTGCCTTTGGTTCCTTGCCTTTTGCCCTTGCAGTCTCAGCAGAGTGACATTTAATGTCACTGTCACAGAGGGAGCCCAGATCTAAATAAAAGTATGAGGAGGCCACAAGTTCAAGAGCATAAATGAGGCAAAGATTCCGAAAGAAATCATTGACAAAACGAGTTCTAAATCATGTGAAACTTTGTTCACCTCTAAAGGAGAGATTACATTTATACATCATGGTCTTCAGAATGCTTTGGGTCCTGGTAGGCAAGCGGGTTAGAAATGAAACAGCTTATGTCATCCTCTTTGCTGGTTTGAAGCCTTGTAATTTACAATGTCATGGGCCATAGTACTTAAAATTAGTGCGTAAATGTACATGCTGGAGCTTGAATTAAAAATCTCTCTCTCTCCTTCTGTTCGAGTGACATTCACCCTGGTGGAGAGGGCCAACACAAAGCACCATTTCAGTCCCAGGTTTTACGGGGTTTGAAGCGATGCACAAGCCTGCACTGGGTCTCTGCACAAAGGTGAATTTCCCCTTTGGGCCCAATCTAGTGCCTATTGCAGTCAGCGGAAAGACTCCCATTGACCTGAAAGGATATTGTATCAGGCCCCCAGAGAAGATTCTAGAGTCACCTTAGACGCAGAAACCTGCTTTGGTTTAGTCGTAAGCCCATGGGGTGAGAGAGGCTGTACACTGTTCATCAGTGGACCAAGGGAGCTTTAGGACAACAGCAGTGAGGTTATGTTTTGTATAAGCTGTAAAGGGCAGATATATTGTGCAAGCGTGAATGGAATTGAATTGGTCTCCTGGATGCGAAAGGATGGAAACTGTGTCTTCGTTCCCAAAGGAGTCAACAATTCTCGGTCCCACTTTAGAATCCAAAAGAAACCAACAAAGAGTTGAAGTATTCATCACTCATGGATCAAGGAAATTGGTGCTGCAGTATAAAATATATATAAAATATAAAAATGCATCTGGGCTTGAACCATAACATTTGGACTCAGATCAGAAATTTCCAGAGCCAGGGCTGATGCACAGTTTTAGCAGTTCCCTGTAGAAAGACTGGGGCAGTAGTGAAGTTCAGATGCAACTGTTCCCAAAGTTTGGGGGTGTTTGGAGGTGGGGGTTTGGTTGCGGCCTGCCTCTATTTACATGTGTGAGAGGGAACATAAAGAAAAGCTCCCTCTGTAGTGCTCTGTGAATCACGCAAGCTGGGTGTGTTACAAACCCCAAATCTGGGCTGGGTTCACCAAAAAGATGTCAGGATTTTTGACACTGAATGCACCGTTCTGTGTAGCTTCTGCGGTGCTGAGTAACAAATGGAGTAAAGAAACAGTTGCATGACCCAGATGATCAGCGCATACCAACCATGCTGAATGGAAATGCAGCTGCAAATGTGCAGCGGTGATGGCCATTCATCCAGCAAGACGAGCCCATAAGTGAAGCAGGCACATCACCAACATCCTAAAAGCAGAGGTGGCCCAGCTAAGATAGTAATTATGAATCCTATCCTTGTCCCAGTGAAGTGAATGGGAAAACACCACATACAAGCCTGATCACACCTTCCCTACAGATGCTCCTAACATAGAGGATGGAGCTCGGCTGTTCTCAGTGGTGGCAGACGACAGAACAAGGAGCAATGGTCTCAAGTTGCAGTGGGGGACTAGATGACCTCTTGAGGTCCCTTCCAACTCCGATATTCTATGATTCTATGATTCTAATGCCATCTGTTGGAACGCGCTACAGCTCTGGGTCACCAAAGCATGCTGCTGACGCTTTATCACAGCATCTCTTCTTCCAGAGGGGCTCACGGCCTCTCCAGAAGTGCCACATACAGAAATAGGGAGTCCCAGGCCTGTACTTTTCACCAGATGGCAACAGAAATCTGCGATAGTCCTCATAAGGAAGGCAACCAGTGGAGAAGCCCCAGCACCTGGCCTAAAAAAAGTGAATACGTGGAAGATACTGTATATATTTATAGCCAGTCTATTCATTACACACTGTTTTATAAAATCTATTTTTAAATATACCCAGGCTAATATTTACATTTATTTGATAAACTATAAGCATAAAGCTTTCTGGAAATTCACCCTGCTGTCTTGTAGGGAATATGAACACAACTTACACACATACATCCACCACAGAAAGGTTACCAAAATCCAAGCTAATTTTAAACAGATCATTTTCCTTTTAAGCCCTGCTGTAAAGCTATCTGCTGAACTGCCTCTACAAAATAGTAGGGTAGCAGACAAGCCTGGCTTCAATTTTAGCACCGTTTTTTGATGCCCCAATACACTGAAATCACTTGCTTGAAATGGTAACTTGGGTCATTCCTAATCGCAGCATGTTACTACTTAGCCATAAACGGGAAAGTGTTTCTTTCTCTGGGAGGGAGGGTAGGTGGGAATGAATCTTCTTAATGAAAATCAATAGCCTAAAATTTGAAATCAGTTGATGCAACTGTCTATGCAATTCAACTTCCTTATTAACAGAGTCACCCAATCAGCTTCATGTGCTCCCTGTTGCTAGGTTGCCTCCATAAACAAATTGATTAATTGATTTTTTTCCAAGGCCTTTTAGTGTAAGCAGCTCAGGTAGCTATGATTTCATGTTGCTTATCTACTTAGTGGTAGCGCTGCAATTCAGCTCAGAATTCCAGTTCCTTGTCTCAGTGATAAGGGATTACATCTTAAATTCAGATGTGGACCCAAACTGGGACTTCAAATCTCTTGGCAAATGGGGCAGAGAGATGATTGGGGTTAGAATTTCAGTGTAGGGGGAGGTGAAGTATAGATTTGGGACCCCTAGATCAGAACCCACCCCTACAGTCTTAGGCCTAGGTTGGATTTAAAAATCAGAGAAGATCCATTTTTCTTTTGGTGCTTCATCCAAGCCAAATCTTGGCCGAAAACTTGTTAGAGCGGCTGATCTTATGATATTTCCACCGTTGGAGGCCAAACTCTAGCAAGAGCAACTGTGTAGGAGATGTCAAATATGGCTCCTCGCTCGCATTTTGGTCTTCGGTTTGAACCACAGAGCCTAGTTTAATCTTTACCCAGATGTGAAGACTGCTCCTCAGCCCATCTGCAAAAGGGTTTTTGTCAGAATTAAAAGTAAACCCAGACAAATATTCTACGTGTTTTCAGGCGCACTGCCCGATATGCTGCAGCCCAGTTCCAATAAAGCTGCACCCATTTTGCTTAGCACATTGCTGCTTGAAAGTATCAGAGGGGTAGCCGTGTTAGTCTGAATCTGTAAAAAGCAACAGAGGGTCCTGTGGCACCTTCTAGACTAACAGAAGTATTGGGAGCATAAGCTTTCGTGGGTAAGAACCTCACTTCTTCAGATGCAAGTAATGGAAATTTCCAGAGGCAGGTATAAATCAGTATGGAGATAACGAGGTTAGTTCAATCAGGGAGGGTGAGGTGCTCTGCTAGCAGTTGAGGTGTGAACACCAAGGGAGGAGAAACTGTTTCTGTAGTTGGAAAGCCATTCACAGTCTTTGTTTAATCCTGATCTGATGGTGTCAAATTTGCAAATGAACTGAAGCTCAGCAGTTTCTCTTTGGAGCCTGGTCCTGAAGTTTTTTTGCTGTAAGATGGCTACCTTTACATCTGCTATTGTGTGGCCAGGGAGGTTGAAGTGTTCTCCTACAGGTTTTTGTATATTGCCATTCCTGATATCTGACTTGTGTCCATTTATCCTCTTGCGTAGTGACTGTCCAGTTTGGCCAATGTACATAGCAGAGGGGCATTGCTGGCACATGATGGCATATATAACATTGGTGGACATGCAGGTGAATGAGCCGGTGATGTTGTAGCTGATCTGGTTAGGTCCTGTGATGGCGTTGCTGGTGTAGATATGTGGGCAGAGTTGGCATCGAGGTTTGTTGCATGGGTTGGTTCCTGAGTTAGTTGTTATGGTGCGGTGTGTGGTTGCTGGTGAGAATATGCTTAAGGTTGGCGGGTTGTCTGTGGGCGAGGACTGGCCTGCCTCCCAAGGTCTGTGAAAGTGAGGGATCAGTGTCCAGGATGGGTTGTAGATCACTGATGATGCGTTGGAGAGGTTTAAGCTGAGGACTGTAGGTGATGGCCAGTGGAGTTCTGTTGGTTTCTTTTTTGGGCCTGTCTTGTAGCAGGAGGTTTCTGGGTACACGTCTGGCTCTGTTGATTTGTTTCTTTATTTCCTTGTGTGGGTATCGTAGTTTAGAGAATGCTTGGTGAAGATCTTGTAGGTGTTGGTCTCTGTCTGAGGGGTTGGAGCAGACGCGATTGTACCTCAGCGCTTGGCTGTAGACGATGGATCGTGTGGTGTGTCCAGGGTGGACCACTTCCTAGACACCACAGTACAAATAAGCGATGGCCACGTTAACACCACCCTATACCAAAAACCCACCGACCGCTATGCCTACCTTCATGCCTCCAGCTTCCACCCCGGAAGGGAGCCCAACAGGGACAGACGGCCCCACGGACAGTTTTTTTTTTGACACCCCAATAGAGATTTTAAAAGGTTTTTTACCTTTATTGTGGCGCCATGGGGTTTGGAGCGGAACGATTTGTAGCAGCTGCCAGTACCTTTGCGGGCGTTGCCATCCCAGACAAGCCCCCAAATTGTCGGAGAATAACAGAGTTCTCACTTTTTGTTTGGGTACAGCAAATTAGATACTTTATTTTCTTTCTATTAATTGCATAGAGGGAGAGAGCTAAACAGGTCTCTCCCAGGTAAACAATTACAGCAAGCATTTATACCTTTTGTTACAGACAATAATGAGCAACAGCTGCATTTTGTTTATACATAGATCATTTAAGATACATTTTAATATTTTGTTTTGCTCACTAATGTAGACTCTTAGTCTACATTCCATATTATTTACACGTTATTTACACAAGGTCGCAACAACTTTTCACACAGTTCTTTTCCACTTGCCTTACACATTTCTTGCTTCTACAAATTTAGCGTTATTAGGGTTACAGTTAGCCTAACTTTTGCTAACAAACTGTCATGCATTGCATCCCCTTCCTGTTAGTTTTTTTTTTGATTCCACACTAGCATTGGATGTTAGCTGTCTTTTTGGGGAGTTGGACTCCTGGTGGGGAGCTTGCAAGTGGAGCTGAGCAAAACCCAGGCGTTCAGCTCCCCACACTGCCCCTTTTAGGTCAGTGGAAGCGTTTCTGGTGACCGAAGGAAGGTAGTGTGGACATACACCACCACAGTGGCTGTAAGTCGACCTAATATAGGTCGATTTAAGTTTTTAGTGTAGACAGAATCACAGTTTG
Source organism: Malaclemys terrapin pileata (assembly GCF_027887155.1). Classification (NCBI taxonomy): domain Eukaryota; kingdom Metazoa; phylum Chordata; order Testudines; family Emydidae; genus Malaclemys; species Malaclemys terrapin. The sequence continues at coordinate 2,640,587 of NC_071512.1, read as the reverse complement.
GGGAACAATGGATCTTCCTGCTGTTTCCTCTGCCCAAGGGAAGAAGGTTGAGGGCCTTAAAGCTGGCATTGCAGATAAAGTCACTTGTGATGATGATAATTAGAGTTAGCTGAAATTTCTATACAGTTTTTTAAAATGAAAAACAGACTTTTATGAATTCAGCAGCCAGCACCCCCCCACCACATTTGTATGTGTGTGTATGTAGACATTGTCTGGGTTTTAACAAAATTTTGATACTCCCATTCCCCCCTAAACACACACACACACACACACCTTTTCTACCTTTTCCCCCCTGTTTTTCTTTAGCCAGTGAATGCAATAGCATAAATGTTGTCCAATTTCCCCACCCCCATACTCTTTTCATGTTTTTTCCACCATTTTTCCTTTAACAACTTTTCAAAAGCTGCAGAATGACAGAAATAAAAATGGAAAAGAGAAAGAATTAAAAAAAAGGGGTGAGGGAGGAACCCTGGTCACCGTCTCTTCCATTCCATCGTATTCAGCAGCAAAAAGGGGGAGAGAAAGGAAAGAAACAAGCAAACAAAAAATGGCAATAAAAATACAAACTGAAAGTTCATTTTGTTTTTGAATGAAAATGACTGAAAACTTTCAAAAAACCTTCTCTCCCCCGCCCATTTTCCCACCTCTTCCAATACTATAAAAAGGTCAGGTGACAACAGTTGACTTAGAAATACTAAGATTAAAGGAGCATATTGTGATCTCTTGACCTCAATGAGGCTCATTTGAATGACTGTTCACTGACCCGAGTAACCGGTTCAGAATCTGTCCCTTTAACTGCAAACTGGATTGTCAAATAGATTTCATAGTTTCTACCTGAGATGGGCTGAGTCATCTGGTTTGGAATCCAGATTTAGGTTTTGGGTTTGAGCCTGAAATCGTGTGAGATTTTCTTCTAAAATTTGGTCCAAGAGCAGCAGACATCTTGAGAGACTGGGTGTCTTGAGAGATTTCTGCTGTCTTGAAATACCAGGAAAGCAGCTGTTCTAATGAAACCTGGGCCCTTCTCTGGTTTTAGCATCAATGTGGAATCAAACCATACTGGTGAATTCAGACCTTGGAATTCAACCATCCTGAAATTTGGAGATGTTCATTTTAAGGTTTTGGTTTTTACCTATCTCTAATCAAAACACAATGACATGTTTGTTTCTCACCAAGACAGTACTTAGCTCACTCCGCTAAACAAACGGAAGGTAGGAATGCCGATGCCCAGGGCCCTGCAGTGAGTCAGTGGCAAAGTGCAGAACAGAACTCAGGAATCCTGATGCTCATTCCTCTGAACTAACCAAAGGGCAACATTGCGTATCTCCATGAATCTAAAGATGGGATGGAATTGGGCCCCTCCTGCTCCAGCTTATAAAATATAAACTTTATATTCATTACAAAATATAACAAATGGAAAAGCCAAATGGTAAAATTGGTGGATTATAATTTCCTTTCTATGCTGCCTTCATTTATAAACCAATTATGTGGAGTTTTTCTATTGGAATTACCCTGCTGCCAAACAATAATATGAAGAATATTTTAAAATTAGTCAGACATAATATCTTGCATCCCTATGTTCTGATATCATTATTATTAATAATATTTAAACATTAATAATTTGTGTTGTGATAGCGCCTGGCAACCCCAGTCATGGACCAGGGGCCCACTGCGTCAGGTGCTGTACAAACAGAACAGAAAGATGGTCCCAAAGCTCTTAGAGTGTAAGTGTAATGACACGAGACAGCAGGTGAATACAGACAAGGAAACAATGAGACAATAATGTTCTAGTGTATCTAGTATCAGTAAGTGCAGAACGCAGAGGAAGGGTGATGCTGAGTCCATGGATTTTTCAAGGAAAAAAGGATTAATCACAAAGCATTTCTCATTTGCTTCCACCTCATCCCAGACTGTTGTCGACACCATGATTACACCAGTAAGACATGAACTTAAAACGGTCTTCCTCTTGAGGCAGCCATACTCTTCCCCAGCCATGCATTGCTTCCTTCTGTGAGCACTACAGCCCCTCTGTATATTTGCTCATTGCAGTAGAACATAGGGTGACCAGATGTCCCGATTTTATAGGGACAGTCCCGATTTTTGGGTCTTTTTCTTATATAGGCTCCTATTACCCCCTCTCCCGTCCCGATTTTTCACATTTGCAGTCTGTTCACCCTACTAGAACATCACTTTTATGAATCAAAGAAGAATCTGGCAAAGGGTCACTCCAAACACTGCAGCCAAAGAACGAGGGAGAATTGTAGAATGATTTTCAAGATCTCGCACATTCTCCCTGTGAAGGTCTTTTCTCAGACTCTAGAGAAAAGAGGGACCTTTTACTATGGGTCTTGGTGGGTGTTCATTTTTCTTTCAGGAGGTAGAACACTGATTCTTTCTTCTCTAGAGGATCTGCCCCCGTCCTCTCAAAAACAAGACAGGAAAAAGGCAGCAGCATCATTAATCTTAAACTTTATCTCCTATTAGTGTGTCAATAAAACAATCTTTTCTTATGCCACCCTTTGATATACTGGACATGTGTCAGAAAGACACAGGCCATCCATATCTTATCGTACATTAAGAAGAGTCATCCCGAAATGTACCTTCATTACTGCGACAGTCATGTCAAAAAGAATCGACTTATTGTCAACGCATCTAACCTAACAATGTTAATGGACCCTTCAGACATCTTCTCGTCCTCATTTGTTTCCTACATGCCTATCAAAGAGACAATGCTAGATAGTTACCAAGCTCTGGGGAGTGGTATGTGTATGTGCTAAGAGAGTCCATGACAGCTCTCTGGGCTGTTTGTAATGAAGTCAGATGGGCAGATGGGAGGAGGGATTGGGGGAGTCTTTTCTTCAACACTACAGGAGATGCAACGTGGAACTTTAGGCTTCTCCGCTGTTATATTTCCTCCTCCTCTCTCACTACTACCGGTTATCAGTTCATGATGAATTTCTGGTACATCAGCATTCTTGTGTGTTACTCCATTGCTCAGCAATATATGGACATGATTTATCTTGCATTTCACCCATGCTCATCCGCTTACATCTCTGATGTTGCAGCCTGGGGAGTGTGGGGCTCAAGCCATCACTTGAAGGATAGACATCCTTTGGAGCTGTCAGAAGGTGAATGTTTGACATTGGGCAGAAATGCTTTCCATGTTTTACCTTTGCCAAGTCAGTCACTGCAAAACCTATTCTGAGAAAGGCCGTGCTTTTCTATTATGAATGAACTTGCTCTGTGCCAAACCGTGAGTGGATGTCTGCTGCTAATCAATGGCAACCAGACGACCTCTTCTTAATACTAGTGAATAGAGTAAGAAACAGTTTGCCTTGTGGAAATTGCACAATTGCTTTGTTTAATGAAACAACATGATTATCATTTTCCTGTTAAGGCAAACAATCTTTAAAGTAAATCTCCCTCACATGTAGCTAAGCATCTGTAGAACGCATCCTTCTTCCTTGTTAAGTCATGTTACAATACATTCCTGACGCATGGATTTTGGATCATAATCTTAATCAATCAAACCTGATAAACAAACTTGTTTTCTATAATATTGGCTCAGTATGAGAAGTAAGTCAATGGACACTTACTTACAGATCCAGGGCTCTGTTTAAACAGATTTCCACTTCTACTGTGCAGTACTTATGCAACCAGGGGAAATACAAAAACATTTGCCATTACTAAGGGTATATATGGTATTCACTCCATGGCTCCTACACTGGTGATGGGGGCCCAGACTCACTAGGCCAGATTTGGGTTTGGGTTTGTTGCTCTAGAATTGCTCAGGAGAGCTGGGTTATTGACCCTTCCACGTTTTTCTTTTCAAATAAAAGCAAGCATAAAATCATTTGTTCTGAAAAAACATGTATTCCATAGTTCAAGGGGTTACAAGCACTTGGCCAGTCTATACACCAAAGAAAGTACATCAAGGTTGGCTCCCCTCCACCTTGACAATGTCCTGCTACGTCTAGGTTGGGTTCATTCCCATGTCATTTGAACAGAATGATCAAACTGCTTAAATAACCTTACAGTCTGAGTCTTGAGGGTTTTTTCCTCCTCCGCTCCACCCCCTTTATGTGAGAAAATCATAGATCTTACCTTCAGTGTACAGGAAAAAGTGTATTAATGTGCCAACATCAAGTGAATTCTATAAGTCTTCTATTCATTAAGCCCCCAGTTCCGCCACACATAATTCATCTCTGCTCAGCTTTGCTCCTCGATGGTGTGCTAGTAAAATAAAAAAGAAATCGGTATTTAGCCAAAAAGAGGGGTTCCTGGCTCCAGCAATCAACTTGCACCTCCTGACAAGGGAAAAGCAGACGTGCTTTGCCAAAAACCAAATACCCAAGCCTGTGTTAGTTGTGGTGGGTTTTTTTTTTAAAGCCTGCAATTGGAAGATATGATATTTACATTGTTCTTTAAAGGTTCCCTTTTGTAACACACTTTTGTCCATAATAAAGTATTTCTTTCCTTGATACTTTCCCAGGGTACTTCTATGGCCTTCACCACCATAGTGTCTAAACACCTGTATGATTATCATTGATTAGTGATGAACCTGAAAAACTCTTGGGTCCAAACATAGCACTGTGGCTGGGAATGGATTGCTCTGGATCCAAATTTTGACTTGGGCTCACTGATAATGACATTGGCTATTGGATCATTTCAGAAAGACTCAGTCCAAAGGGCCTTAGCCAAATGCAGTGACATTAAAGAGCCAAATTACATCTACCCAGGGTTAGCCTTACGGTAGCAAGAATACCTAGGCATTCCTTTCCCCACCTAGTGGCCATGTGCAGGAAGCTGCCAGAAGGTACCCTTGTGCTCCCTGTGAATTCTAGTAGTGCTACACAGACCGATGTGGGGACACAGTGGGACTGTCGCTATGGCCCTGTCCCCATTCCAGGGTAGCACTGGAAGGGGAATGCAAGTGGGGCAAAGGTTGTCAGTAAACGTGCATGGCCCTGGAGGCATTATGCCTTACACAGATATAATCCTTTACTGCACAGCTCCTGCCAAGTTCTCCGCGGACTACAAAAGCCAAGACTGAGCCCAATGTGTTTGCTCAGACCGCAACAAAAAGCGAGTGCCCTGTGAGCTTAAGAAAGGAAAATTTTGGAAACCAGCGGTGGTCCACAAGGGCAGATGGTTAAAGGAGCATGGACGAGATAGATCAGCTCTCCTTTCCTAATGGATAAAAAATTCCTGCCCCATTGCAACCCTGCTGAAGTATGAACCAAAGACAGACTTCCGGGGGACTTATGCAGGCAGGATCAGATTAATAAGCAGGTTTAGGGCCTGATCCAAAGCCCAGGGAAGTCAATGGAAATGAGTGAACTGGACTTTGGAGCAGGGCCATAAAGCAGAAGGGAAAGCAAGAGGGTAACCCTGGAAAGGGTGTCTGCTTTGTATCACACCCAGAGACAGGAGAAAATAACCACAAGGGAGAGAGGAAAAACAGCTTGGACGTGTGTGAAGAAGCCTAAATCTCAGTCGCACTAGCCGCGGAAGGACGTGATGGAAGAAGGCACCATGTATGATAGAGCAGGGACGTGGGCTGCTTGCCGCGAAGAAGAGGAGAAGGACTACTAGCCTTTGTAAGGTTCCTGTGGCTGCACTTGGATTCAGGTGGCACTGCAGGACCAGTGGCAATGCCATGAAGTGGCCTCTCTCTCTCTCTTAGTGAGATGGATGAAGCTGTGATGAAAATAGAACCCGAAGTATTATGCAAAAAGCACGTAAAAAGTGTTCGTATCCTCTCCGGCTGGGGTGAGAATTGGATAAGAGCAATAAGTTGTTGCCTGCTAAAACTTCTGCATTCAGACTGAGTCAGAGTCTGAGGCACTTACTTGGCTTTTACTCAGACCTCAGGTAATAACCCCCCAGGGCCAGCAATAGGGTTTGAACATGCAACTACCAGTGATAAAGCCATGAGCTAAAGGCATAACTCCATTAGCTGTCAGATGTAGTAGACTCTTAACCTCTTATGTGGACTAGCCACTAAAGGAGTGACAAAGACCTACACTCTTTTAGCGTGGCTTAAACTTAGTTGGGAAAAGTTCCTATTGAGTTCATTGGGAGTGAGTTTAACTACGGGCTAGGTGTACAACGAAAGACATTCAGCTCAACATATTGAGACATATACTGCATATTCTTCAGGTTTGATGAGAATAAAATTAATTTACAAAAGAGTCCAAGGCAGAGGGCCTGATTCTCCATTGCCTTGTATCATCACTTGCACCAGAGCAGAGTGACTGTAATGCTGTCATTTTGATCTGTAACTATTTACTTTCTTGGGGTTGGGGGTTTTGTTTTGTGTCTGTACAGCTCCCAGCACAATGTAGTGTTCCTCAGTGCTACTGCGATACAAATAATAATTTACGCTCATTTTGCACTGGCAGAAATGTCTACGCAAGGACCAGGCCAATGGCAAATAAGGCCCATAATATGATTTATAAGACAAGCACAGTTACTGTGTAATTATTATTGATATCTAGATAATTAAGGCTGTACTTTACCTGGCAGCATTAATTAATGCTTTTTTGAAAGCCCCAGTCACAAGTAGCCGTTAAGTATTATTCCATTAGCACTTTGCAGCTGTACTGGAGTGAAAACTGCAGAAAATGACGTGCTGGAGATAAGTGACATAGGCAGCTCCTGCTATTGCTATCCTGAAAACTACTTACCAGAGAAAAAGTTGGGAGACTTTAAAGGAGCTCAGGTAGGTCTCCATGAAAAATGTGTTTGCTGTCACCACTCAGCCCCTCCCCCAAGTCCTGAGTCCTCACACCCCATCTGCCCCCACAGCCTCATGTTTCTCCCGAAGGCCCAGGCTTTGGGGTTTGGGAGGATTGATGCTGGCCAATTGACGAGGAGAGATCGGGTTGCACAGTGGCCTCGTCAACAACGCTTTTGCTGAGTCACTTTAAAAAATGTCTGCTCCCACTTTGGCACTTCGCTGACGCAGCATCACAGCGAAAGCCGCTGGAAGCAGCATCCCTGTGGGGTTGGATGTGTTTTTTAAAGAGGCGGGCATGTTGGTGTTAGATAGCAGAGCTGTTGTGAGTGGACTGAACCCAATTCTGGGGTCCTGGACAGCAGCCATGTTTCTTTCTTCCATGAATTCTGCCAGGTTCCAAAGTCTCATCTCTCAAAGAGAGAGACAGGGAGATTCTGAAGAGCATCTCTGAGTGGGCGGGAGGCTTGATTATTTGCAGTGTGGAACAGAGAGAGAGCTTTTAAAATGTGGGCAAGTAATTTTTCTTGAAATAAAGTAACTCCGATATCTGCTCTATTAATCTGAGGTCACTGGGGGTTGGCAACAATGAAGCTGAGAGTAGAATTTGGCCCTTAGCATATAGAGAACAGGATAAAGGGGGACTGTATCTTCTATTTGTTACATGTATTCCCTTTATAAACCCTGATGCAAATCTCCCACCTTGTATTGTACTTTGTGCAGGCCATTTCTGTCAGGTGTGTGTGTTTCCAAGTGTATCCTCTTGTACCACAAATGCAAATAATCACTTAAAACTAAATCCATAAGTCAAGGGACTCTTATGCTGAATTTACTCTACTAGCATTTGCAGAAAGGACCTGAAAAATAACAAGGAGTGCAAATCACACAAAAATCATCTCCAAGATTAATTTTCTTCAGGGACAATATCTATCTAAAAAACAATGTAAGTGAAACAACACACTGCAAGGGGAAGTGGATTTAATTTTCAATGTTTTTTTTCTCCAAATGTCCATTCCCAAAACAGCTATTAAAGAAAGAAAGAGAGTGAGAGGGAAAAAAACCCCTCCTTACTACTACCAGTTGTGTCCACGGAAGTCCCATCTCTAATCTCTCATGGGAGGCACTAAGAAGTAGCTTTTTGTGATGTTTAGAGATTTATAGAGTTGGAGACGGTGAAAGCATTTATTGCTAATGGGTAGCGTCATTTGCATCAATTGTCTGTACTTTGAGAAGTTATATGGTGGGAACAACGTGATACCAACTCCTATTGCATTCCAGCAGAAACAACTATAAAGGCTGGTGAACCAAAAAGCTTTGGCAAATACATTTAATTTTTTTTTTTTTAATTTTCACAATCCTTAACCACACATAATACTTGTGTAGTCTCAACAGTTACGGAGACTTTTACAGTTTAAAACGGAACAAAATGTGTCAGTTCTTAGAACCTATGTTGCCTATTTCAGTTAATTATCTTTTTGTAGCTCTTACATGGCCCCTAGTCTCTGATCCTGGCAAATAAGTAAAGGGAAGTAGATTTTCAAATATATATTTGATTAATCTTTAAATATGACCTCACCAGGGTTCCCGGTGCTGAGTAGTTTAACAGTTTAAATCATAATTATGGGTAATTTTTAACCCTGTGCCTCCATTCCCTATTGCATCTGGCTTGGGATCACAGACACTGTAAAATGGATAAATGCTGTGTACAGGACATATCATGCTTCCCTAACTTCATGCTAACCCACCGAGGCCCTGAGTGAGCTTGCTTGGGAATTTGATTACCAATATAGAATTGCTTTTCCTGCTAACTAACTCCGCATTATCTGCATCAAATAGGGCCTGATCCAAAGCCCACTAACGTCGGTGGAAAGATTGTCATTGATTTCGATGATCGTTGAATCAGGCCATAGGGCAAAACACATCACTTTAAAAGTGGTTCAGTTCACCTTTAAGCCCTATTTTTCACTTACTTTATTTCCTGTGGATAGTCAGTTACTTGATTCAGTGGTTGGGAACCCAGCAGAGCAACAGGGCAGCTAGTCACTGCATTCTGCAGGTTCACAATACCTAGGGTTGCCAAATTGCTAATCACACAAACCCAAACACCCTTGCCCCGCCCCCTCGCCCCACCCCTTCCCTGAGGCCCTGCCCTGCCCCGCCCCTTCTCTGAGACCCCAATCCCTCCCTCTGTCATTCACTCTCCCACACCCTCATTCACTTTCATCAGGCTGGTGCAGGGGGTTGGGGTGCAGGAGGGGGGTGAAGGCTCTGGCTGGAGGTGCGGGCTCTGGGGTGGGGTTTGGGGTGCAGGAGAGGCCTCAGGCCTGGGGCAGGGGGTTGAGGTATGGGAGGGGGCTCCGGTCTGGGGCAGGAGGACGTGTGGGGTGCAGGCTCTGTGAGGGAGTTTGGGTGAGGGAGGGGACTCTGGGCTGGGGTAGGCGGTTGGGGTGGAGGAGCGGGTGTGGGGTGCGGGCTCTGGGAGGGAGTTTGAGGGTGGGAGGGGGCTGAGGTAGGGGGTTGGGGTGCGGGAGGAGGTGAGGGGTGTGGACTCCTGCCAGCCAACGCTTACCTTGGGCAGCTCCCAGGAGTGACCGGCATGTCCGGGTCCGAGGCTCAGCAGTGGCCAGGCGGCTTTGCATAGTGCCCCTGCCTGCAGGCACACCCCCGTAGCTCCGATTGATTGCGGTTCCCAGCCAATGGGAGCTGCAGAGTCAGTGCTCGGGGTGGGGGCAGCATGCAGAGACCCCCTGGCTGCCCCTGCGCCTAGGGGCCAGAAGACGGTGCCGATCGTTTCCAGAAGCTGCGCGGAGCCAGGGCAGGTAGGGAGCCTGCCTTAGCCCCACTGTGCCACCGACTGGACTTTTAGTGGCCTATTAAAATTTCCTGGATTGCTTTCAATGGCCACTACGAGATTGATTCTGATTCCGGGAGACTCCCAGGCAATCCTGGAGGGTTGGCAACCCTAACAATACCTCCTTGCTGGGCACTTCAGGACTTTACATACGATTGTTTATTAGGTTTCTACAAGAGAGGTTCAGCGAAGTCCTTAGATCACCCAGTGCTTTTAGCATTACTTAATTGCAGCAATACTAGTCTGTATGGCTGTACTGTAAGCGTATAAGACATGAACCTGGTTCACCTATAGCCTGCAGTGGATTAAACCCGTGAAGCACCAACAGCGCTTCTCCGGTTTTACCCGGGAATACCAGAGAGGAGAATCAGGCACACGGAATGTCTGCTTTATCTGAGGTCGGAGATCATGTTGAAACTTGCTGATAGGGGTGGATTCAGGTCCAGCAAATCAGCGCCCTGCTGTGTTTGCCTGAGGAAATGAGGGTGTGTGGTGGGGAAGTGCTACACAGTAAATGTAATTATAAGAGTAGCTCTGTGAGAAAAGGCAGCATCCTAATGGTGTTACAGCCGGTGCTCATTGCCCTGTGAAAGGCCAGAGAGGTATGGATGGCCGGCATTTCTAATTCTGTTAAGTGTCAAAATCAATGTCTGATGGGTTCTCTTAGAGCCAGCCAATGGGAAAGTGCATGCGAAGGTGCCAATTTAAAATGGGAGGAAGGGGGTGGGGGCTTACCAGAATGAGGGAGTGAGACGACTCTTGAAATTTAATTTGCTTAATAGGGTTTTAAAAGCGTTATTTAAAAATAATGGCATCATGGGGCCATTTCCAGCCTCCTCCTCAAATCGACGCGGAGCCCATGCTCAGCTTTCCAGGCACAAGCGACACAAGTAAGCAAAGGCCCTGTTCCTGCAACTCTGGAAAGCGCCCAAACGAATTATGCTTCCTTATTGAAAGCAAATGAAGAAAAAAGAGGCTCTGTCAAGGAGCAGGAGCTGCGTAATTGGATTAAAAGCTACGTGCATGTACAGTATGGGGATCAGAGGAGCCCCACCGCCCTCTGGCTCCTGCAGCGACGGCAGGCCGAATGCAAGAACCTCACGGGGGGTGGGGAAGTGAGAGCTGGAGTCATCTCGTGCAACGTGATCGGCATCCCAAGCCTGGGGATTTAGCCAGCAGTGGGGTCCATGGATGGATTGCAGGCTGGGGAGTTGGTGCTGTAAGAGTGGCTGGCAGTGCTCATTAAAGACAGTGTCTCTCCTCTGGCACTGAATGCAAATTAAGGAGCAATGTATGTGTTTGTGGTTCATTAGCAGTCAAGTGGTTTGTCCAAAATACATTTCACTTTTTCTCTAAAGGGACGGCCCGTAGATTCAATCCTGAGATTCCTTATGCGTTTCAAATGACTTATTCCAGCCCAGGCCTTTTATCCACTTGCTGTTATTTAAAAGAAGTTCTGAGTTCAGATTCCTTTTCATCCTTCCACATGGTAGTAAAGACTTTCTGGGGAAAGGTGCAATTGCATTGTACAGTTAAATCAAGGAGGAACCTAAAAAATCCTGATCAAGGTCTGGATGAAGAGGCTCCTCCCACGTCTGAGGAACTATCACAAAGCCACAGCTTGAGTTGAGCCGGAAACATGATGCAGAAGCCAAAACCATTCCTGAGCTTCTGGCCTCCCTGGGCAGAATTTTCATATCGGTTCAGCATCCGTAACTGGGGCCAGATTTTCCTAAGCGCACAGTGCGTTGGGTGCACGTTTGGGGCTGAGTGCTTAAGAAAATCTGGCCCCCGTCAAGGGTGCTGAGTTCTTGAAACTCAGGCGCTGAGCTTCTTTTGAAAACATAGCTGTAAGTCCATGATGAGCCAAACCTGGATCTGAACTGAGCCCTGAACTCTCAGGGTATTTGGATCTAGCTGCTCATGGCCCTGTGGGTCTAATCCTGAAACCTGCTATGCTTCAAACTCCCACTGGAGCCAAGGAGTTTGAGAGGTGCTGAGAATACGAGACCAGGCTCTTGGTCAGAGGAGAGAGAAGCCAAGGAAGTTTGGGGACAAAGCGGAGGTGGGGTTCTTAGTTTGAATACGAAGAAGTATTTGGAGTCAAACCAGCAACAGATTGTGCCATCTTTTTATACCGTGACCCACATATGAATGCCTTCTTTGTCTGCCTTGGGGGTTCTCCCTCCTCGGCCACACACACTCATTGATAATATACATGTGCTAAACAGGATTAACTCTCCATAGTTTGTGGGAGCTGCTTCTTTCCCTTCCCCGTCCCTCGTCTCACTCCTCCGCACGCCCCTTGATCACCCCCCAACGCAGGTCCGGTGCGGAGTCCAGCTTCCTCACTCCGGGGCAGCTGGTAATGTGAGCCGGGTTGAAAAGAAGGCTGTCAAGCTCATTGGTCAGGAAGAATAGGCGGTCGGCTGGTCTGCAGCGTTCCCTTTGATCGGCGGGTATAATCCCTGCCAGGAGGAGGCTGAGTCAGAATAGAAAAGGAGAGCGAGCTGTGGGCTTTCCTAGGGTACTGAGGCAGCCCAAACCGAAAATCCTGGGATCTGGGGGATGTCACCCTCTGAACGACCCAATTCCTTCCATTGGCTTTTGGCAGATTGCTAGGACAGGCCTCTTCTGAAGGGAAAAATACAGCAGCAAAGAGCAAGTGATAAATAGGCACCACGACTCCCCCTTCTGATCGCAAGAGGTTGAGTCACATTGGGACTGGGGAAAACGGTGCTCTGTCCATTCCGCTCGGCGCTCCGCCATGGATCCAGGAAGGCGGAGTCAGCTATTTTTGCGCTATTGCCCTTCCCTCCCATACACTTCTCAATACCCTTGGCAATCCACCTTGCTGGTCTGGGCCGGGGAGTGGGGACTGGGCAGGCTGGGGGTGGGGAGAAGATGGCTACACACTGGGTAGAGCAGCGAACCTCAGAGAAGTCTTTCTCATGGAAAATGATGAATGAAATGGAAAAAAAATTCCTCTGAAAACTTTGCAACAGTTTGCAACAAAATGAAAAAAAAAATCATATTGATTTTTGGGGGAAAAAGTCTTTCATTGCAATTGAAACTGAATGGAGTTGAAACAAAATTGGGGGGAGGGGAAGAGAAGATAATCCCCCCCCAATTTTTTCCTTTTTAGATGCTTTAGAACAGTGGTTCTCAAACTAGGGCCACCGCTTGTTCAGGGAAAGCCCCTGACGGGCTGGGCCGGTTTGTTTACCTCCCACATCCGCAGGTTCGGCCGATCGCGGCTCCCACTGGCCACGGTTTGCTGGTCCAGGCCAATGGGGGCTGCGTGAAGTGGCGCGGGCCGAGGGACGTGCTGGCCGCCCTTCCTGAGTTTGAGAACCACTGCTTTAGAATACTTTTTCCCTCCTTTCCAATCGACCGGAGTTGGACTTTTTCATTTTGAATCGCTCTGTGGAAAATGAGAAAATTTTGAGCAACACAGAAATTTTCAAGCACTTCTAAAAATGGCATTTTGGTCAGCAACGTTTTCTGACAAAAAGTGTCAGAGAGCTGTGGTGAATGCCGTCTCCGCTCCCTGCCTTGCGGAACCTGCAGCACTAGGGCATGTTATGTCTTCCACACAGCCCCATACAGGATGAGGGTCTTTCTCCCTTTCACAGGGAGTGTGGGTCAGAAATGTGGAGGGTCAGGCCTAGTGGTAAGAGTAATGGGAGTCAGTAGTCAATGTGGTGGCAGCAGATCTGGAGCCAGAGGTCAAAGCCAGAGTCAGGAATGAATCATAGAATATCAGGGTTGGAAGGAACCTCAGGAGGTTATCTAGTCCAACCCCCTGCTCAAAGCAGGACCAATTCCCAGACACATTTTTACCCCAGTTCCCTAAATGGCCCCCTCAAGGATTGAACTCACAACCCTGGGTTTAGTAGGCCAATGCTCAAGCCATTCCTGGTCCTGCTTGCAGGCTAAACGGCTCTGTAGGAAAGCGTGTGATCTGGGCCTAGCAGCAGACAGATAATTTAGAGTAATGTAGGGTGAGCTGGGCTTCTCTGTTTTAGGGAGCAGCCTGCTTTGTCTTTCTCTGGTTTGGGGTTCTTGTGTGTTATGGTTCTGAATTCTAAGAAATAAAGTAGTGTTACATTACAACCTTTCAACAAGAGTATTTTATGTTTTCTGTCTAACTTTTATGTGTGTGCCGTGAACGTAATAGGTACCAGGACTGCCAATGAGGTAACCCACCTCTGAAAATGACTCCAGTCTCCAGCCGATCACCAGGGATTTGTGGGAGTCAAGAGTGAGTCGTTCAGTCTATTGCATGTGAGAATACACCCCACCTCCTCCAACTGAATAACCTGGGGGAATTTCTACCAGAAGAACCTCACAAAGATTTCCTTGGCATTGGTATTAAGGTGGGAGGGCTGAAGCATGTGTGTATTCTATAAATATACAAAGGTCTTCACTCCCCAGGGTCAGTCTAGGTGCAAGAAACCCCATGTAAGGTAGCTCTGGGATAATCTGATCCCCAGATAGGCTCTTATAACCACAAATAGTTAGAGATTGGTTTAATCTCTGAGGCATGTAGTTTTATAGCCCTTCCAGCACTCTTACGGTCTTTATCACCCATGTAACTTGTTAGTAGGCAGGAAAGAAACACTGGGTTGGCTTGTGTGACTATCCTGCCATCTCTTTGGCAATCCAACAAAGACGACACACCGAATTCGACAGTGAAATCACTTTAACAGGAAACTATCACACAATCTTTCCATGGTTTGAAGAAATCTTTTCCATTTCTTTGTGTTGTTTAATAACCTCCTAGAAACTTGAAGCCAAAGTCTTTTCTATCCTTCATAACGCTCAGGTCTTTTACCACAGAGCAGCTGTGGAAGGCTTGGCTGCTAATGTTCCTGTTTTGTTTTCGAAGGAGCATTTGCACTGTACGGGAAACCCTACACTTTCAAAGAATACACAGGCTTACAAGCAAACCTAAGACAATGTAAGGATTGCAAATGAGATCATCCCTTTACAAAGGTGAAGACAATGCACCCAATCCTCCACTGGTGTAAATAGCACTAGAAGTCCATGGAGCTGCACCGATTTGCTCCAGTTGCACAACTGGCTCAATTTTACAGTTTTTCATTCAGGAAGGATGATCTGGGAGCAGTTCCTTTCACTGTCCAGGTTCCCTGCGGGATAGGGGAGGGAGAAAAAAGAATGAAACACCTGAGGGTGAAGTAAGAATAATGTCAAATAAACTGAAAACTTTTCATAGGCTGCTCGGAATTTTCCTGGTAGATTTGACCACAGGGACAAAGTGAACTTCTTTGCCCATCGCTCTCTGCCTGAGGTGGATGTGGGATGTTGGTGATACAGCATCCAGCAAACAGGACAGCACAGCAGAGCATTAATTACACAGAGTCATCTGCAGTCTTTGTGCAGTAACAGATGGGTTCCCCCCTCCCCTTGTATCTCATTTACAACTTGCTGTACGGACTGCACAAAAGCAGGACATGGCATGAATGAATGCATGGAAAAGCAGGATGAGAAATCCCAGGCAATTTTTCTTTACTTTTTAAAATGAAAGCTCAGTCATCTGGCATAGAGCACATAACGCGCGGGCTGAGGAACTCAACCCCAGGTAATCAACACATCCTGATTTTAACCCTGATTTCCGCCTACAGCCTTGGGAAAGTTACAACATCTCCACCTGGGATTTCCAGGGGATGATAACACTTATTTAGTGGTGTGACAGTTTAAATAGACACTGGGCCAAAGCCTGTGCTCCTAAATCACACAGGTCATCCCACCGAGGTCACTGCAACTCTTCCTGTGAGGAAGATGAGCAGAATTCGGTAGAATATTTGTGGAACTCCTTAAACATAAATGCGAAGGACTATTATTATTTTGAGTCATGCACCATCACAAGCAGTAGCGAGTAGCAAGGGTCTCCTTAATAATCAGCTGGTGCCTGGTGGAAAACTGAAGAATTATCCATTTAGAAAGAATTCCCTTCTCTATGTATTGTGTATTTTATATATTTCTCTTTCCTCCTTTATTGGTCTTATTCCTTGATAACTGAACTTTCACGAAGATGGGAGCTTAGTTTCTTACATTACCAGGTCCATCTTCCCTAGCTAACGGAAGTTAAAATGAATATTTTTCAAATGCATAAGTTAATCCTCTGTTTGCAGCACAGGAGGAACACTGTGAGATGTCTATTTGAAAGGTCAGTTTAAGACCCAGCCCATTTCACTACTGAGTGAAATCCTAGCCCTACTGAAGTCAACAGCAGTTTTGCCATTGACTTCAGCAGAGTCAAAATTTTGCCCACTGACTCCAATAGCTGTTGGATTGTGCCTAAATTGGGCAGCTCCTTCAATTCTCAAAACAGGAGTCTTCCGAATGGACTTTTAAGAAGTAAAGATGCTATTTATGTACAAAGGTTACAGCTCATATGACTCAGCTTAACTTGACATGACATGATGGTCCCTGAAACTCCCCTCCCCATCACTTCAGGTGTCCAGGATGTGAAGGGTTTCCACACAGATGTCCAGCCCCTAACTGCCAGGCTTAGAGGCCCCAGGCCTGGGGCACTGTGGGATTGGGGTCAAGACTGGTCACAAGGCTGACTTTGGGTGGGGAAAGGCCAAGAATCCCTCAATTTTGAATCCTAAATATGCACCGAGTGCAAACTTCTCATTGGCAAACTGCTCACATACATCTAGACCTGCAACTTGGTCCACATGCTTTTCGTGTAGGGTAGACACGATGCTTATGGAAAGATGTTCCATGCCTGTATTAAATATGCATATGCCAATTTTTTAAATCTGTTTAAAGTAAAAGTCTTTCATAGCAAACTAATGGATATGCAGCAGGGTAATGCAAACCAGCCAGTGTGCTGTTTGCACTTGGAAAGTCTTGGAAACAGTCATGCGCAAGATCTGCGTTGGCAAGGGGAAAATCTTGGATCCTCACAGCCAACAGTGCTGGCATCCAGAGATGATCATTGTCAGCAATGCCACAGAGAGATTTCTTACTCCATTGTTGCGGTTCATTATTAAATTACGTAATTTTCATTTTTTCCATCCTTAAGCCTACCACTTAAAATGGTTTGTCCCATGCAATCAAATATGATCCTTGAGCTTCATTTTTAAAAAAGCAACAGTAAAGTTCACTAGAATGGAAAAAAGGAAGAAAATAAAGGGGGATGTGTAGTATTTCACTTAAACGCATCTGTAGAATCCAACAGAGAGGCCCATTGCAATCATGCTGAATAAAGTAAATCCCATCCCTTCAAAGCTGTTCTTTTGGGTTTTATTTTTTCTACATGTTTTGTGCATGGCAAGTTAATGCTCTTGATAGAACTGGGTACGGAACTCCTAAATCTTCTCACAGAAGAGGCACATCCCAGATAGTGGTGCTACAAGCTAGCCCAGAAATGGGCCTTTTCTCAGAGAAGGGTCAGAAAAGTTACCTCAATGTCCTCTCTTGGTCCTGGCTCCCTGATGAGAATAAGTGTCAGTTAGTGGCAACTGTGATATGAATACCTGTCAACTGGAAATTCACCAAGCTCACTTCATATTGGCCAGTAAACTGCCATCAGAGGGTAAAAATATTTGAACATTAATGACCAGGGCTGGATTTGAACTGGCAAACTAGAGGTAAATTTTTCTAAAGCTGTCACTACTCCCCTGACATATCAGGTTCCAAATGTGTTTCTAGAATATATTTTCTTTGCTAATGCCATCTATAGCACAGATATAAATGGGCCGGGGAGGCTGTTTCAACATTGTTGTCCCTGAAATTGGTTACAACAGGATTCCAATTAATCAAACAGATACCTGGTAAATTAGGATACCTCTCAGCAGGATCTAGAAAACAGACCTTTGAATTGTTGAATCCAATTCCGAATCAAAATCCCAGGGATATGTTTTAATCTGGGTGGGGATCTGAATCCATCACCCTGTCTTTTGTCCCCCACTACCACTGAAATGTGTGATGGGTTTCCAGTCCAGGCCATTTTCTAGTTCTGGCAAAAATGTTCTATATATTGGGGAATGCTAGGAATTGTATCGTAGAATCATAGGACTGGAAGGGACCTCGAGAGGTCATCTAGTCCAGTCCCCTGCACTCATGGCTGGACTAAATATTATCTAGACCATTTCTGGCAGGTGTTTGTCTAACCATATACTGGGGAAAGCTGGAAAGGTGGGCATGTGATGTTGATTCCCCCACCTTTTAACCCCTGATAAATTGTTCTTAACCAGAATGGAAGCCTTTCATACAAGTTTCTATTGACAAGACCTGTAGCTTCTACTCTCTGTACATCCATTTATAAGCAGTGCAGAACAGGTGACTCAGATACATGTGAGTGCATTCACATCTAGTTTGGAAATATCACACCCATCTAATGGCAGGTGCTGCCCATCCATGTGGGTAGAATTGTCACTCATGCACTTAGCATGCAGGATTTTGAGAATGTGGCCTGCTATTTTCTGATTGCTTCACTTGACCTAGGTTGGTCTGTTGTGTGTATTTGAGGCACGGTGCTGTCCTGATGAGAGGGGGAAAGGAAAAGCTACTTGGTGATAACTAGCAGAGCTGTACAAAAAAAAAAAAATCTTTTCAGAACGCTGGGCTTGGGTTTCAATAGAGTCACGAATGTCCAAGATACAGTTTCACGACAGCTGGAGACTGTCTTTGTGTGTGTGGGGGGGGGGGGGGGGGGGGGGAAGGGGAGACAATGTGAAATCCACGGTTTTGACACAAAGCTATGGAAAATGTGGCTATTTTTGTTATATTTCACTGACTGGTGAGTGGTGAGTTTGACCCCAGCTACTCAAAGTGAACTTGGGGAGGGCTGAAGTGAACCCTCATGAAGCGATAGCAAAAATGGGGTTGCAAGGAGCTCTGCAAACCCAACCCCCACGTCTCATGTGGTTCGACTAAGTAGCAATTTATGCAGGACAAGTTGTCCCACTGCTCCTGTCTCTTTATTTTTCCCCTCCTTTGTTTTGTGTTTTCTTCCATTGCTCCTGGGACATTTGAGTGACAATAAGGCAATTGTTTCTTCGTGAACAGGGCTCAATGAAATAGCACCGACAAAGTGACACTGCAAGAAAATGTGACAAACATACTGTACTCCTGAGTGGAATACCGCTGTTGCCTCAATGTGTAACTCCTAAGAGGAAAAATATCCATCAAGATATTGAATAAACAGGGTATTACCACTGTAGCTTCCCCTCCATTTTTGAAAACAAAAGGTTTAGATTTTCCCCTCCACCCTCTTAAAATAAAATCAACCCAATTTTAATTACATAGCTTAATCTCAGTGCATTTCTACATATATTTTCAAAAATGATTTCCCTTTGTCTTTCAATCCAAAATGCAAAATGACCTCAGACTGTGTGATTTCTTCAGGTTTTTCCCAGGTTAGATAGTGGGAACAGGTAATATTGTCTTAGGATGGCTCTGAAATTAGCATCACAGTGATTGAAAAGTGGCTAGTTTCCACAATAAATCTGAGAGCTAGAACCAGCCTAATAGTAATGCCAGAAGAAACAAGAAGTAGGGTGCGTGGGACATACTGGCTTAAAAGGAAACTGTGATTTTTATCAGCCTGAAGAATACAAGCTATGCCATCGGAACAATGGAAGTGGCTTGTAGACAATACATTAACTCTGGTGGTTCTCTTAATTAGCTACATTAAGGAAGGCTGCCTTTCTGGTTGATAATCTTCAGAGAAAATTGATAACATGGAGTTTAAGGAGGTGGTGTCTTTTACCATCCCAAGTCCCATTTTCTAAAAGGCTTTTGGAACAGATTTCTAGACAAGCAAGGACAGGGTAAATGCCACTGAATGTATAATTGAGGACCAACACAGACACTTATGGTCTTGTATTAATTAATGAGATTTGTTGTTTATGGCTGTCATGTCAACTAATCACTAAATTAATTACATCTTCAGTGGAGAGCTCTGGGGCTGGGTGGCTTGGCTTAGTGAACAAAAGCTCTGTGCTATCGGACTTATCTCCGAAATCACGCGGTTGAGCTGGTTTTGATAGTCTCAGCTGAGAATGGCAGAAATGCAGAGGTGAGGCCTACAGAGGTAAGACCGGAGAAAATGCCCTCTCCCTTTTCCCAGAGTGACGGCAAAATTTGCTGTGGCTGATGGCATGTCTGCCCCAGATCAGTAATGTGGTGCTCCAGGCCCATATTGATGCTGTGAGAAGTCTAATCTCTCTTGCCCCCAATTACCCTGTTTGGGGGTAGGGCAAAGGGAGGAACTCTTTATCCTTATGGTTCTTGTCACCTCTCCCTAGCTGAGCTGTACTTCAAAGCTGCTAGCCAGGGAGAAGGATTTAGGCTGCGTGGTGACTTTAAGATTCAATCATCCCAAGAAGAACCTGCCGCCTTCTAGGATGTTGGGGAAACATTAGGCATACTCAGTGCATACCCCAACATAATTGCTGAAAGCCTATTGCCATAACTGGCAGTCAGGTAGGGTGGAGCCAGAGACTGAGAAGTGATGGAAGGTGGGCAGCCAAGTCAAGCTGAATTCAGTGTACCTGGCCACCTTTGAAATCTGGATCTATATCTACATTTCTCAGCTTGAGTTCACACCTCCCTCCTTAGTAAACTGGCGGGTGCTTCTCCAAACCAAACTGGACCTCATTTCATATGAGCTTCTCCCCTTGCTGTTCATGACCCATGATGCTGCGGGCTGTGAGCACTGTATTACACCCCCTGATTGAAAGAAATGGAGCTTTGGAAAGCAGGGGAGACACGTGGGAAAAGATTCATTTCCACGTCTCGTTTTCATTCAGTGTTTTCTGGCCCGCTCTATGACACGAGGGGCTGGCCCATTCTCATGCAGCGTCGGGCACTTCGATCTCATGCTACCACATGCTGCAGCTGAAGCTGCCTATTTAACGCATCTTGATGGGAGCCGTTGACTGGTCATTTGTGGCCAGTGAGCTGTGGGGGGCAGCTGGACTTCGGGCTGTGTCAGTCCCCATTGATCATGTCTCACTCGAAGCCAGGCACAAGTGGGCACTACTGGCTGGAGCTGCTGGGGGAGGGGGAGGGACGGCACTTGGACAGAACCAGCATGGATGATTAATTATCTCTCATGCAGGCAGTGGTCCTCTGAGGTCAGAAATGAGGCTGCAGGGCAGCTAACGGGGAGCCGCCTTTAATCTGCCTGACTTGTGTCACTGCTTAAAGGAAATCTCTGTTATCAGCCTCTAGCAATTTGGCTATTACTTGTGCAAAAAGTAGCTTTCGGGAGACTCCACTTCTCCTGGAGAGATGCTCCTTTCCCATATGGGCTGTAAAAGTGAAACGCCGTTTTCAAATCTGGGTGCCAAAAATTAGGCGTTTGTCTGTATGCAACTACGGCTCCAGTCTGTCAATCAGGTCAGAGTGGGAGGAGCCCCCTTCACCTTAGTGGGACTCAGTGTGGTTACAAGAGTCCACGCACGTGTATCTGACTGCATGACCGGGACCTAACTAAGTAGCTTGATTTTTCAGAGGCACAGTGCACCTGCAGCTCTAGTTATTCACAGTAGGATCTACACAGACTGCGACTGTGATCAGGGCCCTTTTGTGTTAGGCGCTGTACACAGACACACTTCGAAAGAGACAGTCAGTGCTCCAATAGCTTACAGTCTAAATCAACAAGACCAAGGGTCAACAGAGAAGTGACTTTCCCAGAGTCATGCTACATGTTAGTGGCAGAGGCAGGGATAGAACTGAGGTTTTCTGAGTCCTAATGCAGCACTGCCTCTCTTAGGGCTGGTCCACACTAACCCCCCACTTCAAACTAAGATACGTTATTCACGTAGCCGAAGTCGAAGTATCTTAGTTCGAACTTACCGCGGGTCCAGACGCGGCAGGCAGGCTCCCCTGTTGACTCCGTGTACTCTTCTCGCGGAGTAGGAGTACCGGCGTCGACGGTGAGCACTTCCGGGATCGATCCGGGATCGATTTATCGCATCTAGACAAGACGCGATAAATCAATCCCAGAAGATCGATTGCTTACCGCCGGACCCGGAGGTAAGTATAGACCAACCCTTAGCTGCTTTGAAAACCTGCAATCTGGGCTCTGAAAATGAGGCTAATGATTGTGGTACCAAAATGGAGATTAGATGCCTAACTTTATACACCCAAGTTTGTAAAATGTGTCTTAAGTAGAGTTTGCTGCGCACCCAAAAATCTTAGAACCAGCTCAAAGCCAGAACTCCTGGGAACCCTTTACAGAGCATTTCTGTGGTGCTTTAAAATGAGCTCTTACTATTAAATTACATTTTTTTTTTGTCCAAAAACTTGGCTCTTAGGTCTTTGGGGGAAAAATCCCATTTGTAATGAGTTCTTCATCCAAGCAGGAGAAGATACTCCATCCTGGAGGCCAGTTCTGTAAAGAAACACAAAAGGTCTATTTCTGAATAGGGTGTGAGTTTGAAAGGAAACATGCAATTGCTGGAGAAATGGAATCATTTCCACTCAGTTTAAAAAAAAATAAAAAAAAGCCTTTCAGAGGAAGATCTGTGACTGCCACTCTCCAGAACTGGTTAACCTGTTGAAGATATTTAGTAGATGAATTCTGACCCATGCTCTCCACTTTACTATACCCTGTGACAGAGAGACACAGCATCTGCCATTTGTGTTCCTCTCCAGACAGTGAAAGCCAATCTTCCAGTGCCAGGGGAAAACAGGAGGGAAATTATGTAAATTTCTTAGAGTAGATTAATTTTACCAGCTGCGCTTCTTCCTCCCCAATCATAGGTCTGACTGGGAAAGCCAATCTAGATTATATGTGTCAGTTGCATATTCTGAGAGTAGTTCTCTTGGAATTTTCCCTGTTTGGGAAGAAGCCTGCGGCAATGCAAAATGTGCTCCCATTCAGCTATCAATCACTGCAAAACTGGGCTCAAGGGGACAGGAATGTTGTTACTTTTTGAAGCAGTGGGGTGCTGGTCTTTTGGCGCTATCCCAAGAGCGAGGTGGTAAATCTCAGTGTTAGAAAGAAATCCTTATTCTTTGGTATGAAAAATGGCAGAGTGTTTTCAAGTAAACAGGTTTCGCAGGCTGTGCATTTACAGCACAGCCTTGGGTAGTGTTATTAAGCACACGAGGCCGAAAGCTGAGTGACTTGAACCACCTGAGAAATGCAATTATCATCCCTAATTGCTCAGCCTGGAGTGGTTTGTTGCACTTAGAAAGTGGAATTTACACACACAAAATTGAGGCCAGCGGAGCTGATGCATATTTACTGAGCCTGGTAGGCATGGCCGTGACATCACCGGTGGCCAATCGGAAAGCTCGATCTGTGTCCAGCCTTTCCATCTCCCACACGGCCCTTTCCTTCCACATGCTGTCTGCTCTGTGCCTTGAACACCACTCACAGTCCAGACCAGATTCCACAGCTTCGTCAATGATTAATATGGGCTTTTTTTTTTTTAATGCTGCTGCACTACAGAGCATCTAACCCTGGCAGAAAAAAATACAGCCCTGTCACAATCCTGTGGCAAGCCAGATTTCACAGCCTTAAATCACCATTAAGGTTCTCCATAAGTTTGATGGAAGCTTCGGGTTTTTTATCCCGTATACAAATCAAAGAAAGGCCCATGTTAGCCTGTGATAAAACACACACACAAATATGAAAGTGGGAAATGGTTTTACGGGTCTATTGGATGACATCATCCAAGGGGTGCAGTTCCCAGGAGAGGGGTATTATTATGGTTTAGCAAGGTTGATAATTGTGTGCACACGTATTATTTTACTGCTTTTATTATGTATCCTATCGTATCGATTTTCCCAATCGCCTTAAGGATTGCTGCAGATCTTGGCATTTCAGTATATACCCTCTCCCCTGATTCAGCAAATGTCCTTCAGGTTAAGCACATGCTTCAGAGCCTTGTTGGATAAGGACAAACTGCTTAAAATGAAGCACTCGCTTAAGTGCTTTGTTGAACTGGAGCTTGGTTGGAGATTTCATTTTGTTTTGGGGTTGTTCTTTCACGTTACCTGGACCAGGGTTTTAAAACTGAACTCAAAAAATATTTGCAATGTGTACCAGACAAGTTGATTAATTTAGTGGAGCTAAAGATTTCCATAAAAATGTGGACATGGGTGTGATACATGGGTTAAAGAGCAAAATGTGTCTGATTCTTTATTGCCAGGCACAATCACTTTCAGAATTTTCCAATCACTTCCTCACGTGGTGGCATTTTTTACTTGCTCTGCACATATGTAAATGTTGACTCAAGGGGCAAGAGAGCGAAATCATTTCATGAAATATCACTTCTTAATGCGGTCAGGGGGAAAAGGAGCAGCATTCCTGTAGCCGGCAAGAATGTTTGGACCCCAACTCAGGGATGGTTCTAAGGGTGGGTGAGCAGAGAGGTTGTCCCTTAGTACTAGCTTCCTTGAGGTGCTGCACCACTGGGCTCTTATTTTTTCACTCTGATTGGTCGGTCGTTTTTGCTCCCTCTGGTTGGCTGGCCTATATTTTGAATTGATTGATTTTGCTCTGCCCGTTGGCCAGCTGTGGGTTTTGTTTTGTTTGATTTTGCTCAGCTGCTGGGGATGGATGCACCAAAAATGATTTTCACCGTGGCCGCCAAAAAGTTTGCGTCTGAAGCTGAGCTTCCTCAGAGTTCAGGGATGTTCATGTCCAGGGTGTTGATTCAGGCCCCATTCAAGTATTCATTGCAATGCTTGCCATGCCAGTAGGATCTGGGTAAGCCTGAGAAGTATTTTAATTAGGGCTGGTTGAAATCTTTTTGCATGGTTATTTGAAGGATGCAAAAAAATTGCATGTGCAAGTTGTTCATATTCAAAACTTTGCAATTAAATGATTAAAAAGGAAAAACAGTTTTGATTCTATTCAAAACTAAAAATGTTCATATCGAACGGAAATGATTTTCTCATGGTTTTGGGTCTGCTCCCATTCAGTGTCTTTTAGAGGGGGGGAAAAGGGAGGGAAAGGGAAGGAGATCCAAAACTCAGGCTTATTTTTATTCCATTTGAGTCTAATCAAAACACTTTTAAAATTCTTTCAATCATTTCACTAAAAAATCAGGTTTTTTGGGGGGAAATTTTGAATGAAGAATTCACTTTTTCCCCCCTATCAGCTCTAATCATCCTGTTGTAAGGGGTGCTCAATGCATCTTAAATTTGCCAGGGTTTTCAAACTCTCTGGAGTGACTAGCCGATGCTGCACTGGCAGCACCAACTAAGGTTATCATTCCAGTAAGTATTTCTGTGCATTGACATTCTTGAAACTGTGTATGGTAAATGTGCATACAATGGAGAGAGTAAAAATCAAAACCCCTATCATCCCTGGATTCCCAGTGCCCCTGGACTGTGTGGCACACACAACCCATGTTGACAATACAGGAATCTACCAGATTAGCTCCACAATTTTTGTCTGCTATCAGATGAGTCTGAGCAGCGCGTGTTTAGGGAGAGCTGCAATTCCAGTTGTGATACTGACACCAAGGTTCACCTGCTTTTCGGGGGAAGCCTGCAAAGGTTTTGGAAATGAATGAGCTGCAGGTAAAGCAATGAACTCTCCAGTCTCTTCGTTAGGTGGGTTTTACTTCAACTGTGCCATGTGGCCTTCAGCTTTCTGGTCTTGCTCCAGACTGTCCCATGCCATGGAGATTTTCCTTTCACTTCTCCAAGCCCCATCCCTATTCTGTTTTTATTAGGACTATTTGTAAAGCATTGCTGCAGTTAATTGATGAAATGGAAGCAGCTATCAGTAGGAAAGCACTTGAGATGTGACAAAGTAGCTGCAATTTCAATAGCAGAAAATATTATTCTTTAGCATATGTCATTAAAAACGAACCACTGGATAAATGGCACCAGCCCCACCCCTCTCACCCTCACCCTGCTGCTGTGTATGTCTCCAGGGTCCGGTTATAACCTCATCCCAGGTGAGCACCGCTTTATCCAACAGGATGCCTGCTTGATTTAAAGGGATGCCCTCAAGCTGAAATTTGAGTTTTAGGTGCTACACGAGTCCCACTGCTCAATTTTACAGTCAGATTTTCCTATTTTAACCCCTCCCCCCGTTCATCTGTGTAAGACCCTCTTGTTAAACTGAACCCCTGTACAGAAGAAATGGTGAAATTGTAAACAACATGAAAAAATAGAAATACTTTCCCCTTCTGCTGTAACCGAAAGAGATCAATTTTAAGGGTCACTTATAATAACAGGAAATCGTTTTAGACAGACGTGTGTAGGGTTTTTGTCACGCTGACTGCGTTACTGTAAAAGGAGAAGTCTGGCAGACTCGATAGAAGTTTAGTGAAGGGTCAGGAAGCGTTTCAATTCGAGATGGGTGGCTTGAGTGTACCCCAGATTGGCAGTGATAAACAATTGTTACCATGCGAGAGCCACCCAGTGGCCAATGTGAAATGTGACTGTGTGTCCAAGCCACTTCTTAGTGAGCTGGTGTAAACACTCCACAAAAATCACCAGTCAAAGCAAGTACTACTTGGCAGTTTCAGCAGAGCGTTTAATGACTGTGTGTATGAAGGTACACTACCCTCTGACCTATAGAAAGAAGTCTCTCTCCAGAATAGGGCTGAGGTAAACTGGACCTCTTCGGTGGCTAAATTGAGGGCTTCATCCTCCATGGCTGTTGAACTACTGTATTTCAAAAGCACTAAAGCCACCCAAAAATCTCAACTCCATAAAGTATTGGATAATTCTATATTTGCTGAGTATCTGCAGGGAACCTTAATTACAGAGACCAAATGAGTCACCTACATTTGCGCTTTCCTGATTTGTTGTTGCAGCCATAGTGATCAACATTTTCATTGTCTATAGTCCTATTGTCTTGGGCTGTGGCCTTAAGTAGGGATAAATCTTCTAGTCAGTCAAGGTTAGGCCTGGTCAACACAAGATCAGGAAGCCTCAAGTGTTGGGTGACGTCATGTCGGTGGCATGCTTCTCTCTAAGTCAATAGTGAACCAAAGGGCATATTAGGGAGCACTGCCTGGCCAGATGTGCTGCATTTTGGATGAGACAAAATTGGAATTCCTTGGGTAAGAGACGGGTTTTAATGTCACTGTCCGAGCTAAACACAAACTCTGGACATTCCATTTCAGCCTATGCAAAGTGCACCGGTAATTTCAAATAGGTAAGTTGCCCTTCTCATCCTTGTGGTAATGTTATTGCTGTTCATAGGTGTTCATTGCGCTCTACTCCAGAGTTGGCTGCATTGCACTGTGAAGAAACCCCTGAAGAAATCTGTAGAGTCCCCTCAGGTCTAATTCTTCTGGATGCATGGGACTGCTGTGGTGGCTTTATTCTTCAGATTGTCTGCCATGTGGTGCCCTGGAGGGCATAAAGGGAGGGAGAGTAGGAGAGTAGACTCATATTCCACATGCCCTGGAAGAGCCTGAACACCACTCCTTCCCCAACATGCACATTTTCCAAAACTTCGGTCCTGTTTCTCCATTATTGCCCTGTGGGTAGCCATTCACCCCAGCGTCAGTGTGAAGGATGGAAGTGACGCAGTGATGAACATTTGCACTGTATTGAAGGGGAAGGAGACAGTGGTAACAATCATAAGGATCATATATAATGCAGGAAGGCTGTCTACCTAAAATATAAACAAAAGCCCTTTCCCAAGGTGATGTGCAGTCATCACTCATATTGACCGGCTCCTCAACCCAGCACATCCAGCCAGGAAAGCTCATTCAGAAAGCACGGGGAAAGTCTAGGGCAGGGATGGGCAACTTTAAGGTAAGAGAGGGCCACAAAATCCGCTAACAACCTTTCATGGACAGGGGGTGTGATGTGAGGGGGGTGGGGTGCTGCCCTCAGGATGTGGTAGGCTCTTGGTGGGTTGGTTGGAGAGTGACCCTGTCCCACACTTACACCTCAGTGGCAGTTCCTGTCCCGCACGGCTGGGCCTAGCTGGGCCGTTCGCTTTTGCCACAGTGTCATGTGTGCATCTGCATAAAGGCGGGGCCCTCCCCCCCCACGCCTTACCCCACCCAGCCCCCTTCCTGGCCCTGGCACCGCCGGATTGCCTGGCGGTGGTGGGTCAAAAAATGATCTGGCGGGGTGGATGCAGCCAGTTGCTATCCCTGCTCCATAGCACTGCTTGATTCTTTCATTTGCATCACCCGACAGTGTCTTTCCTTGCACCTGTACACTTATCTGCTGAGCTTTTCCAAGTACCTCACCAAGACACATTCCATGAGTCCCTGAGCACTCTCTGTTCCTAGGTTCCTAAGCAGTACTGGACCCATTTTACAGGTGGGAAAGAAAAACAGATGGGTCAAGGGCCCAATACTGATCCCATTAATGTTAGTGGGAATTTTCCCTTTGACTTGGATTGGAGCAGGATCTAATCCTGAATGACACTTGAATGATCTAGTCCTCCAGGTCACACAATGAGTTAGCTGCAGATTTTGTAATGGAGCCCAGGACACGCCCAATAAAAACCTTCTACACTAAGCTGTAGACCGCACCGGTTTCCAGGATATCTCATCAAGTCTGTTTCCAGGGCACTTTCTCCAAACAGACAAAGCAACAGTCAAACAAATATAATTCAGTCAAGCACATCTCAGATCTGAAAAATGAATCCCCTTTCCACTCTCACACCCCCTCCCCCCACACATGCCAATCCCTGTGGAATACTCTCTGCATTAAGTATCCTATCTTCCATAGTTAGAGGGGCGGAATTTACACAGGTGACTTCCATTAATGCTAATGGAGTTACTGGCATTAATCCCCATGCACTGATGGGGGAATTTGTATGTATTCTTCAGCTAACACCCCAGGGGGCTTAGCATCATGGACAATAGCTAGAGACAGACCTATTAGCAGCAGGGCATTCAGACCATCTCCCTGGCAATGCAGGATTGTCCCCCGTAGTATACTTGCTAATGCTTTGTCCTGTCTAGCTTTAAATGTCCCAAGAGAGTGGGCTTCTACAGTTCTCTGGGAAGAATATTTGCAGTCAAATAGCGCTTTCCAATATTCAACAGAGAAGCTGAAATTTTAGCCGCCTGGCAGACTTTGACTAAAAGTGTGGGATTCCCCCCCCACCAAATTAGTTGTAATTTATTTTTTTTAAGTTTCAGAGTAGCAGCCGTGTTAGTCTGTATCCTCAAAAAGAACAGGAGTACTTGTGGCACCTTAGAGACTAACAAATTTATTAGAGCATAAGCTTTCGTGGGCTACAACCCACTTCTTCTTGTAGCCCACGAAAGCTTATGCTCTAATAAATTTGTTAGTCTCTAAGGTGCCACAAGTACTCCTATTTTTTTTAAGTGCAGCAATGCTATTGATTCAATTCAGGGGCCTTCCAACTCTCAACAAGTATCCCTTTAAAATGTAAAATGTCTTTAGATTATTTGCTTATTTGCTGGGCAGGGGGCGGGAGCATTCTGTCCTGAGACAGTAGCCAAACCAGACATTTCTCCCCCCTCTGCTTTGATTGGCAGAGTTTTACTAAAAGATATCAAAGTCTATTATGTAATGTGAAAATGCATGAAGACACTGAGTGTGCAAAAACACATAATGAAGCCAGTTATCTCTGGCTACCCCCGATGAGCCCTGGAGGTAACATCATCCCACATCTCACTATGACTGATTCTGGCTTCATGAAATTGTTCTAGGCAAGCAACTTCCCTAAATTACTGACACATTAAAATTTAAAATGTTAATTAAGAAGGCCTTTGTCTTGAACAGTTGATTTGCCACCAGCTCCAAAACCAGATTAATTTGGACTAATCCCTTTCATCTCATTGTTTAATGTGGTGCATTAGGTTTTTGTACCTGATCAGGCTTTAAAAGGGAACTTTTGTAGCTTCTGGATTTATGCGCATTGAGTCTGGTGCAGCAGAGGAGGGCAGCAGTCCAGCTGTGAACTGTACGGGCAGTGGGACCATCTCTGTCACTCAAATCCTGCCCCATGGAGGTCACTGGTTACATTTAGTTACATTTGGGCAATTTCAACAGGTTTTTCTGGGGGTAGATGAGAGCAGAATTTAGCCCCGTGTCCTAATTTTAGTCTAATTGGCCAGAACTCATTGGTGAGTTTCTGGAAAGAAATAATTCATGTATATAGTACTGGTCCAGAGAGTCTTAAGCAATGGCAGCACTTGAAGACTGGCTGAGGTGGGAAAAAGTCCAAACCTGATAAGAACTCCCAGCCTCCCCTGTTTTTCCTTCTCTGCCCCCTTTACAGAAATCCACCTGTGGGTTTCATGGGGTCCTAGTGGGCTCTCCTGGTGACTTCAGGTTTCACAAGCTCTTTATGGGACTGCTTTTGAAGGCAGAAAATATTCAAGGACACAGAATATTCTAGGACCTTTCTGACCAGCGGTGCACGTGTTCTGAAGACAATGATCCATATTCTGCTCTGGGATACGCAGGTGTCTGTCAGAAGTAATTCCTTCAAAGTCATATGTTGAGGGGAAAAAGAGGCACAGGGGAACCTGGGGTCATGCCCTGACTCTGTTCACAGGAGAAAGGTTCTTGTTTGGTCTCTTACTGTTCCACATCTCAAAATTGGCAGACAGTTTGACATGATGGGCAGTCTCTGGTCAAGACAGGCTCAGGGATGGAACAGCAGAGGGTGCTGTAGGTCATAGCAATGTGTGGCAAAGTCTCCCAGCTCCTACCTTGCCCTTGTCTTGGGGTATGTCTACACTACGAAATTAGTTCGAATTTATAGAAGCCGGTTTTATTGAAATCGGTTGTATACAGCCGATTGTGTATGTCCACACAATAAAATGCTCTAGGTGCTCTAGTCGGCAGACCGCGTCCACAGTACGAGGCTAGCGTCGACTTCCGGAGCATTGCACTATGGGTAGCTATCCCACAGCTATCCCACAGTTCCCGCAGTCTCCGCCGCCCCTTGGAATTCTGGGTTGAGATCCCAATGCCCGGATGATGCAAAACAGTGTCGCGGGCGGTTCTGGGTACATGTCGTCAGGCTCCTCCCTCCCCCGTCACAGCAATGGCAGACAATAGATTCGCGCCTTTTTATCTGGGTTACCTGGGTTACCTGTGCAGACAACATGGAGCCCGCTCAGCACAGCTGAGCTCACCGTCACCATATGTCCTCTTGGTGCCGGCAGACGTGGGACTGCATTGCTACACAGCAGCAGCTGCTAACTGCCTTTTGGCGGTAGACGGTGCAGTAGACTGGTAGCCTTCATCGGCGATCTGGGTGCTGGCAGCCGTGGGGCTTGCCTTTTGGCAGTAAATGGTGTATTACGACTGTTAGCCGGCCTATTACAAGTCGGGTCATCGCACATTAGCAGAGTCTTCCCTGAGCAGCAGCTCGTGCAATAGGCCTGAAGACCATCGTCATACACCGCCCCGTATTTGCTGCCAAGCACCCAGAAAGATGCCGAGGGCTATCAGTCACGCTGCACCGTCGTCTTAAGATGTAAAAAAATAGATTTGCTCTGTATTCATTTGCTTCCCCCTCCCTCGGTCAAATCAACGGCCTGCTAAACCCAGGGTTTTCAGTTTAATCTTTGGGGGGGACCAGTCTGTGACAGTTGTTTGTGTCTCTCCCTGATGCACAGCCACCGTTCTTTATTTTAATTCCCTGTGCCTGTACGCCATGTCGTCACTCGGCCCCCCTCCCTCCTTCCCCTAGGCCGTCAGATACTACGTTTGCGCCACAGCTCGAGCCGAGAAGCGGTTCGCGCCTTTTCTTTGAATTCTGGGTTGAGATCCCAATGCCCGGATGATGCAAAACAGTGTCGCGGGCGGTTCTGGGTACATGTCGTCAGGCCCCTCCCCCCTCGTCACAGCAACGGCAGACAATAGATTCGCGCCTTTTTACCTGGGTTACCTGTGCAGACAACATACCACGGCAAGCATGGAGCCCGCTCAGCTCAGCTGAGCTCACCGTCACCATATGTCCTCTGGGTGCCGGCAGACGTGGGACTGCATTGCTACACAGCAGCAGCTGCTAACTGCCTTTTGGCGGTAGACGGTGTAGCATGAGTGATAGCCGTGGGGCTGGCAGCCGTAGTGCTGCATTGCACCAGCCCCTTCCAGGCGATGGTATATTATGACTGGTACCCGTCGTCGTCATACTGGTATGGCTGTCAATCATGGCCACCTGGGCAGACATGCTACTGTCTCGATGATGTCGGTTGCCAGTCATAATATACTATTTTCTGCCAATTGCCCAATATTGTCTGCTAAGCACCCAGAAGAGGCCGAGGGCGATGCTGGGTGCTGGCGGACGTGGGGCTGGCAGACGTGGGGCTGCATTGCTACACAGCAGCAGCCCCTTGCCTTTTGGCAGATGATGGTATATTATGATTGGTACCCATCATCATCGTACTGGTATGGCTGTCACTCATGCTGCAGCGTCGGCTGCCACCTTAAGATGTAAAAAATAGATTTGTTCTGTGTTCATTTGCTTCCCCTTCCTCCGTGAAATCAACGGCCTGCTAAGCCCAGGGTTTCCAGTTTAATCTTTGGGGGGACCATTCTGTGTGACAGTTGTTTGTGTTTCTCCCTGTTCCTGTACCTGTACGCCATGTCATCACTCGGCCCACCCTCCCTCCCGCCCTCCTTCTCCTGGTCCATCAGATACTACTTTCGCGCCTTTTTTCTGACCAGGCGCCATAGCTAGCACTGGGATCATGGAGCCCGCTCAGATCACCGCGGCAATTATGAGCACTATGAACACCACGCGCATTGTCCTGGAGTATATGCAGAGCCAGAACATGCCAAGGCGAAACCCGGACCAGGCGAGGAGGCGATTGCAGCACGGCGACGAGAGTGATGAGGAAATTGACATGGCCATAGACCTCTCACAAGGCACAGGCCCCAGCAATGTGGAAATCATGGTGTCACTGGGGCAGGTTGATACCGTGGAACGCCGATTCTGGGCCCGGGAAACAAGCACAGACTGGTGGGACCGCATCGTGCTGCAGGTATGGGACGATTCCCAGTGGCTGTGAAACTTTCGCATGCGTAAGGGCACTTTCATGGAACTTTGTGACTTGCTTTCCCCTGCCCTGAAACGCCAGGATACCAAGATGAGAGCAGCCCTCACAGTTGAGAAGCGAGTGGTGATAGCCCTGTGGAAGCTTGCAACGCCAGACAGCTACCGGTCAGTCGGGAATCAATTTGGAGTGGGCAAATCTACTGTGGGGGCTGCTGTGATCCAATTTGCCAGGGCAATGAAAGACCTGGTGATAGCAAGGGTAGTGACTCTGGGCAACGTGCAGTCAATAGTGGATGGTTTTGCTGAAATGGGATTCCCAAACTGTGGCGGGGCCATAGACGGAACCCATATCCCTATCTTGTCACCGGAGCACCAAGCCACCGACTACGTAAACCGCAAGGGGTACTTTTCAATGCTGCTGCAAGCCCTGGTGGATCACAAGGGACGTTTCACCAACATCAACGTGGGATGGCCGGGAAAGGTACATGATGCTCGCGTCTTCAGGAACTCTGCTCTGTTTCGAAAGCTGGAGGAAGGGACTTTCTTCCCGGACCAGAAAGTGACCATTGGGGATGTTGAAATGCCTATCGTGATCCTTGGGGACCCAGCCTACCCCTTAATGCCATGGCTCATGAAGCCGTACACAGGCAGCCTGGACAGGAGTCAGGACCTGTTCAACTACAGGCTGAGCAAGTGCCGAATGGTGGTGGAATGTGCATTTGGACGTTTAAAAGCGCGCTGGCGCAGCTTACTGACTCGCTCAGACCTCAGCGAAAAGAATATCCCCATTGTTATTGCTGCTTGCTGTGCGCTCCACAATATCTGTGAGAGTAAGGGGGAGACCTTTATGGCGGGGTGGGAGGTTGAGGCAACTCGCCTGGCCGCTGATTACGCGCAGCCAGACACCAGGGCGGTTAGAGGAGCACAGCAGGGCGCGGTGCGCATCAGAGAAGCTTTGAAAACGAGTTTTGTGACTGGCCAGGCTACTGTGTGAAACTTCTGTTTGTTTCTCCTTGATGAACCCTCCAACCCCCCCCCCCGACCCGGTTCACTCTACTTCCCTGTAAACCAACCACCCCACCCCACCCTCCCCTCCCCTCCCGCTTGCAGAGGCAATAAAGTCATTGTTTTTTCACATTCATGCATTCTTTATTAGTTCCTTACAGAGGTAGGGGGATAATTGCCAAGGTAGCTGGGATGGGTGGGGGAGGAGGGATGGAAAAGGACACACTGCATTTTAAAACTTTAACTCTTATTGAAGCCCAGCCTTCTGATGCTTGGGCGATCATCTGGGGTGGAGTGACTGGGTGGACGGAGGCCCCCCCACCGTGTTCTTGGGCGTCTGGGTGAGGAGGCTATGGAACTTGGGGAGGAGGGCTGTTGGTTACACAGGGGCTGTAGCGGCGGTCTCTGCTCCTGCTGCCTTTCCTGCAACTCAACCATACGCTCGAGCATATCACTTTGATGCTCCAGCAGACGGAGCATTGCCTCTTGCCGTCTGTCTGCAAGCTGACGCCACCTATCGTCTTCAGCCCGCCACCTCTCCTCTCGTTCATGTTGGGCTTTTCTCATCTCCGACATTGACTGCCTCCACGCATTCTGCTGTGCTCTATCAGCCTGGGCGGACATCTGCAGCTCCGTGAACATCTCGTCCCTCGTCTTACGTTTTCTCTTTCTAATGTTCACGAGCCTCTGCGAAGGAGAAACATTTGCAGCTGGTGGAGGAGAAGGGAGAGGTGGTTAAAAAAGACACATTTTAGGGAACAATGGGTACACTCTTTCATTACAAGGTCGCATATTTCGGCTTGCAGGCAGCCATCGTAGGCCACAGTGTTTTGGCTTTTTTAACCTTCTTAACATGCGGGAAAGGTTGCAAACAGCAGCGCATTTCCCATATCAAGGATGAATTGGGTTGTCCATTTAAAATGGGGTTTCAATGTAAAAGGAGGGGGCTGCGGTTTCCCAGTTAACATGCGGCACAAACACAAGTAAACCACCCCCCCACACACACACACACGATTCTCTGGGATGATCACTTCACCCCTCCCCCCCACCGCGTGGTTAACAGCGGGGAACATTTCTGGTCAGAATAGCAGGAACGGGCGCCTCTGAATGTCCCCCTTAATAAAATCACCCCATTTCAACCAGGAGAGCTTTCTGGAGATGTCCCTGGAGGATTTCCGCTCCATCCCCATACACGTTAACAGACTTGCTTGCTTTTTTTTTGTAATGTTTACAAATATTTACAAAGTTACACTCACCAGAGGTCTCCTGTGTGCCCTGAGGGTCTTGGGTGAGTTCGGGGGTTACTGGTTCCAGGTCCAGTGTCACAAACATATCCTGGCTGTTGGGGAAACCGGTTTCTCCTCTTCCTTGCTGCTGTGAGCTACCTACAGTACCTCCATCGTCATCTTCCTCGTTCCCCGAACCGTCTTCCCTGTGTGTTTCTCCAGTGAGAGAGTCATAGCACACGGTTGGGGTAGTGGTGGCTGCACCCCCTAGGATCGCATGCAGCTCCGCGTAGTAGCGGCAAGTTTGCGGCTCTGCCCCGGACCTTCCGTTTGCTTCTCTGGCTTTGTGGTAGGCTTGCCGTAGCTCCTTAATTTTCACGCGGCACTGCTGTGTGTCCCTGTTATGGCCTCGGTCCTTCATGGCCTTGGAGATCTTTTCTAATACTTTTCCATTTCTTTTACTGCTACGGAGTTCAGCTATCACTGCTTCATCTCCCCATATGGCGAGCAGATCTCGTACCTCCCGTTCGGTCCATGCTGGAGCTCTTTTGCGATCCTGGGAGGACTCCATGATGGTTACCTGTGCTGATGAGCTCTGCGTGGTCACCTGTGCTCTCCACGCTGGGCAAACAGGAAATGAAATTCAAACCTTCGCGGGTCTTTTCCTGTCTACCTGGTCAGTGCATCTGAGTTGAGAGCGCTGTCCAGAGCGGTCACAATGAAGCACTGTGGGATAGCTCCCGGAGGCCAATAACATCGAATTCCGTCCACACTACCCCAATTCCGACCCGCAAAGGCCGGTTTTATCGCTAATCCCCTCGTCGGAGGTGGTGTAAAGAAACCGGTTTAAAGGGCCCTTTAAGTCGAAAGAAAGGGCCTCGTTGTGTGGACGTGTCCAGGCTTAATTCGGTTTAATGCTGCTAAAGTCGACCTAAACCCGTAGTGTAGACCAGGCCTTGGTGATCAGCCCCTCCCTTCTTACATAGTCAATTCACTCGCTAATTGGAAGAGATCAATGTGCTGAGCTTTTGCCTAACCATAATGTGGTAATAGCAGGTTTGCAGATTGGCAGCTGTCCCTCCAGAAAGCCCATGGAGCAAAATGTTCATGTGACTGCCAGCCCTTTACATCTTTGCTACAGAAAAATCCTGTTTGGATTCCCCTCCCCCCCGTAATTATTATCACATCCTCTACTCAGCAAAAGCCGGGGACACCCTTTCATTCTTACACAAACTCTTCCTTGTGGGATTCATTTAAAGTCTTCCCTTGTGCAGAAATGGTCCTTTGTGAGTTACACACCTGAAGGGTGTGAGGCGGATGGAGCAGAGTCAGCTAAAAAGGAGCCCAACTTCAAGCATGTAAAATGAATATTGACAAAAGGAAAAAAAAAAAAAAAAGGGCGATGAGAGCGAATCAAAAGTGAGGAAATAGCTGACTAAGGCCAACTTTGCTGCATTAGGCAGAGAGCAAGAAGTGGTAAACAGAGCTGGAGTTATGTAACACCTGGTCAACACCCTGTCATGCCAGGACTCACAATAGCTCCCATGAGAGTAGCTCAGATTAGAGAAAAGTGGGTGCCCTTTAGTTCTGGCCTGTTGAATTTCAGGACTAGAGAAACCATAGAATATAGGAACTGGCAGACTGGGTCAGATCCGTGGTCCATCCAGTGCGGTATCCTGTCTCTGACTGTGGCCACTATCAGTTGCTTCAGAGGACAATAAAAGAAACTCTGCTGTAAACAGATTGGGCTAATCTGCCTCCTGGGGAAGCGGGCGGGAGGGCGAGGTGTCTCCTCCTAACCCCTGGAACGCCCACCACCCGGAGATGTCTTTCTGTGGCTCTCAGAGGTAACTACCTATCTCTGATGCAATGTTGTAAATCTGGCGTGACGCCATACCCGGATCACATGATCACCCCTCAACTGGTTTGTACAGCATATGCAGCCTTGCATTCAAAGGACTGCATTTCCCCCCCCTTAAAGCCACAGTAGTTGCTTGTTGCCATCATGGGAACAAAACACCTGTATCTGTTGCTCTGTTCCATGCAGGTGAAGGCAAGGAATGGATGCTTCGGAGAACAGGGAACGGAATACACAGCCTTTCATCTCCAGGTGATAGGGAAGAGCAAGGCCGGAGTTGGCAGTGACTTTCAGACATTGCCAGAGGCTGGTGGGTAGGTGACGTACACTTAAGGAACTGGGGGGTATCCCTATCATAAAGGAAAATCATCACTATTGGCATTAATTGGTCCTCAGAGACAAGCTATCGTTCTCACGTGGCGAGGGGTCCTCTCCAAGTCAGGATTGAGGCACATTGGTGAGAAAGGCTCCAGTACCCAGGGCCGGCTCCAGGTTTTCTGCCACCCCAAGCGGAAAAAAAAAAAAAAGCCGCGGCAGCGCGATCACACCGCTCCATTCTTCAGCGGCAATTCGGCGGCAGGTCCTTCGCTCCGAGAGGGACTGAGGGACCCGCCGCCGAATTGCCGCTGAAGACCCGGACGTGTCACCCCAATAGCGGCTGGAGTGCCGCCCCTTGGTATTGTCCACCCCAAGCACCTGCTTCTTTAGCTGGTGCCTGGAGACAGCCCTGCCAGTGCCACCTCTCATGCTGCTTCTGCTCAGCGCTTAAATAGAGGCCTCAGGCCTCCTGGGCTGTGAATTTCATGAGCAATAAATTCACTCCAAAAAATGTAAAGGGGGCAATAAAAAATAAATAAAAAGGAGAGGGGGGAAAAAAAGCCAGTTCTTTCCTTCCATGAGCTCTCTTTGGAGTTATGCCATGATACACGACGGTAAGATACATCGTCACACAGGAACAATACTTTATTCAGTGGAGGTGAGAATCATCTCATGATGGTTTGTGATGGCCCACACTTCATAAAAAAGACTCGACACTTATACAGTGCCTTCCACCCAGGGGTCTCAAAGCTGGACACTGTGCGTAGTGTATTTCCCACTTCACAGATGGGAAGGAAGACACCAACGGAAGTGACTTTCCAAGATGAAAGTCAGTGTCTGAGCCTGAAACTTAACACCTATCTTATTCCCAGGCCCTATTCTCTATCCAGTAGATCAATGTTCCTTTCTTGCTCAAAGGAGAGCTCAGGTCTGTAGCTCAGTCCATTGCTACAGTTCTCCCCACAGAAAACTACCTTAGTGTAATTCAAACCAACAGGTTTCTCTATGGGAGAAGCGGGATAATCACATCTACTGTACTGCAGTTAGGTCCCCTCCGAAGGAACCTTTAAAAGATCTGCTGGGCTGTTGCAAATTGCACTGCATGGAAGACCCCCAAACTCCTGCAAAACAAACACACCCCTTCCAAGACAGGGGCATAGCAATAAGACATCCCTTCCTACCTTCAGCATTTTCTCCGGACAGGCCCCGCACTGTTTGTTTTGCCAGCATGCCATACTGATTTCAGAAAACCTCATTTTCTGTTTTTAAAGCAGTGGGGTTTCTTGTGCGTAGTCTCCTAAGCGAATGCACAGTCTGTTGTTTCTGGTGTGCTTTAAACCTTCATGCATTTTTAATGCTTTACAAGGGAAAGAATTTTTCCTTTCTCTCTCTGTCTCTCTGTCTCTCTCTCTCTCTCTCTCTTTTAAGATAAATTTAATGACAATACACATCAAGTGGCGTTGTTGGTTTGTGGTGACGGTTTTATAATTTCAAGGTCAAGTTTTTTCTATTTAATTATGCACAATAACTCTCATGAACTATAATGCAATAATGAAAGCATGCACCAGTGTTGGCATGAATCTGTTCTTTATTAGTATGGATACGGGTACTGTGCTTGATGTTTGAAATAAAATATTTGGAACTAATGCTGAGTCTGTTTCTTTAAAATGACACACAGATCTTCCTCCCTTAATATACAGCAAGCAGGAACCTTCTGCTTTATGACTGGCCTGCTTCTTGCCTGATAAATGCAATTGTATTTGTTTGTGTGATGCACTGCTTGTTCACAGCTGCCATAATAATAATAATAATAATAATAATAACTTGATTAAAACGAGGGCAGATACACTGATCTGTAGTCCTCAATAGTATTTGAGTTTATCAAGGTTAAAAGTGACTACTTGATGAAAGGTTGTTCATTGTACATATTGACCTATTACTTGGATAATACCCCTTACGTGCCAGATTTCTGATTGACTTTTGAAGTTGTCTTTTAATTTTTGTTACCGAACAAGGTCAGATTATCAGCAGTTCCTCAAGCTTGGATCTATATACTTACTGTATTAAAGTACCAGGAACTTTCTAGTTTCAAATATTGCCAACACCTCTAAGGCCCCCTCCAGCAGACACCTATACATAAGATTAACTTTATGGCATCAGTGGTTTCACTGGCTTCAGATGGAATTATGTATGTCAAAGTAGGCCTAAGAACAGGGCTTAAATGTGTAAATATTGTTGATTTATTTCTCTCATTATGCCATCACTTTATTTTTCTTCAGTTCTCATCACAATATTTTTGAGTTTTTGCTGGAAAGGAAATAGTTGCTGAAGCAACAAAGTTGTCTCACAGAACTTCAAATGGTTAAAAAGCAAAGTCCGCTTCTTTCACTGAAAGCTGCTGGGCTTGCTCTCCATTGGGAGCTAGTACTGGGAAAACCCAGCAACATTTTTAGCTAGCAGTTTGGTACACTCCTGAGCCAGTCTGCTTTGGTGGCGGCTGGGACCCTTCCAAGCTATTTTCATGAATGTTCTTGCCGCCAAATTTTTCATCTGTTCACCAGAATGTTGGTAGTAAGTGGAAATTGCACGAGCACTTGGTCTCACTTTGCCTGGCCATCTTGAAATATCTGTTAGGAAAATAACCAATACAGGGTGATTTAAAGGACCTGTCATGCGGCTTGTGGGTCAAATTCTGACTATCAAATACTTTAAGGACTGTTTGCAGTAAAGAGTTCACAGGCAACCCGGTGGCTTGGCAAAAAATCTTCCTCCTCCATTCTGAGGCTCATCTAGTCTGATTTCCTGCTTAACACAAACCATAGAAATTCACCCAGTAATTCCTGCCTTGAGCCCAATAACTTGTCATTGGACTAGAGCATATCTCTTAGAAAGTCATTCCAGGCCAAATCCTCAGCTGAGAACCCAATCTCTGAGCTTGATCTAAAGACTCAGTGATGGAGAACCTAACCCATCCCCTGGTGATCTGTACCAATGGGTAATATGCCATGCCTGTTTAAAAAACAATGCATCTTATTTCTAGTTTAAAATTCAAGTTATTTTGAATAGCGAACAAATTCATAAAAAATCCTCCCTTTGTGGCAGGACCCAATTTGCATGGGGTCATTTACCCTTGGTTTTCTCCATCATCTTCCTCTTCCAATTAACTTGGGATCTGTTTTATTTATATAGTCACAAAATACATATGGACATGTCTTGTCATTTGTCTTCTAAGGTTAGAACAGTACTAGACCTCCTATATAATTTCTGACCTTGTAATATATGCCGGGCCAGTTCTCATCAAACAACAGACTTAGCAAAGAGCAAACATTAAGGATTATTAAATCCTAGTTTCTTAATTTCCATTTTGATTCAGAAATCTCAGGCACCTGCGACCTATATGGTTTCTTTTCTCATGCAGGAGTAAGGGATAATCTGATATTTATTAGCTGCAGAAGGTTGGATATTTCTTTACAGCATTAAATATTCTTTTGCATGATGGTGTTTTACTTTACAAACTGCAAATAGATTGTGATGTGCCATGCCTAAAGATGTTTTCTTTAGCATTTGAGAATTCTGGAAGTCTTTCTTGTTTAGTTGCAGTTTTCATCTTTAGCCATCAGATCTGCCTTACTTTATACAGAAATAATATCCCTGAAGTTTCTTGCAAGAAAAGCAATTTTCAAATGGAAAGGGACTCTCTGTTTTTCGCAAACGTTTCTGTGCCTGTATTTATTTCTTTGTTCCAGTTCTGGCCCTTTTCAAAGGGCTTAGGTTGCACTAGACTGAGGCATCAATGCAGGGAGCATTGGTTACAGCAATCCATAAGCTTTACTCTTTAAACCCAAGCCATGCTGCAGATCAAATATTTTAGGTGAGTCCTAGAGCTCTGTCACCAGGATCATTATGAAAGAGTTGTGAGCAGAATGGTGTGACCATTTTTAATGCAAAATCAGGTTACTCAGGCTTTTGTTTTGTTACAAACCTAACAATTGAACCATGTCCACTGAGGTTTGCAAATCCTGCAGTGAACCAGAACTGGGCTAAAACACGGTTATGGATAGAACCAGGTGAAATTAGATGGTTCTGGCTGAGTTTTGCTTTGTTTGGGGTTCACTGAGCCTATTCTTTTATCATTCTTCTCTGTCCTCCACCACCATGTTACCTCCCCACCAGCTCTGTAACCTAGACACACCTAGCTTTTCCCCTACATGCTGTTTCTATTCAACCACAAAGCCTGAATTACTGGACACACTCCACAATGGCAGAAGTGTTAAATGACTTTTTTGTTTCACTTTTCACCAAAAAGATTAGTAGAAACTGGACGTCTAACATAGTGAATGACAGTGAAAATGAGGTGGGATCAGAGGCTAAAATAGGGAACGAACAAGTTAAAAATTACTTAGACAAGTTAGATGTTTTCAAGTCACTAGGGCCTGATGAAATACATCCTGGAATACTCAAGTTGCTGACTGGGGAGGTGTCTGAGCCATTAGTGATTATCTTCGAAAAGTCATGGAAGATGGGAGAGATTCCAGAGGACTGGAAAAGGGCAAATATAGTGCCCATCTCTAAAAAGGGGAAATAAGGACAACCCAGGGAATTACAGACCAGTCAGCTTAACTTCAGTACCCGGAAAGATAATGGAGCAAATAATTAAGCAATCGATTTGCAGACACCGAGAAGATAATAAGGTGGTAAGTAACAGTCAGCATGGATTTGTCAAGAATAAATCATGTCAAACCAACCTAATAGCTTTCTCTGACCGTGTAACAAGCCTTGTGGATGTGTGTGTGGAGGGTGGGGGGGGGGGAGGGGGGAGAGAAGCAGTAGACGTGGTATATCTTGAATTTAGTAAGGCTTTTGATACTGTCTCTCATGACCGTCTCATAAACAAACTAGGGAAATACAACCTAGATGGAGTTACTATAAGGTGGGTGCAAAACTGGTTCCCAGAGAATAATTATCAGTGGTTCACAGTCATACTGGAAGAGCATATCGAGTGGGGTCCCACAGAGATCAGTTCTGGGTCCAGATCTGTTCAATATCTTCATCAATGATTCAGATAATGGCATAGAGAGTACACTTATAAAGTTTGCAGCCAATGCCAAGCTGGGAGGGGTTGCAAGTGCTTTGGAGGATAGCATTGTAATTCAAAATGATCTGGACAAACTGGAGAAATGGTCTGAAGTAAATAGGATGAAATTCAATAAGGACAAATGCCAAGTACTCCACTTAGGAAGGAACAATCAGTTGCCCACATACAAAATGGGAAATGACTGCTAGGAAGGAGTATGGCAGAAAGGGATCTGGGGTCATTGTGGACCACAAGCTAAATATGAGTCAACAGTGTAACGCTGTTGCAGAAAAAGCAAACATCATTCTGGGATGCATTAGCAGGAGTGCTGTAAGCAAGACACAAGAAGTTATTCTTCCGCTCTACTCCACGCTGATTAGGCTTCAACTGGAGTGTTCTGTCCAGTTCTGGGTGCCACATTTCAGGAAGGATGTGGACAAATTGGAGAGAATCCAGAGAAGAGCAACAAAAATGATTAAAGATCTAGAAAACATGACCTGTGAGGGAAGATTGAAACAACTGGGTTTGTTTAGTCTGGAGAAGAGAAGACTGAGAGGGGACATGATAGCAGTTTTCAAGTACATAAAAGTACATACAAGGAGGAGGGAGAATTTTTTTTCACCAGAACCTCTGAGGATAGGACAAGAAGCAATAGGCTTACATTGCAGCAAGGGAGGTCTAGGTTGGACATTAGGAAAACTTCCTAACTGTCAAAGTGGTTAAGCACTGGAATAAATTGCCTAGGGAGGTTGTAGAATCTCCATCAATGGAGATTTTTAAGAGCAGGTTGGACAAACCCCTGTCAGGGATGGTCTAGATAATACTTAGTCCTGCCATGAGTGCAGGGGACTGGACTAGACAACCTCTCGAGGTCCCTTCCAGTTCTGTGATACTATGAGACAGAAAAGCAGACAAGTGGTAGGCAGAATTCCTTCAACCCACACATCTTTTTATGCCATTGGGGAAAACAGAGGAAATCAAATAGAGTAACAATCCTTTTACATATAAATGCCATTTATACTGGAGCAATGCTGCATTTTAACGAATACACTGCAGGATGTACCACTCCTATGATACTAAAAGGAAAGTAGTTTTAGTGTTTTACTCTGCGACGCTCTCCTAGGAACGCACTTCAAACTTCGCTGCTACTTTTCTGTTGTGAAATGGGGTTTTTTTTGTTTTGTTTTTTAAACTTTCTTCAACCTCAGCACCAATATATATTGTTGTGCTCCGTCTGCAAAGAGAAGCCAGGGGTCCAATAGCCGCAGAGACCGAGTTACCTTGTAAGCCCTGGAACTGATCCCTGCAGGGCATGATGGAGGCACATTGGCTGCGGCTACTCTCAGCTTGCTTTCCTAATGCAGGCATCACACTTGTTCCGTGGATAAATCAAGGGTTTTGCGGGCATCAGCCTGGCAGTTCTCTCCAGGATTATGGCTGGGTGTTTTCAAAACCACGAGTTAGGCAGCCAGCTCTTATTGGAAGTGAATGGGAACCTGTCTCCTTTGAAAACCCAGTTGATATTTACTGTGAAAAGGAAATTTAACCCCTTCCCACCCCTTAAAAATCACTCCTGAACACCTGGGCCTGATCCTGCAACCCTTCTACATGTGAATAGACCTCGCTCATGCAAATCATCCTACGGAAGCCTTCTCAGGTCAGGACCATTTGCCTAAGTAAGAGTTGTAGCAGGAACTTATCCGTTGACTGAAGTGTATCATTTTAAATGTAGCTTATACCTTAATTTAAAAAAAGAAATCTAGTCAGGTGTAGCTAATAAGGTCTTCAATGCCAAGAAGGAGCCATTTAAAGTTCTGTGCCCCTATCAGGCCGAGTCCATGATTCCTTCCTCAGATCTGAGGTTCTATTTCTAATAATGCCTGGCATGTTGCACTTGCAATAGCTCATCCAGGCTACGTTGGGTTGCAGCAGCAGGCCATAGAATGCGACCTGATTCCATGAGACATGGCACAGTCTAACCTGCCAGGCTGTATCGTTGATGCCAAGGAAATATAAGTGGGATTTGTTCAGAGCTGCTTAGCCTGCAGAAGGACACAGGTGGCTAAAAGCAGGGAGGGGGCTTTACAGGCAGGAGGATAGCTCAGTGGTTTGAGCATTGGCCTGCTAAACCCAGAGCTGTGAGTTCAATCCTTGCGGGAGCCACTTAGGGATCTGGGGCAAAATCAGTACTTGGTCCTGCTCGTGAAGGCAGGGGCCCTGACTCCATGACCTTTCAAGGCCTGTTCTAGGAGAGAGGATATCTTTATTAATTTATTCCCAAGCATGCTTGTTAATCATTGATTTAAATGATTTGGTCCTAATTTCAGCTACCTAAACTTTCAATTTGATTGATTCTTTGCTGGGAGCTGAGTTAGGAGATTGAGTGTCTGCAACCGGCAGTCAGCAATTCTGTGAGGAAAGCACGTTCCAAAAAGGCAGCTATAGAGGTGTTTGCTCCCTTACCCATGCATTGGAAGTGTGCGCGGGTGTGTTTTCCCTATTCATTGGGAGGAAAAACAACTGAAAAGCTCTAACTGGAGAAATCTATAAGATTTCAGTGTCTGTTATAATGTGCATTGTGTAGCCTGGCATCAAAGTTTGGAGACATTCCCCAATGGAATAGCAAAAGTGCTTTAATACCCAAGCTGTTACCAGTACACACAGCCACTGTCTCTCTGCATACCTATCATCAAAGCCCAGCAAGGAGGCAGGGGGATGGGTGGGGAGGAGTGGAGGTGGGGGCCGAGAAGATCTCCACTGCACAGTATACACTACTTACTGGAAAGATTATGAAAGTCATAAAAATGTCAACTTCTGTATTTCAATTCTGTAAACGACACATGCAGAATGCGCTCCACTCAGCCTTTGCAGCTAGCAAGAGTTGCCATCAGCTTTCCACTTGAATAACAAATAGAATGTTTCCCACCCTCCTGACAGGTAGGCTGCATAT
This sequence comes from Malaclemys terrapin pileata, assembly GCF_027887155.1. NCBI lineage: Eukaryota > Metazoa > Chordata > Testudines > Emydidae > Malaclemys > Malaclemys terrapin. The sequence goes on along the minus strand of NC_071512.1, from coordinate 2,595,642 downwards.
CACAAACAGTTCCCCGGCATTACTACTCTAATCAAGTCCTGAGCTGACTGAAGCTAAAATGAAGCTTTCCTGGATTTCTCCAGGAAATGCCGGTAAAATACTTCTAAACTGGATCTCCAGCTGTACTGTTGGTACCAGCTTGAATAGGTCTCAGTGGAGAAGAGCCAGCTGGAGGTTTTACGGATCCCATCCCATCTCTAAGAAAGTCACGACTCTACATATTGTTACTCACGTCAAATTAATCAGGAAAAGGGCAGATAAAGTAAGAAAGTTAACCATAGGTGACAGGCTTGCTTTAGAATAATACCAGAATTATTATTTGGAAAGAGGGACACCCAAAGTGCCCCCTCTGGTCACTTTCTCCTGGTTGCATTAGGATGTGAGGACAAAGTGGCAGATTTTCCTCAACCCTGAGCTCCAATCATTGGGCAGTTTCTTGGCCTCTACCGGGGAAGACACAAGAACAAATGATTATTATGGACTGCATGCTGGGTGCTGATTCTGCCAAGCACTTAAGCTCATGCTTTCATTTAAGCACATGTTAAAGTCCATCCCTATTCAGCAAAACACTTAAGCAAGCGCTGAAAGGTAAGTGCTTGCTTAACCCATATCTGAGTCAGGGACTTAAGCACATGCTTAAATTCTATGCTGAATCAGGGCTTGGACGTCTGATCCATTGGACTCAGTGGGAGCCTCTCAAGTGCTACCAGTGGGCTTGGTATCAGTCCCTTATTTGTGATTAAAATAGTTTACCTAAATGGACATGAAAATTAGATTTGAGTCTCACGTTGCTGGCAAGATGCCAGCAAGGCCATGGTATCAGGAGAGTTGGCTACCTCTGCGTTCACATGGCTTCTCCTGTTGTGAGAGTGGGGTCCTTCTGCTGTGGAAAATTTTTTTGCTACATGCAAAAGTGGCTGACTTTGCTGCACACATGGAAGTTTTAATAATTAGTCCCAAGCAGCCCTGAGAGTTTTAACATGGAAACAAGTTCTACATTACTCGTTAAATTGGTCAAATTTCAATAAAGCCAGGAAAACATCTTGAAAACAGCATGAATGTAATTTACAAAGAAAACAATCCAAGCATTACTGCCAAAGTGTTTTCCAACAGGAAGGAAGAAAGAATTTCATTTCCCCCCCCCACATAGAATGACTGTAGTGTATATTAAATTAGCAGTTTCTGGAGTGGAGGAAACCTCTGTTGGACCCCCAGCGTTTATGGGAGGTTTTGTATCATTCGTCAGGGCATGATATAAGGAAAGGTCTTACCTTCATTGTTATCTCTCAGACAGGTCACACTGCATATAGCTGCCTATAATTAGGTTTGTGTCAGTGTTTTCATTCTAGACAGTCCCTTGTTTTCTGTCATTTTAAGCTTAGCTGTCAAGCTCTGTGCAGGAGGTGAAGTATGCCAAGGGGTGAGGGTCGTCTCAGGTCAACAGCAAATACCAAATTGGATGGGACACTCTCTTCCTTTAAGACTGTCCTTTATTTAAGTTAAAAGTGAGAGAAAGGAGGCATTGTGTGCGTCTGACGCTTCTAATGTGTTCCAAAAATCTGAAATTAACATTGTATTATAATCTGAAAATCTGCATCCCAGTAGTCCACAGTGTGAACCAGTGTCTTGGGGTAATTTGAAAGAAAATTAACAAAGAAGACCCAGCATATATTGCAATAAGTACAGCCCCAATTCAGCAAAGCACTTAAGTGGATACTTAACTTCCAAACACATGATTAGTCCCATTGAAATCATGTTCAAATGTGTTGCTGAATAGAAATGGGATTGCACACATGCTAGAAGTTAAGCATGTGCTTCAGCAGTTTTGCTGAATCAAGGCCTATGTGAACGAAGGACTAAATTATAGAATCCTAGAACAGTAGGACTGGAAGGGACTATGATAGGTCATCTAAGCCTGTCAGGACTAAATATTATGTGCTCAGCTGCCCCTTGTACAATATCCATTGAGCTCCGGAGGTTACATTCAGTGAGGTTGCATAGGGCATGTGACAGCACAGAAGTTGGTTCAGAGTATGTTGAAAGCCCTATATTGCATTTCTCTTTTAAAGTATGAACAACTTAAGGAAGGAAATGTCTGTTGGGACTATTCTATCCAGAATTCTTAGCAAGAAGAGGGATGTATCTGGATTTGAAGGGAAAAAAACCACAGCATGGAGGATTGCTGCTAGCAAACCTCGAAGTCAATGTCTTTCTTCAGAAAAGCAATCCCACGTGTATACACTCTACCATATAAAGTACTTGTGCTGAGTGACACTGACCAGAGTCATTATTATTTATTATTTGTATTGCAGCAGTACTACAGGAAATGTTCACATTGAAGCACAAAGGCTGCACAAAAACTGGCTGGTGATACAGCTGTCTAGAGCACAATTCCATTTGGTGACAACTGTTGAGGTTTCAAAATTTGTTTTTGTTCCACATTGGAATTGAAAACAAAACCTTTCAAACATTTCCGTAAGAGGATATTGTGGCAAAAAGGTCAGGATTCTGATTTGGTCTCTCGTTCTCTCTTTGAAATAAAATCTTCAAAACAAAAACCAAACATGACAGTCACAATCAGAATGAATCACAGGTTCAAAAAAAACCCCCCACCCAATTCCCTCCCATTCCAGATTTTCTCCTGAAAACTAGCTGGTCATTCCAGGCCTCCATGCCAACCACCTTTCCACCAAACTCATTCATTTTTTCCTCCACCATTGCCAGCAACTGAATAACTGCACAAATTGTGTGAACTAGAGTTTCAGGTGCATCGGTCTGTGCCTGAAGATAGACTGAACAGCAGCTCTGCCACTGGTGATATAAAACCAATGCCTTAACAATGGCCAGAGAATAAAAAAAATGCACTGCAATTATTTGTCCTTTCTTGTCAAGCCCTCTGGTGTCTGAAAAAGTCCAAAAGCCAATTGTCCATAAATTTGGCCATGCAACAGCGAGATTTTCCATTTTCAAGCCAGCAAATTCCAAATGTGGATGCCAAAGGAGCAGAATAATAAAAAGTATTCTATTGTCTCCTCTGATCCAGAGCAGGCTTCCTGAGGGCAGCCTGTATCTACTATGTGCTTCCCTTGTAGGTTACCTCTAACGTACAATGCAGCATGAAATACCCAGCGCCGTCTATCCCTGTACTTGAAGGGAACTCTCTTATTTTGAAGACACAACAATGGCCCACTGAGACAACCTTCAGGCAATTCAGTATTGCCAAATGGAGTTCTGAAAAAAATATTCCGTCAGCACCCTCTGGTACAGCGCTCTCCTGAACCAAAAGCCACCCTGTTGGAAGGCTGTTGCCTCAATTTGCTAACAGGAAATGCGTCTTAGAGCAAGTTGTACATAAGAGGGAGCTGCTGGACTGTGGCAGGGAAAAATATATATTTTCAGGGGCTGCATCCCCTTTGCCCACTAATTGCTCCATTTCTGCCCCTGTGACATATCCCAGTCTTACTGGAAAAATGAGCGGCTATCCCCTGCCCTCAGCCACATGAACCCTATGAAAATTTAAAAAACTAAACCCAATACCACCAAGAAAGCTCCAGGGCATACCGTCCCCAAATCCCTTCTTCAACTGGTGAGTAGACTACACCTCTCTTCACTAGGCTACATTTATTTCCCCAGAGCATCTGAAAAAATGACCACGAACTGGATGAGTAATTTTCCAGGACAATACCCATATGCCATGTAAATTTGAAGGGATAACAAGAACGTTTGCTATACACATTACCCTTTCCGTCAAAGCCAGGGTCCATCTCTTCCACCTCATCATCATAATCTACCAGGAGGCAAACCTCTTCTCCCAGTTCAACTCGGCTATTGAATCACCACCAAAGGGGAGGCTCAAAATATCTGTAACCCCAGGCCGGCTCCTCAGAGTCTGCAACTTCTCTGGAAGAGCAGAAGAGTACCTGACAGCCCCACCCTTAAAGCCTTGCTCTTCTTCATGTTAACCATTGCTCCGGCTGCAGCTGAATAATTATGTAACATGTCAAAAAATGTGTTCCTCTCTCCTGTCCTGCCCACCAGCACTGTGACATCACCCGCATGGGAGAAAATTTTCGACAGACAGAATCAAATGCCCCTCCCTTCCGACCCATGCATTTAAATCCTCTGTTGCTATACATTACCCAAAGAAAAGGGTCCAAAGAGAAACAATACAACAATAGACACAATGCTTTCCACACACTACACAAAGTGTTGGCTACTGTGCAATCATTAACTGCATTAGGCTGAGTGGGGAGCAATAATTTTCCTGCTTTTCCCCCCAACTCTTGACTAGAATGTTCAAAAGTGCAACAAGGCCTCTAATTCCTGATATCTTCCAAATCTCCTTCCCGCAAATCAAAAGGCCTTCATAAAAGGAAGATCCCAATATGTCTCTAGTCAAGGCATCACTGAAAATACACGGGAGCCCCATAGAAAGGGGATCCTTGAACCTCTGATAAAATTCCTATGTCAAACCGTCTGCCCCCAGGGAAGTTCCCTTCTTCAGTGTCAAAGCTCGCTGCACAAACGTCCATCTCCTCTGCTGGCCCCACAAGCAAGTCCTGTTCCTCATCTGCCAATGTTGGAAAACCCGGGGTACTATCCAAAACCTGCAGCTGCTTGAAAGGAGGAATGGCTTGTCCCTGAAAGAGCTCAGAGTAATATTGCTGATCTATCCTCAACATGATAGTTAAGGTCCCTGTGGGTCTGTCCAGTGATATGATCCCGTAACTCCACCATAGCCCACTGCAGTCTCTGTTCCTTACATCCTGCAAATATAGCAGAGAAGGCCGCCCTATCCTTTGTCCTAAAGTTCTTTGCAAATTTAGCTGCTTCCAGCTTTGTCCTTTGGTACTGAACCTTTTCCTTCTTAACTTTCTTGATGACCCTTATTTCTATGCATTCCCCTGCTTGCACTTGACTATGAAGATCTGTCAAACAACTCTGCAATGCTCAATAACGCTTGTAATTAGAGGTATACAGAGCTCCTGAAACGGAACGTAGAGAGATCACCGGCCTCCTCTTTGTCAGTCCCCACCATTCCATCTGGGATGCATAAAACTCCCAAACTGTTTCTCATTCCAGAAAGATGCCTTCAACCTTTCTAACTGCCACTGCATTATTAAGTAAACCAGTGTTTAGTGCCAATAACCATGGCCAAATGTCACTGTTCCATTCTCTCTGAGTTCAACGCAGCCCAAACAGAGGTCAGAAAACTCTACAGGTTATACTGCACCTAGTCCAATCACTGACATAGCTTTCACATACACCCTGTCCAACTGACTACACAATTTCCCTCTAAAAATGTAAATGCCCGGGTCTTCTTTAAATGAGGATACCCAAAAACATCTTTAACCCAGCGGCATCACGCACAGGTTGTAAGTTTCATCAGCACGTAACCCTTTACATTGCTTTGCTCTGTCAGTCACTGCAGCTAAACAATTCCCCCCCCCCCATTAAAAACAGCTGTTGAGACATCAATAAAAAAGGAGTAACCTCTATAAAAAGATTTCTTTTCTCAACTTCTGATGATGTGGGCCACTGATACCTCACACCCAAACAACAGAAATCGGCTAATAAACTCCTCCTGGCTGCTGTTCTAACACAACTGGTGACCATACTATATAAGTATACAACGGTACCCCTACTCCATGATCAGTATCAGGCCCTGTGGTGCAAAAAGTTGGGCCCCGTCTCCAATCCCTCTGAGCTCCCAAAACGTCATGCCTAGAAGATTGTCTTGTTTCTTGGGTCCCCACTAGCTTCAAATCCTGCCCCTCCAAAAAAGGAACGATCATCTGTCTCCAGTGCACACTCAGGAGGGCGGGCGCATTCCGCGTTGCAGTTTCTAGTACCATCTAGATAAAGACTTAGGTCTAAGTCCATGCAGGTGCGTGATTTCCTTCATCATCGCTTATCTGCAAGAGTGCCTCATTCAGAAAACCCGTCATCTGTTTGAAAATGCTGGGTGGTTGGAGAGTGGTAGGCCACCCGCAGTTACTGTAGCCCCAGCAGATTCCTTGGTTCCTCTCTTTCCCTGTCTGATTTCAAGAAACTCTTCTGTTCCTGAAGTTGAACACATCAAAACCTGCTCCCCAGCTATAGGATCTGCCATACCCTGAGCCTGCCAATCCCTCCCTGGTGGTTGGGATTTCTGCATAACCAATTACACTTGTGGATATTCCATCCCCAACTGCTCTTCTTCCCCCTCCCTGTCTCCAGTGGTCTCCCCCCACATTACCAGTGCTCATGTCCCCAACTGTACTGTCCAGGCTCTCAATGGTTCCTACCCTGCCCCCTTCCCAATCCTGTATCCGTAAAGAACAAGGTCAGTCCTTCCCCTGGAAGTACAGTGCCCTTGCCCCTCAAAATGGGGCTTTCATCAATTCTTGCAGGGTTGCTGAGAATCCTGGCTCAGGGAAGGAGGAAGGGTCCTGGCAAGGCTGAACATGGCATCTTTCCCTATTGTTCCAGGCCTCTGGGCACTGCCTATGAACATGTCCCATTTCCCCACACATTGCATCTAATGGAGTCCCTGAAGTCCTTGGTCTTGTGTGCCTTCGAACCACAGTGTATATATTTCTGCACACAACAACCCACACTAAAATGCCCTGTAGAGCTGCCGGTAAAACAAGTGCATGGCTGCCCAGGATACCTACAGGAACCCCACTCAGAATAGACTGGGGAGATGTGGCACTGTATTTCTTACCTGAAAACATTCAATGGTGCCTTTAAATTCACCGTTCCATGGATCATCAACGTTAACATGAAACCCACTGCAGAACAGCTGCTTCAAGTATATTTCCATTGCAGCAGAAAATAATCACAGGTTTAATAGTGGACTAGAGAAACAGCGACTGTATCATCCCATTCCCGAGTCCCCTTCTCATTCCAAACGACTCCCAGAAAAATGTCATCTTATCGTAAGAGTAAAAGCTGACATCGAGGTCCAGGCTGGCTGACAAGTGGCTCACGGCTCTCAGTTGTGCAGGCGAGAATCCCCTAAAGGTCTGAACAATAGAGTCCCAACAGCAAAATCCCTAGTGGGTCATTTGACCCCGTATCCTGTGTAGCTGTCCCCTCTTTGCGGAGGCTTCCTAGGGTAATGCTTCCATTGTGAGGAGTCTTGCCCAGAAGCCCGATCCTGAACAGCTGCGACAGCTGTGTAGGATTTCTCTCTAGGCAGCCTCTCAGGAGACCCATGGCTGGAAACAGACACCTCAGGCCCTTCCTGGTTGTCACTATTCCTTGGCTGCTCATTCACGACAGGCCTCAATGCTCCCTCATCAGTTCTGGGGCTTCTCTTTGTGCTGCTGGGAACCTCAGGGGCAAAAGAAACAAAAGACCCCACTTCAGATTCTAAAGAATATCTCTTTGGGGTCACTTTTCCCTCAGTTTGACTCAGACCCTGAGTGGAGTCCCTTAAAGTGAATGGAGCTCCTGCTACAGAAGAGACCCCCATACCACCTCCACAGCCCCTCTCCAGTTGCAGGGAAAAGGGAGATCACAGGTGTGGCTTCTGAACAGCCCTTTTCCACTCCATTCCTGATACAACCCGAATGTGGCTGCAAAGCAAATTCTTTTTCTTTAGAACACATGCTCCTATCGCTTGTCCTTTCACCCCAAATCCTTCCCCGCCCCGCAGTACAGTTCCCCCACAGGTACCGTTGGCCTGGGGCCACACACCTGTTGGGAGCAAAGACATATTTAGGCCTGATAAGAAGTCTGTTCTGATAACGGTTAACAACTTACACTTAAGTAGAACGTTGCATGTATAAGAAATTGCAGCGTAATCATGTTTGTGAGGAAAATAAAAGTAGCCACAAAGCTAGGAGAAACTGCTTTGAACTAGCACTAAACCTGTACTGACATGGAAGGAGAGTTAACATGGAAATGAGGAACTAATACATATACATGAGAAAAGATAACAGAAGTTAGAAATAAGTCAGCCTAAACAAAGGGAAACTGAAGCTGTGAATAGTCTAGTGCCGGAGACGACTGTGAGGTGTTGTCCTGATGAGCTTCTCACTTGTGAGTAACTGAGCATTATTTACCAATGTTTTACCTTAATAAAGATTTGTTAGGCCCATCTGCTCAGTAATGACTCTCTAGCCAACAAAATTGCAGGTGCCACAGGAACAAGGCTCATGACATTGGCTAATAGCGTCCCAGGATCCACCTGTCTGTGCACAGTAACTTCTGCATCAGTCTCTAAACAAACAGCCTTCCACCATCACACCCAACGAACTTACTGGAGACGGACAAAGCCACCTTCAACCCCACTCTTAGCGGGAAGAGGAAGTGAGAACAAACTCGCTCGCTCGCTCGCTATCTCTCTCTCTGGAGGTGACTAGAGAGTTGACCCTCAGAAATCTTCCTGTTAACAATGTCATTGAAATCTGTACATCTCTGCAAAACATTTCAGCACTGATGAAACAGCATTTTTTGGTGGAAAAACTGTTCTGACCGGCTCTTGCTGGTGATATATTTACTCTTTCCATGAGATGTTCTTCTGTTGCGACTAATAACGTATGTGGAGGAAAAACAAGTTGTTGAAAATCCACAAACACATTTTTGGAAGTATGGATATAACGGAAGCCACTTCAAGCCGGGGGGGGTGCAGCAGCACCTCCCGCATACCTCATTCCAGCACCTGTGCCTTCTGTGTTGTTTGGCTTCCATACACCATGGGAGAAGTTGTGCGATTTAATGCATTAAAGCACTTTGGTAGCCAGGGTTATATGGAGCTCTATAAAGACAAAGTATTATTATTACTAGATGTTTTCAAGGACAATGTTTGTACAGGAGATGTTGAAACCTTAACCCAAGAATTTCACCAATAGCATCAGGGGAAGAATATGGAAAGTGTATTACTACTAATGCAATTCTTTCAGTTCTCTTTTCACTTTGCTGCTCTTATAACAGCTGTGCTCCATCTCTGAAGCAAATTTGTCTTTATCTTTGGCCACTTTGTCAGTGTTGGCAGAAGGCAGAAAGAATCTTAGGTGGGGTTGTTCTTTTAGCAAATTAAACAATGACCAAAACTTCGCTCATTTCTTCCATCATTATTTCAGAGTTCCATGGCTTCATTTTGATTTAGCAATATAGACAACATGTCTCTGCTCTGAAACATGGAGACCAGAGGGCGGGGCACTCATACACTGTAGTAGAGCTTGTGGCAAGCCATTTCCTCTTGCCTGGGAGGATTCTCTGCTCTTCAGGGCCCCCATGCAAAATACAATCTACCCCTTAAAACGTTTACAGACATAGCAAGGGCCCAATTCTGCAACCGGCACTCATGAGGAGTAGCACATTGGCAAATACGCCCACTGAAGTCAATAGGCCTATGAGAAAGGGTAAATGCTACTCATTGTGAATAAAGGCTGCAGAATAAGGCTTTAAATTAGTATTCCTATTTGTAAGAGATTTCCTTTGGCATTCGTGTTGCTGTCTCTATTTACACCAGCTCGGGATTTGGCTCAGACTAAGTATATCCTATTCACAGCCTCCACTTGTGACTGTGGTCTTGGTGCAGGGAGTTCATTCTGAGCACAGACTTGCCTTTCAGCTCGAAAACTTTTTTAAAAAAGCCCAAAACACTGAAATTGGTGAAAATATCCATTTAAATTACCGCTAAAGAAAGGGTCATTTGAATACCGAGAACCCCCCAAAAATGTTGGCCACAATTTTTAAAATGCCTGGTGATTCTGGGAGCCTCAATTTTTGGTGTGCCTAATAGGAGACACCATTAAGGGCTGGAAAGTAGTGAACACCCAGGCAGAAATCCTGGCCCCATTGAAGTCCATAGGGAATGGCCAATGACCTCGAAGGAGCCACAATTTGACTGCCAGTCTCTGAAAACCAGTACACTTCAGGGTGTCTCTCACCAGGCCCCCAAAGTGACAAGTCACTTATGAAAAACATTGGCCATTTTGTGTGGTTTGCAAAAAAATCTAGCTCTGTAAGATGCACCCACTCCTGGTTGGAAATACAGGGGTTTAGTGTCTTCACAGGACAAAAAAAGTCCCGAAATCTCTTCCAGCCTAGGGCTCCAATAGCTGGAGTCCCCTATCGCTGCACACACTGATATGCCAAGTTAATGTTATGATGATCTTTTGGCAATCCCGGATGGAAGAAATAGAACACCAATTTAAATCACAAAGAGCGATGCAGTGCATCTATCATGATTAATCTGGCTGTCAGTTTTAATTTTGGGGACATTACCTCACTCAACACTTGCGGGAGAGAGCGGCCAAAAATGATGATGTCATCATCGCCAGGCACATCTGACCCCGGCTGCTGATTGCCAGAGCTGAGTGCAAGTTAATAAATCCCCTGGTACCTAGATACACACTGGAGTTTTATTACAATGCAGGCATTCCAGGATACCGCTGGAATTAAATGATCTGGGGAGAAAAAAAAATAACCACTACTTTTTCCTAGGTAGTAAAACTGTAAAATATAATTGTCCTGATACATTTCCTTCGGCTGTCATATAAAGTTGAGTTTATTCTACCAGAGAGTTAGGCAGAAATGCTTGTGTTTGAGCTAAGCATGTGCTGGGCCTCAAATAAAAATTCTGGATCCGAGGGCTGCTCCGTTTCTCCCACAACTGGGCTGATCTGAATTGTGCAAATTGTCCCCTAACTTGGTGGGTCTGAGGCAATATCTCACATCCAAATGTAACCTGCCGGTGAGAGTGTGTTACCGGTTTGTCTTGGTGCCTGAGGAAATGAATCTGTTACCACCCTGCCTAGAGACCTTGGGCTCTTCAGCTCATGCGGTTAGCAGTGGAGATCCCCCGTTCAGTTGCTGGGGTGTCGGCTGTCCCAGAAGCACTCCCTGAAATGGGGAATGCTTGGAAATGCAGGTCCGGATTGGGCACTGGTCTGGCTGGTCACCCCCTCTGACTGCTGAGAGAATGGTGTCTGCGAACTTACACAAAGACACTCATCTCTGCTGGTACCTTGTCCCAAGCAATCTGGGCCCTCGCCGCGTCCTAGTAGCCCCTACCCCAGCTGAGGGTAGGTCAGCGGCCGTGGCCGCTCTCTCTACTCTGCAGTGTAGGAACAGAGTCAGGGCTCTCCTTTCTCCCCACCTGTCCCCAAGGCATAGCAGGATAACTCCTCCTCTCCCCCAGGGCATTGGCAGAGAGTCTGGTCATCTCTAGGGGTGGAGTCAAGTACGTACGGCTGTAGGCTGTCTGCAGAGTCCGTCAGACTTCACGGCATCGGGCTACACCTGGGTCATGGTTTCAAGCTTTTTTTCCACAACTATGAAGTCTAGAAACTACTTTTCCCTTCCTAATGAAAACTGTGATTCTGGCACCCTTATGTGACTCTGGGAACGGGGGCCCTAGGTACAGGCCTAAAGTGCCTACCTATGACTTAATCCTGCCCTGCTTGTCCTCTTGACCCCTTGTCTGTTCATTCACCTGTTTCACACTGAAAATACTAGACTGTGAGCGCTCTGGGGCCGGGACTGTCATTGTTCGGTTTGTTTGATCTCTGATCCCTATGTGGAGTCCGTAGGCACTACTGCAATAGAAATATCAGATAGTATTAATGAACAGTGTGTCTGAATTTTGCCTCTTGGGCCCACCTCCAGACAGAGCCAGAAGACAAGACAGACAAAGTATTCATAGGGTTACCACATGCCTATGTCAGTAGCACCACAACTGCTCACAGGTTTATAGAGAGCTTTGCATAAAAGAGCAATTGAAGGAGGACGCATGGTGACTAACTAAAGCTTTTGAAAGTAGGAGCCTAGCTGGGGACTTTCACACTGGGGAAAACTTTCAAACAGAGCTTGTTTGGAACTTGGCTCCATTTACCTTTCAAGGATTTATAAATAATGTTGCTTGCTACTTTTGCTCACTATTAGAGGTGTTTGGTTTGGTCTTGTCTCTTTTTCTCTCCCAGCCCCTCCCTCTTCTCCTCCGTCTGGATACTGTAGTGAAGTTATCAGCCCGAGTGATTTGACATCATCATCATCATCAACACAACCATTTCTATGGCAACAGAAGATGATGCCATAAACACAGGACTCCACAATCTGTGCAGGCTCAGATGGAAGGAGAGGCAGGGCCGAGAGCTCTAATTTCAACACAAACGTCTCTAATAACAGCAAGATGAACACAGAAATTTGCTGGCAAAGGAAAGGACTTTTTGTATAAACATTCTTGTCTTCCAAGTTGTGCTCCAATGGGAAATTCCCTCCTGAAAGTCCTCCTTTAAATACCGGTGAGTTCATGCAGTGATTATTTCAATAAGAGAGTAAGCCAAGTATGATACCAGCAGGAGCTACACAAGCTCCCTAGTGCAGCCAGGTTATACCAGCTGTGGGTCCATCTTGAGCAATGAAGTGTTGCCTAAATCTTGGTCTTGTAGTTTCACTAAAGTGAGGACTAGTGTGATAGGTTGCACTAAACTCCTTCTTTCACTTCTTACCTAAGGGCACTTGAAGGCATTGAGCATTTTGTTGGAGGCCAGCAGCAATTTCCTGGTTCAGGCACATTTGATCCCAGGATTCCAATGGAGAGAAGAAGGCTGGTCTTGGGCTTAAGGCACTGGCCTGGAACTTTAGTGATCTGGGTTCAACTCTTCACTCTGCTATAGACTTCCTCTGTGTCTTTGGACAAATCACCTAATCCCTCTCTGTTCCCCTTAGAATGGGGCTAATACACCCTAACTCACAAGAGGGCTGTGAGGCTAATCCAGGAATGTTTGAGAGTAGTCAGATACCCCAGTAATAGGGGGCCATATAAGTACTGTAAAGCCTCACTCTTGCGTCTCTGAGCTGTGTCTATCCTAAGAATATTGAATGTCTGACTGCACGCAATGCAGGACATGAGTTCAGAATCAATAACTGGGTCCTGTTCTCAGGTTTTCCATTTATGGAGCATTGTCCTGACAGGGCTGTAAAACCTCAATGAATATGGTTTTAATAACCAAATGGTATTTAACGTGCAATCACTGTCTTATTAAGTCTAAATTAAATCCTTACTTGAGACACTTAATTTAAAGTGTGACTGATCTTTTCCTGGCCTGGAAGGAGATACTTAAATGACACTTCTTTAAATTTGGCCTCATGGTTGGGCCGTGTAGGGGGGCGAGGGGGGCTGGGATTTAAATAATATATTTTGATGATACAGCTCATCTGATTAAAGCAGAATATTTGGGGACAGGAACAAATGAAATCTAACATCCCACTGAGTTAGCTCATCAGAGAACCACAGTTCAGCACTGTATTCGAAACACATCTATTGTGACTACCTGCCCTCAGCATCTCATCTGTTTGGTGTTTCAAAAAGGAGGAACGATATTATCCCATGATCTCCTGTTTTTCTACTCATAGAGTCTTGCGGGGTATCTCTTAGGTCAATGACAAGGCTAACATTCTGGTAAGGGCACACTAATCAAATAAACATTGCATGCATGAGCAATGCTACTAACTCCAAGTTCAGTGTGTAGCTAAAGTGTTATCTACCAATCGACTTAGCATTAATGCCATATGTGGGGTGGCCTCATTTACCGCTTCCCCCAGTTTGCAGAGCATTGACATTTGCTAAATCAACATCACCAGCACTACTTGGGAGTTCCACATGTAATGTCCCTGTGTAGAAAGTTGAAGGGGGGAATACAGCTCATAGATTAATGGGATGCCTGCATTTACTCATGCCAAGACCACAGCTAAAGAATGTCCAGTCTAAAAGGGTTTGCAAGAAAACGTCTAAAAAAATCCCACGGCTAGATGAAGAAAACCAACACGTATATTCCCCTGTGCTTCGTGCTCCAGCTCTCCAGTATGTTGCTGATTTGGGGGAAGGGGGGGGTAACACAATCGTTGTAAATTAAGATGGATATAATGAATGACCTTTGTCCAACACACCATTTCAACGCCCAACACACCAAGGGTGCCACCACCATTTCACAGATGGGCTCCTGACAGTTTTGCCACTAAAAGCAGTTAGTACTTCCTGGTAGGTTTCTGATGAGCATTGTGTTGCTGCTAGCTCTTGCAGTATAATCATATGTCTCCCAAATGTCTTGGGTTTTCTTTCTTGAAGCCCCTTCTCCTGGAATCATGTGATTATGTGAGATTCTCAGTTTTCACTTTAAAAAAATAGTAAATTTCTAGCCCTTGTGATTTTGGAGAAAAGATTGAAAATGTGACCTGAGTGCACCCTAAAGATGCCAAGAGCAGAATACAAATTAAAAAACAAACATATTGTCCCTTAAAAAACCTCACCATTTCTAAGCCAGTCTAGGGAATTTTTTGGAGGCCTGTCTTATGATTTTTGAACACTTGGAGTTGGTACTACTGCTGCTGCATGAAAGTAAACAGGCAAAGCCAACACCCTTGACATTGGGTTGACTTGATCTCACCATTAAAGCCAAGATTCCACCTTCTGGAAGGCCCAGGGGGAGATGCTTAGTTTGCTGCTGCTAGAAAACAAACTAGATTCTCTCTCACACAGATCACGGCAGGTAGTTCTGAATGAGATGCTCTCAATGTACCCGGGGTGGAGTGGCTCCAGAAAATGCAAAATGCCAACACCATTTTATTGTATTCTGCAGAAGTTTGCAAACCCTATCTGTGCCTTCACCAAAGAGAATTTGCATTGCTTTTCCTTTATTAGTATTATTATTAATAAGTAATTATTGTAAGTGATAAAGTGCACTGAAAGGCAATGTAACTGTTCAAATAATAATACGTTGTCTTTCTATTGTGCCTTTCATCTGAGAATCTCACTATAATTTACAGACTTATTATTTCATTCTACAAAATGCCAAATCACAGAGAGACAAGATGAGCCAGTGGCAAAATCCAGAATAAAACCCATTCTTACTAGATTACTCCTACCACTCTGTCCAGTACAAACCCAGTAGCCCTTGATCCCAGTCCCATTCCATAACTACTCAACTCACGCCGCAATTTATGCACCCTTTTATCACAGAATCACATTATTGTATGATTTTCAGACAATGAAGAATTTGGCAAAGTAGAACATTTAAGTAATTTTATTCTTCTTGTTCCAAATCTGGCCCAAGAATTCCAGTATTTAGGGAAATAGGTCAGGTTGTTTTGTTCTTACTGATGTACCTATTTATTTATTTGTTTTTTCAGTTAATTTCCTGAAGCTCAGAAGTTTTGAGAGCTTTGTCTTTTGGAAAAATAAAGTCAGCAAGAGAATTTGCTCCCTCAGCTTGTTTTTCCAACTACCCTTTGTCTATCTTTAATTAGGAAGCGTTTCATGTGATGAAACCAGCCTGTTGTCATAAGTCATCTACATGGTAAATTAAAGCGGTCATATTGACATGGCAGTTAAGCCCTCAAAGCCTGCAGTCAATCAATAAAATCTATGGAAAATTACTCTGAGCATATTAAAATCTTTAATCTTTAATACACAAATGCAGATTTTGCATTTCTCTGCATAATATTTGTGCACAACGTTCCTGCTCACCCCCAACCCCGCCCCTCCAATCCCTTGCAAGCTCTGTGCCTGATACACCTAGTGTATCACTACCTAGTGTAACTTCATAGATTCCAGAAGGGACCATTGTGACTCATCTAGTCTGACCTCCTGTAGAACATAGGCCACAGAGCATCCTCCAAAAAATCACTAGAACAGATCTTTTAGAAAACCATCCACTCTTTTGATTTAAAAATAGTCAGTGATGAAGAATCCATCTCGACCCTTGGTAAGTTGTTCTAACAGTTAATTACTCTCACTGTTAAAAATGTACGTCTTATTGCTAGTCTGAATTTGTCATGCTTCAACTCCCGCATTTGGATCATGTTATACCCTTCTGTGCAAGATCGAAAAGCCCATTCCCAAATATTTGTTCCCCATGTAGATACTTCTAGACTGCAATCAAGTCACCCCTTAAACTTGTCTCTGGTAAGGTAAAGAGATGGAGCTCCTTGTGTCTATCACTAGAAGGCAGGTTTTCTAATCCTTTCATCATTCTTGAGGCTCTTCTCTGAACTCTCCCCAATTTATCAACATCCTTCTTGAATTGTGGACACCAGAACTGGACGTAGGATTCCAGCAGTGGTTGCACCAGTACCAAATACAGAGGTAAAATAACTTCTCCATTTCTACCTGAGATTCCCCCGTTTATGCATCCCAAGATCACATTAGCTCTTTTGGCCACAGCGTCGCATTGGGAGCTCATGTTCAGCTGATTCTCCATCCCTGCCCTCAAATCTTTTTCAGAGTCGCTGTTCCCCAGGATAGTCCCCCTTTCTGAAAGTAACGACTACATTCTTTGTTTCCAGATGGATACATTTACATTTAGCCATATTAAAATGCGTATTGTTTGCTTGCACCTAGCTTACCAAGAGGTCTGTATGAGTCTGAATCAGTGTCCTGTCCTATTTATTATCTACCATGCCCCCAGTTTCTGTGTCATCTGCAAATGTTATCAGTGATGATTTTATGTTTTCTTCCAGGTCACTGATATAAATGTTAAATAGTGTAGGGCCAGAACCAATCTCTACAGGACCCTACTGGAAACATATGCAGTCCATGATGATTCCCTTTTTCCAGTTACATTTTGATACCTATCATTTAGCCAGTTTTTAATCCATTTAATGTGGGCCATGTTAATTTTATATTGTTCTACTTTTTTAATCAAAATGTCGTGTGGTACCAAGTCAAATGCCTTATAGAAGTCTAAATATATTACATCACACTATTACCTTTTATCAACCAAACTTGTAATCTCATCAAAAAAAGATATCAAGTTAGTTTGACAGGATCTGTTTTCCATAAACCAATGTTGATTTGCATTAATTACATTACACGCCTTTAGTTCTTTATTAATCAAGTCCTGTATCAGCAGCTCTATTATCTTGCCCAGGATCAATGTCAGGCTGACAGGCCTATAATTACATGGGTCATCCTGTTTATCCTTTTTAAAATTGGCACGACATTAGCTTTCTTCCAGTCTTCTGGAACTTCCAAGTGCTCCAAGATTTATAGATAATCATCGTTAATAGTCTAGCGAGCTCCTCAGCCAGCTCTTTTTAAAAACTCTTGAATGCAAGTTATCTGTACCTGTTGATTTCAAAAGGTCTAACTTTAGTAGCTTCTGTTTAACATCCTCCAGAGCTACCAGTGGAATGGAGAGACTGTTATCGTTATAATTTGGTGATGCTACATCATCTCTTTTTTACCCAAATACAGAACAGAAATATTTATTAAACAATTCTACCTTGTCTGCATTATTATTGATAATCCTATCATTTCCATCTACTAATGGACCAACACCATTGCCAGGATTCTTTTTTTACCCTAATACCTTTTTAAAATTCCATCTTATTGTCCTTAACTCTTCTGGCCATAGAACTGTAGAAAATTGATAAGGGAAGCCAAGGGATGCAGGGAGAAATCTAACTTCTGATTTATATTCATCACTATCAACTTCCTCTTTCTTCCATTTATTGTGTATGTGTGTGTGTGTATATATATATATATATATATATATATATACATACAGCTGCCTTCACTTCCTCTCTAAACCAGGTTATTTTTTTAATCAGCATGGTCTTCTTCCTCAGCTGTGGGATTGTGGATTTTTTGGGCATCTAGTAAGGTGGTTCTTAAATGAATCTCAATTATCATTCATATTCTTCCTCTTGGCTTATTTGGCTCATAATGGTTTTCAGTTTTGTGATATTGGCTCTGTTAAACTGCCAAGTGTATATATTATTGGTCCGGACTTTATTCTGCTTTCACGTTATAAATGTGATCAAATCATGGTCACTTGTGCCTAAGCTACCATTAACTTTTAGTTCTGTGATCAGTTCCTCTTTATCTGCTAGGGCAAGGTCTAATATAGAATTTCCCCATGTTGGCTGCAACATAGACTTCAATGGAGTTACACTGGCATAAACCTGGTGTAACACACAGTGGCAGATCAGATCCCGTTCCAAATAAGTGTCAGCTAATTTCCTACCCTATGGTCCCTTATCTCTGTTTGGTGCCTTTTTCCTTCCCCCCTCACTAATATATCAAAAGGTGCAGTAGAATCAGGGAGAGGCGCAGTTAATGCTAGCCCTCCCCTCTCCAGTCTAACCTTAGATGATGAGACAGAGCTGAGAAAATATGTGATATCCCCATTTCATGCCCTGTTACAACACAGGGAGGATGGACTAGCAGGGAGAGGGTAGCCTGTCATGGAGCCATTCAGGAAGGATCTCTCTGCAGCCTGTATTACATTAGGAAAATTCCCCTCAGCAAATTGAAGGCCTGTATTGTGGATGTTTCCTCTCCCTGGTTGTTTCCCTCTTCGTCTAACATTTTTGATACTTTGCCTACATTCTCTGGCTCAACCCTTCCCTCTCGCTCTTTTCCTCCCCCCTGGAATGCTTATGCAGATATCGAATGTGTGTTAGTCGCTGGAAGGAAATCTGGATGCAAGTAACTTTCGGGAAAGAGAAATAAATCAGGGAGTCTTGGAGGAAAAATTGGACTTATTAATGCTTTACGGGGCTAAAGGCACATACTAACAGACAGAGTTTATTTCCAAATAGATCATGCATAGATATGTCTGATGTATTTCTATCTATCTTTCTAGGTTCTTGTGTAGTATCTGAGCTCCTCCTACACATTAAAGAAATTATCCCCACAACATGTATGGGAAGCAGGGGGTATTATTCCCATTTCAGAGGGGGGGAAACCGAGACATGACGATATTTGTTTTCTCCCCCTTCCAAGTAACTCCCTCCTACAGATTTTCCTATAGATGGAGAGCTTGGTCAAGCCCAAGGCTATAGAAGATTTAGAATAGCCCACGAGTTTTAATTCATCCATGTGCATTCCTGCTCCTGGCTCCTAGAACTGTATTTAATGCCATTGCTATGTGTATAACTGTCTTTCAGGTGCTTTGAACTGAAGTATACTTGGGTCCAAAGCAGACTGACAGCATGATGGGCCAGCAAACTAGGGGGGGTTCTTTTTGTTTGTTTTTGTTTTACTGCATTATAAAATGCCAACCGCTGAAGAAAGAAAAAGACAGTCTAGCTGGAGAGATGTGAAATGAGGAGGTGAGGCATGCCTCTAATAATCAAGCTCCTGAAGAAACCTGCAGTGCAGCTAAGGGGGCATTTATTTCTGAGCATAGCGCAACCAATGGCTTAGCGTCTGCAGCTCCATAGAATAACCAATATTTAATTATTATTGGACACTGGGAGGAGATAAGAAGGGAAACCCCAGGCACCTTGTAAAAACACATGCAGGGAACAGAGTCATGGGTAACAGGTCGCTCAAGGGTTTGCAGTGTTGCATTGGACACAAGCATAGACTCAATACAGCATAAGTCAACCCTCAGCCAAGCCTGGGTTTCTTTCCATATTGCTCCTTCACTGATATTCCTGCTAACTGTCTCCTGTCTGTTTCTAATGGCTTGAGCAGGGCTGGCTTAAATAAATCTTGGGCCAGTTTCAAGCAGGGAAAAGCATCACTGGTATACATCATTAGCTTTTCTGTCTGTAGGTTTGCCCTGGGAACTGGCTGACCGTTGCTGGAATGGAGGCAAATCCTCACTAAAGACAAGGCCTTCAAATTGTTAAGGAAGGAAGTGGGTGATTGTGGTGACTGAATTGTAGAGGAAAATGCTGAAGCAATCATTGATGGTTTATTGTATTAACATTCCATCTCATTCAGAATCGTTCCATTGCATCTTCTTGGGAGGGATGGGGGAAGGAAGGGAATCAGTTTGTATCTTACATTACTGCTAACAGTTGAAGCTCTTAATTGGGGCTCCAAAGAGAAGTTGTATGGTCCACTTTGCTCTTCCCTTTTGCCTGTCAATGAGCGGCCTCCATCTCTCATTTTCAGCCATTTGTGCCCTTGAGGAGAGTTTTGAAAGGGCCCCTTTGAGCGTTGTTGTATATGCTGGTCTGTTACCGTCAAAGTCTGGGTAAATGCTCCCAGTAAGAAACACATCTAAGGGCTGGCGGATGAGCAGATGTTGATTGCCTCAAAATTATAGATACACTTAAAAATTATTTCTGCATTATCCTTATAATGAAAAATACCTAAAACTTTGTCATTATGTAAAGAAATACCTTGTGCGTTTGATAATAAATTTGTTAGTCTCTAAGGTGCCACAAGTACTCCTGTTCTTCTTTTTGCGGATACAGACTAACACGGCTGTTACTCTGAAACTTGTGCGTTTGAGTTTTACAAACACTGTCTTAGGAAGAAAGTTTATTTATCAAAGATGTTCAGGCTGGTTTCCCTGTCACCAGAATTACTGCATCTCCAAAAGTCAATTCCTGGAATTATTACTCATTCCTTAGTTGGGCCAAACTTCCATTAACTTCACAAGTTCAAGCTGAAGCCAAGAGGAATTTGGCCTGAGAAAGAACTGAGCAGTGACTCTCGAATTTGGACCTCTAGCTCTTGTGGTTCACCTGTCACAGCAACAATAGATTTATTGTTCGCTCGGGTGTCGCATCATGTTGGCAAACTCCTACAAACTGCCAGGAGCAACTAAACTCACCTTATGTGTTCCTTCTGAACTAAAGAGCAAGCACCTTAAACTCCGACTCTCACCCTGAACCTTTGGAAAGACCAGAGATTCTAGTCAACCATTCCTTTAAAAAAAAAAAAAAAAAGAAAAAGAAAAAAATCATTAGATGGGTTTGTCTAAGTCCTTCACATTCTTTTTGTGCAGTTCTGGGAGCCGTTCCACTTTGGTTCATTTGGAGGTGAAATAAACAAATAATTAACTCTTCGGGGGGGGGGAAATTCACATGGTTAAGTGCATTATATTCAGAAAGCAACAATTTGCTGGCTGTGAGTATGAGCCAGTGGGATTAACCTCAGGAGTGGCCCACAGTGTGAGTCAGAGTAGAGTCCCATGGGAATTACCACTGTTTCAGGGTCCCAGTGTTAGCGGATTTGGCTGGCCATGTCGTTAGATTGATGACTGGTCTTTTTTTATTTTTTAATCTTCTTCATCAGTTGTTGATTACTGGGAGGTGGCTGTCTTTATCATCAGATTCCTTCCAAAAGCAGTAATACTGTGATTCAAGCTACAATGGAAACGGAGAAACAAAAGCGACTGACACAATAATGCCAAGTTAAATCGTTATCTGTCCTTGCCTTGGTAGGGTGGAAAGGGGTTATGCAGTGAGACTCCTGTGTGGCCTACACCAGGGCGGAGGACAACGTTAGTACCTGACTGCTCAGTCCTCACTTCCTGTGGGGAGTAAATTGCCTGGGAAAGGACAGAAGGAGCTAGGACCATGCCCCACACTCCTCACCAGATCGCAAATTGGAGCTCATGCACTGTGAGGAGCCATTTGCACCATCCTAATAGATAGCGCACAGTGCGCATCCTCTTGTGCACACTCAGTAGACTTGGGAGAGACAGTGCCTCCTCCTGGACAGGTTTATGCTTGAACAAAACTGACCTTCCCAAATGGTGTTCTTCTAGCCAGGAGGCAGGGCCTACTGGAACCACTGCAGCCCAGAGGTGTCATGCTCCCTCGACATCCTCTACACCCCCTCTCCAGGGCCTGGAATTTAGCCCTTAAACTTCCCAGGTCTAGGTTTACCCATGTGTAAAGCTGAGGATAGTCGTACCCGACAGTAATGCAATTTGGAGTAGCGGAGGGAAGTTAAAGAAGGGAAATGTATGTTGAATTTCAGGAAAAGCTTCCTGACCGTGAGTTATATTGAGCTTGGAATTGTCATCTTAAGAAGCTGGGCTGAATGGCAGAAGTGCTACCTCCTTAGACATTTAAAACCAGACCGGCCAATGTCCTACCTTGTTGAGGCTCCGATCCAAGCCCAGTGAAGTCAACGGGAATCGGCCCACTGTATATATTGTATGGGCTTTGTATCAGGCGCTTACTGCAGAGACTGGCCTTGCATTGGCAGGGGATGGAGTAGAGGACCTAATGGCCTTCTTCACGTCTGATTTCTATGCTTCTATGCTTGTCCGATAGCTACGGACCTCATAGGGGTGTGTGAGGCTTTATTAAATGATTAACTGATGTTTACAAAGCACTTTGAGAGCCGGGGCTGAGAGGCACTGAGTGCACAATATTATTAATTATTAATCTTATCGTTAATTATGATTTGTATGACCACAGTGCCAAGGAGCCCTAGTCATGTACCAGGACCCCATTGTGCTAGGGGCTGTACAAACACAGAACAAAAAAGACAGTCCCTGCTCCAAAGAGTTTACAATCAAAGTATAAGCAGAGGCAACAGATGGCTACAGAGAGGCCAATTGGGGAGTACATGGAAACAATGAGACAATGCTGTTCAGCATAGGGGTGTTGCTATTATTGAGAGCCAGTTCGAAAATGGGAAATATTTTCCATGAAAATTTTTGAAAGAAACATTTTGTTGTTGTTGAAAACTGACCTTAATTAAAAACCCCAAAATGTTTTGGGGTTTCAGTTTTTCATAAAAATAATCGAAACATTTCAACAAAATGTCTTTTTTCCCCCACAGGAAGTATTCAACCAGCTCCACTATTATTATTCTCTCTTCACTGGAGACTTCAGGACGCTTCATCCTAAATCCAAGTTATCTTTGTCATCCATCCCGAGTAGCAGTTTAAATAGCAGGTTGTTTCATATCCATGTTTATCTGTTATTGAAATCTGTCCACTCACCAAATTATTGACCAAACTGTAGGTAACAGGGTCCCAATTCAGTATAGATCTTAAGAACAAGGCTAATCATAAGCATGTGTGTAGTCCTACAGACTTCATATGCCTGGTGAACTAGGGTGAGGAATCTCCGAATTCAATGCAACTACTCAGGTGCTTAAGGACTTGCTGAATAGGGGGTCTACACCCTCTATTATTCCAGCTTGTGAATGTGTTGTCTTGAATGTACACTACAATGAAGAGCTATCGGACAATAACTATGCCATGTAAATGTCCTAAACTATTAAAGACCTGAAGATGATGATGTGTTTTTAATGTTTCACATAAACATTTGGGATTTGAAGAACTTTCAGCTCTCCCAAGGAAGTCAGAATAAATGCTTATGTGGGGGATGGGGGAGGGGGAACCCAACAACTCTGAATTAAATTTTTGAACTTGATACCCTCCACTTTCCTACATGTTGCTCCACTCTAAACAGGGAAAATAAAATCAGCTTTGTTCGTGAGCATATGCTTTTGACATTTTTTTCTTCTTGAAGTCTGTGAATTATTAATAAACTAATTTCTCTTTATAGTTCAATCTTTGGAGATTTAAAGTGCTCACTCAAATGCACTGAACGGCAGGAATGCTTCAGCTCCAATCAGCTCCTGTCTTCTTTGGAAATGTTGGCCTTGAGGTATCTTTGAGTCTTTGAAATCAATCTTTTATTCAACCGGGAATTTCTGATGGCTAGGAGGACTAGTCTGTTAATTCTGCCTAATGTCCTGTTTAAGTTCAGGGCATTTCCATCAGCTGACTTTCTGCTTATGGTTTGCACATGAATTATTTTTTTCCTTCTTTCTTTTTTCACCATCTGGAAGCTAAAATTCGTTGTCAGGCAGTATAAGCAGTGGGGTTTGGGATGACCTAGGAAGACCTCAGAGTTACAGTCAGTGTAAGATCTTTTTGTTTTTCGGCAGCCAAGTTACTAGAGTTTGGTCAGTGTGGTTGGGCTACTGTCTATTGACACAGAGCACATAAAATACAAATGAGCTAGTATGTGCCGGTCAGTAAAGCTACGCTTGGGAGCCCAAAGCTTTGGGTTATTAAAGCAAGGAACATTAACGGGCGCTTCAAATGGACAATAGTGACAAGAAATCAGTGCGCAGTAGCCATATGAGGACATGTTTATGATTTCCAGGACCCCTAATAATTGCATGGCCTCAATTTGCCTGAGGGTGTTGGTGGGTTAGATGATACGTTTTTTTCCTCCCTGGTTCCCAGGGATGAAAAATTGAAGGTGGTTAGTGGTGTTTGTTTCCCACCGGTCCTGTTGCTGGAGATGGGCCCAGCCCATGAACTGCAGAAGTACAGGCATCTAAGCAATCAATTTATTTGCTAGTACTTTAGGCCCGGTGGTTTTGTATCATCATTCCCCCAGTCAAAGAATTTCTCCAGCCTGGGGCATTAATGTTCCAACACAATCAGCATGCCAGGGTCTGGGGAGGGAGGGAGGGGTATGGTCAGAGCGATCTGACTCCAGCTGCTCTGGATGGCAGAGCGGCCCACAGGCAGCTGTGAGTAGCTGCCATAATTTAGAGCAGCCCTGAAGGCTCCCGGCCAAGCTCAGGTTTGAGGAGGTGCCAAGCCGGGAGGGCTCCCTGAAGTATCTTGAAAATCAGGAGCATTATGTTGCCCCAGATGGGCTTTACCTTACTATTGCTCGGTGTGTGAAGTAGCTGCCCTTGCTGTGTCAGGACGTGGAGCGGGGTGACAGAGACTGAAGGTCTTTCGCCCTCTCTAAAGGTGGAGCTGGGGACTGTGGGCAGGGTGGCCACTGAGTGCATCCCCAGAATACCGGGCATTCCGGTACTTCCAGGAACATGATCCTGCCCTCGCTGTTGTGAATTCACACTCATGGTGTGTGCGAGGTCACGCTGCACGGAGGGTCCCATGCTGCTTCCTCACCCCACTTCGCCACAACCTCACCTGTCCGCTTGGGGATGTGAGGAAGAGCCATGTTTCCGTGGCAGATGTTGCCAATGTCAGCTCCATCAAGTTGAAGGGTATAGAGGGTACTGGTTATGGGGGCCGAGGGCCCCATCTGGGCGCATGTCTACGGACTCAGTTTGCCTTTCTCAGCTACCCCAAAGAATGCACATAAACTCATGGGGTTCAAGGACACCCCCTCCTCAGCATTTGGTTTATGAATCAAATGGAGCAGTCCAATGCAGCTCAACACAGACCTTCCCACAACTTTGTGGTTCCTTCCCAAACCCAGGTTCTGCTGCCTGGATTCTCCTAAAGCCTCTCCCAGCTGAAGCTTCTGCTGCTGCTCCGGGCAGATATCTTTCACCAGGCTCTCTGATCCGGGGCCTCCTATCTATGTGCAGGTCAGCTCCCTTCTAAACGAAGCAGCAGCAGCTCTGAGTTACTGTACAGTGATGCTTGGTTACTTGACCCAGCCACCAGCTGGAGCAGGGAAACCTGCAAACACCCTAGGATCAGTTCACCATTACAATGCTCTTCTCTTGATGCAAGCAGGCTACAGTGGAGCCTGAAATGTGCATCGCTTGTGTGTGGTGGATTCATTGGGGATTGGGCTGAGAGCCAAGCAAACTCATTTCACTGATGATTTCACACTGCATGTGAAACAAAAGCACGATGCAAGAAAGCAACATAGTTTTCTCCTTCTATTCTCATGCTTATGTATATATATGTAAACCATCTTCATGAAATTTAAAACTAGGCTGAGTGAGTGCATTGCAAGTCACTGCACTCCACACAGTCAAATAAAATATCAATTAAGCTATACAACAGAATTTTATTTACCAGAAACACTGAACTAGGGAAAACCACATTAAACTGTGACTCATTAACAAAAATGTCCTTGATGGAGCTGGGATTCCAGTTAACACCAAAGCAAAAAAACAAAACAAAACAAAACAAAAAAACCCTGACCCCCGGAACTAAATAAAAAGCTTTAAGAAAGAATTCTGGGTTTGTATCATATGATTGATGTATTTCTCTGCCTTATTCCTCATTACCAAGGTGATTTGCATGAAAACTGTGGGCCAGCTTCTTGCTCTCCATTACACTGGTATAAACCTGGTGTGACTCCATTGTGTTGCACAGAGCTGCATCCCATTTACAGCAGGAGAACTTCGAGCCGAATCTGAACTCCAGTTATGCGAGTACCTGTAACATCAGCAGGGATTGCCATAATACGTAGAGAAGCAGAATTGCTTCTGCATAAGATTTGTCTTTCCACTCTCTGTAAGGCACCAACAACTCTTTAAAACAAAGAAAACATTGATGAGCATGAGAGAGGGAGGGATTTTTAGTTATTCATTTATTTATTTTACTACTACAGCTGGGGATTTCCAAAGGAGATGAAGGAAGCTAGGTGCCCAACTACCATCTAACGTCAATGGGATTTGTGCACCTAACTCCCTTAATCCAAGCCATAAGGATTAGCTGTAGCTTCCCAGCTGCAGCCTATAATTAATCAATCTCTCATCTCAAAGGCGGAGTGGTCTGGCAGTTGGATGGCGAGACAGGGAGCCAGGAACGCTTGACTTGTGCTCCCAGCTCACTGTGTGGCCTTGGGAACTTAGCCACTTTGGGCAAACTCCAGAGATGGTGAAAGTGCAACACCCATGGAAGTCTCAGGGCCATTTCTTATGGTGGCATCCATGGTGATGCCTGTTGGTCACAAAACATGTTTAATTCTTGGCAAGCCATGTAACCAGCATTGATTTGGCAACCACAGGTTCTGCAAAATGAGTGTAACTCCTTAATCTCTGTGCTGGTGCTACTGCCAAGGGAGGGACAAAGGGGACAGTTTTTGCCAATGTCAACATTCATGCCTCCAAAGGACTTGAACATGATGCCTCAGTTTCCCCATCAGTGACTATGGGATAACATTTAACTATACAGCTGGTTGAAATTTTTCTATCCAACACATTTTTTGGCCGAAAATGGCCTTTTACCAAACACTGCCACTGAAAAATGGGGAAGGAGAGGGGTGGGACTCAAAAAACAAATTTAGATTTCATAGGAGATTAAAAACACAATCTATAAAAACACATAGATTTCATAGGAGATTAAAAACCCTACGATAAGTCTATTGGTTTCAACTGGCCAGTTAACTAATTGATGAATAATTAATGCTTTCAATATCCCTAGAGCAGGCATGAATTTGGCCCTATGTCTATAAAGCACTTTGAAGCCATAAAGTACAGTCAAAGGCTGCAATCCTGGCCCTATTGAAATCAATGGCAAATTACCATGGACTTCAGTGGAGTCAAGAGTTCACCCTAAGTAATGTTATTAACAATATTTCAATACCTACTTCTATAACCTAATAAAACAAAATGGAAGCACTAAAGACAGCTGCCACAAAAAAAAGCCATTTTGCCTCCTTTTCTCCTTACTGACCTTTGTGTCCCCAAATTATAGAGCAACAGTCTAGAACTGTGCAAAAAATTGCTTGATTGGTTCACTGGCTGAAATCGAAAAATATTAATTCCAGGTCAAAGAAAACATTTTGTTCCACCTAAATCAAACATTTTGTTCCATTTTCAGGTTTTTGGTTTTTTTAAAACCTTTAAAAAATAAAATAGAGGTAAACGTTGATTTAAAAAAAAGTCTTTTCAAATTCAAAAATCAAAAAGTTTTGTTTAAAAAAAAATCTCAGAATGAAATGTTTTGATTCTGGGAGAGATTTTTGTTTTTTTGCAACCAAAACAATTTGGACAATTTCATATGACTTCACAAAATGTTTCAGTTGACTCTCATCTGCATTTTTCAACAAAAAAAGTTTTGTCCAAAATATTTTATCCATCCCTATTTCATTCTTCTTTTTCTTTTAACAAATGTATTCTGTGCATTTCCTTTTAAGGGGGAAACAGAGAAAATGAGTTGCTACAGAGCAAATAAAAACTGTTTTTAAAAAATCACCAAAATGATGGAAAATATGTCTATGAAAAAGCAAATGATTACTCTTAAAACAATGTGAGGCCAACAGTAAAAAGTCCCATTACTGGATGATGTGTGTTCCTTTAAGTGGCTGTTTCTGGTCTCTGAGGTAACAAAGTTGTCATGTGATGCAGCTGTTGCCATAGCAATAATCTGTAATTGTGCAGAAAATGCAGTGAACTAGTGTGCAACTCCTTAGTGAATTGGATGGAGAGAAAAATCAAACCTATGTAAGCCTTGAATTGATGATGTTATGAAATTGCATTGGATAAGTCAGTCCAGTTTAACACACTGAATTTGCTGTATTTACTCGCCCCGAACCTTGCATCTACCTTTAGCTCGCTTTAAAAAATATTCTGCTCACTTTTACGTTCACAACTGGTCAATGGTAAAAATCTTGCCTAGTTCCGCATATACTTCCATGCACCTTCCACAGAATTCAGGGCTCTCCTTTTTACAATAAAGAAGGTGGGAATTGTTACTCTTTTGGCAGACTGAAATTACAAGACCCATGATTCTCCAGTCATTCTTTTTATGCACAGGTGAAACAACAGTTTTAAATGTTGTGGCTTATTAAAATTACAAAATGGAATTTTTTTTCCTGAAGGGGCAACATACAACCTCCACTCTGCTTCTTTCTCTGCATTGGGATGTGTTGT
The DNA here is from genome assembly GCF_027887155.1 of Malaclemys terrapin pileata. Classification (NCBI taxonomy): domain Eukaryota; kingdom Metazoa; phylum Chordata; order Testudines; family Emydidae; genus Malaclemys; species Malaclemys terrapin. Next base: position 2,567,384 of record NC_071512.1, on the reverse strand, counting down.
TCCACTGGTAACTTGGTAACAGCATACACACATGTAAACACACCCATTTGACGGCAGCATCCCCTAGAAAAGGCTAACTGAAAACAGGGATGTAGAGAGACCAGAAGATCAAGTTTGTGAAACTTTCTTCCCTGTGCATCACTTAGGAAATAAGCTGCCAGAATTTACAAAGTAAACCCTTCAGCATTTAGGGGCATCTATCCATGAGATTATTAGGCTAAAAGTTTCCTGCTACCATCCATCTCAGAATGCCAGAGGAGTCCCATGAGAACTTGCCTTATAGGCAAATCCCAAGAGAAGAACATCTGGATTTAAGATGCAATTGCCCTGTATTTAACCCGGGGCCATTACGAAAAATTATCTTCCTTTCTTCTTAGTAAATATTTATATTATGGTAGTGCACAAAGGCTGCAATCGAATGTGGAACTCCAGCGTGCTAGGCTCTGTACAGACATAGAAAAGAGACAGTCTCGGCCAGGAAGAGCTTTTTTTTTCTTTCAGCAAAAGTGGGATGAACTTCTCTCCCCTCCGGACTAGCCTGACGCAGCAGTTGGTGCAGCTGAACTCATTCCAATCCCTAAGGTCTCCTCTAGACTAGGAAAAATCAGTACTTTGTTCCCTCAAGTTAGCTCAGTTGAGCCAGTTTAACTCAACTGGAAAACCTCACTCTAGACCAATGTGGGCACAGTTTAAATCATCAGCTTGACTTTAGCAGGTCCAGTTATAAGCTAGATTTTAACTTAGGTTGTGTCTACACTAGAGAGCAGCTGCACCCGAGAGAGCTCTCCTGTCGACATAATTAAACCACCCCCAATGAGCAGTGGTAGCTCTGTTGGTGGGAGACGCTCTCCTGCCAAGAACACGCTGTGCACACTGCCACTTATGCCGGCGAAACGTATGTCACTCAGAGGTGTGTTTTTTTCACACTCCTGAGCGACAAAAGTTTTGCCGACATATGTGCTAGTGTAGACATGGCCTCCATCAGTTTGGCATGTGCTAAAGTACATGTTTTGTCATGACTAGAGATTCAGAAGGTGTTGATTAGATGGAGCTAGATCACACACTGCAACATCACCCCTTTAAATACTAGTCTAGCCATGGCCGAAGTGTGGAAAGCAGCAGGTCAGGATTTGCACGGATTGAGCTAACTGGGGTTTATCCCTCTCGCGGCTTGTCCTTGTTTGCATTTGGGGTCAGCACTGGTGCAGCTCCACTGATTGCTGAATCGGGCTGTTCCTGAGGGAGCGCAAGTCCTTCCTTAGCTTCCTCACTCCCGTCCGCTTGCAATCCTTGTATTGAAGGGAGGTTGGGGGAGTGGGAGAAAGAAACTATAGCTGGCTAAGGATTTGCTACTTTGGGACAGATTTTAAAATAGGGGCTCTGATGAATCAGCTACTGTAGCCTTAACAAACCATGACCCAAACCTCCTAAACACCAATTTGCTCTGCAAATTGCTTTTCTGAAGAGGAAAAATACATCCAATATAAAACAGAAACAGGATTGAACCTCTCAGGGGAGGTCTAGCTGGGAGCATTCCATGGGTCGGCAGACACATGCTAGTGGGGCTCAAGTGAACATCCTCAAAACAGCAGCGTGGAAAATTGCAGCACTGGTGGTAGAACGAGCAAGGTGCCCATGTACAAGCCCACCCAGCCCCCTGGGTCTGTAGTCGAGTGGCTAGCTCGTGCCGCCCTCCTTCCCCTGCATGCTTGTAATGTCCACACGGCTATTTTTAGTGCACTAGCTCAAGCAGATTTAGAGCATGGCCGAGCTCTGCCTCTGGAAAGCCGACTCGGTGATAAAGTTTCACTGTCGTCGGCTTAGTTCAAACCTTCTTGCTGCTTCTCTCCCAGACGTGGGTGAGTTTTGAGCCCCGTTGGGATGACTCATCCCTGTCCTCACACCCTGCACTGTGAGAAGGCAAAGCTGGTGGAACAGTTGTGGGAAACCAGGAAGTGGGCTCTGAAATGCAGAGATTCTGAAATCTAAGCGCTTACAAATGCTGTGACCTCCTGACTCCCTGCGGCACCATTTTTCAGAGAGCATATCATGAGGGCTATTCACACATGTATTCAATACACACACACACACACACACACACACACACACACACAGATCACTGGCCTGCCAATTGAAGGCGTTCCCATTTCTAGACAGCTATGACAAACTACAGCCTTTTTACTACCTTGATAAACATAATGGGCCACTTTTGTAATTTTAGCTATAAAGGCACTTCTGCTAGATCTCAGGACAGCATTCCAGTGTTAGAGAGAGAGAGAGAGAGAGGAATAAAAGAAGTTCAGAAATAATGTGGTGACAGGCCAGAGAACAGAGCTCATAGTTATAACACACCCACAGAGTGTTTCCTGTGAAAACAATATCCTCCCAGCTCTGTCTGAAATGCTCGCTGGCTTCCCTGCTTAAAGGAGCAATTTTCCAGGGCTATATTTTAGATGTTCAGTTTACTTTTGTAAACTACCCACAGCTTAATTTGTCACTGTCCTACTACTCTAATTCAGTGACTCCGAAGTCACTCAGATGCACAACCCACTGCCCTGAAAGTCATCAGGATTATTGATTTATTTATGTTATGTATTGGTCAATAGGGTACAGCCTAGGAACCTCAGTCAATAATCAGGAGCTCAGCGTGCTAGGCGCCGTACAGACAAGTATAAGGGAAGACGGTCCGTGTACCAGAGAACGCACAATCTAAATGGGAGACCGGACACAATGGCTGGATGAAACAGACAAGGAAGTGAAAGCAGGTTGTGCAGGTGAAATGCAGAAAAGCAGAAGTCACCGTCACAGCAGATGTGTGGGTCTAAAGAGAGAGACGAGTCAAAGACACCCAGATTATGGGCCTGTGTGACTTGGGGGAGTGATGGTGGAAGGTGACAGAGATACAGAAATGGAAGTGGGGGAAGGCTTGGTGAGGGGAAAGGATCATAAGCTCAATTGTGGCCACGTTGCGCTCAAGATGCCAACTGGACATCCAGGAAGAGATGCCAAAAAGACAGTCAGAGATGTGAAGAGAGAGGTTTCTAGAGAAAATCGTCCGCATAGTGTATTTGAAGCCAGACTTGTGTTTAAAAGCAGCTGGACTTGAGAGTGTAGCATAAGGAGAACCTGGGGTCAAGACAGACCCTCTCATAGAGAGAGAAAGGGGGACTCATCAGATGAGACACTGAAGGAGCCATCACAGAATTCCAAGCACAAACTCATCCTTAATATAAGCAGGTTCAACTCCCATTGAAGTGTCTGTGGCAAGATGTGTCTAAATGGTGGTAAATTTCCAGTAACCCATATTGATCATGATTCATCATTCCTTTTAGACCAACTTACATCACTGCTGAATTGGCTATTGGACTGGACTGGAATAATGGCAATGGTGCTGATTGAAATGCTTTGAGAGAGCTGGGTGAGAAAACTTGCAACAAGGCCAGGCCTGCAAAGGTAGGCCTATCCAGCATACGAAGCCCAGGTCTGCTTGACACATGCCTGCAGACTGAGTGTTTGGCTTCTTCTCAAGCTTGAGTCTGAGGATAAATCCATTCACCAATATAAAAGAAATGTAGAATCTGGGGGAAAACACAGCATTGGCTGTGGCTATTCCAAAAAATGGAGGCCCAGTCATAATGTTTTCATATTGTATAAGACATCTTTCTGTTCAGAGAATAAATAATGCAGCTATGTACTTCTGAATACTGAAGTGTGCATGATCTGTTTGTACGATATGCTCCACTTTCCGTAACATCTGGTTCTAGCCAGTTGCTATCAGACCCTTAGGTTTACAAGCACTAAATTCACTCAGTTTTTAATGTAGAGGAAAATACAACCCAAAAGGCATAATGTTTACAAGCATTTTTTTGTGGGAGAAGAGACATGAAGCCAACTTCTGTGTTCAGACAGAGCCCAGCCTTTGCATTTTTGGGTGGGCCTTCCAAACAATTTTTGAGGCTACACCCTTTCAAGCCAAACATAACTAATTCCTGTCAGCTATTATCACTCCCGTATGGACCAGCTTGGCCTAACGATTTTAGGGAGGGTCAATGAGATGATGCCTTGGAATCTCCCCAGATAGAACTGATTTGTACATAAGATGTGTACACTAGATGTGTACACATATGTATGCGCCCGCATGTGTGTACTCGTTACTTTGTTTCTTTATTTCATTGTCAACACATGCAAGCACAAAATAAGGCCCTGACCCTGCAAAGACTCATGCCTGGTGTCACAGGAGTGTCAAGTGAAGCCAATGCATGCATCTTTGCAGAACTGTGCCTAGCCAAAGAAACCAGGCCGGATGACAGAGATCTGAAATCACAGTCCACCAAAGCACCGCCCACAAGCCAGACCCACCCCTTCCAGTCATTCATAAAAGAACAAACAAAAAATCCTGCCAATTTCAAGTCTCCCCCAAACACCAACCCCTCAGAGACCCCAAAGCCAGGGCCGGCTCCAGGCACCAAGCTGGTGCTTGGGGCGGCAGATTGTTGGAGGTGGCATTCCGCCCAATCCTAGGGAGGCACGGCCGCTTTTTTTGGTTTGTTTGTTCTTGTTCTGCTCCGGCCGCCCTGTAGAGGGCGGTGGTGCGGAGAACCAGAGCGCCCTGCAGGCCAGTCCTCTTCCTTCTCTCCCCGCCGACCGGAGCGGAGCCCTCGCGGCAGGCGGCAGGAGGTGGCGCAGCGGGAGGGGTCACGTGGCAGCGCCCCTGCTGTAGCCCTGGCCGCCCCTTTCTCTCTCTCTGATCCCCACAGGCCCTTAGATTAGAGATGGCCAGCTCTGGGCTTACACAGTTGGTATGTTGCTGAAGCCAAAACATGATCATTTCACCGTTGCTTTGTCCTCCAACCCATTGCCCTGGCTTGTTTTCGTCCGCCCTGTTGTCACTCACCACGTGCTAAGATTGTAAGCTATTTGGGACTGGAACTGTCTTTTATTACATTTGGTCATAAGCTGGGCCCTGAATCAGGGATTCCTGCAATGCTACACCTAATACTGATCCAACTAATAATTAATACTGGATTCCATTGCTCTGCAACCAGAACAGATATGCATCTTAACTAGAATTTTTTAAAAATATATTCCTAAGTAGGCCATTCTAGGACCAAAGGCCATGTTTCTGCACCTCAAGTGAAATTCAGCCCAAGAGTTACTTATTGGAGTCACACCTGGAATGAATCTGGACCATTGAACAATGTTTTTCTGCCTGTTTCTTTTGAAGAATGAACCTGTGTAATCTTTATATGTATATATATCGGGGAAGTAGCTGCACAAGCCAAAAATTCCTTATGAATGACAGCTGAAATGCTATAAGCAAAGCCTTTGTTTCTAGTAAGAATCAGAGGTAAAAGAAATGTCCCATTGCAAAGATCTGGGCAGTCTACTCCCAAGCTGACCTGTAATGGCATGGCACCAATTCAGACCCTGCATTACTACATAAGGTTGCCACAGTTATTTCTCTGTTGTTACCAAACATTACAACTAAAACTATTCTGTGGTCGTATAGGCAGGAAAAGTGACATCATTCTCGAAACCACTAATCCAAAAAGCTTTGGAATCCATAAGACAAACTGCATTCTAATTAGGAATAAGAAACAATGACATTTGAAATGAAGAAATTTCTTGGATTATTTTTTTTCCCTAATCCTCCCTTGGTTTCCCTTCAAGCCAAAGCCATGACAAGTGCACTAGGGCTGATAAAAACCACACACCTCTGAGGTCATTATTGGGGGGGTTAAAAACATTTTTTAACGCAAAATAAGGGGAAAAAATCCTTGTGTTGAGTGTCATGTCTCCATAAATGCAGAGTTTGGGAATTTGCAGCACTGGGGCTGCAGCATAGAACCACCGAGGGGGTTCTTCACAGATTATCACAGCTACTCTTTTCCAACTGAGACTAAAAAAAGACTCTGTTTTAAATACTATAGTTTAATAAATTGATTACTTGGTGCCCTTGAGTGAAGCTAGGCAGGTGGCAGTAACTAACAGCCATTGAGTGACTCAGTGGTGGGAATATTCATTGTCTGGGAATAACCAAGATTACTCCCAAGAGATGCACCATTTCCAGAAGTCTGCAGATCTGTCCAGCTCATGCTGGTGATTCCGAAGAAATGTGTAGTTCCATTGAAATGGAAACACATAGTGAAATCAATTTTTCTGGGATCTCATCCCATTTCAACATTTTCAGAATGAAACCTTTTGATGTTTCATTTTGAAATGACTTTTGTTTCATTTCTTTACCATTTTATCACTTTTTTTTGTATTTAACACTATTATAAATGCTGGAGGCAAAGCAGGGTTTGGGGTGGAGGTTGACAACTCACGACCCCCCATGTAATAACCTCGTGACCCCCTGAGAGGTCACGACCCCCAGTTTGAGAACCCCTGTATTAGAATATAATACAATTTTTTTTAAATAATCAAACTCAGAATGAAACATTTTGTTCCACCCAACATCATTTTTTAAAAAAAAAATTTCTTCACAGAGAATTTCAAAATTTTTGGTTTTCGCTCCTGATCAGAATAAAGCCAAATTTCAAAATTTCAAAATCTGCTGCAAAATGGAACTTCCTTCCTCTGCACAGCAATCCTGATGTTCTACCTATGCACCGTATAATACTTGCTTTAAAGATGACTCCTAAGCACCACTGTAGTGCCCAAATGCAAAAAGTCTTCTGAATAAATTACTGCTTATGAGTGGCATTCCAAGTCTAACTGCAGGCCTGGATTATGCAACTCGGACTCACATGAGTAGCCCCATTGATGTTAAAAGGGAAAAGTAGTCACTCACAGAGAGATCCAGCAACAGCAATATAAGACATCAAATGACTCAAACATTCCCGTGTGTCCCGTTAGAGGATCGGTGACATAACAAGTTCAGGCAAATGGGATCTCCAAACGCTTCCTGCTACCACCCATCTCCCAGTTGTCCCCGTCTGGAGGAAGAAATAATGAGAATAGTTACAGAGGATGCTGCAAAGAATCACCTTCCAACACGCACCTGCTGAAAGGTTGGATTAACTGTCTGGTCGTTTTAGGAACAGAATAAATCTTGACATGCTTTGAAAAGGCATCCTCACTCATTTCAGAGTTCCCATTCTGCTGGGTTTTGTCTCAGTCAAAGCTGGTTTTCTAAAAGCGCCATTATTAATATTGAATCTGCACCTTGCATGCACCTGCGGGCTTATCGCTCTGTATGGGCTATTCTTAATTCATTTGATTTTTGATAACATTTTGTGGTGTGGACACCAGCTTTATGGGTGCTGGGCTGAGACCACTGATTTGTTCAACAGTGGCTCACTGAACAGGCATCAGATGGCAGCAAGAAACTATTGTTTTATTCCAGAAGAGAGAGAAAGAGAGAGAAGTAGCTTGACAACTTGATTGTACAATCCAACTCTCCACAAAATGAGAGAGATTCTGCCCTCGGCTACATCTGTGCTGACTCACTGAAATCAGGGAAGACAACAGCTGGATGTGTGTGTGTGTGTGTAATGTGCTGTGTACATTTGTGTCACTTTATACATTTTAATTAAAATCCGAATGCTACCCATCATTTATAGCACCTTCTGATTTACACTGCTACTTTTCTTTTGAATTGTCACAACAGCAATAATGTCCTATGATAATCTGTCCTTCCTCTGCAGCGCCTGCTGCTGGCCACTGCTGGGGAGTGGATACTGAACTACAATAACCAACGGCAATTTTTGATAATTCCTGTATTTTTTGTTCAGTCATTGGCTAGTAATCTGAAGTGTCCTGGACTCTAGCAATCTCCTGTATGTAGCTGTATCCCAGATGTTAAGGGCCTGAGCCAAAGCCCATTGCAGTCCATGGGAGTCTTTCTGTGGATTTTAATCAGGTTTGGATCAGGCCCCAAAAGTGCCATGTTATTGATTCTTTTATTATTATTATTTATTATTTGTATTGCTCTAGCCCCCGGGGGCCCTAGTCATGGCCCAGGGGCTAGGTGCTGTACAAACATAGAACAAACAGTCCCTGCCTCCAAAGAGCTCTCAGAATTTCATTGTACAACAGGCAAAATGTGAGATAGGATTAGATACAATGTGGGGAGAAACTGTAGCAGAATGTCCCTCTGCCAGCTCCCAAATTCAGTGAAATCTCATCTTCCCATTATAAACAGCACTTCAGCATTAAACAGCAGAATCCAGTCCTCTTAATTTCAAATAAACAATATGTCATCTCCAAAGTGGTTACGGCACCAGTTCTGAAGCAATTATTAACTTTTATTTCTAACCTTGCCTAAAAAAGATTTTTAAAAAGTGAACAACAGATTTTTTGCATTTATAAATAAGAGTCAAGTACTGAAATGATTTATTTCTAGATATTTTTTTAGTATAGTTACTGTTTTGGAAACTAATGTGTCAGGACAGTATTACATCTCCAGCCTTGACTGATGCAACAGCCCGTCATTTTTACAGGCTTTTTAAGAGAATGAATGTTGGAATTTTATCAGTAGTTTATATTTGCTATCTGATAATTACAGTGATGCTTGGTTATGGGAACAAAAGTCAGATGAAAGAGGACATCATCATAACAGCATATGCTATTCCTCATGGTACTTGAGACAAACAAGAACAACAATAAAACAAAGTTAGGTGAAGGGCTTTTTTTCTCTGAATAAATTTCCTTCTGTCTGCAAGCTTCTCCCCATTTGCAGTTTGTACAGAAAGGCCCCTGTTAGTCATTCCTTTTTATAGATATTGTATAGTAAGACGTGTCCAAAAATCTGCGAAGAGCTTTTGTAAGTGAGATGTCTTTATGCTGAGTACCAACAGTTAGTAATCAGACAGTGGTTCTCCCTTAAAACTTTTCTGTGTTGCATTTGTAATTAGGTAAGATTCATAGAATCATAGAATATCAGAGTTGGAAGGGACCTCAAGAGGTCATCTAGTCCAACCCCCTGCTCAAAGCAGGACCAATTCCCAGCTAAATCATCCCAGCCAGGGCTCTGTCAAGCCGGGCCTTAAAAACCTCCAAGGAAGGAGACTCCACCACCTCCCTAGGTAACGCATTCCAGTGTTTCACCACCCTCCTAGTGAAATAGTTTTTCCTGATATCCAACCTGGACCTCCCCCACTGCAACTTGAGACCATTGCTCCTTGTTCTGTCATCTGCCACCACTGAGAACAGCCGAGCTCCATCCTCTTTGGAACCCCCCTTCAGGTAGTTGAAGGCTGCTATCAAATCCCCCCTCATTCTTCTCTTCTGGAGACTAAACAATCCCAGTTCTCTCAGCCTCTCCTCATAAGTCATGTGCTCCAGACCCCTAATCATTTTTGTTGCCCTCCGCTGGACTCTTTCCAATTTTTCCACATCCTTCTTGTAGTGTGGGGACCAAAACTGGACACAGTATTCCAGATGAGGCCTCACCAATGTCGAATAAAGGGGAACGATCACGTTCCTCGATCTGCTGGCAATGCCCCTACTTATACAGCCCAAAATGCCGTTAGCCTTCTTGGCAACAAGAGCACACTGTTGACTCATATCCAGCTTCATATCCACTGTGACCCCTAGGTTGCCACAGTACTGAGAACAGGGGACAACAAGGGAATAGCATGAATATTGCACTAACTTTATTTACTTAGAAAGGCAATTGAGAATGTTTTGAGTGCAACCACTGTAGAGAAGGGAAGTTCACTTTTAATAAGTTTGATTAATGTGATTTCAAATGTTGCCGTATGTTGTCAGGTACTGTAGGGCATTTGTTTCAATGAAGATAACATTGAAAATGGGAACTGTCTGTGCTTGTCTAAGATTCCAACACAACAGAAAACACTGTGTGTTTATTTTCTGAGTGTTTCTCAGTGCAAGATTTTTTTCAGGTCTTGTATTCAAATTCCATTGTACATGTACTTGGGATTTATTAAATACGCAAAGAATTCTGCAAGTGCAATCCCTTTTGCAAACATTGGCCTGCAAATTCTGATTTCAATATTTTCTGATCTTGCCTATGAGAAAATTACTCCCCACATTCTAGAGCAGCCAAAATAGGCACACCACCAAGCAGAGGGAAATCAGCAGATCCTGGCTTCTCACAGCTCAGAAGAAAAGGGTTCGTCTTCAGACCTTAGCAAACCGACAAGCTGTTGAGTAAGATCTCATTGTAGAGGTGTGAGAGGCAGGGTTTAATTTGTAATGAAAGAGGGGCCAGGGCTCAAGCAATTTTTTGATTTTCATAACCGATGCATCAAACCCAGAGGTGCCGGGGCTATGAACTGCCAAGCCTAGAGGTGCCGGGGCTCAACCCTGGCACAAATTAAGCACTAGTGAGAGGTCTACAGAACATCAAGCCCCCAAACCGGGAAGCAGCTCAGTTGTTCTGGAGACCTGCAACCAAGTGTTATATTGTGCCAGTTTGGAAAATGGCTGCCTGCAGGCGAAAAGCCTGGAGTGTAGCCTGTGCACATGGACTGAAGAGGCAGAAATATGAGAGCGCTGCTTGGGCTAAGAACAAAAAATAAACAGAACCAGGGTCCTAAATAAATGATATTATTTCAAATTTATTTGTAACATATTTGTATTCCAGTAGCACCTAGCGGCCCCATCCGAGATCAACACCCCTTCGTGCTCAGGGCTGTACATAGAGATATTTCCTCCCTAGAAAAGCTTGCAATCTAAGCTTACAAGATGGTGGGGGGAGAAGAAGTATTATTTACACCCCCCCCCATTTATAGATGGGAAACTGAGGCACAGAGAAATTCGGTGACTTTAAGAGTTGTCTTTTTCTCCTAGAGGAACACAAAGGTTTTTCCTTGGCAAATGTTGGGATGTAAAGTAATAAAAACAATATTGAAAAAAAGTAAAGCTAGGCACCTCGCTTGAGGAAACAGAATAGCTGGATCAGAATTAATACAAGCCATTTAAATCGGTGCCCTACCAGCGCCAGATGGGAAAGGTAAGAAACGTTTTAGTCTGACAATAAATGTCAGCTTCCCCATTGGATACAAAGCAAAACAGTTACATTTTCAACCTCTAGCTGCCAGGGACTCCGATGAGCATTTTCCTACCACAGACATTTTGCAGGCAATGAGGAAAAAATGCCACATGCCAAAGGCATTAAAAGAAGGGGCCAAACATGAATAATTCATTTGGAATTCACTATGACGGTATTAGTCATAATGAAACCTAAGCTGGTATTAACATGCAGGTAATAGTTATGGTACTTCCTGAGGCATCACTATTAATAAAGAACAAGCATTAATAAGAGCCTAAAAACGAGGGATAGTGTTTCTGCTTCTGTCTTCATGGAGCCCTGTCTGGGAGCAGTGGTTTCTGATCATCTCTAATAAAATACACCAGGCCAAAACCTAACATTTCCTTTAAAAAAAAATCACTCAAAGTTGTTATAGGGCAGGAGTCAGGATTAGACCAGGGCAAAGGCTGGAAAACGGTGTTCAGAAGCATTCGTTCAAATTCCACAGAGCTGATTGCTTTGACCATATGTATGCTCTCTTCTGTTTGCATTTCCACGGGCATTCGTGCAAATGGGTTTGTGTTTACCCAGATGTGTGGGGAACAGGAATACTGACTGTCACATGAGAGTGCTGGAGTTCACACACAGTGCTGGTCATGCTGTATCATTGTTGTACTAGATTCTCTAGACCCCCAAACTGAGATCAGGGTTCCCTGGTGTACAAATGCATAGTTAAGAAATGACCCAATAGGCGAGCAGAAACAACACACAAACCAATCACACACAAGGCAGGCCTGAATCCATCCAGTGTTTGAGTAGTTGCTGCAGTCCCATTGAAGCCACCGCTGGTTCGTTATTTTTAGTTTTTGAAGTCACTGAGACCTAAGCGTATGTTTAAAGTTAAGCACGTGCTTATGTGCTTTGCTGAATCGGGGCCATACCGAATAACAAATAGTGAATAATCAAAGATATAGTCAAAGTTAAAAGGTCGCAAACCACTCATATACTGAAATATGTTTGCGTAAAGCTTTTATCAGAGCATACAGTTGTAAAACATCAAAGTCTGATCAGAGATGATTCACAAACAGCCCCACAAATAAGGGCTAAATTCATTGGATGAATTGTGAACTATAAATAATTCGCTCATCTCTAGCAAGGCCTATTTTAAATCTCAGCTTTGTCTCAGTTACCAATCACTTTAGCCTAATGCAAACCATCAGCTCATTGAGAAGACAGGTTCACAGTACAGCTTCCATCATCCGTTCCATCACCATAACCCTTAAACAATGAGCAAAGTGCACCTGCTCAAATGGGTTGAGTTGAGAAAGCAATCTGACTGGCTAATGAAGAACCTGCAATATGTAATTATGAGATCCTAGCCACATGAGGTGAAACTAATTAACCAAAACATTAAAATCACAATAAACGTTAACAATAGTTTAGTGCACTAATACCAGGCAAGGTGTGCAGTTATGATGCTACGTACATAATTCTGAGGTGTGCCAATTCACAAAGCTCTGCAGGCATACACAATATGAGATCATAACGATAGACTGGACTCCACCCTGCTGTGCATTATTGCTTACGCTTACTGTACACCAGACAAAACAACTCGATTCCCTCCGAGTAGGCGCCTTCCTAATAAACAGGAATAAAAATCATTCTACCGTCTTTTATGTCTTGACACAGGTACTGCAGGTCTGCAAAAATAAAGACCTGACATTTACCATTCGTAGGTTCTGCAGAAACCGAAGTTTAGCCTCTGAAGCTGTAGGAGCAAAAGAATATGAAGTTCATCACCTCCCAGCAGTACTTTTGAAGGGGAAGAGCTGGAGATGAACCTTGACTGCTAGGGCTGAGTGCCCCAACAGGAGGGTCAGGTTGAGGATGTTTTTACCTGCTATTGTGAACCTGCACAGGTGCTGGGAACTAAACATATATTGACATGAAAGGGAGCGAGTGTTTGGTTCATCCTTGAAGTTGAGGACTCAGCACTACACTGGTTGAGTGGTAACACAGGGGCACATTCTGGCTGGTCTCTGCACAGCGCACAGCATTGGGTGAAGGTGCAAGGAGCTTCCTTTGCATCCTATACTGAATGGTTTTCCACATCTGAAGTACTTGTGCTCAAAGGGATTTCAGAGACAGCTTCCTTCTGTGCGCCAGTAGGGATTCACAGTTCCCTAAGCAGCCCAAGAAAGGGAGAGGTCTAAGGCCTTGCATTCTATGATACAGACCAGGAAACCCCATATGCACCAGGGGACTCAAGGATGGGTTTTACTGAGCTCTCCTGGGAACATGTACTGCATTTGCCCTACTGTGTAGCTGTGCCTTGGGAGTGCAATCTACCCTTTAGAGGTTTCAACCCACCAAAGTCAGGAAATTCATGTCACTCCCATGCATTGTGAACATTGTCTGCATTACGGAGCAGTCTTGCATTACATGCTTACATGCCACTGGAGAGAAAGCATGCTTTGAAGATGTAGAACATGTGTGTCTTCTATGTTCAAAACCTTTTTCTCCTTTTTAAACGGGAATCTGCAAGTTTCACTGTTCCATATACATTCCCTTTGGTTTGACCAGCTCTGACTGAAACCATCCATGCTTTCCATTTCTTATCTTACTTATTCATGGCTCAGTAGTAATACTAATGCTAATAAATGATTTGTGCTTATAAAGGCCTTCTATCCCTGAACCTCAAAACACTTGAAAACATTTCATTAATGGATTAATTAAAGTTCACAACAGCTCTGTATAATTGATAAGTATTCTCATTTTACAGATAGTAATCGGAGGTACACAGGTTGTGTGACCTGCACAATGTCATAATCAGATCTGTAGGATATCCAGAAATACAGCCCAGGACTTGTGTGGAGCTGGTCAAAACATTTTGACTGAAAAATTTTCCTGCCAAAAAATAGGTTAGTCAAAAACAAATTTTTTGATGGGGAAAATGTTGTTTGATTTTTATGGGAAATTTGGACTAAACATAAAATGTCTGTTTCATGTTTCAAATTGAAATGTTTCATTTCAGTTTTGAAAACAAACAAACAAAAATAAAATGAAAATGCCAGTTTCTCGACCCCTTTTTCCTTCTTTTTCAAAAAGATACAGTATTATTGGTCACTTCTATCCTAAGTTGTTGTGTGGTGCTTTCTCTATGCTGTTTAATAGCTACAATGCTCTATATGTCAGTGGTGAGTGCAGATATATACTGGTCATAAAGTTCTTTTGGGATCCTTTGGGGATCCTTCCTTCTTAAGACGCGGGAACTAGGTAAAGCAATGAGGCAGTTCTAGGTCGGCTTCATAGGAAGACAATCAGAAGGCTCTCTCCTCCCTATAAAGCTGATATACTTCTCACTTGTTTGTGGTATATTACTGGTTTTTAACAGATATTTTAAATAAGATTTTGTTATAATATGTGGCATATATGGCAGGAGATTTCCTGTGGAATGTTTTCATGCAATGGCATCTGTTAAGCAGCAGTGCTTTGTAATATAAAATGGAGTATAAGTATGTATATATCTTTTTATTTATACATGCCCTTTGGACATTCTCATTTCATTTATACATATCCTAAGAAAAATGACACTTACAGAGCTGCCAGCTAAAAAAGTGTTGGATTCCCATGGTGAGATTTGAAGGAATGTATTAAATTACACAGATACTATGCTGAATGCCTACTAGAGCCAGTGGTGCACATTCCTGCCATTTGAATGAGTGTGATTAATCTTTTACTTGATGACACTGCTTGTAACGCTTAGAGAGTCCACATGTGATTAGAATACAGCGTACAGTCCACAAGCAAACACAAATGTACATGTGGCGGGACGGCATAAGCCATAGATTAAAAGCCTAGTTCCATAGTCTTCCTCGCGTGGTATTTCCATTAAAGTTAATGGGTATTTCACAAGCAAATGCAAAAGATTTTGCAAGATCACGTCCTAAGCATGAACTGTGCAGGTAATTTCATAGAATCATAGAATATCAGGGTTGGAAGGGACCTCAGGAGGTCATCTAGTCCAACCCCCTGCTCAAAGCAGGGCCAATCCCCAGACAGATTTTTGCCCCAAATTCCTAAATGGCCCCCTCAAGGATTGAACTCACAACCCTGAGTTTTGGAGGCCAATGCTCAAACCACTGAGCTATCCCTCCCCCCGAATTTGTGGGCTACAAGGCACTACATGGACATTAATAGGTTCAGATGATATCTTGAGAGCCAGGAACTATGTGGCAAAGCTGGATAGATCAGTTTGGAATATCACCAGAAACTGAGATATGTGTGTGTAGGCTTAGCCACATATTTCCTCTGCTGTGTATTTTATATTGAATGGACCACACAAGATTTTATAAGAAAATCCTATTTCAAAAAATGTTTAAAAGTCACAGACTTCTGATGCTGGTGTAGCCAGGAGGAATAACTTTTCATCCTCCTCTGAGGACGGAATTTTTGCTACCTTATATCATTTATATTAATTTGAAAAATGAAGCATCATATTCCAGGCTGGACTACGCAAGAAGGTTCAAACCTGAATCTGAACTACAAGGCCTGGACTGGGGGGAGAGGGGGATTGTAAAAGAGAACCTTTGAACCTTCTGAGGTTCCACCACCACTATTATAACTGCTGTTTATGTAAATCTGATATAAGAAAAAATCCCAACCACGGTTTATGGGAAGTCGTAAACTATTGAGTCATGAGTAAGGCACAGGATATAAGGTCCTTGCCAACATATTAACAATATTTTATAACATAAGTGTTTTATAGCTCTGATGTGTATTCAACTTTTAGGTTTAGGGAAACATATTTTTATATACTCTAAAAATGACAGATCTGAAAATTTTACATCTCTGAAGTTTTCCTCATGACACCATCATTTTCCTTAGGCCATAGTGTATCTTCTTGGAAAGGAAACCCAAATGATCATAGATAAAAAGACAAACATACAAAGTACCACTTGCCTGATGCATATTTATGGTCACGGGCCATATACTCATCAGGTATAATTCCATCAGAATCAATGCGGCTGTTTTTACAGTGCCAGCATTTGCACTAATTTATCTCCAGATCTTATGCAGATAAATTTCTGCAGAAGCCCACACAAAGGCAAATGATCACTAAATGTCAGTACAATTCCCAAGCTCTTCCTCGGGTAGCTAGCTCTTCTGGTAACATGTCATCCTGTCACAGGCCTTTAGCCATACAGCATTTCGTCTGCGACATGTGGCTGCAGTGAGATCTCTTGGCGTGACATTTCACGCCATGAACTGTGTCACTTAACATTTTGTGGGCAGTGTTTGGTCACAGATATTTTGTTGCACAACTTTTAGACCCTGGTTTTAAAACACCTTTTCCCTCTGTTATGGGCCCAGGCATGTGGGTGTGCAAGTGAAGAGGGTACAAAAACCTTCACCCAGTTGCATATAAGCCAAGAACAACCACCATCCCTGAGCTCCCCTGAGCAAAAGGACCACAACTTTCTAGCACCTGTATGGCACAAGCCACCCACCCTTGGGCAGCACCCAGTTAAGCAGGCTGCGTGTAGAGAGGGGATCATGCTGCACTGTTTTAATGTGTGGCCCCCATAAGTGCACTCCAGCTGGGAGATGGGGGGGAGGGATTGTGTCCCCAGGGCAGGAACGTGTCTATCAGGCACAACTGAGCCTTATGGCCTGATTCAAAGACCATTAAAGAATGGAAAGACTTCCATGGACCTTACCGGGCAGGCCCTACATGTGAGATCTGGCATTAGGAGGGGTTGCAAGCCCATGCTTCCCCATTGTGTAAGCCGCAGACATGTGATGTCTGTAATTAATCACAATGCTGCGGATTAAAGAGCCTGTGGCAAGTTCGTCTCAATTAAATGTCCAGCAGTGAACACAGAATCCTGCTACAGCAGACATGACCCTCAGACCTTCCAGTCTGGCAATGTGTCTCCAGCAGTGGGCACCTCCTGGAACTTTAAAGCGAGGCAGACCCCTCCACCCGCAATGCAGCTAGCCAATGGTGTGGGGCTGTGCATGGGAACTATGGGCAGGAATTCCTTCCTGACCCCCACAGGCACTCAGTGTATGACCTGAAGCATGGTATTTCCTCACACTTCATAAACTTTCACCCCAGTAGCTACAGATGTTGTTAATCTGTTAAACAGATGTGCACAGAGAGCTGTGCATGGTGAAAGGTCTGCAAGCGAGAGGACATGGAACCAAGAGAAGAATGGTCATACGGGTTAAGACTAATGGTCCATCCAGCCCAGTATCCTGTCTTCTGACAGTGGCCAATGCCAGGTGCCCCAGAGGGAATGAACAGAACAGGAAATCATCAAGTGATCCATCCCCTGTCGCCCATTCCCAGCATCTGGCAGGCAGAGACTAGGGAGACTTCAGAGCAGTGGTTCTCAACTGCTGCGTATGCAACTCTCTGTGTTATGTATCAGAGGGGTAGCCATGTTAGTCTGGATCTGTAAAAAGCAACAGAGAGTCCTGTGGCACCTTTAGGACTAACAGAAGTATTGGAGCATAAGCTTTCATGGGTGAATGCCCACTTCGTCGGATGCATGTAATGGAAATTTCCAGGGGCAGGTATAAATATGCTGGCAAGAATCAGTCTGGAGATAACGAGGTTAGTTCAATCAGGGAGGGTGAGGTCCTCTGCTAGCAGTTGAAGTGTGAACACCACGGGAGGAGAAACTGCTTCTGTAGTTGGATAGCCATTCACAGTCTTTGTTTAATCCTGAGCTGAAGGTGTCAAATTTGCAAATGAACTGGAGCTCAGCAGTTTCTCTTTGGAGTCTGGTCCTGAAGTTTTTTTGCTGTAAGATGGCTACCTTTACATCTGCTATTGTGTGGCCAGGGAGGTTGAAGTGTTCTCCTACAGGTTTTTATATATTGCCATTCCTGATATCTGACTTGTGTCCATTTATCCTCTTGCGTAGTGACTGTCCAGTTTGGCCAATGTACATAGCAGAGGGGCATTGCTGGCACCTGATGGCATATATAACATTGGTGGACGTGCAGGTGAATGAACCGGTGATGGTGTGGCTGATCTGGTTAGGTCCTGTGATGGTGTTGCTGGTGTAGATATGTGGGCAGAGTTGGCATCGAGGTTTGTTGCATGGATTGGTTCGTGAGTTGTTACGGTGCGGTGTGTGGTTGTTGGTGAGAATATGCTTAAGGTTGGCGGGTTGTCTGTGGGCGCCTGCCTCCCAAGGTCTGTGAAAGAGAGGGCTCATTGTCCACTATGGGTTGTAGATCACTGATGATGCATTGGAGAGGTTTAAGCTGAGGACTGTAGGTGATGGCCAGTGGAGTTCTGTTGGTTTCTTTTTTGGGCCTGTCTTGTAGCAGGAGGTTTCTGGGTACACGTCTGGCTCTGTTGATTTGTTTCCTTATTTCCTTGTGCGGGTATCGTAGTTTTGAGAATGCTTGGTGAAGATCTTGTAGGTGTTGGTCTCTGTCAGAGGGCCAGACTCCAAAGAGAAACTGCTGAGCTCCAGTTCATTTGCAAATTTGACACCATCAGATCAGGATTAAACAAAGACTGTGAATGGCTAGCCAACTACAGAAGCAGTTTCTCCTCCCTTGGTGTTCACACCTCAACTGCTAGCAGAGGACCTCACCCTTCCTGATTGAACTAACCTCGTTATCTCCAGACTGATTCTTGCCAGCATATTTATACCTGCCCCTGGAAATTTCCATTACATGCATCCGACGAAGTGGGCATTCACCCACGAAAGCTTACGCTCCAATACATCTGTTAGTCTTAAAGGTGCCACAGGATTCTCTGTTGCTTCTCTCTGTGTTATGTGGCCCACATCCACACAATATATATATTACCTGTATGGCCCTGAAAATGTCACATGGGCCACAGCTGAGTATGCTGATTGGGCCGCAAGCGGCCCACAGGCCATGGATTGAGAACCACTGCTTCCAAGCATGGTTTTGCATCCCTGCCCATCCTGGCTAATAGCCATTGATGGATTTATCCTGCATGAATTTATCTAGTTCTTTTTTGAACCCTGTTATAGTCTTGGCCTTCACAACATCCTCTGGCAAAGAGTTCCACAGGTTGACTGTGCGTTGTCTGAAGACATACTTCCTTTTGTTTGTTTTAAACCTGCTGCCTGTCAACGCTTCTTCAGCAATGGACAGAAAAATAATTGTCAGTCAATTTGAAAACATGACCTTGATTTTTCATTATAGCAGTTGCCTGAATGATGATTTAACATCCATATGTGAACATGTTGGATCAGTACTCAGGAAAAAATAAAAGTAACAATCGACACTCGGGCCCTAGTGTCTGTCACTGCACTCTCAGATATTTAAGGGAATGAAGTAATGACTTTAATATCAAGGTCATTTTCATTTTCAGCTGCATCAATTATTTTACTTTCTCCTGGCAAAGGTATCTAGATACCTCTGCACAACACTAACTGACAGGCAAATGTTACACTGGAAAAACTTATGGAGTGCCTGTTTCATACATTAAATTGGTTTAATCATTTAAACTTTTACTATGCAGCTTGGCAAGCAGTACGAAGCAATATTGCATGTTACCAATTTAATGCATTTAGAACATATTTAAGTGGCTTCCAATGTTCTTAGTCACTGCTATTCAAGTGAAAGACCCATATTTCATGTAACAAGTCTTCAGTGGGGAGATGACATTAGTGGTGGATAATAAGTTAAACCATCTATCAAGACATCAAGTATGAAACAGATGGTGAGAAGAAGGTCCAGATCTATTTATGAGCCTCCTAACATGCTCACCAATTAAATTCACCCCAAGGATGTACCGTGATATCTCAGGCTGGCCATCTCACAGCATTCTAGTTCACAACCAGCTAAAGTGGGGATTAACGAAGACCATTATAAAAAGATTCCAAGGGGTTTTGCCAAGGTCACTGGGAGCAGAAATTGGCCCATTGCCTCTCTTGATAGATCCTTGCTTGCTAGCATTGAAATCTCAAATACAGTACTTGGCTTGTTGCGATCCATCATCTGGCTCCACTAGTGATCCATAAATAAGAAGTAATTTTGCTGTCATTGTCATTGACAAAAAGTACATATATCTTTGTATCGTCAAAAACATCCCTACTACAAGAGGCTTTTCTTTTTGGGGTTTTCTTTAACCTCCTACGTGTCTCTGTTCATAAAGAATCTGAAAATATTTTTGACTCAGCCAACCCTTATCTTGCTGAGCTGAAGTGTTCACGAACTGTCCTCTAATCAGGAAGTTCTTTTGTGTTTGTGGGGTTAACTCTTGTTACACCCCATTCTTATATTAAAAGGGAAAATGACCTAGGTTTTATACATGTTTTCTAGAGCCTAGATTAAAATGTTAAAGAACCCCCATTAAAAAGTCATATTTTTAGTTAAAGGCTTCATTCCAGTGGCTGGGGAATTAATGTCAGTTGGAAAATGATTTCCCAGTGGTTTGGTTCTGTAGCAAAAGTCTTCAACTTTTATGTATATAGTCTTTGAAGTTGGAAATTGTTGTTAGACTATCAAATATTGTTTGAGGTGTCACTCATTTTTTTCTTTTTGTTATGGGAATGGGATCTTAGCAGAGAATTACTGAGGCAGAAAATGAGCGTGTGAGTGACACCGAAAAGGAAGGTGTTTATAGGGCATATACAAGGTGAATTGTTGTGGAACCTAAAACTGTCAATATAATCTCGGTTAATTCTCTGAGCGTCTGGTTTCTCATTGAAGGAAGGAGGGGTTAAATCTCTGAGGATGTAACATGTGCATGTGTCATCCACTGTGTGGAATATTTTCTAAAATATCTTTCTGCTGGTGTAACTTCAGCTCTCTGTTTTTTCTGAGTCACCCCCAGAACTCTAATGGCAGGACTATTATTTGGGAGTTAGCTTGACTTGCCCCGAGAATGAGTTTATTGACTTTGTTAGCCGGGCAGGTGAACCACGTTCAGGGTCTCTGTTCCCAGACCTCGTGTCTTCTGTCGTTACGCCATTTCTCAGCCACACTGTTCTTTACCATGGAGACGACAGCGGGGACTAGACATAGCTGATAAGTGGCGTGAAGCGAGCCAGGCCTGCCTATGAAGGAGCTCTGCCGGAGAAGCTCTTTGTGTGAGCAGGGTTCTCTTGTGGGCTTCACCTCACTTCCAGAGCAAGGTAAAAAGAAAAGTGAGAGACTGAGAAGATACATGGAATTAAAATACCATGGAAAAGCTTTATTCCTGGACTGTGAGCATCCCCCCACCACCCCGTTCTCTTGCTTTTTATCTCTTCCTTTGCTTTTGGAGTCTCAGTGCTGATCACTGGGTAGCCAGCACTTGCCTTGCCGATCCAGAAGTGTTGCCACTGTGGATCTGACCATACGGTTTTAACCAACCTCCTAAATTCTGTCCTACCATGTACTAGAATGAATCCGGACATTGGGGTGTGTTCTGTATAATTGTCAGTTCTTCTGAAGTCCTGCTGGGGAAAATGGAGTGGATCTTACCAGGGCATTAAAATGTATTAGTTGTCTTCAGCCTTCCTAAACAGAAGTGCAACTCAAAGTGATACTTCCAGGAAGGACATCTTAGCATTTATCAGAGGGATCGCCGTGTTAGTCTGAATCTGTAAAAGGCAACAGAGGGTTCCGTGGCACCTTTGAGACTAACAGAAGTATTGGGAGCATAAGCTTTCCTGGGTAAGAACCTCACTTCTTCAGATGCAAGAAGAACCTCACTTCTTGCATCTGAAGAAGTGAGGTTCTTACCCCACGAAAGCTTATGCTCCCAATACTTCTGTTAGTCTTAAAGGTGCCACAGGACCCTCTGTTGCATCTTAGCATTTGACAGTCCTTGCTCTGAGCCCAGTGAAAGCTAGACAGTGATAGGAAAACGCATGAGCCATTCCATGAGAGACACTGAGTTCAGACAGGCTGATTCCAGGGTGGAACTGCTAACTTTTAGGGTTTATTGCCACCATGCACGAGATCTAGAGTCCGAGCGATGCCATCCACTACAGAACACAGAGCGAAAATCTTTGAGAGTGAGGATGGAGTGGCGTGGTTTTCATGCCATCATTTTTAAGCCTCCTTGAGAAGAAATGCAGTCAGGTTTTCAGTATTTCACATCTCTAAAGGCACGGGAGATGGCCAATAAAAAAAGGGATGGCTGTCTTGAGATTAGCCCCCCCTCCTCCAAATTCTGAAGGCAACAGAACGGAGTGGGTAGTGAGCAACCTGCTTGTCTTGGGTGCAGATGGCTTTAATTGTCATTCCCAGATGTTCTGCCTCTTGAAGGTCAAATTCACCTTGTATAAATCGGGCTGGAACCATCCGAGAGAGAAAGCAAGGGAAGATAGACATTTTGTTTGAAGAAATGTAATAAAAGAATGCCCTTCTTACTCCCCCCCCCTTATCTGTATATTTAAAGAGAATAGCTCAAATAGGGGTCACTAGAGGGCACAGGGCTTAGAGACGGGATATAGACCCTTTCACCTATAGGGCACCAGCTCCAATCCAGCTCTAGTCAGTATTGACTGAAAGATTTTACCCTCTGATTCCTGGGCAGTGACCTGTGTGCAGTGACGTAGTGGCGTCAGTCTAGTTTCCAGTGGCCTGCTGTCCACATCACAATCCCCACATTTTCCAGTCGTTAACATCTCCTCTGGCTGTCGCAACAGAGAAGGCAAGCACTGAAAGGAAATGGAATCTGCCTTCGGATCTGGCCTGGGACACATCAGTGGGGCAGTGTGTGAGGGAGCTTGTGATGCCGCTCTGCCTCTGTTCTACCTGCGTTTAGCTACACAGAGGACATCAGTCTCCCAGTGGGCCACGCGAGTAGCTTTTCCAGGCAGTACACTCTCTCTCCAACATTAATCTCACAACAAAAACTAGCCCTGCTGAGAACGAACAGATGTCACTATTCCTTACAAAACTGCCCCCCGAATATTGAATTGGGCTGTTATATCTTTATACATGCTGTTTTTTCCAAAAAATCTCAGTCTCGGGGGGCATCTACCCCACCCAGATGAACAAAGGGTTAACCGGAGTCTGAAGACCTCACTTAGCCCACCTTGCTGCACCTAGTGGGTGTGAAGCTTGCTTTATTATCAGATCCAGCTGCGGAGGAGCTGGGTCTTTTTCATAAAAGAAGGAAGTGAAAACTCCTGGGAAGGTCTAAGAGAGAGAACAGAGAAACCCAGGAGGTAGGGAGTTCCCCTGGCTGGGAAGGGTCTGGGGAAGGTGAAATTAATCCCTGTTGTGGGTCTCAGACAGGCGGCAAGGTACAGAGAAGCAGTTTTGAGGAGCTGGTTTTCTGGCAGAGAAAGAAGAGGCAGGAGGACCTAGGGAAAAAACAGAGGCCTGGAGAGCAGCAGAGAGGCTGTGCTGGGTACAAGCTGCAGGGAAACAGCACAAGGGGCTTGGAGATAGCAAGTGGTCCAGGGAAACAGGTGCACCCGTTAAGGAGCAGCCCTAGATGCTTAACACAGGGTGCCTGGGCCAGAAGCCAGAGTAGAGGATGGGTCTGGGTTCTATACAAGCCTGATGGAAGGATAATGGAGACCAGAGTGGGGCTGAAGATGGAGACACAGAATGAGGAAGAGTCCAAGATGGGGCACAAGGATCTTTTGTGGTGGGTCGTTCTTGGACTTTGTTGTGATTTTGTTACCCTGGAACTAAATTGTGAGCTGACAGGAGGGCTGAGTCACAAGAAGAAGCAGCCCTCCACTGCAGGCCTAGAGCAGCTGTCAGCAGGGGGTACTAGAGAGGAGAGGATCCGGGAGGTGGTGCGCCAACTCTGAGTCCACCCTTCTACAGTCCAATTTGGTTCTGGTTTTATATAACTCTGATGATGGTTCTACAATTAGTCCTCTTTCAGGCGAGTAGACTCACTGACTGCTATGAGACTACTTGCCTAAATAAAGCTTTTCAGGATTGAGCCCTCACACTTATGTAGTGCCTTCCTTTTCCAAACATTTGTACAAACATTAATTAAATAAACCTGAGAGCACCCCCTGAGTGAGGGATGTATTATTATCCTCCAATCCAGTTCCTTAGATCAGCCCCTCTGTACAGGATCAGTAATATTAAAAAGTACTCCATGAAAATAAATAGTTTAATGACAAAGTAAGGAAGAAAGTTTTTAATTTTCTAAAAATGAAAATATCATCTCCTGTGATCCTTTAATGAATCCAGCACAGATTTTTATAGCAGATGTTTTAAATATCATGAAAGGCCATTTATGATCTATTTATAATGTGCATGGTGAAGGAGTATGCCCCACACAGGCCCTGGAAGGGTGAATTAGGCCAGGGGGAGAGGAAGGGGGTCCAATCAGTCGATTAAGTTGCAAACAAGGGGGATTTAGGTGTGGGGATACAACTAATTAGAAGGGAGCTCACCTGTGAGGGAACAGGTGAGGCTTCTAGAAAGCCAGGAGGCTGCAGGGAGGAAGCTTGCGGCTTCTCTCTCTGACATCAGAGCAGGCAAAGAGACCCTCGAGAAAGCTTATCTAGCAGGCCTAAGGGAGAGAGGTCTGAGCAGGAAGTGTGGAGACTGAAAAGCTTGGGGGAAGCACCGTTTGAAGTAGTCCTGGGACAAGAGCAATAAGGCTGGTGTAGCCACAGACCTTAGCTGTGTGCTGTGGGGCACTGTACTGGAACCCAGAGCCAAGTGGGTGTGTGGATTCCCCTGTCATCCACTGCAGAGTGTATTGCATGGGGGTAGGGAAGGGGAAGACTGCCTGAGTTGCTGCAGGAGTGACACGGTCAGGGCAGTGGGTGTGAGGACTGCCTGATGCTGCTGTGGTGGTGGTTTTATACAGAGGTACTTTTAGGAGAGAGGGAGGTGTGGGAGCAGCTGGACAGTCTGCTCTTTGTCGTGGTCTGAAATTAAAATTAATTCTCGAGACAGTTGCTCTCTGGAAAACAGGTTTTGGTGTTGGGCTGAAATTCCTAGGAGACAGGATTGTCTTGCTGCGCATGTGTACGTACACGTACACACACACACACACACACACACACACACACACACACACACAGTCCTGAAGCATACAAATTCCACTGCATCACTGTCTCTTCCACTGTTCCTGTCTGGCTAGCTGTATATGCACAAAAACAGTGCCTTGCGGTGTTATGGGTTATCTCATGATGGCTCATAGTAACTGTTCTATAGGGTGGAACACAATGCCCAGGTGTTGAGCCAAACCCTGCTTGCCTTAGTGCTGTGAAAAGTCCCATGGAACTCGAAAGGGCTAGTCACATGAAGGAAGTAAACCGTGTTCAACCAGCGGGGGGGTGCTTTTAATTATGCACTTTCAGCAAGATTTTCAGAAGTGACTAGCAATTTTGATTGCCTCCATTTCTGGTTGCTCAGCTGGAGACCCCTCAAAAGGCCTGTTTTTTGGACAGGGCCGAGCACCCACCCTCTGAAAATCAAGTCCCCCCCAAAGGTGCCTCGAGCTGAGCAGCCAGAAACTGAGGCAAGCAAATGAGCTAGTCACGTTTGGAAATCTCAGCTATCACCTTCTGTACTCCCAATGCATTTGCACAAGTTCCTGTTTTCTGTCACTGATCAAAGATCCATTTTTAGATTTGTGGCTTTCCATGTGCCATTTTGGAAGAAAAGTGTGGAAATTATCCTCGTGACAAATGTGGATTTTTAATGGAGAAATGGCTAGAAATTCTGAAGTCATTAAAGAAAAATTAAGGTGCAATTAAGCAACTGTTTGGGGTAATTTCACAGAAGCACTTCATAAACAGAAGCCATAAAAGGGATAGAAAACTCTGACATTTATTTCCCTGCCGTTCTTGTAGATTGAAATATTTTGCCTCTTTGCTCTTAGACATTCTGGAACTCGGAGTACCTTTGATTCATGCTTTTGTATTATATGCTGCCACCACTGCGCCAGTGGGAAGAGAGACTTTTGGTGGGCAATTTAGGGTACTTTGAGGATACATCAAGGAGCTATTTGTGTACACCAGGCACTGTGGTACAAGTCATGGGGGAGGGTTTAGAATTGTCATGGTCTCTTGTACATGTAGATGCTGAAGGCTGGATATTTACAATTTGAAGGTGGCATAGGCTAGAAGGCAGGTAGGACATTTGACTGAGCTTTCAACCACTACAGGGAAAGAATTGATATGGGAAGAAGTGGAAGGAGGCTTGTGTGGGGAGGGGCTAGGTAGGTAGTGGACTTCAAACAGGAAAAACTAATCCGAAGAGGGAGGATTTAGTGTACAGAAGAATGAAAGGCCATGCCATGCGCCTGTGTCCATCCAGAGGGTAATTATAATTCTCCTCTCCTTTTGCTATCTCCTTTTTTGGTGTTGCTATCTCTTGCAATTGTATAATTAGTCTTTTGCTCTGAGTCTTTGGTCTTTTTTTCTTAAAGCCCCAGCTCCTAGAGTCTTGTGAATGAGAAAATTTCAGCATCCATTTAAAAACTAAGATTGTTTTAGTTTTCATGGTTGTGGAGAAAAGCCAGAAAACACGGCCCTTAATGATTAAAAGACAGCAGGACAAATAAAGATCCAACACTGAAACTGTGATTTGGGGGTTAAAAATCAATGATAGGTTTTTCTTAAAAAACAACATTGGGTCTCTTGATGGACCATCTCATTTCTGAATCTTTTTGGTGTCACATGTTCCAGTTTTCTCTGAAAACACGCAGTTTAGAAACATACTTGTGGTGTTTTTTAAATGAAACCTGAAATTCTTGGATTCACAAGGTTCCAGGATCTGCGGCTTTAAGAAGAAGATTAAATGTTGCACGACTCAATATAAAAGTTGGCAACACTGTCTTTGCTTCACTCTCCTTCTGTCCTTTGTCCATGTGCATAAGCCAGCAGCAGTGCTGTGACGTGACTAGCCCTACTCCCACAGCTGAGTCCTGAGTGAGCAGAGAGGAACAGCTGGCCTCTCCACCCTACCACCCTGACTAGTTAGAGCACTGTAGGGGAAATTCCCACCTCCGACTTCCTGCGGCCAGCCTATCTCCCAATGCGGGAGGGGAATGTCACGCCTGAAGGGGAGCTCAGTTGTGCTCAAGCAGGGACATAAGATTGGTTACAGGATACCTGGTCAGCTCTGGGTCATTGGCTAGCTGGAAGGAAACGGGGTCTGAGCTGCAGGAAGACACGCCTAGTGATGCAGCAAATTGAATATGAGCTCAGGACTGGGAGACTGGCTCGGGGAGAGTCCAGGTCCACATCTACAGCCAGCCTGGTGGGGAGCTCCATCCCCAGCTGAGGAAGCTGTGAACAGCTCCAGGAACATAAAGACAGCAGCCTGCTGAGGTCAAGGTGCGCCTATTCTGCTCGGGTGGAGGATGTACCTTTTCGGCATCCTCTCTGCCCAGCGAAACTGGCTGGGTTTCAGGTGGCTCTGAGGAAACACACCAAGAAGCCACCAGGCCATTCTGTCAATAGCCTGGTGCTGTTATAATCCTTTCTTCTTGATTATCCATGCAATGACTTCTGAATGCATTGTGTTCTTGGGGGCTGGTAGGTGAAGCAAGAAGGATGAGAGTGCCCGGATAACGCAGTGCTGGGGTTGTACAAGAAGCTAGATAAAGACATGGGTAGAGCGTTTGATGTCAGAAGCCAACACCTGAGTTTGATGATCGTGTCCATATAGGAGGTGAAGGGGCTGCTCTTTATATACAAAAGCTTTTTTTAGGTTTGTCCTATGTACTTTAAGGTCTAACTCCTAAACCCAAAGTAGTCAGTGGGAATCTTTCCATAGACTTCAGTGAGCTTCGGAGCATGGTCTCAAAGACTACCTTTCTGCTACTGGCTTACCCAGGCCATTGAGATTCACGGCACTGCGGGAGCTAAAGTCATTAGATGTGCCAATCTGGCCTCCGGGAGCAGAGCTTCCGGCAGAGGACCTTTGACTTAGGCACTTCCTCTTCTCCCTTGGTGCAACAGGACCTGAGTTTTCTGGTCTCTAGAGTAGCTTGCAAACCCTGTGAAGATTTACATACTTCCTCTAGCGGAATACCTTGAGTAAAAGTCAGCAGGCTGAAGGGGAAGGTTAAGATGGCTACTGAAAGTCTTGTGCCTTTTTAAAAACTGCACTGAATCTGCACTTGCAACCTTGCGTAGGTACATTTAAAAACAAAGATAAACACAATCATGCAGGGATAATAAGTACCGATGCCATCAGAAGAAATCTCACCATTTTAATAAGGTTCCCAAGTTAGCGTAGCATGACCTTTAAAGCACCCTGCAACAGCATGGCATGCAAATGGTGAAACCATTAGGTGCATACTTGAAAAGAATGAGGAAAAGCCAAGAAACAATGGAACTAGTAAATATATAACAAAACTCTTCAGCTCTGCAGTATTTTTTTTTAATATATTAAAAAATTGCAGAAGAAACAGATGTATCTGCCTAGAAGTTAAATACACATCTGTTAAGGATGCTCTTCTCATATTCAGGGTCAGAAAAATATGTACAAATGTAGCACCTTGCTGATTGACAGAAAATCCTCAGTTCTGGCACTGGGAAACTTGTTTTCTTGACAGCACTTTGTTTTAAGGCTAGAGGCAGAAAAATGTCTTCTGCTTGTCCTTAAACTGGAAGGCCCTTTGTTCAGGATACTTATACCATTTGCAGATAATGATGTGCATTGCAGTTTCAGCTGTCTGCATATGCATTTTTATGTTTTTTTATGACAGCTCTGCGTACTGAACTAAAAGGCCATTTAGAGCTGTCAGGAACTGACAAGCATTACCCTTTACATTTACAATTCTGTTAGCATGCATTGTCAGGTGGGTTCACCGTTCCACCGACATATGATTTTCTTTGAAACCTATGTATGACTTTAATTTAATACAGCAGTCTCCAAAAAAAAGGCCTTATTAAGATTTCCTTTTCCATTTATCTTTTACTTTTTCCCCTTTTTATGTAGCTTTTTTCTTTTTCTTTACTCCTTTTACAGTTCCGTAAAGAGAAACCAGGAGAGAGAACTCTTACCTGGAACACTGCCGTGTGTTCTGGCATGGCACTGCACCCTGTGAGGTGGTATGAAAAGGAGTGGATTTTTTTTAGTCCATTTACTTTAAAAAAAAATGCTACCAGTATGTTACAAATATTGAACCAGCCTATGAAAGTAAAATGAGCAAAATACCTGCAATTTGCAATAGTGACATGAGCTATAATATTATAATCCTCAGCTAACAGCTGCCTGATCCAGTAAGATCTATTTCTATCCCTGTGGGCCAGTTTCTGATACATTTGCTCCTGTTGAGTAGCCTCTTACTCCCCAAACAACTCCACTGATTTATTTTCTCTTAATTCAGGTTATTTTCTGACCATAGCACCATTATTTACCTTCAAAGGTCCGGAATCAGCTGTGATATATACATTATGCAACCACCTTTTGGCTTCAAAGGAGCAAATCTGTGAAGAATTTGACCCTAAGTGAATACACTGATATTTATTAATTGTATAACAGTAGGACTCAAAGACCCCAGCTGACAGTGGGTGGGGGGGATAGACCCTGTGCTAGGCAGTCCCTGCTCTGAAGAGCTTACAGTCTAAATAGACAAGACAAACAAAGGTGGGGGAGGCACAGAATAAAGGCACTTGCCCAAGATCACCCAGCAAGCAGTTGCAGAGCTAGGACTAGAATTCAGATTGTCTTGACTAGAGCTCTGGGAATAACTTTTTGTTTGTTTGTTTTTGTTTGCTCACTCAACTGAAATTGGGGGGAGCGGGGGGAGAATTCATTTCAGGTCAGCCCAAAACCATTTAAAAAAATTATGGTGCACTGAAAGAGTTGAAGAAAATTCACTTTGGGTCAAATGAAACCTTTTGTTCAATTTAAAAAAATTAAAATAGAAAAAATTGAAATCAAAAGTCATTTTGGATTTTCCAGTCCAATCTTTTCATTTTTAAAATATCAAAATGAAATGCAATTTCTTTTTCTTTTTTTTTTTTGACTGAACCAATTTGGCAAATTTAACATGGATTTGCAAAAATGTTTTGGTTTTTCCAAATGTGTGTGTGAAGGGGGGAGAGGGGGAAATAAGTAAGTTCTGGTTGAAAATTTGGCCAGTTCAATTCCTCTCATCTAGTCCAGGCCTCTCATGTGGAGAAGGAGAGGTAGGACATTCCAGTGACAATTAAGGGAACAATGTCCATGTAATCTTTAATATGTATTTAAGTGCTGATAGTATGTTCAGTATATCTCAGGACACAGCAGAAGATACCTTCCCCAGAGCTTATAATCTAAATAGCCTCCTCTGATCTAAACACACTTTCTGGAATGAATAGACTGAGAAGATTATTATTTAGGTCTATGTTAGACTGACTTGCACTACTTAAAAATCTAGTCTTCAGTACTGAGTGGCTGAAAGACTGGATAGTATTAAAAAATAACTGGAAGATTGTTACCACCAGAGAGCTACAATTTTCTTTTTTTATTTGTCCTGTTTTATATACAATTCAAACTGAAGATTCATCAACTCAGCAAACCCATTTATTTTTGGTAGATCATATAGATAGATGTGAGTAGATGCCTTTTAGTTCAGGAGGGCACCATAAGAATTAGAGATCTGAGTTGGGAGTTCTTCAGAGTAAAATAAGATGTGGTATTAAATACAAAGCTTAAGGCTGATTTCTTTCTATCCATTGTATAAAGGCAAACCCTAAACATTATCTTAAAACAGCTGCTGTGTGCATATTAGTGATAAATCTGAATCTATTTCCTATGCCCCCTAAGCTCCTCATCTATCTTATACATTTGCTATAAGCACACATTGCTTATACAAGCAGACACAAACTCACTGGGGTTATCTCTATCTGCACAGCAACCATCCATTTGTAACTTTCTGGGACCTCCAGGCTCACCAATTACAGTTGATCTCCTAATATATCACTCTTTTATTCTGTAATTGTTTGTTTTACAGATTGTGTAGACTTCACATTTGTGAGGTCTCGAGGGCTGATCCTGCTTCAATTGATTTCCATGGTATAAACTTCAGTGGGAGAAGGATCAAGACCTAAGCTAATAAAGATAAAATAAGTATCCTCCAACTTTATCCCAAAGGTGTAAATTGTCAATGTAACATACAGAAAAATGCAGTTGTGCTGCTCCCATTAAACTAACTTCGTTCCCACCACACTTTATTCTCAAGCTGCACCGGAGGAAAGAAGACCCTTTTGAAATTTCCTTCACTCAGGTTTGTTTATTCTCGGTGTGAGTGAGACACCCCCTGCCCCAGTCTCCTTCCCTACCGCCTGGCCTGTGGCTTACTGCTCTGAAAGAAGAAGAAAAGATGAACACAGTCATTCATCTCCTCCTCCTCTTCTGTCACTAGTTAACATTTTGCCCTAACCTGGAATACCCTCCTGGGACCAATTACACTATTCTAATGCAGGCACTCACCAATAACTACCTTTAAAGGATTTGTTTATTCTCCTCATCTACACTTTGACCTCATATCCGATTTCTCTTCCTTGCAAATTAAGGAAACTGCCCATTCATGCGTTGATCCCTGTGTGATACAGTTGAGTATAGACCAAATTCATCCTGTGAGTAAGTCTGTTCCGTTACCCTAGGATGCAGCTACTGAGGCTACTCCACCTTAAATTTTGGCTCTAATCCTGCCATAGAAATTCACTGTCCTTTCATTTTGTGCAACGCTTTCTCCCCCAAATTGTGGTGATTCTGAAAACTAGCAAGTTTCATCCATGAAAAAACCTTTTTTGCTGTGAATCCTTACCCAGTTCTTGACTGAACTATTTAGAACAATCTAAACAGGTGACCTGGATCTGCATTAGGCTGGGCTTCAGAGCTCAGGTTGAAAGACCAATCAGGACTGGAGCTCAAGTTCAGGTTTTGAGGGCACCAAAACCTTGCGATTTGCTCTCCTAAGATCTCCAACTTCAGACTGCACATGAACCAGGTTCAGCTAAGAGGGTCCTTTCAATATGGATGTGACTGAACAAAAAGTGTAGGATTAGTTTGGATTCCTACACTGGAGTCTTACCCCCTTCACCCTACCGCCACCCCTGGGAATATAGGGATAGTATAGGGTTTGAGATTCCTCTTACAATAATTAGTGAAGTGATGGATCCTACCAACAAAAGAGCCTGAAGATGAAGAGTCACTACCCTGTGGTAGATCACAACACAGGGTGGACAGGAGATGTGCAAATTTCCTCATTACTAGCATATGCTGAGTTTCAAATGCATTATTTAAACAATTACCAGGCATGTTGTATATTGAAGACTGTGAAAACTGGGATCTTTACATTCTCAGGTGATTTTCTGGTCTTGCTTGTGGGCAGGGAACTCTGTAGGGAAGCATGACATCAGAAACCGTCTCAGCCTAGAATGAGGTGGAGTCACTTGTGCATCTGTGTTTTAGGGAGCAGCCTGCTTTGTCTAGCATCTTCTTATAGCATTCGCATACAAATACAGTACTGCTCGAGTCTCTGAATATAGGTTGCAAAATTTTCCTCCTTTTCATTGATGGTAATTGTTCATATTACGCCATGTAGACATTTGTTCGTTACTTTCTCTTTATTAAATACCCCAGCCTCATGGCCAGTTTTCTGTTATGTACCTGGCATACACACACATTAAATAAAAACATAAATACTCTTTCTGGAAGGTTGCAAGGTATACTAATTAATTTATTTCTTAATTCAGAACCATAACACACGAGAACCCTAAAACAGAGAGACAAGCAGACCTTTCCCTAAGGCAGAGAGGCACAACTCACCCCACCTTACTCTTGCCTGGCTCCCTGCAGGCTGACACCATTTGCATGCATTGCATACCACCCAACAGAGCTTTGTGCATGCAACCAGGAGCAGGAAAACCCTTGAGAATTTAAAGTGATAGATCACTATTTTAACCTCTTTCAATATACCACAAGGGGGAGAGAGGGTTGCACTAATACAGAATAAAACAACATAAAACTATTGTTGTGCGCAGAGTTAAAATGTTCAGCATACTTAAGCTATGTCTACATCATGGTGTGGAGGACAGGCACTACACCTGTAGCTACACACTGCAGCAAAAGGCTTCAGCAGCACGACAGTGCCGAAGCCTTTCCCCAGTGCCAGAGCCTTTCCCCGCTGCTGGCGTCTTCTCCTGTGGAGGGGAAAGGCTCTAGCAGTGGGACACTGCACTGCTAAAAATATCAGTGTCGATGGGCAGGGACAGCTTGGGCGAGTGGAGAGTGTGTACATACCCACACCCTCAGGGGTGTCTTTACCCTGCCTGCCTAAGCCACGCCTCAACGGCTGCACTACACACAAGGCAGGCTATGCAGGTATGTACTCTGTATGCAACCTAAGGACATCTGCAGATGTCTGTACCTTTAAATGTTGCAGCACTGGTCTCTAGAACTAAAGTGCCATTTTCCTCTTTAAAGACAGGTTTAGTTTAGAGCAGTGGTTCTTAACCTTTACTGCAGCCTGCACCCCTTTTGGGTCTCAAAATAGGTTCTCGCACCCCTGCTCAAAAATCGTTGAAGTAGGTCAGTTCTTTAAACCTAGATATATCGTAACTATATATATAAATATATATATGCCACATCATCATCTGCGCATGTGTCAAGAAATACCCCGCAGTGTGGTGGTACACGGTATTTTGTAGTGAGATAATTTCACTACAATTAGCTTAAAAATGTGAAAATTTATTTTGTTTGTATATTACAGTCATCGTTAAATGTATAATGTTAATAAATACATAGGTTTGATGAAACAAAGTAGTTGTACTTACGTGCCTCTGCTTGTGTTTTCTAAAAAAAATCTGGCATGTCTCACACCCCCAGAAAGGGCACCTCACACCCCTTGGGGTTGTGTGCACCGCAGGTTAAGAACCATTGGTTTAGAGCAATGAAACCCTCTCTGAACCATGTATTTGTGTATTGCAGCCTGAGCTCCTCCCCCTTCCTCGTTTATGTGGTGTGACTGGGGAATCAACACAGGCTAGACAGCTTCAGTACAAAATGCAAAATGATTTTTCAACATCCCTTTTTAATTGCTGTTTAAAGAAGTTATTAAACCCAAACTGCTCAAATTGGTTAGATCGTAACTAGCACCTAGAGGCCCCATCGAGCTCTGTTCTGTACAGAGTGTAAGAGAGCGTTCCTACCCAAATCGCTCACAATCTAAGTCCAGGCACAGAGAGAGGAAATAAGTTGCCCAAGGCCACCAAGACAGGCAGGAGTAGAACCACTGTCTTCTGACCCTAGGCCAGTACCCTATCCACTGAACTACACTGCTTCTTGTTAACCTGTTGCCTAAAGCGCCAAGGCCAGTCATTTGAGTTAAGGCTCCCACACTATTTGTAATTCGGCGCCCTTGTTCCAGACGGGAAAAATTTAATATAAACCTCACTCTGCTATGTCTCCAAGACGTCTGTAAATTTTGGCCTAGAGGCTCAATGTGGCAAACTAAGGGATGCTGAGAAAGTCTGAACTCAGAATTTATTAGTACCCTACAATAAATAGTGCAATTGACCTGCATGCAGCTGCATGCGTTGTGATATGAGGGCATCTTTGGCCTAGGAACTGGACTGAGACAATTAACATTTCCCATAAGGCCACGCTCTACTCAAGCGCTGAAGAGTCTCGTGAAGACTCCCTGTGACTGGACTCCCACTGACACAAAACTCCATCATAACAGACTTTAATTTTAATAGCATCTCATTTTTTTTACAATTCTAGCTGCATATGAACTATGGCAAAGAGATATACATGTAAATGGCTATACAGTATATAATGTATGATGGGTGTGACAGTCATAAAGGTCCTTTCTCTTAGAGATACCAAGGATCACAGGAATTGACAGTGCAGATCAGACCATCTGTCCATCTAGTCCGGTGTCCCGACTCTTCAAGTAAAAAATGCTAGATGCTTCAGAGGAGGGTCTAAGAAACCCACAATGAACAATTATGGAATGACATGCTTATGGGAGAGATTTCTTCCCTGCCCAGGCAGTTAGTGGGATGGCTTGTGTCCTGAAGCAAAGGTTTATATCGTTATCATTTTTAATTGTTTAGTTTTTATTTTTTCCTGTATGGCAGTAGTGCCTAGAGGAGGTAAGCCAGGTCAAGAGCTCATGAATCTAAGCACTATGCAACATATAGCAAATAACTGTCCCTGAATAATGAAACTAGATGTTCTCTGTATCCATACCATCATCGATACATATTCATCATATGGCCTTCCTCAGGAGTTGGCTTTCAGCAGGGTACTGCCATCCATCTTGTCCCTTCTCTAGAGGGTCCTTGAGTTTACCAGCAATTGCGAACCTGTAGTAATGGGTTAGCTAATCCCCTCCTGATTACAGACTTTCTTAACCCAATTGCCTCTGCTCCACCACTTTGGAAAATACACATCTGAACAATTGCTTCACAGCATGCAGGTATTTTCTACAGAGCAGTAATGGTGGGAGTGCCTCAGTGTTTCTGAACATTTATGGATGGGCTCAAACTGGAAAAAACAGCCATGCTGATGTTCGATCAGCGTGGGAGCCTGCTTTCTTCTGTACAGTGTTGAGCTGAATAAAATGCTGAAGTGGTGATTTCCACTTGTTAATATATAATTCTTGCTTGAAGTTAGATGGTTTTTCTCTTTTTAAGGAGAAAGGATTTTCATCTTCACCCTGTTAGATCTGTTTGTTGCCAGCCTCTAAGAAGAGGCCTGCCCCTTTTCACTGTTTGTTGGATTTGGTTTCTGCAGCGCCCCCAGAGCCTGTAACTAAGTTTATATAATTACTGTCGCAGAAGTTGGTATTTGACAATTTAATAACATATCATCACAGTTTAAGAAAAGACACCAGACTTACCACTTTAGGCAAGCAGTGCTGTCCGTGTTCCTTGCAATAAATTTTACTTACGGTTATGAAATATCATTAGAATGTTGGATACAAATGATTGGGTCCCAGTCTATTCTACTGCCAGGTCCTTGTAAATGCACCCACCTGACCATCTTTTTCTTTTCCTTTATTATTCCTATTTGGTAATCTTGCTTTTGGGACAAGGAAGGGAATCATCATCTAGAATTGTTTTTCTTTCTGTAAGTCACTCAAATACCTCTGCGACAAGTGCTATATGAATACTGAGATAACATCTACCCCATTTATGGCCCTGATCCAAAGCCCATTGGAGTCTTTCCATTGACTTCAATGGCTTTTGGATCCGGCTTTGTATTCTCATTTGAATAAATACATGAGATTTAGCCAGTTTTCACTCTGTTATTAAGATAAAACTCTCATTTGTGACACCAGAAATATGGCAATCAAGTGAACTAGCAGCAC
The DNA here is from genome assembly GCF_027887155.1 of Malaclemys terrapin pileata. Taxonomy (NCBI): domain Eukaryota; kingdom Metazoa; phylum Chordata; order Testudines; family Emydidae; genus Malaclemys; species Malaclemys terrapin. The sequence continues at coordinate 2,531,196 of NC_071512.1, read as the reverse complement.
CGTGTTAATTCATTTAATAAAGAAAACTTTCAAAGGATAATTGAAGCTGAGCCTTCATTCTCTTTATTATCCTTAAAACATGAAAGAAACAACAATGTCGTTTTTAATACTCTGTGTTAGAGCTGGTTGAATAATACTTACTGAGCATGTTGTTCAAATAGTCAATGGAACTTTTTGTTGTTGAATATATTAGTCATCAATTTTTTAAACAAAATCAGCCATCTCTACAGCTGATTTAAATGTTTGTTGAACTGACTATTATTGTAATCCAGTTAATATTCCCAGTATAAATAATAAATTCTATTTTGCGATATTCAACTAGTGCTATTTTATATCTACCCTATACCATTTGATTGGGAAAACACAATAAGGTAAATAAGAAAATCTTGAGGATACAGAAATAATAATGGGATAGTACAGAACATATATGATAATAACCCTGATAAATAAACAAGCATACTGAAGTGTACTTTTCACAGAGAAGCAGTTGTGCTTGGATTTACCCCACCATCTCGCCCCTCGCAACATCAGCCTCCATCGGATAATATGTTTGAATACAGCCAGTGTACCAACATGTGTAGTGGCAATTTAACTTATTGGCAGCCTAGCAATTGACAAATGAGATCTGTGTCCTGAGACCTCTGGCTGTGAGGGGATAGCAAATTGTGGTGGTCAAACATGAGAATGATACGGTACAAAATTCATTCCAAGCATTCATCGATAGGGTAGTGATTTTGCCACTGTAGGCTCAAATCCTGCAAACAGTTATGTACTTGCTTGGTTTTATGCACATGAACCATCCCATTCAAATTAATAGCACCACTCATGGGCATAATATTAAATAGGTGGCTAGCCGTTTGCAGAATTGGGCCAATGGTGAGTACCTTGCAACTTGTTTGTGCATTTCTGAGAGTTGGAGCTGGTCAGAAAATGGGTTTTTTTTCCCCCTGTGGAAAACTTTGATGAAAACAGATAAATTCCTTCTTTGTCAATTTTCAGCAGAAATTGTTGACTTTCTGTTGTGGGGGGAGTGGGGAACAAACTGAAAAATTTCAGCAGATAACTGTCTAAAAAGGATCGGACAGCTGGCAGAATAATCTTATACTCGCTCATTTTTTCTCATTGTCATTTTCACTGAGCCTTCTCATCCACTACTTTCCTGTCTTGAACCTGAATTTCAACCCAATCAGGAAAAGGAAGGATTTGAATTCGCAGCTTCGAAACACAACCAACACAAACAAGCTCCATAATGTTACAACCAGTCAATATCAGCAACACAAACCGTTTTAGACATGTGAAGTCTGACACACATGAAGTCCTGCTGCATTTGTTAAAGCACCTAAGTTGCTCATTTCTCAAAAGCCAACTGAATTGTTTTTTCTGTGTGAAACTTCAAAAGATTCTGAGCATCAAAAGCACAGACAGTGAATGATTATTTAATAGGGTTACACATTAAACGATGTGTACTTCCACAGCTTGTCAGAGCAATTAGAATCACGAGTGAGATGGCTGGAGACCCCTCCAGTCCTACAATGAAATTGGCATGATGCTCAGAACAGGAATTTGGAGGTAAGGCTCCTCAGGGGAATCTCTTCAGGAATGTAGATGGATGTTCGGAGTTACAGTGGAGTTGCACACGTTATTTATGCTGCTACCAGGGGAATAATGTGGTCACTAATATGTGCTAGGGTAGAGTTACTAACTTTTTTAAGGTTGTCTTCACTGCTAAAAAGGGGGTGTTACCTCAGGATAACTAATCCACATGAGCTATCCTGAGGTAAAAACACAATGAAGACAAGGGACTTCGGTTTTACTGTGAGGTAAACTAGATGAGGTCAGCCCTGAACTCTCACCTGAGTAAAGCCTCACAATAAAACCAACGTCCCGTGCTATCACTGTGTTTTATCCCTCAGGATAGCGCAAGTACATTAGTTACTCTGATGTAACATACCCTCTTTAGCAGTGAAGAAAAAGCTTATGGTAATTAAGCCACAGTCTCAAGGTTGGCCCAGCAGGAACTGAGGCCCCTGTTCAGGGAAGCATTTCTATTCAGGAAGGACACTTAGCTTTAAGCTTTGCTTAGTCCCAGTAAATTCATGAGGGCAGGTATAAGAATTTGAATAGACTTGACTAAACTAGTCTCCCCTGATTTGAGTCTGATATAGCAATAATCTACACACAGTTGAAAAAATTGGCTCTCTATTCACTTTTGTGTGTCACTGTTATGTACTCACCTTCAGGCACCACTCTCATTACTTTTCTCTTCCAAATTGGTTGGTCCTTGCTAGCCCATCAAATTCAGGTAACTCTCACTGCAGGCTCTAGGAGTTCTGTGCAGGGGAGTCTTTGTAGGGCCATTGAAAACGTTACAAACAGTGGCCAAACATGAGCTTTGAAACTTAGCTTGTGGCACTTTAACCAGGTTTTTTCCTCAGTCTTCCAAGTTAACCGTTTAGAACAGGGAATGCATTAGTGTGGGCATTGTATGAGCATGCTGCTTTATTACTTAGCTGATATTAGAGCAGAGGTTCATAAACTGTGATCTATGGTTTTATTTATTTGTGTGACAGTAGTGAACCATATAATGTACATACACCTTGCAGGATTCCTAAAGTGGAAACTGAGTTAAAGAGAATGGAGAGGATGGGCATAATTGAGAAAAGCTCTGAGCCAACAGCATGGTGTGCCCTAATGGTACCAGATATAAAGAATGGAAAAGTACGAATCTGTGCAGATCTTAACAGACTTAATGAAGCAGTTATGAGAAAAATGTATCCTTCCAACACTGGATGACTTCCTCCACAATGTGAAAGGAGCTACAGTATTCTACAAACTGGATGTCTCGAACAGATTCTGGCAAATTCCTTTAGCCAAAGAAAATTCTAAATTTACTACATTTATCATACCTTTGGGGAGATTCTGCTTTGACAATTACCTTTTGGGATTACCAGTGCACCTGAAATTTTCCCAAAAAAGATGGCAGATTTGTTAATGAACACAAATGGAGTTGTGGTTTTCATGGACAGTATTCTGATATGTGGATATTCGATGGAAGAACACAACATGGTGTCAGAAGTAAACTAATAACAGAAACAGAAGGGACAAAGCAACAAAGATTGCAAGATCTCATCAGTTTGACACTCTTCAATGCCCCAGGGAATGTGAGCTTTGACAAACCTTTAGAATGGACAGACTGAAAATAGGATTTTGCAAGATTTCACATTGCTACCAAGCTCCACAAAGAAACTGGAGATATACAGGTATCTTTAATTTATGCTATGGGAAAGCAGGCAGAGCATATCTTTAGAACATTTGATTTTACTGAAGACAGTCACGAAGATGACTGTGAAAGGGTTCTTGCTATGTTTGATGCATACTTTATAACTCAGAGAAATGTGGTTTATGGCAGAGGATGTTTCCACCAGAGACTTCAAGAACCAGGGGAAAATGTTAACTATTTTATAAGAGTGCTGCATACATTGGCTGAAAACTGTGATTCTGGGGAATGCAAACCCACCAAAAAATATCAGACAGGTTGGTTACTAGAGTTAACAGATAAAACCCTTTCACAGCAGCTATAATCGAAGAGAGACTTAACCCTAGCCACAGCTATCCAGAGAGCAAAGTAGTCTGAGCTGGTGAAACAGCAAAACCAAGAGCAAGTTGACAGACTTGAAAAACCAGAAATTAGCTTAGGGCATGGCTACACTTGCAGTTGTAGAGCGCAGGGAGTTAAACCAGCCTTCGGAGTCTGCAGCAGGGAAAACGCTGCCGAGTGTTTACACTCTCAGCTGGAAGCGCACTGGCGTGGCCTCATCAGCAGCTCTTGCAACGTCACAGAGAGCAGTGCATTGTGGTAGCTATCCCAGCATGCAAGTGGCTGCAACATACTTTTCAAATGGGGGTGTGTGTGACAGGGAGTGTGTCGTGTGTATGTGGAAGGAGAGAGTGGGTTTTGGGGGGGCTGAGAGCGTGTCAGCATGCTGTCTTGTAAGTTCAGACAGCAGCAGACCTCCCTCCCCCTCTCCCGCATCTCTCTCTCACTCACTCAAAGCAAGCAGGATTCCTTTATCCCAGAGCAGATAAGCAGCCAGCTGTCAGAAACGGAGCTTTGAAAGGGGATAGCCGCATTCTTACAGCATTCCTACAGCGAGTTCAAAACAATAACAAGAGTGGCCACTTGACTTAAGGGGATTATAGGACGTTGCCGGAAGCAAATCAGAGCGCAGTAATGCAACACCTCGTTCACACTGGCACCGCGGCGCTCCAGCGGGGCCGCAGCAAATGTTATTCAACTCGCCGAAGTGGAGTACCAGCAGCGCTGTAGGTGCAGAGTCAGAGCTCTCTACGTGCCTTGCCAGTGGGGACGGGGAGTGAGCTAGGGCGCCTGGGGCTCCTTTATTGTGCTGTAACTCACAAGTGTAGCCAAGCCCTTAGATACTGTAAATGGATACCTGAATGTTAAAAGTCATTACCATAAAACCCCAGAGGCAAGGAGAGAGAGCTCCCAGGCTAAGAGGGACAAATTCCAGCCTACATGCACAAAGTATAGAAAAAAATCCTATTAGATGATGCATGTCCAGCTAGAGGCACACAGCGTAATAAATGCATGAACTATGGACCCTGTGCAGCTGTTTGCTGCACCAAAGCCACCAGGGAGCTACCTCGTATTACAGGCAATCAAGAGCCATTGTTTCTGGGGTCTATCATTTGTGATGACATAAAGCCTTCCTGGAAAATGAAACTTAATATTCATGAAAATATTACTGACTTTAAAATTGACTCAGGTGCTGATGTTACAGTCATCTCAGAGACTCACAATCGCCTTCAACCCCTCCCAGAGCTGAAGTCACCTGGCACAGCTCTGACTAGCCTTGGAGATATTCTCAACTACATAGGCCAGAAACACAGAAACATAAGAATGGCCCTACTGGGTCAGACCAAAGGTCCATCCAGCCCAGTATCCTGTCCTCTGACAGGTTTCAGAGTAGCAGCCGTGTTAGTCTGTATCCGCAAAAAGAACAGGAGTACTTGTGGCACCTTAGAGACTAACAAATTTATTAGAGCATAAGCTTTCGTGGACTACAGCCCAAGCCATCCGAAGAAGTGGGCTGTAGTCCACGAAAGCTTATGCTCTAATAAATTTGTTAGTCTCTAAGGTGCCACAAGTACTCCTGTTCTTTTTGTCCTCTGACAGTGGCCTGTGCCAGGTGCCCCAGAGGGAATGAACAGAACAGGGAATCATCAAGTGATCCATCCCCTGTCACTCATTCCCAGTTTCTTGCAAACAGCAGCTAGGGACACCATCCCTGCCCATCCTGGCTAATAGCCATTGATGGACCTATCCTCCACGAATTTATCTAGTATTTTTTGAACCATGTTATGGTCTTGGCCTTCACAACATCTTCTGGAAAGGAGTTCCACAAGTTGACTATGCGTTGTGTGAAGAAATACTTCCTTTTATTTGTTTTAAACCTGCTGCCTATTAATTTCATTTGGTGACTCCTAGTTCTTGTGTTATGAGAAGTAGTAAACAACACTTCCTTATCTACTTTCTCTACACCAGTCATGATTTTATAGACCGTAATCATATCTCCCCTTAGCCGTCTCTTTTCCAAGCTGAAAAGTCCCAGTCTTATTAATTTCTCCTCATACGGAAGCCATTCCATACCCCTAATAATTTTTGTTGCCCTTTTCTGAACTTTTTCCAATACCAATATATATTTTTTGAGATGGGGCGACCACATCTGCACACAGTATTCAAGATGCGGGCATACCATGGATTTATATAGAGGCAACATGATATTTTTCTGTCCTATTATCTATTCCTTTCTTAATTATTCCCAGCATTCTGTTCACTTTTTTGATTGCCGCTGCACATTGAGTGGATGTTTTCAGAGAACTATCCACAATGACTCCAAGATCTCTTTCTTGAGTGGTAACAGCTAATTTAGACCCCATCATTTAATATGTATAGTTGGGCTTTCCAATGGGCATTACGTTGCATTTATCAACACTAAATTTCATCTGTCATTTTGATGCCCAGTCACCCAGTTTTGAGAGATCCTTTTGTAGCTTTTCACAGTCTGCTTGGGTCTTACCTATCTTGAGTAGCTTTGTATCATCTTTAAATTTTGCCACCTCACTGTTTACCCCTTTTTCCAGATCATTTATAAATAGATTGAATAGGACTGGTCCCAGAACAGACCCCTGGTGGACACCACTATTTACTTCTCTCCATTCTGAAAACTGACCACTTATACCTATCCTTTGTTTCCTATCTTTTAACCAGTTACCATGAGAGCACCTTCCCTCTTATCCCGTGACAGCTTACTTTGCATAAGAGACTTTGGTGAGGGACCTTGTCAAAGGCTTTCTGAAAATCTAAGTACACTATATCCACTGGATCTCCTTTGTCCACATGCTTGTTGACCCCCTCAAAGAATTCTAGTAGATTGGCGAGGCATGATTTTTCTTTACTAAAACCATGTTGACTCTTGCTCAACAAATTATGTTCATCTATATGTCTGACAATATTGTTCTTTATTATAGTTTCAACCAATTTGCCCAGTAATGAAATCAGGTTTAGAGGCCTGTAATTGCCGGGATCACCTCTGGAGCCTGTTTTAAAAATTGGCATCACATTAGCTATCCTCCAGTCATCTGGTACAGAAGCTGATTTAACTGATAGGTTACAGACTACAGTTAGTAGTTCTGCAATTTCACATCTGAGTTCCTTCAGAATGGGTGAATACCATCTGGTCCTGGTGACTTATTGCTGTTTAATTTATCAATTTGTTCCCAAACCTCCTCTAATGATACCTCAATCTGGGACAGTTCCTCAGCTCTGTCACCTAAAAAGAATGGCACAGGTTTGGGAATCTCCCTCACAGCCTCAGCCGTGAAGACAGATGCAAAGAATTCATTTAGTTTCTCTGCAATGGCCTTATTGTCCTTGACTGCTCCTTTAGCACCTTGATTGTCTAGTGGCCCCACTGGTTGTTTAGCAGGCTTCCTGATTCTGATGTACTTAAAAAAAAAAAGCAAGCTATTACTTTTTCAATCTTTGGCTAACTGTTCCTCATTCTTTTTTGGCCTTCCTAATTGTATTTTTATACTTCATTTGCCAATGTTTAGGCTCCTTTCTATTTTCCTCACTAGGATTTAACTTCCCCTTTTTAAAGGACGCCTTTTTGCCTCTCACTGCTTCTCTTACTTTGTTGTTTAGCCACAGTGGCTCTTTTTTGGTTCTCTTACTATGTTTTTTAATTTGGGGGATACATTTAAGTTGAGCCTCTATTATGGTGTCTTTAAAAAGTTTCCACAACTTACAAACACAAAAGCTACACATTCATAGAACATGTGATCAAAGGATCAAAGACCGACTACCTTCTCAGCAGCAGCGTGGCTGCCAGGATGGGCCTAGTGAGAAAGGTGGAAGAACTCAATGGAGGATCTGATATTGGACCTCTGAAAGGAGATCCAATACAAATCAACTTAAGAGACCATGCTGAATCACACAATACGCAAACACCCATACCAAACAACCTTTGGAAGAGACTAGCTGCAGATTTATGCAAATTCAGAGGACATCATTACCCGGTTGTCGTGAACTATTTTTCCAGGTATATAGAAATAGTGTACTTGAAAGACATAACATGTCATAGTGTTATCAAGACACTGAAGTGCACTTTTGCTCACTTCCATATTCCAGAACAACTAGTGACTGACCACGGACCACAACTTCCTGCAGCAGAATTTAAGTCATTCTGAATGAAATATGGTTTTGGTCATATTACTAGCAGCCCACATTACCCACAAGTGAATGGAAAGGCGGAGAGAGCTGTACAGACAGCCAAGAAAATTCTTCAGTGGGAAGACCCATTCCTTGCTCTTCTGAGTTCGATCAATCCCAATGGCAGCTACTGTATATAGTCCAGCACAACTCCTGATGGGACGACAACTCAGATTCTTTTCCAAAGTTGGAACAGTAGTTCTATCTCCAAAGTGGCCAGACATGAAGAGAGTAGCCAAATTAGATACAAAAGCAAAAAGAGCCTACGAACACTTTTACAACAGAGGACACTCAGTTAGAAAACTGCTGGGTCTAGAGCCTGGTGACCATGTTTGTATCCAACAAGATGGAAGGAAAAAATATTGACAACTCCAGCAGTCATAAAAAAAAAAAAAGATAGAGACCAACAGTGGAAAGCTCAACAGAAACCATTGACCTCTACAGTTTGTTCCTCAGAAGGAACAATCAACAGAGCACTAAAGGATCATATGATGATCACATCTGGTGCGTATAAGCAAGCTCTGTGACCGTCCCACTTTTGGTACAGAAGAACATGATAACAAGTAGCACCTCGAGTGCCCTACCAACTAAGATCGAGGTCTCTTTGTGCTAAGTACTGCCTGTAAACGTCATAAGAACCAGTCCCTACCTGCCCCAAAGAACTTACCCTTTAAAAGACAAGGCATGAAGGATGGAGAGAAAGGGTTGGAGGTGGTCTATAGAGCACTTGCTGAGTTGCTCAAAGCTGGCTGGTCTGATGATGCTTGCTATCCCTGTTTCCAATGGGTAAATTTCATTAAAAGGCAGCTGTAAATACATTAAATACTTTCCTAATACTACTTTTCCATGTGATCGGCTGCCAGTGTTGCCACAGGGTAGCTGATCAAGAATGCGAGAGGAGGTGATCGGTATAATTGTGAATAAGAGGGGAGGGCTGCACTGGATTATCTCTCTATTAAGTGACCCATCCGATGGAACAGATCGAGAACCACTGTATTCGAAGACTTTGGCCTGGAAAGAGTTAGATGGAGCATTTGTCTGTTGGTTACTACTCCTTGATTACTTAAGAGCAAAAGCTTGGCTCTAGGTCTTTGCTGAGCAAATTATGTCATTCCTGTTCACAAAAAAGAAGAGCTTACAGTACAACTTCTCAATTAAAGCTGGTGGTTCAAAATTAAAAGCAGACGGGGCAGATGTGCCTAGAAGAAATTTATATCCACATCTTTTGGGAATCAGCTAATAGTTCTGCCAGGACTTTAAATCAGCTTTTCCTGTGTAGGCCTCAGTTGCACCACACCTATTTAGGCCACACTGAATGATGTGGAATTGAAATGTTACCAGATATTTCCTTCACTTTGCCACGTGAAAAATGAAGGAAAATGTTGCTGAAGCCCAGAATTCCAGGGCTCCAACAACCATTCAATATTACTCAAGATTTTACAGGGAAGGAGAGGGTGGGAAGTCCCAATGACCATCATCAGCTTAATATGCCGACATGTAAAATACTAACAATTTGATTAGAACCATATGAAGCTGTAACATCCACTGTTACTGGCTGTTATTGCACAGATATTGCAAGAGGATAACCATCGATTTTTGTATCCCTCTCGGCTACATTATAGTGCTTCTCTATTGTTCTGTACTAAACCTTTACGAGAGTGGGCCCCAAAAATGAAGGGAGCAGGGAATAACAATTTTCTGGGAAAATTTTAAAGCTGTGGATTTCCTTTTTTTAGGGTTCAAAACCGGGCCACTTTTTGTTTTACGCAAAAGTTTGACATTTTTATCAATATTTTTGTCAATCATGTTCAATATTCAATCATTTAGAATATAACTTTGATTTTAAAATATTTATAATGGCATTCAAACTCTTACAAACATTGGAAATTTATGAGGTGAACAATTTTTGCAAAAAGTTCCGTTTTCTATAAGGCTTTTTTTTTTTTTTGGTCAAAGTTTTTATACTACTTTTTTTTTATAGGCTCTGAACTTTACTGGGAACCATGGGTCGGCGGGGAGGTAAAACATGAAATAAATTTCTATCTTATGACTTTGGCATTTTACTTAGGACTGGTGAAGCCATGAATGGGATATTCAAAATGAGTGCAAATAAAAGAATTTTATGCTGTCATCCAGGTGAACATATTTTGTGCATCTATCCCATGTTACATAAAAATTGCTTTGCAACGGGTTTTAGAGGGGTTTTCTAAATGCTTTTTTGTTTTAAGTATCCTTCCGGTAAAGGCAGGTACCTTGGTCACTTCACGAGTCAGGGCTCAGAAGGGGAAGAAAGTAATAAATTTAAAACATATCTGAAAAATAACATGAAATAGCTTCTTTATACAATACAATTATCAGATCTTTAAAGCCTGTTTGCTTGGACCCTAACTGGTATTCTCCCTTTTCTAATAATATAAAGTTTGATAAAATTTCTAGCCCTGCACTTTCATGAGAATAAATCTGTTAGTGGTTGAGGAGTGAAACTAAATCCCATTATGGGCATCAGGCCAGTGTAATTTTGAGGAGGGCCTTTTTTTTTTTTTTTTGAGAAGGGAAAAAATGAAAATTCTGTTTTTTGTTGTTGTTTCATTTTTATTTTTTAAATGGTAGCTGTTTGAATCAGCTGATGGGTTTGCAATGTTGGAAATGGCCCTGGGAGAGCAGGATTTGTGGGCAGAACACAAGTGGAGTGGGAAGAAGTGCAGGTTAAATACAATTATATCACAGGGTATTAGTTTCTCATATGGCTGTCACCATGACAGTTGTGGTGTGCGTGTGTGTCTCCACTAGAACATCTCTCTCCAGCTTTAGCGAGACTCTAGCCACAGGGAGCTCCCACCCAACCCCTCGCAGTCCCACATAGGCGGCAGCTGTAATATAGCTGCCTATGTTCTGTTAGAGCATCTAGAAGTGCTCAGCACCCCAGAGGGGGCTGTCCGTGACAGGGTGGGGCCTGGCCTCTGTCCTAACTTCTCTGCTTACCGGCTTGCTGCACACGAAGGAGCACGGGCTGCAGGAGAGCATGCTCCTGCCAGTGTCTTTGAAGGCAATCTGTCTTCTCCTGGTCTCTACAGGCACAATGGCTCTAGCCAGCAGTACTTGTGTAGTGTATCACCCAGCTCAGCTTTGGTTCTAAGAGCTATAAAGGAGCCCATAGCACCAGGCAGATTCTAGCCAATCTCGTAATGGGGCTAGAAGGAATCGTATACATGGAAGCAGAGTATAAATCAGAGCAACCCTGAGGCTGCTCTAACTGACCCCTAGGGGCAGGGCTGTCCTTTGCCAGGCCCCAGGATATGTGGGGTGCAAATATGACTTAAAACCACCTTAACTCTCCCCTCCACATCCCTGCCCAAAGCACAGTACTGGGGTGTCGGAGAATTTAGCGTGGTATTTTCAGGAGTCAGGTGGAGCCAATAGGTGGGAAGGTGATCTTAGCAGGGAAAGTTTCCTCTGAAAACACAGGACCCTGTATCCCTCCCAGCAGCTTTAGCTGTTTTCTGATCATATTATTCTCTTTGGTCTTCTGGGAGTGCCCCCACCATCATTAATCAAAGCCTCACGTTGCTTACTAGTACTGAAGTATCCTTGCTGCATCATCAATCATAAAAGCAGCAAAGGGTATGCTTTGGGTATCTAAATAGAGCGAGAGACAGCACAAAAAAGAGAGAAAGAAAAGGGCCTTAATTATCCAGGGGTCTTTGGTCTATCACTCACATTGGAAACATCTCTACAGCTTTATTTTGGCTGCATCTCCTTTTAAATCCTTGTAAACAGCAGTTAAGCTAGCAACCTTCATTCTGCCGCTCAGGGTACCCCACTGCTTTTCAAGCTAGTATTTTAATAAGGTTTATTTTACAATTAAGGCACCATGGGCTTTAAATTACATATAACATAAAATGTGGAAATTGAAGCATTAAGTGTGTGGCTGCCTTCAGAGACTCCGCAGCTTTGTATTAAGCTGCCGCCTGCACTGACATGAGTAGCGACAGAAGACTATGGTTTTGGGCCACTATGTAATACAAGCAATACCAACCCCATTCCCCTTTTCTCCTCTGGGAATGCCCCACGCTGTGTTTCTCTGAGGATGGCAATAGATGCTTCTCACTTGCTCTAGGCTCATGTCTGGCCATGGCAACCTGCAGGCACGGTGGTGAACCCTGGAATTGCCCCAAAGCCCTCTGGCTTGGACAGTGGACTCAAGCACAGGTTCCGTCGCTGTGCTCCCATTAGCCCTCTTCATAGCTCCTTAGTTGTGTCTTGGTACCAACTCCTCCTCCGCCTCTTAAAGCTCAGTGGTTTAGGTTAAGCGCATTGCCGCTGCTGTGGTCTGCTGCGATATGGGGAATGACTCTCACTCCAGATGGTTGTAAAGGTTAACGAGGAATTTATGCAGAGCGATATACAAATCAGACTGTATCTTCTGGGTGGAAACAACAAACCGCCAGCATAAATTCAGCTTTCAGAACATATGTAGCTTGGTTACTATGGGAAAACATCACCTCTGCCTCTTGCTGGGGGGAGCGTTTAGCACCTAACATGAGGGGGGTTGAGTTGGGGGCAGGTCGCGCTCTGCTGCAATACAAATAAATAGCAATAATTCCCTAACCTTAACACATTGCTCTCACCCTTCAAGTGCGCCAGAGCCCCCTTCAATGTACTGGGATGGGGAAGGGAGGGGACAAATGTAGCATTATACCACCTTTCAGCCCCCATAATCCAGGAGACAGTGAGGGGGAGTTCTCTCATGGACACACACAGCACAAGCTGTAGCAGCCAGGGTGCTGTTCCAATTTGCTTTGTCTTGTAACAGTCTCCAAGGGGCCATTATGCAAGGGCACCAATACCCAAATGTCCTTCTAAGACAGCTTTAAGTCCTTTTTCCACTACCAAAGCAGCCAAAGGGGACTTTTAGCTGAGGCAGGATGTGGCCCATTGCATGTAGCCACCTATTATTCCAGAGGCACGTTAATAGGAAAGGAACAGGTATGCCTTTAAGGGTGCAGCCAGTTAAATAGAAACGGGTCTTTCCTTCTGAGCATCAGCCCCTCTATTCCGACAGACGATCCAGTGAAAAGATCTCCCAGGAAACAACAGCCACCTTTGCTTTTCCAAAAGAAATTCTGGGTATAAACAGATCCACTACAATATTACAGCTGGCTGCAGGAAAAATCCCTACGCCATCAAAGAGTCAGTGCGCCCCACAAATGCCATCCTAGTGGTCAAGCCTATGACAAGCCGGTAGGACCCTTCATGGCAATAAGTCACTGATGGTCCACAGGGCTCTTATCTCACTCTTGTTTATATACAATGCACAGATCCCTCTCCTGAAATGGAGTATATGAAACCCTCACTCAGCTACCTCCGTCAAGCCTCCCAGATGCCAAGAATCTGTTTTCATTATTCTTTATCTTCCCTTGACTAATATGTCAGCTCAAGGCATTCATCTACTTCCCCACTGAGTCGAAAGCTTGCCAATTCCTCCTAGGAACAGTGGTTATGAAGGCATGGCACTCTTCTTCTTTTTAGTTATAAACAGATCAAAGGGAGAGACAGTGCGAAGTTAAGAACTTCCTGTTCCTGTATTCGTGTTGCACTGACTAGCTGCAAGAGAAGAGGGAAGCCGTTCAATGTTCTCCGTTGGAGCTGGCCTCATGGCATGTTTCGCTGTGATTCTCTCTGGGGCATTACACACAAGAAGGTGGGGTCACCCCGTGAATTTAACCTCAGCTAAGGATTCTGTCTTCTCTGTAATGGTGGAGAAAGGAGCGGGATGGGTGTTTGTTTTACTAACCCTTACACTAGTTGTGAACCTGGTGGGAAACAGTCATCTCACGGAAATATAAATGTATTTGTTAATGCACATGGTGGTATGCAGCAGGAGATGAATAATGCTACATCTCATTATCTGCCAGGCTGGCTCTGTCTTTGTCACTGTTTCTCGACTTTTGTGCAATGTTTGTTCTTAATTCTCCTGGATGTTTCAACTCCTCATCTCAAGTGGTTTATTGAAATATCTATCTGCTTATTCTGGTTTAAGGATCTTTTATTTATGACTCTCCCCTTTGTTTGTTCTTCATGCTGCAGAATGTGGCTGCTCAGACTTCTTGGTACATTTTTTTTAAGCAGGGTACAGACTATTGACCTCCGGCTGTTGGATTTGTTGGCAGAAGAGCAGGGGCTGTGAATAGGAGATATTCAGTGCCAATGGCGATGTAGCTGGCAGCTCCACAAACAAATCAGAAGTGACAAAACTGTTCAATGCAAGATTTCCCCTCTCCATGTTTCCTCAGGAGAAGATGAAAATAAACTGTAGGCAACAAGCAAGTGGGAATACAGTGGACCAGCTTCTCAGTTGATGTAAATTACCATAGCTTCATTGACTTTGCCAATTTACATCACTGAGGATCTGGTCCAATGACTACAAGTTCTAGGTTGACCCCTGGGACTTTTTCAGCTCTTCTCCAACTAGCAGAGATCACATGCTGGAGCCTTCAAAACCAACCCCTCTTCACTTCCTCCCCAGTGTTTCTCCTCACCCAATGGGAAACGCAGCCATCACAGGGCCTAGTCCCCACTGAAGTCAGAGTGGTCTCTATGCTTCATGCTGGCTGTCAGCACAGCGGAGAATTTCACCCCCAGTCTCTGATTCGGTAAACCCTCCCTGGGCCACACATGCTGCTTATTATTGTACAGAGCAGGTTCATGAAAAGCCCAGCTGTCCCCGGTCTGGGCTCAAAACTTCCCAATTTAGAGTGGGACTTGTCCCAGCTTACAGGTGACTCCCTGTTCTCCTTCATATAAAAGGAACATCTCCATTGGCAGTACTGTCCTGGAGGAGGCCAGACCAGAGGTTCCTGCTCCCATGCTGAAGTTTCCATCTTTTTTTCCTCTGAGGGAAAGCCACTAGAAAAGACTCCATAAACTTACTCAACAGTCCTGGCTCTCTCCCCTGGAGCTGTAAACTGAGGTTGCTTTCTCAGTGGCTACCATTTTATTACATAATGCAGTTACCGGGCTTGGGGCCTGCTAGGCCCAAACAAGAGTTCAGCTTTCCCTCTGCAGCATTTAAAAAAAAATCATAAATCCCGCTGGCACGGTGGGCCTGTGCTGCTGAGCTGTTCCATGCCAGTTCTGTCGTTAAATCATAAGCAGCAGTTTCAAAACGGTAATAAAACATTGCATCTGAAATTTTACATTTCCCTATTAGCCTCCTTTCTCTCCCCCACTCCCTCCTATTAGGTCATTCCTTCTCTCCTCTCCTGCCTGACATTGCTGTAACAGAAAACTTGAATCTTCACCACCTTCCAGTTTCCCACTCTTTTCGTTTCTTTTAGAGCCCTTCGCTGTCAATTGCACTGTACAATGGCTTGTGCCAATGTGATGAAGCACAACATACCGTCCCCTAACAGCTTGAGCAATTTTTAAACCACATACGCCAGACAACACCACCCCCATCTCCCTGTCCCCCCTTCCCCCTCTCTCGCACACACATGCATGCATGCAATTGCTGACTAGATTTTTCTCTGCAGCTTGGTAATTTGTGCACATACTGTAGATCCAAAAAGAATCCCGCTTTGTACATGTTTAGCTTTCGAAAGATTCCAATTTTCAGGAGTCTACCTAAACCTTCAGCTTTTTACCTGAGAGTAGTTGGCAGAATTGCTTCGTTATGGGGGGTGGTCTGGAAACGGCCTTTCAGGCAGTGGCAAAAAGGCTAACTTCATTGCAAAGCTCAGTACATCCTTGCTGAGGCCCTCTGCAGTTGCAAAGGAATGATAGGAGGGTTTATGTTGCCATGTCATGTATTGATTCCCTCTCCTTGCCAACCCACATATTCCTTTTCCTGAAAAACAGGGCCTGCTTCTCTACTGGTATAACTCCTCTGACATCAGTGGAGCTGCACTCTCAGGGAATTTGGCCCAATAGTTGATTGTTGTGAACTTTAGGGAAGGAAATGGATTCAGAAAAAAAAATCCCATTTCACTCAGCAAAGGTAGCCCATCATGTAAAGTTGTCCCAGGCGCACTGTGCAACATAGACATGGTGTGAAACTGAGCAAAGAATGCACAAGTCAGACAGCATCTAGCCCAGAAACACTAGGTCAGGAGAATTTTCTTCCAATCAAAGCTAAACATTAAGGGCCTGATCCAAAGCTCACTGAAATCTGCATCAAGACTCCCACTGACATCCAAGTAAATCACCATCACTTCAGTGACCTTGCTGAGGATCTGGTCCAGTGACCAGAAGAAGCAGGGTTCTAATCAATGCTAGAGGTTGTACACCAACTCCTGGGACTTTTTCAACTCTCTGCAACTAGTAGAGATCACATAGAATTGGGATTTGGATCAGGCTTAGTTGATTTGGAAGTTTTTATGCATTTTCAGTAATAGGCTATAAAGACCAGAAACTGTTAATAATATTTAACATTTGTATAGCGTGTTTATGTTCAGAGCACCATGTGGATATTAATTAATTACTCCTAACAACATGCCTGGCAGTTAGATGGGTAACTTTTATGGTCCCTGACTTATATAAGGGAAATGGAGATAGAAAGGCGAAGTGACACACCCAAGGCCGAATGGTGAGTTGATAGGGATTAGATTCCAGAATCTAAACCTGTGCACATTCCTCTGTAGCAAGCCTGCTTTCTTCAGTAAAAATGCCTGTCACCACATTTCTGTGGAAAAGCTAAAGAATACCCCCAATGACCTTATTCTGTGCTCCAGAGTTAATGACAGAAAGCAGGATAGAAAGGTGTCAAAGTGGTTTTTCTTTTCTTTTCTTGTCTGCTCTTTAGGTTTTTACTTTTGGTGTCAAATAAGCAGAGTTTTTTAATTGCTTTAATTATTTGATTTTTGTTTTCCCTGCATGAAAAGTGTGTTACTGATGTTTGAACAGAGGTGCCCTGAGCTGGGAATAAGAATAGGTAAAGGTATTGTGAGGTTTGCCTCCCTGCCCCCTTTCCTCCCTTACACACACTCTGATCTGCCAGTGATCTCAAGTCTACCTAGACCCCACCACTCTCTCTAGGGATCTGTCTGCTGCGACCGCCTCAGGCCTTTCCTGAAGAGAGACTGCTAATTGGGGAAAATTATGTTGCATTACGTGCGGTGATTTTGTGATGCAGACTGGTGTCTGCAGGGATCTCAGCTGAGCTTCCCCCCCCTCCCGCCCTCCCCAACTCACTACCAGCATATGATTCACTATGCGGTTTGCTGAACCTGTTTGCAAATTGCTAATACTGAGGCAGATGCTTGCACTTTGCGGACGAGATGCAGACCTTTAAAGATTTGGGCTCATAGTTACACTTCTGCCTCACCATTGGTTAATGAATGAGCACATTAGCTGACATTAGATCTGGTGATGGAAATCCAGCCTTTTCAAATAACTGATGAGTTTGCTTTTAAAGACTCAAAGGCTTATGTATCCTTCAGTCCAGGCACTATGTTATTTCAAGGGGAAAAATGCTTTGACATACAGGGCTAACTCTATTGCCTACATTTGTACAGATGTTGGGTTACCTGCACAGAATGGGTGGGCAGGGAGGGGGAAGAAAATGAATAAAGCGTGAGCTCATCCACTCTTTCCTTTAAACAAATATATCAGTTACGATCTGTTAGAGGGATGCTCAGCTGGTAAAAATCAGTAGTGCACCTTTAACTTCAACAGAGTGATGCTGACTTACCTGAGCTCCTGTTCCAGCCCACTAAAGCATCATGAACTATACACGTAATTAAAGGGAATAAGGAGAAAACGTGTTCCCTGCCTCTGTGTGTGTGTGTGGGGGGGAGGATGAGGGGGCAAAAGAAGGGGGGAAATTGTCTTAAAAATGTGACTGATCTAAAAATAACAAAATAGAGGACATGATTCCCCAGGACCTTCGCATCAATCACCCCTCACACACCTTTCTCCACACACTCACAGCTCGCCCCTTTCTGGGTGACCTATTGTGCCTAGGTGTTTGGGCAGCAATAATAAGGCATTTATTTTCTTTAGCTGATTTCAGCCAGAGCCTTGTGGCTCTGTTTAATGTAGTGTAGCAATGTAAAGGTGGGGGAGCAGGGAGAATATGCTATCATATTAAATAAATCCAGAAATAGCATCTTATAAATTTGGATTTTTCTCTTATTATTTATGGGAGAATACCATTGGGTGCATAAATACAATATCTTTGTAAGCTGACACTGGGATTTATATCCAGGGAGTCTAACATATACTTCATGTACTAGCCACAACTATTATAAGTTATTTCATGTACAACTAGAGACAAATGATCCCTCCCATGTCTGTCTTAACTTGAATTCAAGGAACCCAACTGAATTCTATTTCCAAACCTTTTATGTGGGGGAAGGGCACAGAAGATTTATCCCCCTTTAATATAATCAATTCTAAAGATATCTTTAGACACATAATTTAAAAATCTATGCATTGAGAAACACCTCTATTAATTTCAGGACATGCAGTTTTCTGCAATTTTACATGCATTTTAAAAAAGAGATAAAAACCAAAAACGCCTTGACTCTGTTCAGAAACAAATTCTACCAGGAACATTTTGAAAAGAAAAAAATCCCAGAAGGCAACAATCCCTGAAACAATTAAACTGGGAGAACGCCCCTGAGGGCAGACCAACAAAATTTAGTAAAAATAATTGCCGTGTAGGGTCCTTGCCCTATTTTGGCTGAGTATAAACAGACACACAAAAATAACCTACTGAGAGCAAGAACATTCCTACATGAAACCGGCTAACAACAGAGCCATGTAACTACCTGGCCACACTGCCTGGCTTTTGCTGGCAGGCAATGCAGCTTTTTATATCTTAGCCAATATAAAATAACAATCAAGCTATTTACAAGGCTCTGCCAAATATTAGCCTTATATCTAATTCTCTCAGTCTCTCTAATGTGAATCATACAAGTTCCTCGTTACTTTAGAATATTCTGAAACTGCAATGTTATGGTCTACTTATATTTTTTAAAAGATTATGTGTTTATGTGCAGATAATGACACAGTGCATTTTATGCTGAAAGCTCTAACAATTAATTAATTTATAATCCCCCTCCATCCCCTCCAAAAAACAAAATAAAATATTAATTTGCAGGAGAAAACAGGTTCATGTTTGCCCTTAAGATAGAGGACAAAATTACTTTAGCAGGTGGACCGTGGTTATAAAAAGTTAGATGCTTATATGTTCATTGCCAGGTGACAACTATTAGTGAAGGGAATTGAGAGTGATGAAAACAGATATTGTTAACTCATCCAAATAGATGTAAAGCAGTTGGGAGGTATCGGGGATGCTAACTGTGAGATGTAACAGAGTTATCTTTGGCAAGGGCATACTGTTACAGAGAAGAGCAAATGTCTCTTTAATAAAAGGGTGCATGGGAACCTTCCAACAAAGCCTTGATTTTTTGTGTCCGAGATCCTTTCCCCCTTGTTTTATTTTCTCCCCCTAATGTTTTGCTTCAGCCAGTTCCCAAAATTCCCTTTCCTACAGGCCTTTGCATTCTTTGGTGTGACTGCTGGCTCATTTAGGAGCTGGACCAAAGCCTCTTGAGTTAATGGGAAAGCTCCTATTGACTTCAACAAGATTTGGATCAGACCCTTGGAAACAAGTTAGGACTTTAAGAAAACTCGGAAGGCTAAATTCCGCCCTTTGCTGTACACTGTTGTAAATTCAAAAGAAATACTTTGTCCTCAGTGGAGTTACTTAGGATTCCTGCTGGTGTTAACAAGAGCAGAATTCAACCCATTCCAAACTCTCTCGAACTGATAGTTCAGCATCACCCATTGTCTGAAACAGAAGGAAAGCTTTTCCTGACAGTTAAAATTAGACCTACTCTAATTAGGTGTCTTTTATTTTTAACCATCTGTGCATGTAGTTTTGGAAACACCTCATGCTGAAGGCTGGATTTCTTATTTGAAAGTGAGCCCTGAAGTATATTTTTTAACAACAGTGCTGTTATTTTAACAATAGGTTACCAGATCCATCACGCAGTCTGACTAAAAGCCCATATTTATTTCCCTAATTTTATAAACATTTAATAGGTCCTTATTAAACACATCAGCCAGCATGATTTAATAACACAATCAGTCTAGAAGTTTAAGAAAATTGAAAACAGGATTTGAATGTAATACAGCCACAATTACCGGAGATTATAGGCAATCATTTCCATATGTCTGCAATGGGGAGCTGCTAATCTCTGTTTGCGTGGAGGTGATTTCCTCTGGAACACTTCCCAGCCTTCAACAGCACTAGTGCTGAACAAATTAGATTTGAAAGTCCCCAATTTTATGACTAAGGTAATATACTCTGTGTATTTAGAGAAACAACTGAGTTCCTATTTTAACTGGCTTCCAAACATTAGACAGAAACCTCAGCTTAGCTTGGCTCCAGCAAGTAGATGGTAAGAGATTGCCTTTAAAGGGTAAGCATGTGTTTTGGGGGGTTCTTTCCTAGATGCCATAAACCCTCTCCATCCAGAATGGCTAAAGAGTTAGCATCGCAGTCCGGTGACATCATGGCTTTGGAATGTACAGCAATTAGCTCTGGAATACTGCATGCTGTTTGTGGCCAGGGGACATGTTCCCTTTTCCTGCTAAACTTTTAGAGCCCTAACACCTTACTCCCTGACCTACCACTTTTGAGACCCTGGATGGTGTCACTTGTGTTTTGTGAGAATTTGTCTGGTAAATGAGCCATTTTGTGCATGGTCTTGGCTCCTCTTTGGCAGTTGCGGTCAAAAATGGGACCGCTGCTGGGGGAAGGTTTCCTGTTCTAAGCACCCGGAGGTTTGGCTGATCTCACTACAAGCCCCTGACTAGCAGGGATGGGTGAACCACATGGGGCATAATGATTGCAAACTTGTCAACTTATTTGTGGGGATTTGAGGGCCCACAATGTAATTACGTTCATGCTTTGTCTGAGGGAGGTTCATATTAGAGACCTTTAATGAAAGCATAAAAGGACTACATAGTAGGCACAGAAAAACAAGGGCATCAGTAGGTACCCTATGTATGTATTATTTATTTCCACTGGACTCCCGTCTTATTCAGTGCCCAAGGCGGGCAGAGTTAAGGTTGCACAGTCAGCTGTAAATCTGGTATTTCCTAACTTTCAAGTGCTTAACTTCGGAACATCCATAACATTCTTTTACTATTACAAATATCATTTCTTGATGGACAGATAAAGAATAGGAATAAATGGTCAGTGTTCACAATGGAGAGAGATAAATAGGGACCAATGCTATTCAACGTATTCATAAGTGATCTGGGAAAGGGGGGCAAACGGTGAGGAGGCAACATTTGCAGATAATACAAAATTGTGCAAGATACTTGAGTCCAGAGCTGATTGCTAAGAGTTACAAAGGGATCTCACAAAACTGGGTGACTGGGCAACAAAATGGCAGATGAAATTAATGTTAAGTGCTAAGTAACGCACACTGGGGAGAAAATCCCTACTATACATACAAAATGATGGGGTTCTAAATTAGCTGTTACCACTCAAGAAAAAGATCTTGGAGTCATTCTGGATAGTTCTCTGAAAACATCCACTCACTGTGAAATGGCAGACAAAAAAGTGAACAGAATGTTGGGAACTATTAGGAAAGGGATGGATAATAAGACAGAAAATGTCACAATGCCACTATATAAATCCATGGACACCCACATCTAAGTACAGTTCTGGTCACCCCATATCAAAAATATATATTCTAAATTGGAAAAAATACAGAGAAGGGTAATGAAAATGATTAGGGGTTGGAATAGCTTCTATATGAGAGAGATTAAAAAGACTGGAACTTGTCATCTTAGAAAAGAGACAACTAAGGGGGCATATGATAGAGGTCTATGAAATCATGAATGATCTGTAGAAAGTGAATAAGAAAGTGTAAATTTACACCTTCACATAACATACAAACTAGAGGTCACCCAATAAAATTAATAGGCAGCAGGTTTAAAACAAACAAATACTTCTTCAGACAACAGATAGTTAACCTGTGGAACTCATTGCCAGGGGCAGAAGATCTCCCTTGTCACACAAAGAGGCAAAAATGGTCATTAAGGCCCTGAGTCAGGAAGGTATTTAAACACATGCTTAATTCCATCTCTGTTCAGGAAAGCTTGACTTAAAACATTTGCTGAAGTCCCATCAACTTCAATTTATTTCAAAGTACAAAGCAGGGCACCACAAGAAGTTAGGACACTGAATTCAATTGGAATTGAGCATATGCTTGAAGTCAAGCATATGCCTAAGTGCTTCCTGAATCAGGGCCTTAATCCAGAACCAGAAATATGCAACCACTTCTTCCCACACGTTAACCTCTCCCCCATAGGCACCGACTCTGTGGATGCTCTGGGGCTGGAGCACCCATGGGGGGAAAATGGTGGGTGCTGAGCACCCACTGACAGTACCCCTTTCAGCTCCCCCCTCAGTGTCTCCTGCCTGCCAGCAGGCCCCTCAAATCAGCGCCTCCTTCCAGCACCTCCCGCCCACCTCAATCAGCTGTTTCGCAGCGTGCAGAAGTCTGGGAGGGAGGGGGAAGGAGCGAGGCACCCTTGGAGGAGGCGCCTAGGTGGGAATAGGTGGGGTAGGGGTGGGGCCTTGTGGGAAGGGGTAGTGTGGGGGCGGCGCCTGGGGCAGGGCTGGGGGTCAAGCACCCCCCCGGCACTTTGGAAAGTTGGCGCCTGTGTCTCTCCTAAACAAAATACAGCATCCATTAGTGTCAAAAGGCCTTTGGTTTGCTTGGCCTGTCCCATAAGCCAGAGGTACAGACCCATTACACACGTGATTGGCACAACTTTTATAAGCTGGCTGGCCAGGCCTGACAATCTCGGTTTGTTTGTTAATTAGCATTTTCCTTCTCCTAGGCAGACTGCTTGCCATGGCTAATAAGCACCACCTGCCTCGTAGAGGCATGACACTTATCCAAAGTCACCTGCAAAGCCTGGAAAAGAACCCAGGTTTCCCAAGTCTGAGTCCCACACGCTCGTTACTGTATCATTCTGCCTCCGTATCAGAAGACCATTAGCTCTCTAAAAGAAATACCGATCCAGAGACTTTCCCGAACACTTCACCTGTAGAGCTGTACAAAGCAGAGAAGAAGGTAGCCCTCAAGGAAGGCTTGGTATAAAAGCAAAATGGAGCTTTCACCAAGACACTTTTGATGAAGATCCAGCCTGTAGCAAGTGTGAAAGAATAGTTAGCCCCTAGGACGGCCACTTAAATCATTGCCCACAGCATTCACAAAGTTGTAGAAGGGATCCAAAGGAGCTTGCTACCAATTGTGCAAATGAAGCTGTGAAAGAAAAGTTGTAGGCACTGAGATACCACGACGTTGGGTGCAGTTTAAACACCTACATGGACTCAGATTGACCAGAACAGTTTTACCCAGACCTAGAACCAAGGGATTCTACATAATGACTGCCGTTAGAATTAAATGTATATGCTAGATTTGCTCCTGCTCACTACCAGGTGACATAGCAAAGCTTTGCTGAACAGATATCCCAAGTCATTCATTGTTAAAAATTGCCTCTAAGATCCACTCAGCTATCTTCTGCATAGTTACACCAAAGAGGAAAGAAAACCTTGGTTCTTGTAATAAAAGACATATATAGTACCAGCACATTACTGCCTTTGTAGCAGCTTTTATCCTTCGAAAAACAGCTGTAATGCACAGTATATTTTTCATTATAAGATTGCTCACATGCATTCCAGATGCTGTGAGGAAGGGCCTTAGGAATTCTAGTGGCAATCGCTAGTAGTATGAAAATAAGGGTATGGATGATTTTGATTATGAATGTTGCTCTTAAGGAGTTTATAACTCAAATGTTTCCAAGTTGAAACTTGGAATACATGGGTCAAGTTATTAGATCACTAGATTCTTTCACCCACTCCAAACAAACAAAAATCTGCTCGGTTGTTTGTTTGTTTGTTTGTTTTAGTGAGATGAGTGTATATTTGTTTTAGAAAAAGTTGTGTGCATTGTTAAGATGTTTCATGGCCATCATTCTATTTAGAAAAAAAATGATTAAAAGAAAATGAGCAAGACAATTATCCATAATATGTTCTAATCACTTTTCACATTTTGAAATAAAACATTCCCCAAAATTCCAAACACCAAGATAATTAACTTTGCAAAATGATTATGATATACAAGAATGGAAACTACATAAGAACAGAATGGCCATACTGGGTCAGATCAAAGGTCCATCTAACCCAGTATCCTGTCTTCTGACTATGGCCAATGCCAGGTGCCCCAGAGGGCAAAAGATTTGATATGACATCTAAGCCATATTTTTGTATTTTAAAAGTCCTATTAATAAGTATATACATAATTTACATGATAACACAAAGATATAGTATTTAAAGATGCAGCTGTAGTCTATTAAGTCCAACTCTTAGGAGGAATTTTTCTTTTTCATTTCAGATTTCTCCCAACAATCTATAGGAGCTCAGCAAAAATATGCAAAATTATATAGATCAGCAATAATTACACCAGCATCAGTAATGAGTTTACTTTGTAAATTATTTCTTACTGTTAGTTAAATAAATAACTTAATCTCAAAACTGGCCTCTATCATAACCAATCTGCCCACCCCAAAGAGCACCAGGGAAGATTTGTAGTGCTTCAATTCTTCCCTGGGTCAGACTAGCCCCATACCATCCCCAATGCTGTGCTGTGGCTTAAAGGCACAATACAAGTGTGATACAATACTATTGCATCTGAAGAAGTGGTGTTTTACCCACGAAAGCTTATGCCCAAATAAATCTGTTAGTCTTTAAGGTGCCACCGGACTGCTTGTTGTTTTAATACAAGTGTAGCAGCAGGATGAGCTAAAGATGGTGCATCACTTTTTCACTGAATTTCCTGGCTTGTACTGTTTGTCTGCTCTATGAACTCTAAAAGCTGTTACTTACCATTTATTTAACATCCATTGACAGTAAACATGATGTCCATGAAGGAAATACTTACTGATAAGCTATCTAATAAGGTCAAGCCACGCAAACAAATGACAATGACAATAATATAGATGTTAAGCATTGCATCCTAATATTTTTTTTCTCTTGGGTTTCTGAATTCCTAGCTACTGTATACTTGGTGGAAGCATGCGGTACTATTGCTCCTACAATTATTCTTCTTCATGCACAACAAACAGAAAGAATTTCAGGCATTTTATTTCCTTGTCAGCTTCAATAAATGAAAACGATTTACTGAAAAGAGCAAAATATCAGTGCCAAATGTTCCAAGCCTTTTTATTTTGTTTTGTTTTTTTGTTATCCAGAAAGCAAACTCTAACTTTATAAGCAAGCAAACAAAAAAGGCTTTTTATGCATATCTTATTAGTTCATTTCCTTTGATTCCTGCAAGTGATGTCATGGAGGCCAGCTGTTGTGTTTCTGCAGATGATTTCCCTTACTCATGTTTCACCAAGTAATTTCAGGCCCTAATGGAATTACTTTGACTGAAATCTAGCTTTTTCATGGTTCACTTCTCCTATCAGCTGATACCAAGAACTCTTCTGCAGGAAACGTGGAGAGCACATAAAAGCAATTAAATATATTTTAAAACATATTTTTGTTTTATTTCCAGTCATTCCCGGCCCTCCCAGATCACTACAGTTCTGGGTATTAGCTCTCAAATCCAATCAGAATGTATTGACTGAAAGCACTTTTTGAATTAAAAGGTAATAAAAAAAAAGGCGAAATGAACTGAATGTTCTCAGCTATGGAATCACAGTGAATATTTTCACCCTATACTTCCAAAACCCTCCATTTTTGGATGGCAGGTAGGTTACTATTTAGAAACAATTTGCCCCAAGGTGGCAGTAGAAAAAGACTGCCTTTTTATTTAATTTTGATCTAACATACTTATATGTCTCCTAATAGCATAGTAGCTGAGGGCCAGATCCTCAAAGGTATGTAGGCTCTTAACTTTCATTGAAAACAATGAAAGTTGGAATCTTTGCAAATCTTGGCCTCAGTGGCTCTGTCTTTAGTGTGTTCATCCTCACAGCAACCCTCTGAAGTAGAGAAGTATTATTATGGAGGGGCACAGAGACCAAGCCCCAGATTCTCAAAGATGTTTAGGATTCCAGTGGGAGTTAGGGGCCTACATACCTTTCTACATCTGTTTGCGGTGTTGCTGTAGCCGTGTTGTTCCCAACATATGAGAGGGACAAGGTAGATGAGGTAATATCTGTAATTGGACCAATGGAGGGGACACCTTTCAAGCTTCACAGAGCTCTTCCGCTGGTCTGGAGAAGGTAACCAGATTGTCCAAGCTAACTACAAGATGGGGGGTTCACACATGTAGGATTTTTATGACTAAAGAGGTGTTAGTTGCCCACTGCCTTTCAAATAGTCTCCTACGGCATGTGAAAAATTTCAGCCAGCTCTGTTTGCCAGGTCATTTCAATACCTGGAAATTATGTTGGCATTGGGCCTGGTCCACTCTCATTAAAGTCAACGAGAGTCTATCTAGTGATTTTGATGGGAGTTGGATTGGGTCCATTGCAATCTCTACATTTTACAGTGTATATCCCTTTAGTTACATTCTCACATCCTTGTGCTGCCCAAAGCAGAACCCCGGTGCCCTACCTTTCAGCGGTGCTTTCTCCTCTTCTCCCTCTTTCTTTTTCATTAAATGGAAGTTGACATAACAGAAGAAAGGCGCCTGTCAGGAGGGCATCACAGTCAGCAACGATCACAATCCGACATCACAATCAGATTGCTCTACCAACTTTTAGGAAGAAATAACTATGTGTTTCAACGCTTTTTTTATGTAGCCTTGGGATGGCTGCAGCCAGCATTTTGCCTTCTAAGCGATGTCTTGTTGCCTGCCAGGCAGCATTGATGTAGGATTTAATAATGATGGAAAAATCTGGACCCTTTGTATCATGGCAGAATGCGAAGCATTCTGATAATGTGCAGGAGAATCAGGTATGGTGTGTGCCACAGTTAAAACATTTGCATTTTACCTCTGGGACCTGAGTTGGATTGTAGCCTAGGGCATGTATGTAGCAGGCTTAGCCTTTCTGGCTGATCGATTTCCACCACATCCGCTCTCCAGAATACACAGAAAAGCAGGTCACAGTAATTGGAAGTTGGTTGGTGTGCATGGGTAAACTAGAATCTATATTCTGCCCCCACCTCCCCATGCACATGCCCCACCCCTCACAGGTGGCTGCTGTTCAGTGACTGTACATTGGATTGATGGTATAATGTCTTCAAAGCACAACAGCTACCCCAGACCATAGAGAACTAGGGTGCCTGGATACAAAGGCAAAATTCATTTGTTCACTCAGGTGATGGATAGTCTGTCACTGTTTAGACAGTAGACACAAGCCCAATTTTAAGGTATTAGTTGATTAACACTTGAGTCATAGTGTGAGTCCTATGACCAGTAATGTGGAACATCAAATGTGTGAAAGAGATTAATTGTGTGCACAGATGTTACTCATAGGATCAATTTGTCTAGGGGCTGAGGAGGCGGTTCCCTGCAAATCAATGGGAAAGGAGAAAATTGGAGTAATGTGTTGAAAGAAATCACAGTCTGGTCTATGCATGGCTGGTTTATCTGCTGCTGCTGTTCAGGTCCTCATAAACCGTTTCAGTGACAGCAATGAAACATGGTGAGCACATTTTCATTTTGAATTTTCGTCTCTGATAGACTGGCAGCTTCCCAAAATAGCGAGCAAGAGACGCCCCTTTAAAAACGGGAGCAAAAAACGCTCCTTCTGTACACTGAAGGTTTGTGCAACCCCTGAGAACTTTTCCTCAACGTTTTGTATGACAAATGTCTGTATATATTTTGCAGTGTTGTTGTAGCCATGTTGGTCCTAGAACAGTGGTTCCCAAACTTGTTCCACCACTTGTTCAGGGAAAGCCCCTGGCGGGCCAGGCCGGTTTGTTTACCTGCCGCTTCCGCAGGTTTGGCCAATCGCGGCTTCCACTGGCCGCGGTTCACTGCTCCAGGCCAATGGGAGCTGCTGGAAGCGGCGGCCAGTATGTCCCTCGGCCACTGCCACTTCCTGTAGCCCCCATTAGCCTGGAGCAGTGAACCGCGACCAGTGGGAGCCGCGATCGGCCAAACCTGCGGACACGGCAGGTAAAAAAACTGGCCCAGCCCGCCAGGGGCTTTCCCTGCACAAGCAGCGGAACAAGTTTGGGAACCACTGTCCTAGAAGATTGAGACAGACAAGGTAGGTGAGGTGATATCTTTTATTGGACCAATCAGACCTGAAAAAGAGCTCTGTGTAGCTCAAACACTTGTATCTTCCACCAACCGAAGTTGGTCCAATAAAAGATATTCCCTCATCACCCTTGTCTCTCTGCCATAGATATTTTATAAATAGTGACTGGCATGAAGGCCACAGAAACAAATGTTGCAATAAGAAAGTCAAAGTTAAATCTTAGAAGCAGCCCTTTCTTGATGTGAACTGTTGCTCTTAGGTATTAAAGGAGAAAGAGTATGATACATTCTCCTCTGATATCCATAGCTAGACATATACTGTAAATCAGAATAGTGTAACAAGGGTATCCAAGGGAGGGAGGCAAGGCCATGTTATCTAACACAGCCAGAGCCCTCACACAGTAGCACTTGCCCACCTAGAGCTGGCAACTGGCCGCACCGCCCCCTACAAGAACACTTCACTTCAATCTCCGTTTCCCTGTCCTCTCTCTCAAACTACACCCACTTGTGACCCAGCCACTGGGCACAGGGAAACCCATCGCAATAGCTTTATACCTACTCTGAATTCTTCATGCGCAATCATGTTCCTTTTAAAGTTAGATTAAGCAAGATGGTCGCAATGAAAGGCGGGAGTTCTCAGAAGCTGAGTTCGCTGGCAGTTTGTTACCCATTCAAAATGGTTGTCCATGTTTCAAAAGAGTTACCATATTTTGCAAATTTTTCACTCGAGAAGAAGATTCTTTTTTTAAACATGTGGCAGCTGCTTACACACTGCGGCAGCAGCATTAGGACCACACAAATCACGCACTGGGATTTCAGTTACATTGGAGATGTAAATGTATTTTATTTAACAGCCGGGTTTTCTTCAAACTGGCCCATTTACGTGCTTGTTTAATAGCATGGTCTATGTCTAACGCATTTAAATCGAAATGTGACCGTCCCTGCGTAGGGAATGTGATAGGAGATTTCGCTGAAGGGAGAGCTAGGAAGTGTATATTTTTAGTGTTTCTTGTTCCACATTTTATCTCCAATGCAACCACATGGTAGGTGTCGGTAAGTGGCTGATCCTTCAAAACACTTACTATCGAGTGGGTTGCTCACAACTTAAACCATCTCACTGAAATGAACGCGGCCGCTCGCAGTAGTAAACACTACATCTGGCAGTAAGTTGGCAGGATGAGAACCAAAGGGCATGTCTACACAGCAGTCAGAGGTGTGATTGTAGCACGGGTAGACATACTCAAGCTAGGATGAGCACCAATAGCAGTGAAGCTACGGTCGCACAGACTTCAGCGCAGGATGTACCAGCTCGGTCAGGGTCCTGGGGTCACTTGGGTGCTAGCCCGCAGTGAAGTCTGTGCCTCCACAGCTTCTCTGCTCTTGGTACTCTTACTAGTTTGATCAAAGCCCCAGGTATGTCTACCCGTGCTGTGATCACACCTCAGATTTCACTGGAGACATGCCCTCAGGCAGTGATGGCCCATGCATGTCCCCTGTGTAGCAAAATGATCATTCCTTCCTTAAGAAGGGCTGAGCAAACCAATCAGAACCAGCATGAAATTAGCACTTTCTCATTTTCTCCGCAGAACTAGGTATGGTAGGTCTTGGATGTCCCAGATCTGAACCTGGAGGCCAAACATAGGGGATACCTTTCCTACACAAAAATTTCCATAAACAGATCTAGTCTGCAGGCAACATTTCCCCTCTAAACTGGTACCACATGCTACAACTCATCTAGGCCCTCTTAATTCTATTTGTCGCTTCCTTACCCTTAATAGAGCCTCTGAGTTCAGAGCGAAATAATCAATTGCTCAACAGTTTGAAAGTTTTCAAATGTGAACTATTTTTAAAAAGCCAAAACAATAAACCCTTCAACATTGGCTTGAGGTCTTTATAAAAATATATATAAATAGACTTGTACTGATTGTGTGTGTGTGTGTGTGTGTGTGTGTGTATTAGCAATAGAAATCTACAACTATCCATGCAGATGGTGTACAATTGCACCAGAGAAATCTTTGAGCCCAGTCCTTGTTCAGTCAAAAAGAAGTGTTTTTCCTGAATAAAGACCACAAGCTGATCTTAAAAGGCTTCTTCGTTTTTGTTTTTAAAGGTTATATATTGTGACAAAGTTCCTCCTCTGCCTCAGTGGGTCCTGAGCTTTTTGGTAGATTTGCTCGCCTCAGAGGTTCACAGCAGCCCTCAGTTTAGCCAAACCTGCCGTTTACTCAGCTAACCTCATCACTGGCCAACATGGGGGAAATGGAGAACAATCTCCGCAGTCTCTGTTGTCCCACCTAGTGGGTCGGGGACAGGCCAGATCCCTTTCCAAATTAGACCTTTCCTTCTGGTGTTGCTCACAGACCAGGTCAACTCCTCCTGTGTCCAATCAGGAGTTGGGAGGGTGGGGAGAACCCGGGCCCGCCCTCTACACCGGGTTCCAGCCCAGGGCCCTGTGGATAGCAGCTGTCTACGTGTCCTGTATCAGCTGCGTGACAGCTACAACTACAACTACAACTCCCTGGGCTACTTCCCCATGGCCTCCCCCAGCACCTTCTTTATCCTCACCGCAGGATCTTCCCCCTGAAGCCTGATTATGCTTGTACTCTTCAGTTCTCCAGCAGCACGTCTTCTTACTCCCTGCTCCTTGCTCGCCCTCCACTAACTAATGGGAGTCCTTTTTAAACCAGGTGTCCTGATTAGTCTGCCTGCCGTAATTGATTCTAGTATGTTCTTAATTATGCTCCAGGTGTCTTAATTAGCCTGCTTGTCTTAATTGGTTCTAGCAGGTTCCTGATTGCTCTAGTGCAGCCCCTGCTCTGGTCGCTCAGGGAACAGAAAACTATTCATCCAGTGACCAGTATATTTGCCCTCTACCAGACTCCTGTACCCCACTGGTCTGGATCTGTCACAATATATAAATAAACCCACACATTGTGCCATGTTATATTTACGTAATTGCTGGAATCCCCTTCATGTTAATGTTAACAAACAGTTCATATTAGCAAACAGTTACATATTAGCTAGATAGATACATGCTCTGTTATTTGAAATTCTTAATCATCAATATACATATGAACTGTTTGTAATATCATTAATGTGAACTGGACTCCAGCAAACAATTTGTTGCTGCCTACAAGATTCAAAATACTGCTAAATATCTATCAAAGGGAAATATAGTAGAAAGCAAAACTCCTAAAGCAACCTACCCTCAAATCAGACTAACTATACACTTTTGTGGCAATGTGGATACAGTTCTGACTTTTGAAGGTTAAATTCTGGGGACTCAAAATTAAAACCTAAAAGTCTTAAGAGGAGATGGGTCAGTTTCCCGCTGCAAGATGTTTTTCCATCTCTTAAGTATTAAAGGAGAAACAGTCTGATACATTCTCCACTGGTATTGATAGCTGGATATACATAGTTAAATCAGAATATGATGCAGGATGTTTTTACATCTAATTGAAATCAGATCCTTGTGCCATGTTTGCTCCTTTTTGGCAAAATTGGTCATGGCATTGTTTTCCTTACCGTTTTTCTCATCGTAATTAGTACCAATCACCTGGCCTATGACTGCTAGCAGCAAATATCTCCAATGGCTGATTATGGATTCTAGATGGGAAGGGCTCTGAGTTACTATGGAGAATTCTTGCTTAGTGTCTATCTGATCACCATATCTGGGGTCGGGAAGGAATTTTCCCCTGGGTCACATTGGCAGAGACTCTCGGGTTTTTTGCCTTCCTTTGCAGCACGGGGCACAGGTCACTTGTAGGTTGAAACTACTGTAAATAGTGGATTCTTAAATAACTTAAAGGCTTAAACCATGATTCGAGGACGTCAGTAACTCCGCCAGAGGTTAGGGGTCTAGTACAGCAGTGGGTGGGTGAGGTTCTGTGGCCTGCAAGGTGCAGGAGGTCAGACTAGATGATCACGATGGTCCCTTCTGGCCTTAAAGCCTATGAGTCTGAGTCCATTGCAGCAAGGTACAGAGGGGGAAAGCAACCTGAAGTGAAATAGCTTGAAATAATTCAGAGGTTTTCATCAGACTATCATGTCTAAAATGCTCCGGTGCAACAGAACCTTCAAAATCAACATACTAGGGGTGGGTTAGTGATACTAAGAGGCTAAAGCAATCTGGCTGATTTGTAAATTGCACAACTGTTTAGGTTCCACAGATAATGCATGAACAGATGTCTTTGCAGTGCTTCTTATTCTCTCTAACCTGAATGCATGATCTGTACCACCCTGAGTCCTTTGTGGTAAGTGGAATCATTCGGCTTTTCAAGATCTTTTTTCCTGCAAGGATGGAGATTTAAAAAATAATAAGTAATTGCATGAGAAAAATAAGTTTGGATATATTATCAGACAAGAATATTTCCAAAATTGCTCACTCCAATACCAAATATTAATAACATCCATCCATCAATCAATATCTTCCAATAATTTTAACAAATTTATTTTGGCATTAGTCTGTGGCAATCAAAGCATCTCAATCCGTTCAAGACTAGTATCTGTAGAACTAAAAAGCCTGTAAATTATAATGCAGAAATTCCAAATTGCAATCTACTTTTTAAGAGACAAAGCCATTATTTCCAAACCTGGTTGCTTAAAGTTAGGCTCCCAAATTCATATTTAGGCCCCTAAATGTAAGTGATTCGCTTTACAGAAGTGCTGAGCACTAGGACCAGATAACAAAAAATGTCAAATCTGCTTTTTGAGAGAAAATTGGTTATTGTGCTAAATGAAATGTTTCAGTAAAAGCTTCTGCTTTCTGGGGAAAAAATCAACTTTTTGTCAAAGAAAAGAAAAAAATGAAAAGTTGTCAGGTTTTGGCCAACCGTTTTGGAGTCTCATTTTTTTTTCATGAAAAGTTGAAATTTTCTGTGGACATTTTTTACAAAAATGATTTTTTTCCTTTTCTGTGGGATTTTTTTTCTCACATAGCTCTATTGAGCACCCAGCTAATCCCACTGAAGTTAGTGGGAGGAGCTGACACTCAGCGCCTTTGCAATCAAGCACCTGACTTGAGGCACCCAGATTTGAAATTTTTGGCTTGGGTTTTTTTTCTGTATGATGTTGACCACGTACCTCACCTATAGACTTCAGTGGGAGTTCAAACTGCTTAGCAGCTACCAGAACCCCCCGCCCCTCTCTCTGAATGCATATGCTGAAGGCAAACTTCAGCCTAGTCTTTTTCTTCCCTCTACATCATTTTCTAATCTTTTGCATGAAATAATTCACAGCAATTCACAATGAACACCCTCTTCAGCCCACAATTATCTTTGTCAATTTCACATGACGGTTAATCACATTTCTGCTATAGCGGAGACACTAGATTTCAGGTATTCATGAAAACTGAGAAGAATTTTGATGGTACCAAAATGTTTTTAAATGAATCGATATGGTATTTTTAACAGACATGTCACGAAAGCACATTATCTTCTTTTTTCTGTATTTAACATTCCCAAACCACAAGAAAAGGCAGAAAGAAGGGCTGGGGGAAGCAATTTTCCTATAATTGTAGTTTGGTGACTGGATGTTCTTTGTGCATCTGCTCCAAATATTTTGTGGTCTGTATTTACGTCTACGTTTACCCAGCGTATAGCTTTAAAAAAACTGATAGTAATGGAACAGTTTCATGGAAGCAGCAATTCCTGCAGAGATTCTGTGAGAATATTAATGTCCTCCAATGTGGGTAACACCCTTGGGCCCCAATCCTGCACACGCTTCCACACATGAATATTCCCACTGGTGTCCATGCACTGGACTGGCACCTAGGAGAGCTGGATTCAATTTCCAGCTCCGCTACAGACTCCCTGCGTGACCTTGAGCAAGTCAGTTAATTACTCTGAGCCTCAGTTTCCCCATCTGTAAAAAATGGGGATAAGACCATTGACGTCCCTCCTGGGGAAATGTGATGATAAACCATTAACATTTCTGAAGTGATCATATACTACAGTGATGAGTACCCTAGAAAAGCACAAAGTATACCAGACAGATATTTAATCTACATCTTACAAAACCATGTTCGGCAGCTGTGCTAGTCATAGGCTTCCCTGAAATCACAAAGCTTTTCTGTAACAGAAGAGGCCCGATGGAGATTTCCTGTAACTCTCCCCTGCCTTTTTCTGCTGCCGCTTGGCATTCAATTGCTTCTACATCCTCTGCTTCTGGCACAGAGTAAATATGAGAAATGTGGAAGCTCTTCTTTGTTCTGTGTTTGCCCTGATCCCTGACTGGAACTTCTGGAGGCTATCATAATATAAATAAATAATTAATAATTATAGTAATCAATTCCACCACAGGGCAGCAGAGAAACAAACGTGTGTCACAGACAGACCCACTGATGCGGAAGGTCACGAATACCATTGCCCAGTCTGGGGAACAGGAGCACCTATAAGTGTGGCAGAAGCGCTTGGCTGCTGTCAGTTCGTTGGGCTGCAATTAACACCCGTTCTTAGAGCTCTCAGCAGACTTTTGAAAGCGAGGACTGGAGAATGACAGGAATGGGAAGAGGGCTATCCACATGTCTCTTTGCAAGCCGGGTGAAAAGTGGGCTCCCACACGATGCTAAAATAAGAGGTAGGTAGGTTCGACCGCTGAAAACTGGAAATGGCATTTTTATTATTAATCATGTTCATGACAGAAGCGCCTAAGGGCCAGCTGAGAAGCAGGCCTCGTTGTGCTGGGGGCTGCACCTACACAGAGTAGAGCCAGGCTCTGCCTGGAAGAGCTTATAATCTAATCAACAAGACAGACAGAAAAGGTGTGTAATACACAGCTCTTCCAGTGCTTAATTTGTAATGAAAGAGGGGCCAGGGCTCAAGCAATTTTTTTACATTCATAAGTGATGCAGCAAACCCACAGGTGCCAGGCTATGAACTGCCAGGCCCGGAGGTGCTGGGGCTCTGAACCGCCAGGCCCAGAGGTGCCAGGCTATGAACTGCCAGGCCCAGAGGTGCCAGGGCTCTGAACTGCCAGGCCCGGAGGTGCTGGGGCTCTGAACCACCAGGCCCAGAGGTGCCAGGCTATGAACTGCCAGGCCCAGAGGTGCCAGGGCTCTGAACTGCCAGGCCCGGAGGTGCTGGGGCTCTGAACCACCAGGCCCAGAGGTGCCAGGCTATGAACAGCCAGGCCCAGAGGTGCCGGAGCTCTGAACCGCCAGGCCCGGAGGTGCCAGGGCTCTGAACCGCCCGACCCGGAGGTGCCGGGCTCTGAACCGCCAGGCCCGGAGGTGCCAAGGCTAAGCCCTGGCACAAATTAAGGACTGAGTTCTTCACTCTTCTTAGTTATGTAAACCTAAGTTAACTATGTGCTCAGTGTTCTGAGTTTCTAGGCGATCCTTCACTGTCCAATGAGGCTACCATATTTCACACAGATTCAGGTGTAGAGCGTTATTGCAGGAGTTCTGGTCTCCTGCCAGGTGCTGAGCATTCCTGATTCCCAGCAAGCAGGTGCCTGGGGCAGCCAACGGGAAGGGGCAGCACGTCCGGGTCTTTGCCGGCAATTCGGAGGGAAGGACCTGCCGCCGAATTGCCACTGAATAATGCCGCTGCGGTGGTAGAGCTACCGCCGAAGTGCTGCCGATCGTGGCTTTTTTTTTTCTCTTGCTTGGGGCGGCAAAAACGCTGGAGCCGGCCCTGCTGATTCCCACTTAAACCAGTGGCAATTTACACATGTGGGATTAAGGCTGGGGTTTGGAAAGTGAATATGATTCAATAATATGCAAAACGGAGTCAATGAAGTTTAAAGGAAAACCCCCCTATTCCTTTAAAAGAGCTTCTATCATTGTTATTACGAGAAACCACAATATGGACTAAAGTATCATATGGGATATACTGCATAGGGCCCTGATGAAATATATGTATACTTTCCCTGCTATAATGTGTCAGACCTATCATGTGTGTTGCCTGTTCTTTATATAAAGCATTGTGCATCAGAAAGTTCTAGTTCTATTGATTAGGTTTCTCCTCTTCCTCACAGAGAACCAGAGCTACCACAAGCGGCATCATCCCCTTCAAGTCAGTTCCTGTACGTTGTTTCCTCGAGCAAACTGGCTATTCCACGGCTTGTAAGGGGATTGATACAAAAAGCATCTGATAGGAGGTTAGAGTAGTTGTGGCTAAAAAGAGCCATCGTGATTTATGCAATGCACATTGGTAGACAGCTGATGTGAAGTCAGCAGCTGAAGGGCAATGAATAATTCAGCACTTGGATCCATCACATCATCTCTCTTGCCATGTTATTGCTATTTTTATGTAATTGCAAAGTGAAAAATAAATTGATGTAATAAATAAACCTGTGTCATTTGTCTTGAAATGCATTTAAGACTTATAGGTCCATTCCTCCTGTTTTGTGAGCCCGGTGCAATCTTTACTGTATGCAAAATTAAAAATGTGTCCTTATTAATATCTTACATCGGGATAGATCTATGCCATCAATGCGGCCTGACACCTTTCACCTCCATGTTAGTAACCTGCATTGATGGAGGAGGATGTCTCTGAATTGCTTCTTTAGAGCATTTGAATTGCCTTTGCCCTGCGCTTCACTATCAAAGCCTTAATGCAGAGCTGGATCAGAGGTGTCAGAGTGCATCACAATGGAGGATACTTTTATTACCTTGAATAGTCATGGATAAAATAATGTCAGCAGCAGGGGCTTAAATCCCTTTCAGTTGGCAGGTGTGAAGGAGCAGTTTGTTTTTGGATAGGATAATGCGAATCGTTTGGCAGGTTGAGCGGGTAGCACTTAATTACTTATTTCTTTGCTATGAAAGATGGGCCCAACCTACGAAGTTTAAGCAGAATACATTTCACCTCTATGCAGTGCCCCAGCATAAGGAGTACGGACGACTAAAGCCCATTGGGATTGACATGAGCTTTGTCTATACACACTGTTGCTTTTGGATGGGTTCTGTAGCTTCTCGCATGGGGAGCATGGGGAGTGCCAGTACAGGGCTCACAAACTATTTAAAGGGATTGTACCCTATTGCTGTAGACTTCACATAGGTTTTACACTAGTTTTCTGCAAAGAGGTAAAATTCACCCCGAGTGAATTTCACCAGTGTTCTTGTAGGCCTGGATATGAGATGCCAGTTCAGCTCTTCTCAAGGTACATCTGTGCTTCACGATGGAGCATAAATTCCACCTCAAGTAGACATACCCACACTAGCTCTGATTGAGCTAGCTCACTAAAAATAGAAGTGTAGCCGTGACGACGCGAGCGGCAGGAGAGACTAGCTGCCCTACGTACATACCTAGAGTCTCAGACTCAGGGCAGCTAGCCCCACCTGCTTGTGTGGCAACACTTCTATTTTTAGCATGCTACCTTGATCAGTGCTAGCACAGGTATGTTTCCCAAGCTGGAATTTACTCTTCCCACTCAAAATATAGATGTAGCTTTAGAGATCGGTCTGGACGTTTTGATCCAGATCCCCAAAGTTCTGGAGGAAGAAGATTCAGCTCCATTCTTCTCCTTCTGTCCCATCTAGGCTTT
Source organism: Malaclemys terrapin pileata (assembly GCF_027887155.1). Taxonomy (NCBI): domain Eukaryota; kingdom Metazoa; phylum Chordata; order Testudines; family Emydidae; genus Malaclemys; species Malaclemys terrapin. The sequence continues at coordinate 2,493,720 of NC_071512.1, read as the reverse complement.
CTTCTTCATCCTCTCCCCCACTCATTTTGGATCATCCCCTTGTCTTTTCATGTAACTTTCAGGCAGATCAAAATGCCCTGGACGGTTAGGAGGATGGGAAATCAGACTCGTGCCACTTAAATGAGGTCTATGCTTTGTACTTTTCTTACTTACTTTGTTCTGTGTTTGCAGAAGAAAATTTATCTTTAGTGTCTCTTTTAAAATCTGAAATAGCCTGAAAGATGTAGTAATGGGTTTAGGCCTCTGATTTTCTAGTCATCCTAACAGGCCACAGTCACACCTCTGTTCTTGACTTTGTCCTTCAGCCTAGCTGAACATGTTGCCAATGTGAGCAAATGCTATTTCTTAGCAAAATTCTGACTCAACAGTGTAAGCTTTTCAAAGAAGAATGAATGCGATCTGTGAACTGGATTGGCAATGCAGACAGATTAGAAGAAATGCTATGCAATGCCTGGTACATGCCATTTTAATATCTAAAGATGATTGCTTTTAGAAAGGAGACAATAGGTTTAGCGCAGAGGTGACAAAACATATTCTTTCCCCCTTTCCTCTTGGTAAACAAACTTCTTTCAGAAATGAAATGAAGCCTATTATGCAACAGTGATCGGAAGAGGAAGACATGATACTGGTACTGTCCTCCAGCTAATAGGATAATAGGCATTTACCAACAGGAATGAGTGGGCTTCCAGGTCCTAGCCCTGGCTTTGTATTGACAGGCTTCACGTTTTCAAAGACATGCTGCCAAAATTCAAGGGCTCAGCATTTTCATCTGTGCCATTTGCTTCTTTCTTCAGCCCAGGCCAGGTGGAGGATCTTCAGGTTTGGTCAGTGCTCCAAGGGGCACAGAGGTCCTTTAAGATGGGATAAGGGGTGGGGGGGGATCTAGGAGAGAAGCAAAGAGATACTAAATCAGAGAGGATGAGAGGAGAGAACCAGGAATAAAGGGGTGAGGGGTTGTAAAGGACAAAGGGGACTTGGAAGGGAGAGACAAGGAGAGAAGGGATCCTGGAAAGAGCCAGAAGGGAAGAAGGAGGTGCACATGGGCTAGGAACAGAGGAGAGGAGGCTGCAGAAGTGAGTAGGAGAAGGGGGTTCATGGGGCACCAGGAAAAGTGTGGTGTTGGGGCTTCTTTGTTGATCGAGTCCTGATGCTCATAGTGGCTGAGACACAAACCACCACGCCCGAGAGTTCAACAGTCACAAGCCAGGCCTCAAAAAATTGGAAGATTAACATAAAACTCCTGAGATTTTTTTTTTAAATAACAAATGTCTTTGGGCCTTCTCAGGTTTGAACCTTGGAGAGTCACATTTTCAAGCTTTTCTCTGCAATCCTGTGGACTAGAAACTTACTCTTTTTCTCGAGCTTTACTAAAACCACCAGCTTTCAAAAGAGTGGGAATTAAGATCTCCAGGGTTGAAAACGCTATACCCATTTTGACCACCCTGATTTAAAACACAGTTAAAACCATCGGGGGGGTGGGGTGGGGGGGATTTTGGGAACCCAGGAGCCCTTGTTCCATTGCAAACTCTTTTGCTTTTTTTCTTATCACTACAGGGGTTTTCCCTCTGCAGCATCTGTGCCTTTAAGACAACTTGTTTTGCTCTCACTACTCCTGTGCCGATGCCCCCTTCCCTTTATGTACCTCCTGGCAGCAACTGCTCTGCCTCTGTCCTGCAGCCCAGTTTCACCATAAGAGCGCCTCGTCTTTTTGTGAGTCAGGGCCTTTTCTGCCCTCTCATCCTCTGTCCTTTCTGTGCAGACTCTCACCGCAGGGGAGTCTCGATCTCCTCGTTTTTTAGCTTTCTGGTGGGTGCCAGTCCCGTTGAGCAGTGGGGCAAGTGGGAACCAGGAGGCCCATGCTGTTACCGGGGCTGGCCAGCTCCAAGCTCAGCCAATCCACAGGCCAAAGAACTCATAGCCACCTTTACTTTTACTTGCATGACCCACCCCACCACAGCGTGGGTCATTGTTTTCTTAAATCCACCTATGAGGATAAGGCCCTACTATAGCTGCCAACTGGTGGAGTTACTCCTTTAACTCAGGCAGAAGAGGCTTATGTTTTGTCTCTGACAGTCCTGGATTCAAACCCCACTGGCAGCCCAGACAAGGGGGGTGTTGCTCCACGCAGCTGGTGTTACAAGTGTGGCATTGCCTGTAATGGCCCCCTCCTTGCCAGTCCCCGTAGAACCTCACTGATCTGAGGTCTGCAACCCCCAAACAGAGAGATGCGCTAGTCAGCTCCAGCTTTGCAGATCCACGTGGCTTTCAGTTTATTGTGTAAGGATTTGCAGTTTGGATTAGTGAGGTTCCTCTGTACTTGTTTGCAAAAGGCAATTCCATTCTTTGCATATTTTCCACCCAAAATAAATACTTCAATATTTATTTTTCTAAAGAATAAAATTTTAAAACTGGATACCAGCTGGCATGCATGAGTAACCCTACACTAGCAAACCAGCATGCATGCAAATAGAATGGGGGAAATATGTAAGGAAAAAAGTTTGTACCTGGCTTTTTAAAAATTAGATATTATGAAAAAGATCTTGATGGTGTCCGTCTAAAATATTTCTTTAAAAAAAAAAAAACCCTCAGGCAGATAAACTCCTTCTGCTCACCCCCATACATCTGACTCAGGTTCTGTAATGTTTAGATGAAGATAAATGTTAAGGATTCGGTAATTTTCATGGAGTACAGTGTTGCTAATCTTGAAAGTACTTAATTACGGTCTTGGGTTTAAGGAGACAATTTTCTCAGTCCATTATTGCTGTGTTTTATAAGTGCCAAGTTTCCAAGTATTTTCACAAGTATTTCCAAGTACATACATCACATTAAAGTGGTTTTTCTAATTTCTTTCCATTAATGGATAAACTGTGCTGGGCTTTTAAGGCAAAGGGGAGGGAAAGGGTGGGGAGGAAACACACAGATAATTTCTTTAGTTTATATGCAAAGTTTCCCTGAAATCCACTGCGTTCATTTTCTTATGGCTGGTCATACAAAAAGTAAACCAGAGCCGTCACCTGGACCTTATTTCAGTCCATGCAGCTTTATCACTAAGGAACTGTCTAATCCAATATAGGGCTAGGTGAGAAGAAACTAATCCAAACCAGTAGTTGATCCTTGATTTTTTCCCCCTGATGCTTAATTTCATACAGTTCCATGGAAAGGTACACAGACACTTTCCCGATGTCTATAATAAGGTCATTTCAAGTGCACATTCACTGGACTCTGCTCCCTCTCTCTCGGCATCTCTTCAGGGCAGTAAACAAAAGGCAGCTCTATTTCATACCATAGTCATTTGCACAAATATTACGAGCAAAATCCAACCCAATATTTGTGCTCTCATTAGCATAATGATGTGTGTTAATGTGGAGAACAAACATGTGTTTCCTATAAGAAAGTTGTTATAGGTTGGGGGTTTTTTTTAAAGTGGCTGTCAAACACTTTCTTTTTAGCAGGATTGTATCGCTGAAACCAAAACGTCAGTGAAATTGCCTGTCCTAATGTTTCCAATCTGGTGCGAGTCCCCTCGGTGAATGACAAACGTTTAAGTTGGCTATGCCAAGAAAAACACATCAGGTCTGCCGATCACAGAACCAGGGGCCGCAGGAACATAACTATTGTGGCTCGGTGCAAATCAGAATGAACAATGGGTTATTTTACTTAGCAGAGATTCAGCTTTTATTGCCATTAACATGCAGTAGTAACACAAATTGTACAGCCCAGGTTCCTAGCTCTCAGACCCCAATCTTAGCCCCTACGTACAACATTTTCATTGATCCTTATCTTGAGAAGCAGCTTGTTTTGCTGCTAGGATTATAATCTTCTTTAAGAGAGTGATCAGTGTAACCTTTGTTCTTTCCTCAAGCACAAAGGATACACTAATTAAAAATGTTCTGAAGCTGCTAGTGCTCTTTCCTCATGTTATAAGACTAAAAGATGTTCACCACTTCTGTGGAGAGGAAAGGAAATCCCAATAACACACGAGTTCATAGTCAATAATTTAAGGTCAGGAGAAACATTGCAAGCTGGTTTTCTTTTTGTTCTTATTGCTAACAAGCACAAGGGAAAAGATATTAGTAATATGATGCTTTCAAGCAAATTCCATTCCCGGGGGTGGGGAAAGATGGAGCATTTAGTTCAAATCTATAATGCAGCACACAAATTAGTATGCAAAAATTAATTGGTTTATTGCAAAGTAAAATTCTTTGGTAGGATGGGATCAGTGCCTATATACCTAAGGATAGTATTTATTTACCCTTTGATCTTAATTTATGGAACAATAGCCACAAACTTTATAAAACATTAATTATTAGAGCATTTTTATATAGCTAGCCATGTTTATAAGAACTTAAAATGATGCCTTTCCCAAGAGCTAGGAATCTTGACAAAGGGACAAATCCATCAACAAACTCCACTGTCACTGTCGATCATCAGTTAACACGTCACAGCAAAAGAAGATAGAATACCCCACTGGACACAGATCTCTGAGGCAATTGCCTCCTTCTCAAAAGCCTCAGGGCATGTCTACACCACAAAACTAAGTCAACCAAAGTTACATCAATGTACAGCCAGTGCAGTAATTGAATCGCTTTTGCATGACAGGCTACGCTCCTTGTGTCGGCCGTACGCGTCCTCACCAGGAGCGCTTGCACCGATTTAACTGTCGGTGTGGGGCATTGTGGGACGGCTTCTGGAAGGCAGCAACAGTCGATATAAGCAGTGCAGTGTCTGCACTGATGCTGTGTCGACCTGATTACATCAACCTAAGTGCTCCGCCTCTCGCGGAGGTGGAGTTATTAAGCTGGTGTACTGGGTGAGTTACATCAGTGGGAGCTACTGTAGTGTAGACCAGGCCTTCATGAAAAGATTTGTTTTGCAGGGTGCCCTAAGGGCTAATAAATCTGGGCTATCTATATACTTATATGGCCATAGCACCTGCGTGCCTAACACCCATGTAAGGTAGGAAAGTGCTATTATCCCCATTTTACAGATAAGGAACAGACAGTCTAAATGACTTGACCAAGGAGACACGATAAGTCTGTGGCAGAGTACAGCAAGGAATTGAGCCCAGTTCTGCATAGTCTAATCTGTGCTCTAACCACTGGACAATCCTTCCTCTGCTGTTTCAAGTTGAGGTGGAGCATAAGTTCCCAAAGCCAAGGGGCTCACACAGCAAGTGCCCTGGTGATGGCTCCCTCTCTGTTAAACAAACGAAGCTCTGTCTCAAGCACCTCTCCTGATCTCAGCTACAGCTGAATGGCATAAGTAAGTCTATTGTAGTTGTAAGTCCTAAACTAGATAGCTAAAACCCATCCTGTCACTCTGTGTGCCTAGATACATGGAGGGCAGGTGTATGAGGCCTATGTATAACATGCATGTATCTTTTATAACAAAATTAGGATTCCCCAGTATTAATATTGACTTGCTAATGACTTTAGAGCTGCCCAGCTAGGAGAGTTTGATTTGCACTAAGGAATTCTCCTTCCACTTTATTACAGTTCTAGAGGATCTCTTTTTATAAGGAGACCTTTATTTGCCTGCCTTTGCTACAGTATAACTACAGCCTATGACTCCTCACTTTCCAAACTGCAGTGTCAGAGTAGCGTGGGTCAGGATGTCGGATCTGAACGGCTGAGCCGGGCTTTTGGCTTCCTAGCAGGAACTCAGTTCTGTAGTTCCAGGGCTTCCCCCTTCTGCCTGGCAAATAGAATATTCCACCTTCATCCACAGTCTTTGGAGAAGGAGGCTTTTTCTCCTTGACAATATCTCCTGAGCTGTGCTGCAGCTGAGGATCTGGAAGAATTAAATTACATTGCTTTTGCTGCCATTAAAAAAAAGAAAAAGTAAAGAGGAATTGTTACGTCTGGCTCCCTTTCTTTGCCAGATTCTTCAGTTAATTGTTTTCTAATTTGAAGAAAACCACAAATGACAAGATGAAATTGCTAGAAATATAAATCCAAGAGTTCAATTGCTCTTGTCAGATTTCTAGTTCACAAACCACGGTAATGTGATTCTGCACATCTGACCAATAAACAAGGGAGAATTGGATGGATGTCGATGATTTCTTTCTCCCACCATATCCACAGTCCCACTTGCACACACTCATTTGTTTAAAAATACCCAGAAACCTTGAAAGATGCTGCCTTCGTGGTCTAGGGTCTGACAGTTGCAGTCTTGCAGATATCTCAAATATGTTCCAAGACAGTGTTCCTCAAGATAAACAATCACAGCAGATGGAGAATCCAGTGCTGAGCTAGTTGAAGAGTTTAAACAAAAACCCTGCTAGGTAAATATAGTGTAGGGTAAATCCATCAAGCTCATTTCACTACCAATTGTAAGATGATATTTTTTGTCATTCACCAGTAGTTAGGTGATGGCCAAATGTTTGTGAATCCTGAAAGCTTCACGAGTTGTAGCACGAACAGTTAATTCATCATCTGAAAATGCATTATAACAGTCTATTACTAGTTGTTAGTTATTCCGCTGGGTTGGTTTTTTTAAGAAAACTTTCATCCAATCAGTTAGCAAAAATAATAACATGTGACTTGGACAACCAATCACTCAACTCAAAAACTACCCAGTTGTGAAACCCTCATTAACATTTGGAGAGACACTTGCTCATGTGCGTGTTCCCTTTTGCACTGGAACAGGCCAAGTGAGGAAACCCTTCTGGGGTTATTCGGGGGAGGAACTGCTTGCTGTGGTGAGCAAGGTTTGCACAGTTGGACCCTATAATGCATAGTAAATATTCAAAGCAAACAGTTAATGAACAACGAATAGCTTTGATGAATAAACTGTAGTCGTTGGTCAATATTTATGAATAATGCAATTGGGGTTAGTTTACGGATTATTTCCTAACCAAAGAGATGGTCTACATTCAAAACAAATAGTATTTGTAACCAGCTCTCCACACACATTTCTCCTTTTAAATTATGGGAATTATGGGCACAATACTGAGCCTCGCTAGGCCCTTTTGCACTGTCCTAGCTCAAACAGCCAGCTGGGCATTCCCTCGGTGCAGGGGAAAGGCCCAAATAATGTAATGCTGATGTAGCCAACAGTGCAACACCAGGACAGTTCAGCGGGATGCTTGAGGGGGACTACAACGTCTAGAGTGGAGTGTTGTCAAAATGCGGATTGCTTTGGTTTTGGTTGCATTGCCATGGAGTTTTTTCAACCAAGCTAAACATTGCATGTGATGTGACTTAAACACAGGACGGCAAGAAAGGACCAGAGCCCTACAGGGGCAAAGAGCAGACCAGCCGACGAGCACTGCTAGAAACCGCAGCTGTCACAGAGGAGATAGAAATTAAAAAACAAAAAGCCTGGCACACCCTCAGGGACGAGGGCTGCTGTTGCTCCAAATGCCAACAGCTTTTCAAACCTAAACCACAGCTATAAAATATGAAATATAACGAACAAAAGTTGGCATCTGCCCATGTGTAGCTGTCAGCCTAATAAAAACAAAACTAACTGGCAGCTGGCACTTAGGTGCTAGGAGATGCCAGCATGAGACTCTCACAGAACAAAACTTTCCTTTGCCTTCCACTCGTTGGGTTTTGCTTGACTTTTAAATGTTTGATTGGATTTTGTCCTATCCACCAGCACAGAGGCCTAATGGGCAGTGAGATGTGCTGTCCCAACACAGCCTCCACAGACCTGGTCCAGCTGCATTGTAGTAACCAAGCCCTGTATACCCGCTACTCCCTCCCACTTTGAGTAGGCAGGCAGGAAGTGGATGGAAAAAGGCTCCACCTCCCCCTGTCCGCACTCCCAATACACCAGCCCAAGCAGCTGGCCTTGTGCAGGCCAGGGATACCAATTTGCTGCTGGTATAGACCACCAAGCAGGAGAACAAATTTGCTTCCCTGACGGAGCAAGTGAGAGAAGAGGGAGCCATGATTTCCGCTCTGTGCTGCTGCTGGGGGAAGAGCAGCAATATGCCGCCGTCCTTTAACTGGGGCGGATGGTAAAGGCAGGATCTGAGGGTGCAACACAATGCACTTTTGTCAAGGGCACTGCTCAGCTGGGGGCCTGGTTCTACTATTCTGGATGAGTAGCCCTTTACTGTTCAAGTAGTCCTGTGGAAATGAATGGAGCTGCTTGTAGAGTAAAGTACTTATGGGTGTCAAAATCAGACCCTTAATTTTTACATTGTCTCAACATACTGCGCCTTCTCTAAGGCCCCCTGGCTGAAAAATCCCCCCCAGTTACAGTATTAAAAAGATTACCTAAAAAAACCACGTGTGTTGCTTTACATTTTCTTTTTAATTCCTGCTACTAGTCACAAAGGAATCTGCCTCTTGCTCCTTCTATCTTTAGGTCCTTGGGGGACCTCCTGTGGATTGCAGGCTCTCTAGGTTCAAAAGTATTTGTTCATTTTTATGAAGGTCAGCCTCTTGATATTCCTGGTAAACAGGCCAGCTCTGTCTCCTGACGTTCATGGCAAACACACAAGTCTTTCAGTAAATGACAAGGGACCTGGCAGAATGTAGAAGACATTTGGTTGCGAACTCCTCTTGGCCTGCCAGTAGACCCCAAATTATCATTCTGCATGTAATAATTTTGGGGCTTGAACCTGCTCCGGTTCAACTAATTGGGCCAGATTTTTAGCTGGTATGAATTGGCGTTCTCCGATGACTGCAGTGGACATATACCGCCTCTCACCAGCTGTGAGTCTGACCCACTGACTTCAAACGGGAGCGGGACTGAGCCCTTAGATTGTAAGATTTTTGGATCAGGGCCTTGTTGTCTTGTACTGCACGCTCCAGGCCTGCAGAAATAATTAATCATCATAATCATGATAACATTACTTCTGCTTGCAGGCCTGTTCTCAGAAGGCTAACAGGAGACAGCTTGTGTCAGTCAGGGGTGTGAGGAGAAGTCTGATAGCCAGGCTAGGGGTTTTCAAGGAGACCACAGAAGTGGTGAATAACACCGACCCAGGTCTGGGAAGAAAACATCTTTGCACACATACTGAAGAAGGGTTGTGATTCGGATCTTTGATTCCTATTGATGAAAGCATCATTCAGGCACATAGAAGATGGTCTGTGGAACAAAGACCAGTGAGTTGACAAGTGGTCTGTTTTGTATTTGCGCACATCACAAGAAGGGACAGAGCATGCAATAGCCAAGATAGTCTGACATTCCTGAGTTTGCTTGTGAAATTGGAGTCTAGAGGAGTGTGTAAACCATGGCACGTGACCATACACCTCCATCTTGCATGGCACATTTTTACCCTTATTAAAGGTACTAATGACATGATAGAGAGAGTGACAGAGGTTAACCACTACTTTGACAGCTTCTGCAACACCTAGGGTCCAATCCTCTGGATTGCTGAACACCTCCTCTAAGAGGCTGGGCACTCCAAAATCCCATTGGAGATGACAGTGCTCGGTGCCTGTTGGAATTAGGCCCAGACATTTCAGTGAGGTAACTTTTTAAATTGGTATCCAGTATGTGGTGAGTCACTTGCCAATGGACATTAGTAAACAGACAGGGAATCTGCTTCATGTTTAACACCAAATAAAATAACATCCAGTGTGTGGTGATGTAGAATCAGTTCTCTCTCCTCTGACATATATGTCCATGGTTAGATGTATATTTTCCATTGGACTGTAGAATTGATCAACAAATGTTGCCTGACCCTGAAGTCCTGTAGGGGGAAAGGAAAGTTTCACTAAAAACAAACTATGTGAGGACTGGCTCTGTCCTCCCCAATCCTTTTAAGGTATTCATTGTGATTTACACAGGAGGTGTGTTTTGTACTGTTTATCTAGATGTTGAATAGAAGTAAGAGTGCATCAGGAAGATTTGCTTTCATTTCACTGTGTTTTATTGCCTGTAGGCCCACTTAGTTCCTCCTTCGTTCCCTGTTTTGTGTCACTATGGGCACCCTTTGTAGTTTTGCTCTTATGTTTCTATGTGCTCTGGTGTCAAGATACTACAGGAGTGTGTAGTAAATGAAGATATGTGTGTGGATTGTTGATATGCAAGTGATATTGCAAGACTAGGGAAAGTAGGATTAGACATTGGGATTTTTTCTTATTTGAGTTTAAAATGCAGCAAAATGAATCCCTTCCTGTGATGCCAGAGGGATATTTAATCTTACAGAAAAAAGTTTTTACAAGATCCAGGGGCCGGAAATAAGGGGTGAATTTTTAACAGTGAGAATAATCGACCATCCAATTACCAAAGGATATAGTAAACTCTTCATCACTTGGCATCTTCCAGTCAAGATTGGATGTCTTTCTAAAAGATACTCTAGTTCAACAATAGGTTGTTGGCAGGTTTGATACAAGAATCCTGGGTAAAGTCTATGGCTGTGTTATGCAGGAAGTCAAACTAGATGATCGTAATGGTTCCTTCCGGCCTTAAATCTATGATATCACGAAACTCTGTATCATAACTATCTTTTCTAGTTATTTAGTTATGATACAGAGTTTCACAATAGAAAAGATAGGATGTCCACCAACCCTGTTAAGTCTTATACGTTCATTCCACAACAACATGAGAGCAACTGTCCAGTTTGACAGGTCCATTTCGGACAGCTTTGAGATGAAAAGCGGAGTGAAGCAAGAATGTGTTCTTGCCCCTACACTCTTTGGGATCTTCTTCTCAGTACTCTTGAACTGTGCATTTAAGGATATGAAAAATGGAGTGTAGCTCTATCCAAGATCAGATGGGAAACTCTTCAACCTGTCCCGACTTAAGTCAAAGTCAAAAAAGTCCTAATCAGGGAACTTCTATTCGCTGATGATGCTGCCCTCATAGTCCACAATGAAGATCTATTACAGAACTCATGGACTGCCTTTCAAGTTCCTGTCAGGTATTTGCTCTCACCATCAGCATCAAGAAAACAGTTGTATTAGGACAGGGGGAAGAGAGCATGGAACAACTCAAAGCTTACCATTAAGACCAAAATGCTAATGTACCAAGCTTGTGTCCTCAGCACTCTCATGTATGGTGGGGAAACATGGACAACTTATACTCATCAGGAGAAAAGGTTGAATAGTTTCCACCTACATTGTTTTCACCATATACTCAACACCAAATGGCAGGATAAAGTCACCAATGCAGAGGTTCTTCAAAGGGCAAACTTACCAAGTGTGACAACCCTGCACAAGCAAAGATGACTGCACTGGTTGGACCACCTGAGTAGGTTGGAAGATGGACATGCTATAGGGGGAGCTATCAGAGGGAACAAGAACAACAGGACGTTCCAAGGTTTGCTATAAAGACACAGGCAAGTGAGATATATGGCATTTGGAATTGATCCTGACCAATGGGAAATCTTGGCAAGTGATCGTAGCAAGTGGTGCCATCGCCTCCATCAGGGTGTCAAAGTCCATGACAGAAGCTGGCCCCCCAAAGCTTGAGGAGAAAAGAGCCCGTTGGAAGCGAGCAGCTTCCAACCAAGATACAGACAGTTGCAATAGCTGCCAAAGATCACGCAAATCTCTGATAAGCCTATTCAGTCACATGAAACATTGCAAACCATCAACATCATAGGCTGTATTCCCACCATCTCTCGCAGACAAAAGGATGCCAACAAAATGTATCATAACTATCTTATTCAGCTTGCACAATTCATTGAAATAACCTGCCTAAAATGATCCCCATTGTGTACTGTGAGAGACTGAGCAGCTTCCAGGGAGTTATTTTGGCCCTGTGTAGACCAGTGGAAATGTTTCAGCTAGAAAATCTGCACGTGAGCACATTTGAAAAACTGATCATTCAGGAGGATCTCTCCGGGATGGCCTAAGGAATGTTGTGGCATCAAACTAATCTCATTTGGAGAAGATATTCTTTCCCCGTTCATTAGGGAAGTAGACCAGGCAATGTGACTAGACCAATAGAACAGAAAGACATTCTAGAGAGGTTGCATTTATTTGAAATGCTGAATGCCCAGATTTGTTTTTTTAAATCACTGATACATTCTTACCGGGGTCTGTTCTCTCCTCGGTGGGTGAATGAATAACGACACTAATGGGGGGTTCCACCCAGGGATGAAGAAGAGAGAAGCTCTCCCACGCACACATCAGTGTCCCAAACTGAAAGCTGTGCCGTGCCAAGGCTGCTCAGCCTATCAATTGTTGTGAGCATTCCCACCAGAAAACAAAATTCTCAGCTAGAAACAGTCCAGAGCACAGCACATGGGTAGCATTTGTATGCACCCAAATTGGTACCAGGTGTTCCATTCTATTGTCTATTTTTTGTGGTGGATTAGAAGCGGTGCCAGTTCAGTGATAATAGGATTCAGTGTCCCATTCCTGCTCCCCCATCTCCGCATGATCCTGAGCCACATTGGACTCTAGCTGGGCTCTCCCTGAGACCTCCTTGTCATCACAACCATTAACAATGGTTTCCTCACTTAAGGTCTGAGTAGGCTTGTGCTCGGTGCCAGAATCCTCTGGAAGGAAATGGCTCTGCGTCAGCCTAATGCCATAACAAGATCTGTAACAGCTGCAGCAGAGATACGTTGGCAGTCCATGCTGAGGTTTGCAAACCAATAAAGAATTACTGCTTGTATCCTATGCACAACTTGTACCCAAACCCAGTGCCTCTGTCATTATACACCCGACACAGGTTTCTAAATGAGCAACGTAACTGTTTGCACTTTTGATAGCAAGTTTCATCGAAGCTCATGAAATTAATTAGTTAAGCCTCTAGAGGCAGATAAGTATTATTAGCCCTATTTTACAGGGGGTAAACTGAGGCACAGAGAAGTTAAGTTATGTGCCAAAGGTCACACAGCATGCTTGTCGAGGAGATGGGAACAGATCCCAGATGCCTAGCCCTGTGCTGGAACAGGCTTCCCCCCGTGTAAACATTACTTACAGCATGCTCGTGTTTATACTTCAGCCATACACCCCGGTATGACCGTACGATACTACACTTCATACTATTGCATTGCAGTACACAGCACCAAATGGCTCTGTACCATGGCAAAGATCATTTTATTGCATAACTAAATATGAAGTGCAAAGGGGTTTTGCTGATTAAGGAAATGGTGGAGGGAGGGAGAAATCCCAACCTGCGTAAATAATTCTTCACTGAGAATGGTAGAAAATAGAATGGCTGGACAGGAGCCTGGTGATCTCAGTGTGAATAAACACGCAGGCTGAATCCCCCGCTAGACATGGCCAGGGCCGCCCAGAGGATTCAGGGGGCCTGGGGCAAAGCAATTTCGGGGGCCGCTTCCATAAAACAAAGTTGCAATACTATAGAATACTATATTCTCGTTGGGGCCCCTCCGGGGTTGGGGGCCTGGGGCAAATTGCCCCACTTGCCTCCCCTCTCCACCCCCCCCCCGGGCGGCCCTGGACATGGCTGGTTTGAGGTATGCTGGGGAGACTGTGGGGGCAGTGCCTACATGGGGGTGAGGATGTTACACCCACTGAATGGAGTAGCGACTTGTGCGCTGTCCCTGTGCCTGGGAGAGCTCTGGCGGGGATTGTACCTTAGGGCATGCCTCTTACTCATGATACTCACACAGTTGAACCCTTGGAGATGTGCCCTCCACAGGTGCCAATCTGGTGCTATTCCATAGAGAGGTAGGAAGGTGCAGTGGTTATAGTTAGCCCTGGTCAGAAAAGTTTCTGATAAAACAATTTGGCTAAAGCAAAACGGTTTGCAAAAATCGTTCAGTTTCACCCAAGTAACAGTGGAACCTGGTTTCCTACCTGCTCGCCCACCCTGCTGAGCTCAGAGTCCAGCAATCACGGTTCCAGAGAAGCCTGCATGCCAGACTGCGTCAGAGTAGGGGACCCCAGAGTGTCCAGAGTCTGCATTGCCAAGGCTCCAATCCCTTTCACAGAGCATTTTGAAAGGTTGGGGTTTTGCTCTGAATCAGACCAAAACCACATTTTGAAATATCAAATTCCTCTGTGAAATCTTTCTCCACCCAGCTCTAGTTCTAGTGCTAGTCTGGGAGTTGGAAGCCCCAGGTTCCACTCCCTGCTACATCCCAGAGTACTTGTGAGATGTGGGGCAAGTCATTGAGCTGCTCTGTGCCTCAGTTTCCCATCTGTAACATGGGAATTGTGAGGATAAATACACCAAAGATTGTGAGGTCCTCAGGTCTGCTCCTGGCGAGGGCATGTAACTATCATAGATATATGTATAGTTTAGGTACCTGCAGTGAGGTAGTAGGATGCAGCCATCTGCTGACCCAATGTAGGAGACCCAATGTGCCAGGAAAGAAAAGCATATTCACTAGCATTGGTTTGAATTTTTTTTGGACAGGAAACAAAGGTTTGAAATCATCCAGAAAATATTATGGTTTTCTGGTTCCAAACGACTTTTCATTTGGAATTTTAAGCTATTTACAGTAAAAAAAAAACCCACAAAAATTAAAAATGGTCAAAATCAAAATGAAGTTTTGATCCTGTTGAAACGAAGCATTTCTATTGACCCAAACTGAAATTTTTCTGGGATTTTGAGTTTACAAAAATTTTTGAGATTTTGACTTTTTCTTCTGAGTTGGGATGGGAAACTTTTTCAAAATGTGACAGATTTTCATAGGACAAGAAAACCATTTCCCTCCTAGCTCTAATGTCCAGCCAACAACAGAGGAATTAATCTCTTGAAGGCCAACCGTAGAGTTAATGAATGATGGGAGTGGGGTTGCCTGTTAACGTCTCCATAGTTCTCTGGGAAAACTCATCTTTGCTACCTCACTTGGTACAAACAAACAAACAATGTGCTCTGGAGACATTATGGTCCATGGAAAATGGCATGTTGAAGCTCAGCCAGATGTTTGTAAACCTTAACTTTGAAATGTGGCACAATACCACAAGCTGTCAACTCGTGTAAAAACTTTAGCAAAGACAAAAACAGAATGTAATATTTACCAGATGAGATTTCTGTGTAATCTTATTGGAATTTTGGGAGTCTCCAACTCCCATGGATTTTGAAATGAGCTCTGTATCTTTTTTCCCCTCCCTTCTCCCTGTGCTTCTTTTTCCCCCATGAAGAGGGAAAGGGGAGAAAACACATTAATGAAAGTGAAAGATTTTGCACGCACAAACAATGGACACGGGATGGCCCTGGGCAATTTCAGATGTAGATACATTTCTGCACAGACTGGCTCCTATAAAAGATGCACATACTTGGCATCTCGTTTAAAATATTGTCATGAAAATTCTATTTCTGAAACAATTCACTGAATTAGTGCTAAGTAGGATAATATCGCTATATTAGCAGCATTTTTCATAATGTCTGAATGCTTCCAGTGACATATATTAAATCACAGTATATCCAAAATATTTTGCAACTAAAATGAAGCCAAGATGGAGGGGGGTGGGACTTATTCATCCATATGACAATATGGATAAAATATTTAACTAGTTGAATTAAAAACATACAAACATACTTAGGAGTAAAACAAATGAACAAAACCGAAGCGTTCAAGATGATCTCTTTGCTCTCAACTAGAAAGGTTCTTCTTATCCTTATGTACTCTTGGCACTTCTAAGGTACTGATCTCCATGGCACTTGACTGGGATGCTGTTCAACCTCATTAAGGAACAATCGCGGTGTCTGTTTATTAAAGTATAAAACTAGTTTATCTCCCCCGAACTGGGTCTCTTGCACTGCTCAGGTGGCACAAAGGAGTTGGAACATGACCGTAGCTAGTCAGCTGAGATCTCACACACGGGGAATTCTCAACTGGCACAAGGCGGCAGAGCAGACTCTTGCACCACTGTTCCTACGTCGTGTAGGGGAGGTTTCAGAAAGGGAGGAGGGTGAAGCAAAGAGCAGCTGCGCTGTGCCGTTTCTCAGCTGGTATATGGTTCCTTAGAGACCATACCCAGTTGGCGTCATTTAGAGCAACTCCTAGGCTGCTCCAATTCATGCGGGGATGGGGATGTCATAGATTATTCCACAGAATCAGGGAACTGCAACTGCTCCCTGACACATCCTCGCCGTGCACGCGTGCGCACACGCATTTGGTTCAGCTCATAATCCGGCTCATATGCTTTAAAGTGATTGGGAAACTGCTCATTAGCAGCCAATTAATGAGCATAAGCGGTTTTCAGAATATGTTCCTGGTCACATCAAGATCCAGATAAACCATGAATCTGAAAAGGGCCATGAAATATTTTGAGCTTAATAGTTGAATTATTTCACATCAGCAGCAAAACAACCCTGGCACGTTCTTGTGCATCACTACTGATGCCACTAACTGGAAACATGTTTTGCCAGCCCTAGAGGACTAAATGTCCTTCGGCGGTCTCTTCCAACCTTAATAGTCTAGGATTCTAACACTTCAGATTCACAGGAATGGCAGGAAGCGTTGGAGATTTTTTTGTTGTTTGTGTGAATAACAGTTGAGATTCAGAGCCATATTTTCAAAGAGGCCTCAATCCAACCCCTGAATCTGTGTGCACAGTCAGTTGTGTGCTCAAACAATAGAATGTGCATGTGCAAAGAGGGTTTGTGTGCACAAATCAGGTAGTTGGACCTCTAGGTACCTTGCATTGCAAATTGAGAGCCAACCTTCGAAAATTTGGCTCTCATATGTCTAGGCAGTTCCTTGCATGGGAAGAGGGGAGAGAAATCTAGAAACCTTGAGACTTTTCTAAGCATAATAAAACATAGGCTATAAATATATACCTGGAGGCACATTTAGATGCTTAGGAAATATACTGAACCCTTCTTGGAATAAATACTTAACCACACTAACCCTTGCTAACTTTTCCAGTTTTTAACTGAGCTACTGTTTGTTGAACTGTAATGCTAATAAATGAAATAGAGATAGGCCTGAGCCAAATCTCTGTTTCCAAGCGTCTCTGAACTATGGGCCTCAGCTCACCACTAATAAATCAAGCCAGAATAAACAAACACATAGCATATGCACTGGCGTGTTCTAAGGTTTTACAGCACAAGACCATGGAAAGGTATAAAGATCTCCCTTATGCAGGGTACAAGGAAGCTTGCGTCTTTCACGGTAGCTGAGGAAGAGTCAGTTTGAGATTGCAATGAAAGCGTCCACACTGGGTTCCCAAGGTTTCTGCTGGGTTAGGTGCCTCCTAACTGAACATGCTTAGGCCTGCCATGAATGCAGGGGACTGGACCTCTTGAGGTCCCTGCCAGTCTTACGATTCTATGATTCTATGCTCTTAGGCTCCTCTATTTGAATATTCCTCGATTCCCCTCCTATAGACCTGATCCTGAAAGCTCTCCCCAAGGGAGAAAGTTTGCAGGATGGGCCTTATGTACTTCCTGGAAAAAGAAATATTTGCTAAATGACCAGTAAATCATATTTCCCCATGAGATGTTATTGCAATCCCCAGTTCTCAGTCACTATCATCACTAAAACAGGTTATCATTTCTGCTTCTGTGAGTGAAGGGGATGCTCCTTGGACAGACGGCAGTTGCCAGACTGGAGTAATCCCAGTATGCTGACTCCAGTAGGCTGCACCAGATACTTCAGAGGAAGGTACAAGAAACACTCCACTGGGCAGACATGGGATAGTCTCCACACACACACCCACACACCACCTCTGAAGGTCTCATCCTACCCCCTCGTCATTAGAGATGGGCTTAAACCCCTGAAGCCTGTGGTTTAATATCCCTTCCAAAACTTTTAAAAGGATTAACTACACCTCTACCCTGATATAACGCTATCCTCGGGAGCCAAAAAATCTTACCGTGTTATAGGTGAAACCGCGTTATATCTAACTTTCTTTGATCCGCCGGAGTGCGCAGCCCTGCCCCCCCCGGAGCGCTGCTTTACCGCATTATAGCCGAATTTGTGTTACATCAGGTCGCGTTATATCGGGGTAGAGGTGTAATTAGAGTTCTTGTTCAGGTGAATAGAGATGAATGTATCTTCCCACTACAGACATACCATAAGAGCCAGAGGTGAAGGTCAAAGCTGGATCCAGACTTTCCCAATGATTGAGGGAATTGTGATGTGGTGTGCTGGTCTGGAGCTATGTCACGGGAGTTGTGAAGGCTTTGATGCTGATGAAGATTTGGGTGTGAATTCCCCCTCAATGAGGGATTCCCATCTGGTGGCTCTGGGATGAACTAGCGTAGCTTGGGCTGCAAGACGGATCTGTAGTGGAAGCTGCACATGGAGCATCAGGTGTTGGGAATGCTGCAGTGACATTTTTAAAACCATTTAATAGATTTTATGCTATTTTTAATAAGACTGAGACTGAAAATGCATGAGATGTAATAATTACCAACCAAACCTCAGTTCACAAAAAGGAAAACAACAACCCCAAAACAGAAATAGAAGTTGCAAGTAAAGGAGAGAAAAAGAAATGAAATTCAGCTAATCAGGCATGGTATTAAGGGAAAACCAAGGTTAAAAAGAAGAAAAAATAGGCGTCTTTGTAAAGCTCTAATAGATATGCCAGATCTTCTCTCTTGCTTTCAGCAGTTGTGGTGTGTATTGCTGGCGATGGTTCAAAGCAATGAAGTGTTGTTTCCTTGGGAATTGTCTTTCACACAAAGAAAGTAATTAGGGGAACAAAAGAAGACGATGTATTAGAAAATGGGAGCCATAACAAATGACCAAGTAAGCTGCCATGCCTAATTCTTCTTAACACTCTTTCTAACCACTTTCAAAACTTGTAACCACTTTGAAAACATTTCCCAGTTTCCATCTATGACAAAAATTTTGTCTGGTCCATATGATCTGGACAGGAATATCAAACATCTAAGTGCATATTGTGTTTCCTCGTGACAAATATGTTACTCTAGCATAGGATGGGGGGCAGAAGGTACAAAGGGAGAGAGAGTTATCTATTTATACATTTTACCATGCTCTGCAAGAGGAGCTCTTGGGAACTCTTTTCATGGGATGGCTGATTGTGCTGTCTCTGATGTGGACTCTGCTAAGTACGGGTAGGAATCCTATTACAGACCACTACAAAGAAGTGTGGAGTTTAGTTAGGAAGAGAGAATTCATGTTATGAATGCTGTATGGAAAAAAAAATATTAGCCCACTGAAGAAGAGGCGACTGTGTCATGAATAATGCAACAGTAGCTCTCTGTGAGTCGCACAAATGGTTTGGATTTAAGATTGCTTTCCTCTGTTAGAAGGTCATTCATAGTCATATTTTGAATTCCTCCAGCTCCTACCATGCAAGGATCTCAAAGCTCTATGCAGACTAAGCCTTTCAGAACCGCTGTGCTATAAGCAGTGGCGGATTAGCCACTGGGCCTATGGGGCCCATGCCTGGGAGCCCTGGAGCCCCAGGCGGGTGGGGCGAAGAAAGCCCTCACACCCCGACCCTGCTCCCTGGCAGAAGCCGGGGGCAGGGGAAGGCCCCGCACCCCTCCCCCACACCCCGCTCCCTGGCAAAAGCCGGGGGCATCGGGGAAGACCCCCATGCCCTCTGTCCCCGGCAAAAGCAGCCCCTAGCAACCCCCCCGACTGTGTCCCCAGCAGAAGCCGCGGGGGGTGGCAGAGGACGCTTCCAGCACCCCGACCAGTCCCCTGCAGAAGCCACAGGGCCCAGCGCACCGACCCTGGTCCCCCATAGAAGCATGGTGGGGTGACAGGGGAAGCTCCAGCACTAGAATGCCTACCTCAGCCCTGGGACTGGAGGAGCGCTCACTACCTGCCCCGGGCCACAGCAGGGGGACAGGGTTTCTCCAGTCTTGGGGCTGCAGTGGGGGGGGGGGGCAGAAAGTAGCAAACAGGTTGTGGGGCAACAGTGGTAGGGGGTGGGATGTGGGAGACCCTGGGTGGAACAGGGGTGGGACCCCAGGGAAGGAGCAGAAAGGGATGGGGCCATTGGTGGGGCCGCAGGTGGAGGGGGCAGAACGGGGGTCAGACCGCAAACGGAAGAAGTGGGGAGGGGGACCCAGGGTCCCAGGAAACCTTAATCCACCTCTGACTGTAAGTAAGTATGAGTATCTCCTTTATAAGATTGGGGGGGGGGGAGAGAAAAGAACAGAGAACTGGCCTGCCTGAGATCACACAAAGCCAGAATGCAACCCAGAGCGTCTGACTCCTGGTCTTGTGCTTTCACCCTTAGGCAAAGCTCTCTCTCTTCCTCCATTAATGGCCCCATCCCTAGCTCGGAGGTGATGGCTGATTCTGTATACAGCTTCTAAGTGCTCGGTCTGCTCTGCATCTGAGGATTTCCCCGTAGGCACCGTCTAGTACATATGCTGTTTCTTACTACATGTTAAAATGCTCCAGTTTTTTACCTCAGGTACTTAGGCAGGTAAATCTCCAGGACTGCTCTTAAATCTCTGTTAATGGTGTATTTGTTTAGCTTGGCCTTGTCTGACTGGGTCTCTGGAGCTGAGCACATTGGGAAATGTCACTATCCCAATATAGGGGACACAGGCTGGGATTCTCAAAGAAGTCTTAACATAAGAACATAAGAATGGCCCTATTGGGTCAGACCAAAGGTCCATGTAGCCCAGTATCCTGTCTTCCAACAGTGGCCAGTGCCAGGTGCCCCAAAGGGAATGAACAGAACAGGGAATCATCAAGTGATCCATCCCCTGTCGCTCATTCCCAGCTTCTGGCAAACAGAGGCTAGAGACACCATCCCTGCCCATCCTGTCTAATAGCCATTGATGGACCTATCCTCCATGAATTTATCTAGTTATTTTTTGAACCCTGTTATGGTCTTGGCCTTCACAACATCCTCCGGCAAGGAGTTCCACAGGTTGACTGTGCACTGTGTGAAGGAGAGTTAGGGATTTAGGAGTCCAAACCCCAGCCATGGGGCCTAATTCTGCCCTTCAGCTTTTTGTCATGTAACCTCCTAACCCCAGGCCTGCATTTTACTACAAAGCACTATGCATTAGTGAGCTCTAATGTTTCAAATGCCATCACAGATGCAAACCGCACAGAAGCCAGCATCCCTACTGCAGATCTTCACTTCCCAGGTGTCTTCAGCATTAACTTGGTGGTCAACATGGTGCTTCCTACAGCCCGTGCAATCAGACTGCCTTCCGGAGGTGCTGGCTTCAATGGAGCTACTAGAGTACACCGAACTTGGCCCATGGCTTCAGCAGAGAGAGATGTCCGTCAGCAAAGTAGGATAATTCATGTTCCTAAAGGGCCATATTACCTTAGGGGAGGCTCTCCGTTGACCATCTAGTTAACTGTGAATGCAGCTGGAGGGGATAATCTTATATCCATCAGATAATAATATCACATGCAAGCTTACATGCTGCTTCTTTGATATGCCAATGCTATTGTAACAACCATCATCTTGGCCATTGCTAAGGGTAGAACCTAGAACGGTTGGAACTAAGAGCACAAGCTACTATAGCTTGAGCTAACAGGCCAAGTCCATCACAGAGAAGACTCAATCCCCTGTAAGCCAGGCACAGAGTAGGGGGCTGTGTAACACACATTCTGAGTTACATTCGGATACAATTTTGCAGTGTATTTGGGACTCTGTTTTCCTGGGCTCTCCATGTTATGACTCAGCTGAAAGACGATTTCTTACTGCTTTGGAATATTCCAAACCATTTTTCCCCCTTAAATGCTGTATTAATCACTCCAGTAATAAAGCAACAATACATCTCGAGGTGAAAAACCAGCGCTTGTTGGGTTGGAACTTCCATCTGTGGTCATTTATAACTTCATGTGAACAAATAAAAGGGTAATATCCTCAGAGAAGGTTTAGTACACACCAGATACTAGAGACAACTTGCTTTCTCTTATGGAACAAGCATAGAGGAAACAAGACCATTTTACTAAGAATCAGCATTCCATCCAAGAGAGAATTGTAAGTAAACAGTGGTAATACAGTGTACTTTAGAAAAAGCAGTATTTTTCTGCCCCTTGATCTCTAACTGTCTTAAGCCAATTTTGGCAGGTACTGCTCTATTAAGTGGTCAGTCTCCCATCGTGGTCACATACTGTTTTATTGGAGGTCTGACAGCAGCAATAGGAGAGATAAAATTAACCCTTTGGTACCAAAGGCTGTGACGGAGCCTATTGCCAGCAATGGGGAATTCATCAAGAATTTCCATCTCTCGGCCTCATGGGGTTAATGGCAATCTGTTGCTGATTTCCCCGGACAATCAGAGTAGCAAACACTGGGCTTTTTAATGAGCCCCTGAGGACAATGCTGGCACACCAGGCTGTGAAGATCTGGACAAACCAAGGAAACGTAAAATGAAAACAAACATGGCCGTTTATTTTCCTAACTCACCAGTTGCAAACAAAATTTCATTTAATAAACCATGAAATGATTCACAGAGTTTCTGTATATTATTGTAAGTGCAGCTGGGCAATGTAAAAGTTACTTTCCCTTACTTGGTTATTCAGCCCCCATATCCAATTCTCATCCAAACAATGCCGTATTTATTTATGTTTTTAATGTATTTATCATTTTACTCCTTTGCATACTTTCCTGCAATCAGCTGGGTGGTGATTCAATGCAGAATAGTGCTGAGTGGATCAAAATAGGGCTTAATAGGGAAAGTGTTTTGCCGATCACGTGAAGGGCCAGATTTTGTAGCAGAGCTAGGTGACTCACTCATGGTGAAAAATTAGATGAACTTCACCCTTTTTCTGTGGGCAAATTATCTGGACCAGACTATGAGATTTACAAATCTATTTGTTCAAGCTCTCATTGTGAGGCTATTTCAGGATAGAAGCCCCATTTCAGGAAATCCTCGCTATTCAGGAAAACACTTAAAGTGCTCACTTTTAAGCATGTGCTTAAGTCCTACTGAAGTCAAAGGGACTTAAGCATATGTTCACAGATACTTTTGGTCAGTGCAAGTTCAGAACGCTATCTAGGTGCCAACTAAACCCAGTGAAATTTAGCTTTGTGCTTTTAGATCTCATAATATTAGACTAAAGGAGGATAGAACAATTGCATTTTGATACGAGCAGACTCTTCTTTCAGAAATGCACTCATCTCTGAGAGACAAGGTGGGTGAGGAAATATCATTCATTGGACCCCCTTCTGTTGGGGAAAGAGACAAGCTTTTGAACTTACACACAGGACCCCAAAAAAAGCTCCATGGAAGTGTGAAAACTTGTCTCTCTCACCAACAGAAGTTGGTCCAGTACAAGATATTACCTCCCCCACCTTGTCTCTCCAGTATCCTGGGACTGACACGGCTACAACAACTCATCTCTGAGCACATATACTTAAAGAGCAATAAAAAAAGAATACAAATAAAGTAGATTCTATTTCTAGATTCTTTAAATCAGTGTTCCTGGCACTCTCAATTAGGAGTAGATAAATGGGTACGTTTGTAACAGTTTTACATGTCTGTAAAGGTGAGGACACTGATCTAATTGTGTGATGTTACCAAATCACATTATAATTTCACATCCAAGGCATATGAGATAAGAATATAGAGCCATATGCTCCCGTCTAAACATGTACTAATCATAAAATGGAGCTGGGAAACACAAATGGAAGGGAAAGGCAGCTAGGGGGCATGTTCAGCTATGTACCAGCTGGTTCCCCGTCTGTGGCAATAGTGTGTGCGCCTTCATGGGCATGGCCAGGTGAAAACGCAATTAGCAAGAGAGGCAGCTCTCCATGGCGGGCTGACCAAGTTTGCTAATGCATGTTGCAGCATTACATTTCCACTCAATGGCTTCTATTCCTTGGAGGAGAGCAGACTGCAGCAGAGATGACACTGCTCGTGTTGGGGTGCAGAGAGGTATGTATCCCCTGGCTAGATGCATGTCTCATGCAGAGTAGGTTACAGGGCTACTACTAGTAGGTCAGGCTTCTGTATCAGATATGGCCTGGCCACGGAATTTCCTTCTTAGTGAGATACACACCAGATGTGCTCACCATAAGTTCTGCCAGGCGTGGCTGAGGTTCGCTTAAATAAGGTATGTTACACACAGCACCTCCTAGTGACTGTATAGGGCAATACAGGTTAGCATGCCATTACACGTCCCCCTTTAAGTTCTACATTCCTGCCATTTACCAAATGGACACTATCATGCTATCTTTGAAGCTCAGAATGGATCCGCCTGTTAAGTGTCTCTGAATCGTTCTGGTTTTCTAATGACAGGACCCAAATGCATAACACCTTGGCCATCTGGCTGTCCATTAGGTGCAACAACTGGCTGTGGTTGGTTTGGAATCTTTGAGTCCCCTTATTCTGGCATCCTCCATCTGTAGACTTTGCTCTATTGATCGTTCTTTCTGAGGAACAAGCTGTAGATGTTAATGGTTGCTGTTGAACTCTACACTCTCGGTCTCAATGACCCGGGTGAGTCATTCTTTTTCTTTACGACAGCTGGAGTTATCCGTCCTTTTTCTCCATCCAATTTGACACAAACACAGTGAGCAGGTTTTAGACCCAGCAATTCTCTAACAGAGTGTTGTCTGTTGTCAAAATGTGTGTAAACTGAGAATAGAACTGTCACACTTTGGGTCAAGGAGAACATTCCTACCGGGCATTGGATCCAGCCCTAAAGGAAATCTAGTGCATGGACCCAGCCTTTAGGGAGCTAGCAAAATGAGTCAACGGCCCCCCATTTAAAAAACCCATGTGCATGTATAGGCACATGATAGAGAAATATAACAAACCACCCAGTGGCTCTTTTTGGTTTATTTTAACAATTTATAGAATAAATAAATGTTGATCATTTTTATACCTGGCAAGATACTGGCATCTCATTCTTGTTGTTTGTCTAAAACAAGGTAATCACATTAGGTTTT
The DNA here is from genome assembly GCF_027887155.1 of Malaclemys terrapin pileata. Lineage (NCBI taxonomy): Eukaryota > Metazoa > Chordata > Testudines > Emydidae > Malaclemys > Malaclemys terrapin. Next base: position 2,469,082 of record NC_071512.1, on the reverse strand, counting down.
AAGATGAGACTTTCATAAAGCACAGATGCCCCACATGTGCCCTACTGCAATGGGGTTTCTTGAACCTCCTTCTGAAGTATCTGGCACTGGCTACTTTCCCAGACAAGGTACTGGACTAGATGTACGTGGGGTCTCTTCTAGTCTTACAATTCCTATGTCTTTATGCACAAAGGGCCCGATTCTGAACTCTTAACTTCATGAGCAGTCCCACTGAAGTCAATGGGATACTCTTGGAGACTGGTGCTATTCAACATCAATATGGGTTCAAGATCTGGCCCGTAGACTGAGATCAGAATCTGGCCCATAGATTGCGACCCATTGATATGATGGTAATTATGGAGAATTTCAAACTTTATTAAACAGCAGCTGTAACCTCCATGGTTTTGGGCCTGCCCAAATGACAGCTGGAAAACTTTTCAGGCTATCTATATTCATCTTTAATTTATTTTTTAAATATGTAGTAAACACAATTGTAGTGCTTCTCATTAACTGTGGAATCTTATAGTCATAATTTTTGATACACAACATTACTTACCAATTAGCTTGTCTTGTTCGTTTAAATGTCTTCTCTCATATTTTAATGGGAGCTAATGATGCCTTTGTTGACTTATTTAATGTTATGTAAATGTGGCCACAAACTGTGAAGGGCTTAAACAACAGCACTATTTTTGCTTACTCGTCAGTTTTTGAAGTGTGTGTGTGTGTGTGTGTGTGTGTGTGTGTGTGTGTGTGGTGTTTCCCACATTGTCCTGATAAATATAAGTAACTACGCAGAGAAATAATAATAATTCAGTAAGATAAGCAGTGAAAAATATTCAGTGTGAAATTTGATTTTTCCTCTTTACTGATGCTTACTTTTGAAAATTTACTTTACTACAGCCTAAGGGGACTTTATGGCAATTTGTCTAGTTAATCGTGTAATTTAGGAACCGTTAAACATAGCTAGGTGTCCTTAATGCAACCACACTTAGGGTTCAATTTTGCGAACATTAGGCATTTGCTTAATTTTGCAACACCTGAATAGTTCCATTGAAGTCAACAGGGCTATTGACACACATAAAGTTAAGCACATTATAAGCGTACCTGTGATTAAATATATAACTCATGTTAAACTGAGACATATATAATACAGGTATTAAATGAACTCTATAGAAAATACATTCATATGAGGTTTTATCCTTAAGTGTCCTACTATATGCCTAGTCCTCTGGATATAGCAATACTTTGTTCAATTCCCCAGTCCTGTTTCCCCCTCTAAAACACAGTACTGCTTCCCTTTGTCTTCTTTTCACCATGTATTACTGGTTGCCACAGGACAGCTGAAGGGGAGCCTTGGAAACATTTTGGGGGTGCGAACCAGAGTAATTTTGTATGGGATGGTCACAATTACATTATTGCACTTAAAACCGGCACTTATTGCTAATGAGTTGAAATGGGGAGAAGGGACAGCACACATTTCCAGCAAGGAATCTGTAAGCAATTGAGCACTGGTTTCTCACATCCAATGCTTTGAAAATATATTTCAAACACATCATAGTCAATTTAAATATTTAAATATTCATTTATTCTAATATTCCTTTTGCGAGGTACTCACCACTCTGCATACATTTCAGCCACTACGAAGATCTACAGCACTCTGTCTATCAATGTACGTTTTAGCACAATTCACTGTGACTTAAAGAGCAATTTTCAGCTTCTTATCTATGTTTTGGGCACTCCTTTGAGAAGTTCAATATTCAACAATCAGAACCTAAGTACAACTCCTCCTACAATGAATGAGCAAGTTAGAATTTCAAGGCACGGTAAAGGTGTGTGAGTGTATGGTTGTCTGTCTGTAGAATACAATACTTTTTTCAGCTTCATAAACTTTTTTCAGTTTATATAGAATGGGTTGGCACAGGTGTAAGTTTACAGGTATAAACTCTTAGAAATACGCTGTGGATATCATGGGTATTCATTCTATGCCACCTCCTTAAAAAAATCCTGTGGACCTGAAATTAGAAATAGACCTATCATTCTATCTATGCATATTAGATGTCAATGACGTGCAATATTACATTGTAGCACTTGTTTTTAGACAATGCCCTGTCAATGCCAATAGCTTCATAAATCTCTCACTTGGGCAGATACATCATGGTGAATATGATATATCAGTATGATGCATGTATAATATATTTCTCTAGTATTAGTCCCACTGTTCCTTGGGTTCTTCCATCCTTATTAGAGTCAGTTATGCTGTTTCCCCCACTTTCAAACTCTCAAATTGCTTTTCTTCCAAAGATGTTACTATGACGAGCATTGGAAATGTACTTACAATTCTGATCTGGTAGAGAAAACAATGGATATCTACATCTATAGCTATAGCTATATAGATATAGATATATTCTGCCTTTCCCCAATTGTGTGTAAACTAGACAAGGTTAAAAGAAAAGGCCTCTCAAAGGCAAAAATTGTACCATTCCCTTAACTACGGAGCTGCTATCCCATATATATATATATTTGGAATACATGATGTTAGGTTTTACCAGCATTAGTTTACAATGAACACAGTACTCATGGGTGGTGAGTTTTGCAGGTCACCCAAATGAGTGCTAATAAAAACTTTACACCACACCGCTTCTAGGTGTATGTCGTATATGTCACATATGCCTAATATTGATTTTGCATAACAAAAGAAGCATATGCAGAATGCATGACACCGGGGTGTGGTAAGAAGGTTCATCAGAACTAGTTTGGGATGATCTTAAGTCACTCATGGCTTCACAATCAATCGTTACTGTATGCTGTTTGTCGCTGCAACTACTAGGCATGGCTACCTTGTAACCTTAGTCTGTCTTTATTTGTATGATATAGATAGAGTGCAAATTGTTGTATTTCTCTCTTTGGCATAATTCTGCTTTTGCACCCATACACGCCCATTGAGGTCACTGGTATTTCACAGCTGTGAAGATGGGGTTAGGTCTCTTGTGTTTAAATTGTCAGTGTAAAAGTCCTTGATGTATGTGAAAAGAACAACTAATAACTGACTGCAAAACATGATTGCATCTTAAAAAGAAAGGTTATTACAGCAGACCATCTGTAACTGATTTTGAAAATTTATTTCTTTTCCCTTTTTTATGAACCAGGAGTTGTAGAGTGTGCAGGAAAGAGATTTTTCCACAATATGCTTTTTTCTTGTAATAAGGAGATATTGCATTCTATGGAGATTGCTATTAAGATTTCTTGGTTCTTGATGTTATTGATGGAGGTGACACAATGAGGCTTAGATATGAGATCTTGAGGGCTTATTATTAATCTTTGTGTTGACTGGAGGCAGAAGTTAGAATTGGTGTTTCTCATTCTCAGTTTAAACTCATTCTGCCAATTTCAGTCGCTCCTGACGCACTGGCAAACTGTTACATATTGTGGGCAGAAAATGGAGTGGCAGTGCAGGGCAAAGAGGAAGTGCCGGTTATTTAGCCCACAGCTAAAAGAGAAATTGGTAGAGGTCTGTTTGACTATAATGCACAGACCTCATGAGGTCCCAAAAGTTCAGATAATTTTGATAAGCCTCTAGGTCTTTTGGTTGCTTCTCTGAGCTTGATCAAAACCACCTTAACCTCTTGGGGCAGGAAATTCCATGGAAAACTTGTTTTCTTAGGAGAACATCCATACTTCTTGCACTTCCTGCTCAGGCTGGAAAGTAGGGAGAGACAAACTCATTTGGAACCTAAATGGTCGTCAGGAAGCTAAGCTGGCACTTTAACGTTACTGGCTCTGTGTTCCACTTGAGAGACAGAGCGATAAAAGAAACAGAAAAAAAGAGAGGGGAGAAATCTAGTGACAAGACAGGTACAGTATAAATGATATTAGAAAAAACATTCTAACCCTAAGGGGAGTTAAGCCCTGAAATAAGCTTCCAAGGAATTCCCATTACTGGAGGTTTTTAAGAACAGATTGGACAAACCCCTGTCAGGGATGGTCTGGGTTTACTTGGTCCCACCTCAGCACAAGGGGCTGGACTTGATGACCTCTTGAGGTCCCTTCCAGCCTGGCAGTTCTATGATTCTATAATGGATACAGGATATATATCATATTTAGGGCCCTCTCTTGTTCCAGCCATGCCTCTGGTGCTCAAATACCTCACTGATGAACGCCCTGTAGATATTTAGGCAAGTGGATGGATGGGTGGTTGGATGGATGGATGGATAGCTAAGGTTTTTCTGTCCCTAGCAGGTGGAAATGAGTGTAAGTTGTTGTAACTGACACATTGAATGGTGGAAGGGTGGAGGTTATAGCAGGGAGAGCAAATAAGAGGAGCGTACATAATAAAAAAATAAGATAAGGTGTATGGACAGCGCCAAGTAAGATCATCCAACTGTTCCTGCTTCCTTTACTATTTCATTTGTTCTTGTTCCTTAGTGTTTCTTTTCTGTTTGTCTTTCTTTGGTCATGGAGCTCATGTGTATAATGGTGGCTCATGGTTTGTGTAAGGGCAAGTCTACACTACCGCGCTACATCGACATAGCTGCACTGCTGTAGCACATCTGGTGAAGATGCGCCATGCCGATGGGAGAGCGTTGAATTACTCCACTTCAATGAGAGGCGGAAGCTATGTCGGCAGGAGAGCGTCTCTGCCAGCGTAGTACGGTGTGGGCAGCACTTTCAGTTGATGTAACGTATGTCCCTCGGGGGGTGGCTTTTTCACCCCCCCCTGAGCAACGTAAATTACTTCGACTTAAGCAGCAATGTAGACAAGCCCATATATGAGAGGGTTTACACTAATTAAGTTATGGAAAGATTACACACACGTGCTTTACGCAAGCTAAAAAACCTGTGGTTCCAAAAAACGCTGAGTTCAGAATGCACAAAAAAGCCGCTATTTGATCCCACTTCTAATTCAGCAAAATGCAGCCGAGATATGCAGCAAGCCAATGCATGTCAAACCCAGAGCTTAGTCCGCTCCAACTGCAGTTGCTGGCAGACAAAACCAGAGGCAATTCAGAAAGCTAATGCTCAGGCATTGTTGTGGATGGATTTAGCACTAAAACAATATTTTACAGGGAAGCTGGACAAAAATGCTGTCAGTTCTCATTAGAGATGGGAGAACTTTGTGAAGCTAGAGGTTTTGCAAATCAATCAAACTGCTTTTTAGGTTCACAAACCTAGTCTGACTGCACAAACTATTTTTTTCTGCCATTTAAATCCCAGGAGGTTTCTCCCACCCCACTCCAAGGATGATTAATTTTTTTTAAAAAAAGCATGTTTTTTCTAGCTAACAGGAAGCCTATGTCTTGTATTAGCAATAGCAGATCTCCCCACCCAGTTAGACAGGCAAAACAAGTGCCAATAAATGATAAAGGCTGGATTTTTTTCACCTCTTTCTGATATTTTTTTCCTTGTTTTTCATTCTCTCTGTATTTGTTTCTTATTCTGACCATTGTCCATTTTTCACTCTTCCCCTCTGCTCCTTCCTGTTTCTACCCGACATGAGTATCTCGTTAAGGTTTGCATTTGAGACAAACTTGCAAGCCCATTGTTTACAAAATGAGTTTGGTCCCTTCCAAAATCTAGTAGAAATTTAAGGCCCCAGAGAAATGATGCCATATGTGGTAATGTCCGTAGTCTGTAGGAGCCCATTATGCCACCACTAAAGTCAAATGCAAAACCCTCAGTGGGAGGCTGATCAGGTCTTAGCAAAGGGTGTTGATAAATTTCATATAAATCCCTTTGGAATCCACTTCTGTACTAGTCAGTGAGATGAGACCCTGTACTTCGATGCAGTTCGCATTATGCTCTATGATAGCACCAGGCACAAATTGTTGAATGTCGGGTTGGAACATGCTTCAGCTTTGCAAAACATGCTGTTAAATATTTATTCTAAGTGTATCTGTGCCATTGTGTGATTAAACCCTCTCCATGCTTCTCATAGCAACGGGCTTGAGTATTAAATATCATCTCCAAGTTGTTGTTTGGGTTTTAGTTTTTAAAGATACCAAGATGTAACAATCTGTTCCTTGTTGAATGAGTTGCAGCTCATAAGTGAGCAATCAGTATTATCTAAATAAATGAAATATTCTTTTGGGCTCAACAAAATGCTTGTTAGGTTGAGACTAATCAGTAGGAAATGAATGGTGCGTTAGTGTTTGACAGCGCAGAAGAGCTTCAATTTGCATTAGTGCTTCTGATAGTGCCAACATAAATGTACAGGGCTGTAAGTTACGGAGCTCATTATTGTTATCAGACAAGAGGTGGAAGGGAATGCGGCTTTATGTAGTTGACACTTTTTATTTGGGATGGAAATCGACAGGCTCCCTCACATACTTGAAAAAATCTAGCTCAAATGTATAGTGAATGCTCTTTGGTGGCAGAAGAAGAAGAAACAAAAATATGTATTAGGGGCCAGATTTTTCAGATGTAATGAGCACCCAGACTTTTACAGGGAAGTCAATGGGAAATGCCAGGGCTCGTTATCTCTGAAAATCCATCCCCAGATTGGGCCATTAGGTGGTGGTTCTGTTTTGCATGGTGTGTCTTTCATTATTATTTTTGTGAGTGTGCAGCTGGCGGGAGATGCCCACCTGACAGTCATGGGAAGGGAAGTTCTCCGTAATCAAAACAGCTACAGCATGGGCAGTGAGAGTGCTAGTTTTCCTCCCCTGCTTCCACCCTCCATTGTGTGCTACTTCTATTCCAGAAAGAACCCAACTAGGAATGATAGGATAGCTCAGTATTTAGGGCCATGCAGCAATTGGCTTCTCTACTGGAACTGCCAAGGAGAGAGGAAAGATGGTCCAATGGATACACTGCCAGTCTATGACTCACCAGACCCAGCTTCAATTCCTTGCTCTGACACAGCCTTCCCCTGTCACCTTGGGCAAGTCATTTAGTCTCTCTCTGCCTCCGTTTCCCATCTGTGACAGGATGATTGTATTGCTTTCCTACCTCACAGGGGTGTTGTGTGAGGATAAATACACTAAGGACTGTGATGGGGGCCCTACAAATACTTTAGAGCAAGGGTAACAAGGTTAATGTCAGTTGGGAGGTAGATGAGGAACTAGGCATTTCTGCACATCTCTAAATGACCATCAAACAAGAGTGACTTTTAGAAAAGATCCATATCCTTTCCCCATCTTCTCTGTAGCTCTGAGTCACAAAACCCCGGCCTGTTTTCCATGATAAACTTTTAAAGTGCAAGAAGTTGTAACTTAGGGGGGAAAACCCCTGACATTTTAAAGGCAAGCTCTGAACTAAAATACAATGAAAGGATTAGTATGTGTGTATCAACTGTGAAGGCTAATTGGAATATTTGTAAGTGACATATGGATTGTTCATGGGAAAATGATTGCTGGGAGTAACAAGAAAATGTAAGCTGCACAGTAGTTTGGCATGTCAGTGCTTTTACATATATCATGACCATCACGGTGGTAGCCAAGGACTCTCTCGGACTCTTTGGTTGACTTGAAATGGGCACCAGGAGAATGCACAGCTTATCAGGTTTGCCCACTCCAACCCTGATCCTACAAAGCATTCAAGGAAGTCATGCTGAAGTCCATTTATATTCAGTCAAGTACTTAAGGGCGCACTTAAATTCCACCGAAGCCAAAGTTAAGCATATGGCTAAGTGCTTAGTTGCGCAGAGATGGAGTGCTGGATCAGGGCCTGTAGAAGATGTCATTGGAGTTCAAACCGGTTACCTGCGTGTTTCCCAGATTGTGCTGTTCTCCGATCTCACAACCGCCCTGAATGATAGGGAGTGTCGGAAGCCGAAAAGAGGGGATGCTTGAAAAAGCAAAGTTAATAGGAGTTTGAAGTAAGGGAAACTATGAGGCTATATTTTCTAAGCAGCATATTTGCACTGAGAACTTCCAGCATTGCTTACTCTTGTTTTGCCATATGCCATTGACTGTCACATTTCACAAGTTAAGAAACATGTTATTTCTTTGTTTATTTTGTCAGTCTTAGATATTCTCTGGAGGGAAATTATATCAGTGTTTCAGTGGAATACGTTTAATTTGTTTGTGTCTTGTTGTCTGTAGAATCCATCTAACTACTTATCTCTTAAGTTACCTCTCAGTCAAAGGTTTTCCGTTTTGTTAACAGTTTGACAGGGGAAATTCACACTTGATTGCTTTGAACTCTTGATAGGTTTGTCCAGCCATCTATGGGTTTTTTTTTATTTGTACTAGTGAGAGAAAATGGGGATTTAAAATTTATAGAACTAGCAAAGGTTTAGCTGTGATTTGTTTCTAATGTAGAGGAGTAATTTTATCCTTTTCTCACAGCTAATGGGGATATGAGACCCTGCTGCATTGAACAGTAACATCACAAAACATGCTTCCAAGAACCGTAGTTTAAAGATTTCTTATTTTCCATCACAAAGCTCTAGCTTTTGCTGAACAAAGACCAGGTTCTACTCATATTGAACCCCACAAGAATCCAATGAGAGAGGGAGAAATCCCCAAGTGATCATAAAAATATATATAATGACGATTACTGCTAATCAACTATATAGCTAGATGGTGCCACTAGGAAACTAGATGGAGAGATTTTTGAAAGTAGAAGGCTCTTTAATTTGGTAGATAACGCAATGACGTGATCCAATAGCTGGATGATGAAGCTAGGCAAATTCATGCTGGGAATAAGACACAAATTTTTAACTGTGAGGGCAACTCATCATTGGAAAAACTTGTGAAGGAAAGTGGTAGATTCTCCATCATGTGAAGTCTTTAAGTCAAGATTTAGATGGATTTCTAAAAGAGATGGTCTAGTTGAACTGGTAGTTATGGGCTTGATGCAGGAATCACTGGCTGAAATACTACGGCCTGTGTAATGCATGGGGATCAGACTAGATGCTCAGAATGGTCCCTCCTGGTCTCAGATTCCATGGATCATCTCATCCACCCCCTTCCTTGCCCCTAGCATGGTCTTTGCGCAAAGGTAGATTAAGAAAACTGGGGCCCAGGTTCACCAGCATTTTTCCCCGCTCAAGTCACTGGTGTATTTTTATAAGACACATGAACACACAAATATTTAACAAAAGATCAACCCTCTAGGATTAAGATTGCAAAAATACATTTGGAATCATGGGAAAAGCCAGCATCAACTGTGCAGTGATACATACAACAATATTTTAACCCCAAAGCAAAGCAATTCCCCACTTCCGTTACTAATGCAATTTTTCTTCTGCTTTGTGCTTAAGTATACTAGCCTTCCATTTCCTTCTTTAATCTAAATCAATGGGAGCTGCTTTTGCTTCTGCTCCTGCTTCTGCTTGGCTTGAATTTGGCTCTTTGCATCATTTTAGCAATCCTCTCTTAACTCATTCTTTTGTCAGAAGTCCTTCCTGACACTTGGCTATAAGTATAGCTCAGTTTAGAATCATAGAATCATAGAATATCAGGGTGGGACGGGACCTCAGGAGGTCATCTAGTCCATCCCCCTGCTCAAAGCGGGACCAATCCCCAACTAAATCATCCCAAGCATTTACTCCAAGCATATTGCAAAATGATAGTGGTACAATGCCATTGTAGAAGGCCTAAAGCATGGAAACATGTGCAAGAGAAATGGTTAATCTAAGTCCTACCATTGAAGTCCTACTAAGTTTGACTGTTGTGGTCTCCCAGGTTTCATTTCAGACACCATCCCCTCACTTATATTTATACTGTGGTATTCATCTCTAGTTGTACATAGTATTCCATTCTTATCTCCTACTGGTCTGGCAAAATCACTAAGTTTACCAGTTTCAACTCTATTGTTGATAGGTAATATTTTCCCTCTGCCATCTCTTCTCCTTTCCTTTGCATCTTCCACAGAACTGATGATCATTGAATGTACATTCTCCTCTAGGCTGCTAATGGGTATATTGATTAATACCAGCCCCAGTATCAATTCCTTTGGGAGACCAATTGATACCTCCTTCTCTTCGGACGTAAACTCATTGATGATAACTCATTGGTTCCTATCCATTGAATAGATTTTTTTATCTACCTTATTGTATTATTATCCAGGCAGTAGAACTCAGGTTTGTCTATTGAACTTCCTGCACAACATTGAGTTTACTTAACACCGAAATACGTGATATGTGCCTTAATGGAACTAAAGTCTCCTTATAACTGGGCGTGTTTCACAGATCCATGCCGGCTGCTACACGTACCACATAATCTTAGCAGTTTGTCTCAGATTTCCTTTCTCCTTTGGAAACTAGGGAGTAAATTTATTTCTCATGGAAGTGAGGACTAAAGGTGTGAGCCAGGCACAATGGGAGCAAAGCCTGTCTGCCTGAGATTGGGGTATGAACGAGAGCTCACATCAAGTCAAATTCAAGATCTCTGTTCTTATCTGCCAGGTGCTCAGTGGCCCGAAGCCAGGATACCTATAAGAAAGGACTGACACACAGGGATGAGGCCCCTGGCCGACAACTCTGCTTCTCAAGAGCAATGGAGCCGTCCCTGGCAGGGGGAGAGCTCATCTGTGCAGGAGATGGAGCTGGCGTGGGGCTGGGCCATGACGAATTCCCATAGGATCTAAGAACCGCCTCACACAGCCCCTCCCTCCATTGCGAGTACAAGTCGGGCTTCTTTGACCTGCCTTCCGCTACCAACACACCGAGCACGGCAGACATCACATAAACGAAATACAGATAGAAAAGGCTCCTCCCATTTGGAAGCTGCAGGTTTATTTCGCATCAGACTGTTTTTCTATCTGGTGTCAAAGGCTCTGGCATTGATGCTTCTTTTATACTTATTTATTGCAACAAATATACACCTCTAACCACCGGCCCAGATTCAGTAAGCATCCCTAGGCAGAAAGGGCACGTGAGCATGTGCTTAATTTAAGCATGTGCTTAAATCCCAGTAAAGTCAAAGGGACTTAAGGATGTGCTTACCAGTCAGCAGCTGCTTAAGTGCTTTCCTGAATCAGGGCCTCAAGGAGTGAGTGTACTGCCCAGCCCCTCACTCATCTCCTGTTTAATTACAGACGAAGGGCCAGATCCTCAGGCCAGGTCATTCCGCACAGCTTCCCTGCCGTCAGCGGAGATTTGCTGATTTGCACCAGCTGAGAATCGGATTCAAAGTCTCCTATTAATTGCGTCGTGTCCAAACCCTATTTTACTTTCAAATACATATATATATATATATATATATACTTATCGTGTTTTTATATCACATATCCTAACTGACAAACTATTCCAGGGGGAGTTGCTGTCAGAAATGGCCCAGAGGTAGATGGATCTGGTTAGCGCTAAATGAAGTTCTCAGCCACTGGTAAATGAAATGAAACTTTTATTATTAGTATTATTTGAACCTGGACTGATGTAACCGGCTCTGTTTCTCTTTACACAGGCAAGGGTTTCTTTGGAAGTTTAATGCTTCCACTCCGGATAAAAGCAAGTCATTTGCTTCTTTCACGGTGTCGCTACTAATTTCCAAACAGTCAAAGCTGCTGCTAATTTATTTACTGAACGCTGAAGCCCTGTTAGCAGGGGCTGCTACTGAAACTGATTTCTGGCCTTCGGCTTTTGTTTGTTGACAGCCTGATTTCCCAGTAGGCCATTTCCACCTGTGTTTCTGTTGGTTTTAGTGCATGTCTTTCTTTCTTCTTCCCAGTGACTGTCTCCCAAATGGCTCCTGAAGGCTTTTCTCATCTTCACACTCTCTCTCTCTCATCCCCTTCCTCCCTCCCGGCTGCAAGGACTCTTGGCTCTGCTTTCAGTCTTTCGGCAGTTACTGGTTGTCTGCACTGCCGAGTTCCCATGGGGCACTAATTTTTGTTTCAAGGACAAGATTCAAAAGAGTTTGCTACACACAGGTTGCAGGGTGCGCCTTCAGATGTGCCTTCAAATAGGCTTTGGAGATTTGAATAGCTGAGCTCCTGGAAATCAGTTTTAAATTGCAAGGAAGGTCTATTAAGTACCGTAAAAAAAAAAATCTCTTCTTTTTAAAAGTTGCATAAAAATATATTTTTTTTTAAATTGCCTTCCCCTTTCCCCTGATATTAGATGGAAATAGAAATTAGGAAGACAGCCATTTCTCTTTAACTTCATGTGTGTCAAAGGAAGAGAGCTGACAGGATACGATGATGCAGAGGGTGCTCAGCCTGGTCTGTATCTGCAGTAGCTAGAGAGGAAATACATTGAGATGTTGCAATGGCTTCTTTGCAGAGACTCACTGTACCTGGAGCTTTAAATCTACAGCAAAAGGTTCTAAGATGGTATCCAGGGACTGAAATGTGCTGAAGCAACACAGCTTCACCTATAGATTTGATTAAGATACTGTTTTAAATTAACTACTTAAAATAATCTAATCTTCTCTCTCAGTTGTGTGTACACATTTGTGTGTGTGCGTATACTGTAGTTACATACAGCCTCTCTTTTCCTGTTGTCTTCTGTCTTCACCACTGATCTGCATACCAACCAGATCCACTTTGGATAGAACAGGGATGGTTACTAGCACTAAGATGAACAACTAGATTTTGGTTTATTGGGCTTCATGAAATCTTGTTTGTTGTTTTTTTTTCAAGTGGGTTTCCACCCCTTGAGTATCCCAATGAGTTTCTCTGTGAGCAAACAAACCCAGCAAAACTCAGTGAAATCACCCAGTTTTAGCTGGTCTAAACTAGAAACCTCACCCTGTGCTTTCTTTCCACTAGGGATGGTCCCCAATGGAAATGGTACATCTAAATATTTCCCTCTTCCCAAATTTTAGTGCAGTTTTGGTTTGAAACCTCAGCTAAGAACAGGTCTCTACAGTGTTGATTCCAAATTTGGGGGGAATTGTTCCTGGAATTCATTCAGATGTGTTCCAGGAGGGTGGAAATCTCATGAAATCAGCAGATCCCATGAGATTTCTTCCAATTTGGGACAAAATATCAGCAAAACAGCCCACAAGAGTTGTGTGCCATTGAATATGAATCCAGCCCTTAGCCTTGGCATGGCCACTAAACCAAACCCCACAGCCTAATCTAGGTCCCAACATCAGCTTCTCTGTTCATCTCTGATCAAAACAGAACAAGATGTGCCTGGAACTTGACCCCAGGTCCCTGAAAGCTTTGCAAACATCAGTCAACCTGAGTCAAACTTTAGCTTTGTAAACAAAGCCTGAAGCCAGATAAGTTTCCTCAGAGTTTATGATGAAAGAATTTGACAGCTCTAATTGTAGTGAATATGCTGGAACCGTACGGTATAAAATCTTCATTAAAATGACATTAGAACAAAAGAGGTCTGAATAAAACCCACAAAAGCCAGGAAATTTGGACTGAAGGTTGAAACACTACTTGAGGGGTTTAAATATTGCCAACATGGTATGGCATATTACACTCGGTTTACAGACTTTTGCTGCTTGTTTTAGGTCTGGGAAAGGTGAGGATAAGACTTTTAGAGCTTTCCATTTAAATCAGGCCTGCTATTTTAAGGCAGCATTGAATTTTTTTCCGTTCCAATTACAGTAGGGCATGAGCAGGCCAAACACAACTCTTTGGTCTACTTTGCCTACTCTCAGTTGGGTCAGAACCCTGAAGTGAAGAGATATAGAGCAAAAAGTAGTAAAGGAAACGTATTAAACCCTCATGAAGTTTCAGTTTGAATTTGGGATAAAGATTCCATTTATCTGCATTATAATTTATCTGAACTGATTCTGTTGTCCCTAGTGATGAGCAAGGAAAATATCCCATCTGGCCAGAAACTCCTTGCTAGTCAGACGGGCATCGTTTAGAATTTTTAGTCCAGGTGTAAAATGTGCTTTATTAATTTCAAATTAATATGTGTTAACTAACACCATTGTAATTGCAAATGTATGGCTGTCTGTCATGCCCAGTGATGATGTGTCGGCTTCACACGTGTTCTCACGTGGCTGTATAGGCTGATTGGTAAGGAGAAGCTCACGAACAGGTATCGCACAGTATGTGCAGGCTCTCACCAAAGACTTGGCATGGCACTTGGCCCTTTTTTCAATCATTTTTTTGTGTCTGTCTTCCTCAACTTTTATTGATAGTTGCTTCCGTTCAGCTCTGTGGCTGTCTTCAAAGTTATCAATATTTATGCTGTATGAGGTGAGCTTCTGCTTAAGGGTGCCTTTGAAGTGTTTTTGTTGACAACTCTTCCTGTGCTTTCTGAGTTTCAGCTCACTCTAGAAAACTGTTTTCGGGAGTCTAGCTTTGCCCATTCTGATAACATTCCCTGTCCATCTAAGCTGAGCATCACTGATTGTTGCTTCAGTGCTGGTTGTCTGTGCTCTTTCAAGGATGTTAAAGTTGGAAACTTTGTATCAGCAGTGGAGCCTCAGAGAGAGCGGAGACAGTGCATGTGACATTTTTCAGGTTGCTTCAAGCATCTGCAGTAAACTGTCCATGTTCCACATGCATATAGAAGGGATGCTGTCACTGCTGCATTGTGTATCATCAGTTTGGGGGACACTCTGCAAACGTAGATGGTAGTAGACCCTTGCGTGTGTGTTTGTATTAAGTAGACACTCGTGCTGATCGAAAAGCTTTTTCATCAAAACAACACCCTTGTTTCTAAAATGAATTTTTTTTTTTGCAAAACTGTGGCATTATCAAAAATATTTCATTTTTAATGATTTTTTGTGATTTTTCCTAAATCAATTTTTAATTGAAATCCTAATAGAAACTAGATACAATCAACTTAGACTTGAATAGAGACTGGGAATGGATGAGCCATTCAATTACAAATATTGAATCTATCTCCCCTTGTAAGTACTCTCACACTTCTTATCAAACTGTCTGTACTGGGCTATCTTGATTATCACTTCAAAAGTTTTTTTCTCTTACTTAATTGGCCTCAGAGTTGGTAAGACAACTCCCACCTGTTCATGCTCTCTGTATGTGTATATAGATCTCCTCAATATATGTTCAATTCTATGCATCCGAAGAAGTGGGCTGTAGTCCACGAAAGCTTATGCTCAAATAAATTTGTTAATCTCTAAGGTGCCACAAGTACTCCTGTTCTTTTTGCGGATACAGACTAACACGGCTGCTACTCTGAAACCTAATAGAAATTGTTCATTTACCAACCCCCCCAAAAAAGTCAATAAAATATCTTGCTAAAAATGTCACAAATGGGGGGGAAATGGGCCCATTTAGAACCCAGTGGGGGGGGGGGAGAATGGCTTTGAAGTTTTTATGTTTTTTGTTTTTTGTTTTTTTCATTTTTCAGCCAGTCCCCAGTTAAACATTTCACACGCATTTGTTTCTGGTCGTGGTTCAGCTGACAGTAAACAAATGTCTGCAAATATCTTACAGTTGAGTTAACACAACCAATGTTAATTCGCAGTCAGTTAACACAGGCTACAAACAATCCAAAATTCCTCTCTAGGCAAGACTGGGCCATCCAGGAAGCATGGCCTCTTGGAACTGGATCCAGCAACTATTGAAGTCAGTGGGATCCCTGAAGGTCTCAGAGCCCAGCCTGTGCTCAAACATCCACAGCGCAATTTTATATCCCTGCAGTCTGAGCCCAAGCCCAAGTCAGTTGGCACGTGCCTGCTACGGCTGTTTTATTGCCGTGTCGACATATTCTCATTGGCTTCATCCAATGCCTGGGGGAGTCAGTCGTTCAGGCCACGAGAAAGGAATAAGGAAGCCCAAACTCTTGTAACCACAAGGAGGAAGAGAAGGAAAGTGGTCATTTTAATTTGTAGCATTAAAATGTTTCTGGACTGCATACATAGAGTGCAAATATTGGGGGCAAGTAGAGAAAAAAGAACCCCTGAAATTCTCTTCCAGCAAGATTTGAGATTAAAAACTTCCAGCAAATTCATCTTTTTATCTTGACATCTCTAATCTATCTTTCTCCTCCCCAAAATCTTCCCAAGTCCATGCTGAATCTCAGGAGTAGAAATGGTCTCTATATATCCATCTGGGCCCCATTTCCATATATTCATAAATTCCAAAGCCAGACGGGCCCATTGTGATTGTCTTGTCTGACCTCCTGTATAACATAGGCCAGAGAACGGCCCCACAATAATTCCTAGAGCAGAGCTTTTAGACACACATCCAGTCTTGATTTAAACATTGTCAGCGATGGAGAATCCTCCATGACCCTTAGTAAATTGTTCCAATAGTTAATTACTCTCACCATTAAAAACGCACACCTTTAAACACCTTCTCATGTTCCCAGCTATAGAAAACTACCTTTGTTTTATTGTTTTGCCTCCTTCTTGCCTCTGGGTTAATTTTCATCCTGTGTATATCTTCATGTGTTGCTATTGGACCAAGTTCTCCTTCAGTGACCACTGTTGTAAATTCGGAGTAAATTTGGTCAAGGCAGTTGAATGCTGCCCTGAAGACCTGGATTCTCCTCCTGCCTCTGCCAGCATTCCTAGATGATGTTAAGTCACTTAAACTAAACTTTTCACAAGTGGTCACCAATTGTGTGTTCCCCATTTTCTACTTGTGACCTGGGGTCTGATTTCCAGAGGTGCTGAGCACACAACTCAACTGAAGTCAATGGGAGCTGTGCGTTGAACATACAAGTCACTATATAATGCTAAGTACTCAGAAAGGTCAGGTCCTGGGTTTTTCACATTGGGCACCCAGAATTAATGGATACTTTTGACCTTAATCTGTGTCTTAGTTCCCCATCTGAAAAATGAAGATAAAACCCTCACATGGATGTTGTGAAAAAACAATCAAGTAATGTTTGGGAAGCACTTGGCTACTATAGTGAGGTGCTCCATAGAAAAGCCCATGAGGAATTCATAATTCCGTCTCCAGAGCAAGGTTTAAATGGTGCAGTAAATGATGAATTCTAGGGCCACCCATTGAATGAGGAGAAAAAAAAAATATTGAAGCGCTGCTAAATAAATGAGCACTGTCCATCCAGTGCACTGAATGAGGCAGGGGTCCTGTGTTAAAAATAGTACCGTATGTGATCATGAAATTAGACGCTATCATAATGCACACGCACTAAGAGGCCGAATTAAGGGTGCACAAGCGACCTTCATTCTGCCATTTTCTAACGTTTGGGTACTTGACTTTGGAGCATTAATGGAACCTGCAACACTGAACTGAGCCTCAAAGGGGTCCTACCCTCTGCACTACAACAATGGCTCTGGAGCCTCGGGTTACCATTTCCCACCCTGCTTAGAGTCTGAGCAGGGTGGGGGGACAGAATAAATAGGAAACTCCTGTAAAAGCCAGTGGGGACTTCACATGGAGTGATTTATGTAAACAGTTTGCTGGGCCACTGAGGAGCCATGACAGCTCAGTCTTTCAACGGGAGGGGACAGCCTGATGCAGAGACAAAGAGACTCGGGTTAGTTTCATTTTTTGTGCTGTTTGAATTTGGAGGTGAGAGAGGAGTAACATGGCTTCTCGAGTTTCTACTCAACTCCCGCTCCCCACAATACAGGAGACTTTGAGCTATGGTGGGATTTGGTACATGACTGGGGAGCGCCAGCCCAGCGGAGACCAGTGGTCAGGGAGGCAGAGAACCAACCCAGCACCACGTATCCAGAGCCAGCCAGGACCTCCAAGCCAGGGAAGGACCCTACCCTACTCAGCGGTGAAGACACGGTAAGGGAACCCCTTTCTTTTTGTGCCAGCCAGCCAGTTCCCAGTACTGCAGCACTTGTTGCAGGACTTATCCTCAGTGTCCCATTTGCCCAGAAACATGCTAGGGAGGGAGCTGAGGACTGTAGGCAATGGGAAATGTGGGGAGGTGGAGAATTTGTTATATTGTTGGTGTTTTAGTATTTTAGTTAATCTCAATCCTTTCCTTCATGTGAGCCTTTGTTTCCTGTCCCAAGTTATATTGTCCTTTTTGAGTGTGGCATTTCATGGGTTGGGGCTTATATTAATGTGTTGTGTTGTATGTGTACAGGGGTATGTTCCTTGTGAACACAATAGGAGAGTTAGTTATTTTCCCAAGGGACAGAATCCCAGGCACAGAGAGGAATCACCTCCGGTGGAGGCACCAGGCGCTGAAATAAAGAACCCAGGCTCCAACCACTGGAAGAGCGGTGGAGAAGCCATTGCGATTAACAAGCACCAGGGAAGAGGTTTGAACCATGCCTCGGGGGAGGGGCTACAGTAATTTTGTGTGTGTAACTTCCTAGGTTTTTAAAAAACAAACTGAAAAAAAAGAAAGTCTATCATGTGGCATCATATTGACACCCACATGGGTCTTCAGAAAAGTCAGAACCTTTAGATCCACCACACAGTCCTCTCCCACTTGAGCTAAGACATTAACTACTAGCAGTAGTAGGTTGTCATCCTCTATGTGGACCAGCACTAGAGAGGGATGAGACACTTTGGCAGCAGGTTTCACACAAATATTTGGGGTCTATTCCAGGCTCCAGAGGGGAGTGTGCACTAATGAGCAAAAAGCTCTTCTGCCTGTTTCCTCCCCAAACTAGACCCCCTATTTCCAGATCCCAACCTGTCTCCCCAAGTGCCAGTCTCTTCGTCCAGCCAGTCCCAGTTTCTCCCCTCCTGGCTTCTCATTTGGTCTGTCTCCTTTCCTACTCCCTTCCCCACCGGCTCCCAGTCTCCCTCCCTGGGCTTCCTGGCCAATCTCCTTGCGCCCCCCCCCCCAGCTCTTTGTCCAGCCGGTCCCAATTCTCCCCTCATGTTAGAGCTGTTGGTAGAATGTCAATTCCATTTCATTGCAACTTTTGAGGTTTCAGAATTTGTTTTCTTTCCACGATGAAAGAAAAATTAAACATTTTTGAATGTTTTACTGAAAAGAGAATGGTGTCAAAATGTCCTTTTTGGATCGAAACCTGAGCGCTCAGCAACTGAAAAAGGGTCTTATAATGGGGATGTGTCAGGTCACCTGACTAATAGGCTAATAGCCCCACCTTTAATAAACCACCAAGCAGTCCCTAAAGGATAAAAGATAAAACACCCTATTAGCTGTGGGCAAACACTTTTCACAGAGCGATCATGCCATAGCTGACCTCTCACTATTCAGCCTCCAAGAAAACCTGCACAATACCTTGAAAAGACAAGGAACTCAAATTCATCACTCTGACGAACAGAGACACTGATTTTATGACCCATTACCACAATTTGTCACACACCCGGCTGCCTACTTTCCCTCCATTGTCCTATGCCTGCAGAAATGATAATTGCCCACTTCATGTTCATTTCCCACTTCTTTTTAAGTTGTCTCCTACATGTATGACCCCCTTATGCTTAACAATCTGTCCCACCTTGTATTTAGCTTGGATGCTCTGGTTACCTTCAGTAATGAGAAGGAACAGCTTCCCGTGTTTAGCCCACAGGACTAGGAGCCAGACATTCTGGCTCTGACACTAGTTATCATGTAACCTTGGATAAGTCTCTTAACTAGTCTGTGTCTGTTTCCCAGTTACATTCATACAGGGATAATATTTACCTACATGTGGTTAGGTCTTAATAAAAAATACTGTAATTGACTTTTCTATATTTTGTTGTAGATAAATACATATCGGTATCATGTATGTATGAATTTATTCCTATCAATATATGCAATTTCTCATCTCAGTGTGTGGGAATTTGCACATGCTGTAAAAACAAACCCAACAGTCCTTTACAAATCTTGTCATTTTTGCTTTTAAATTAGTATATTCACTTTGAGAACAGGGCTTATCAAGTAGTCTGCAACTAAAGTTGATGTTCTGCCTTTTTACGGTTGCCATGATGCAAATGTCATTTGTTCTCTCTTTTATTAAAGTTAACTGTTATTTAAGAGATCAAAGTTAATTATCACTAAGGAGATCATTTTACCTATCAACCCACTTCAGTAACCCCACTATTACGAGTAGAAGCTTTATGCTAATCAGTTTTCTAATTTGCATACATTACTGATTTTTTTTTTCCAGTATGAAAGTAGATCTGTTGGCGACAGCTCTTGAGAGGTAAAGAGAGAGAGAGAGTATGGTGAATTTCAAGGGTTCACCAACAGATCACGGTACCAAAAAAAAAAAAAATCCCAAAACTTTAAGTTCATCACACCATGAAACTTTTAGCTAATGTAGCTTGGCTGCGCTGCAGAAGTCTGATGCATGCAGCACCTTGTTTCCGCTTAATATGGGGATAGAAATGGGCAGGAACTTGAAGATCACCGTAAGTGAAGCATGCCTGCCTAGACCGGAAGAGACCACGTTGGAGGAGTTGTGATGGTGAAAACAGAGACTTTTTTTTTCAAAGCAGCTGTTGGCTCCTCTGCACGGCTCAGCCAAGTGTGTGCTGATGTAGTGGACAAGATCGTCTATTGCAGGGAAAGGTGATATTAGAGAGAGAAACCCCCCTTCTGCTCTCTCATGCTGCTTTCCACGTAGTGAGCTTGTCAAATGGGAACCACTACTGGGGAGGCAACTCCTGTTACCATTGGCATCTGCTGTAAATTAACTCCAGCAATATGGCGAAAGAACAATAAAGAATCTGAATTAAATAACTACCCTGGTGATCTCGAAGCTCAGTAAAATGATTGTCCAGGAGCAAACAAACCATTTGCTATGTTGGACATATGCTTAGATAAGCTTTAAACTCTCTCACGCCCAAAGGATGTAGCTGAAGTTATATCCGGTGTGTTCCTTGGATTCAATTGTGGTTCTGTAACTTTAGTTTGGCTTCATTACCAGCAGGACGATTCTCTTTCCATTGACTATCAGCGTGTTCTTCGTGTTGCTCCATACGCTGCTTAGGTGACCTAGGTTACAATCCTGGCTCCACTGACGTCAGTGGGCGTTTTGCCATTGGTTGGAATAGAGCCAAGATTTCACCCCTAGAGTTTGGTTGGGATTTTCAAAAGTGCCTAAGGGAGTTAGGCACCCAAACCCCATCCCAGTTGTGAGAGCTGGTCCTTGAAGGCTCTCCGAGCCCAGACTCCAGCCCAAGCACTCTCTTTAGCCCTATAGCACACATCTGGGTCAGGGGACTCAGGCTCTCAGACTCTGTGCCCGTGGGCTGTTTTTTAATGCATTGTAGATGTATCCTTAGAGTATGGCTACACTACAGAGTAAGCAGGGCTTGGAGCCATACTCCCATTTCTGTTCACACACAGATCAGTGTGACTTGAGCCAGCAAGCACTCAGGACCCTGCTCGGTGGGGTGGGGGGGGGTTGGACAGAGCCTAAATCCCACTGAGATTCAGGTCCAAGCCTGGGCATTTTGCAGTGTGGACGCACGTCAAGCCATCAACCCAAGTCAGAAAAGCTGCGTAGTGCAGTACGGACACACGGTAACACAGCTGTGAGACCCTGGTCCAGCGTTTGTAAACCCAGGTTTACAATGCAGTGTGGATGCTCAAGTACAGGCTTGGACACACCAGATCCACAAGCCGGGGTCCCATTGACCTGAGCTTAGGGTGTAGTGTAGACATATCCATAGAGCCACAGTGCCAAATTTTACCCTCTCCAGATTTTAGTGGTCTTCGGATTCCTCCCATTGCCTACATCCTGAAAACACACCTGCGCATGCTTAACTTCAAGCCCCACCCATCCCTTAGAAAGCTGTGGAACTCCTCCCATGGTTAAAATTAAGCATATGCATGTTTTCAGCCTTAGGCCCTTAACTGATATCCATAGAAGACGCCTTTTGAATTGGTGCATTCTCAAAAGCCAATGTGGCAAGGTTGTTCCTTATTGTGTAGGGGGGCAGTGAGAGCCAATGTGACTTGGTTCCATGTAGGAAGGCAAATCCTGAATTGCAAAGATGACCTTTTATAGTCTGTTTCTTTTATGACAATCTCGTTTCAAACTCTGGCTCAGACTGTACAGAGCTGTGTATTCCTATTTGAAAGGAAACATAAAATATGATGGAAAAGGCTAAAGAATTTAGAACACATAACCTTTGTGCATCTTGCTTGGCTTTTATTGTCTCAGTTATTCATTCTGCTGGCTACCTGTAGGATAATATGATAGCTGATTTGGAATCCTTCCCTGTTCCCACTGACAACAAATCAAACTGTTAATAGGCCAATAAAATCATGGGATTTAGAGGGAAAAAGTGATTGTATTGCTCCAGTGCTAATGAGCCACATCTATCTGAACAACTGATTAAAGACTGTGTTGGAACAAGATCTTAGTAAAACATGGCATGTTGTTAATGTACAAAGGTGTACAGTATTTTGGATAATAGACGCTCACGGATCAATCCTCATGGCTGTAGACTCACTATACTCGCTATGTAGGTGGAATGTGGGCATTTGCTCTCTTTGCTATCATCTTATTCCGCTTAACCCCTTCCATACACCTATCAAGTTGCAATGACAGCCTCACAACAAAGCAGGTCAAGCACGTTTAGGTGTTCATGGGGCATGTTGTGTAGATGATAAATAGTCCCAAAGCTGTGTGATTACATAATGATAGCCATGTTCACTCACCTGTCTATCAAAAGAGCTGCATTCAAGTTTGAGCTCTCTTCCCCTGGGTCCATGAAGTGAAGATGGAGTGTTAGCTTATAGTCTTTAACATTCCTCCCAACTGTGGGCTAAGTGCACTGGGGTTAAACGGAGTCCCTTTTGCTTAGTAATCCATTAGCTAATGGGTGTCTAAGCCCATCAATTTTCTGTTTAGTCCTTAACACCATTAGGGTACACCTGCTGTGCATAAAAATACACCTGACAAATAAGAGTGATAGTTGAAATAAAATAAATATCCAGTGTTGTTATAGCTGATCTGTAGTGTTTAAAACGTAGCGGGCATAACAGTGATTGTAAAGCGGAACCCGGCGCTACATACTGACACCCACCCGCCTGAGCAGTTTGAGAGAAAAATCATTGCAGTCTTGCCCAGGCACCAAGGGAGCTCTTCCTCACCACCATATTCCCCAGCCTGCTGGACCCTTAGTTTCCCTGCAAGTCGGGGATCAAGGCAATATTTATAAATGATGACTTAATTATTCCAAAGGCTTTGGGAGCCGGTGGTGGAATTGTGGGACCTCAGCGACTGCGCTCCAGGAAGAGCAGGCAGAAGCGTTACATGGTATTTTTCTAATACCTTTCCTAGTGTTCCATTGGTTTTTGTTGTTTTATGAGTCTTTGTTTTTTACAGCTTGCGATTTGCATTCAAATTGTCAACACAGCCCTTTGCACGTAACTAATGTTACTGCGCTGCGATTTCCCTGCATTAAGTAATGATAAAGTTAATCAGGCAAACAAGCACCATAGTGTAAAGATTTTCATGGCGATAAGAGGTTTTTCCAAAGGACCTTTTTAATCAGGTTATTGCAAGACGACTCAGCTGCATTTCTTCTTGCCATACAGATCTTCCAGATACTTATGACTTTTGTAAAAGGCTGTGCCATCCCCTGTTTATCTACACCCCCTCCAGTGTCCTCAAAATCTGCCCAGATTAGGGAACAGCTGTCTTAATTCCTTACCCTAAATCATAACACTTTATGGATAACAAATAAATCCAATTAGCCTGTGGAACTCATTGCCACAAGGTACCACTGAGGCCAGGACCAAGGTAATCTATGACTCTCTACAGCTTGAGCTAAGGCTCCAGGCTCTGTGGCTGTGAACAGGAATGGACTCACACCTTGTGTAATTTGGGCACAGCGGGGGCAGTGCGTAACACACATTGACTGACCAGTGGGTTACATGTGACAGCAGCAGCAACACATGGGGATGTCTAACTGGTGGCTGGCGGTTGGGTTCGCGACGGGTGGGCTACAGGAGTGCAGCACGTGGCCTGAAGGCCTTGAGTCACATATGCCGTACTGCTGCTCCCAACCACTCAGTTGGAGACCTCAATTCCCACCTGCCTTCCCCCAGCAAAGAAAGAAATAAGGCTAAGTGGCATTAGTCTGTGAGCCTTTTCGGGAAGTCACCCACAATGTCTCTTTGATCATTTCAGGCTTCAAATTCAATCTCAAATGCCAGCTTTGTCAAGCCCAGTGTTCAACAGTCAGGTCCTGTCCTCCCTCCCTCCCCCAAATCATGTGATGTCTTTTTTAAATGAATACTTGTTGGGCGCTTGTGCCTTCTGGAGGTTGTTTTGAGCTATTTTCAAGCTTTTCTTTAGAATCCTGATGGCTAGAAACTTATTTATTTAAATGGAAGCTGAGATTCTCTTGATTCACAAGACTCCAGGAGCTGGGACTTTAAGAAAACCATCACTTCACATGAGTTGGCAACATTGCAATAGCCACATGACCGTCTCTCTCCTGGCTGTTTTTGCGGGGGGAATCCACTTCCCACTTCCTAGCCTGTGTAGGGAGAGCGCTGCCACATGTTCTCGCACCATCCCCCTCCCGCCCATTCGCTACTGTCTCTTCCATCCTCCCAGCACCTCCTTGGCTCTATCACACGCTGCCTCCCACCCCCTTTCCTCTTCTCAGTCCCCCCTAGCCTTCAACGTCTGCTTTCCTGCTGCTGGGGGACAAGTCTCGACTGCCCTCGCCCACCCTCCACTGGCCACTTTTGAAGAGGTGGGTCCCTGCTGCTTTGGGGTTAAAGCCACTGGGCCAATCATAAGGCTTGCGGGGTGGGGGGTGAGTTTGTGTCTGAGTCACTGATGCTGGTGGGGTGTCCTGCATCTCAGCAGCGTGGTTAGATTTGTAGAGCCCTCAGGTGTTACTTGGACAGCGAAGCTAATAGGGGCTGGCAAGCTGGCGATTTGGCCTTGATCCTCTCAACGTTTGGGGCAATTTGGTGCAACACTTCAGGGCTAGAGGCAGATTAAGGTTTCCTGGGGCTCTGGGACAAAGCAAGTGCCCCCACCCACCCCTTCCACCTGCTGGCCCATCCCCATTCCGCTCCATCTGCCTGCGGCCCCCACCCAAAGTTCCACCCCTTTCGGCTCCTTCCCTGGGGTTCCAGCCAGGATCTCCCCATTCCACACCCCGCACTGCACCTGTTTGCTACTTTATGTCCTCCCACACACACACACACTGTGGCCCCCAAGACTGGAGATGCCCTGTCCCCCCGTCACAGCCTGAGGCCGCAGTGGGGAGTGAGCGCCCCCCCCCCCCAAGCTGTGAGGTTGCCTCCCGGGGCCGCAGTGGGGGGGTCCCAGTGCTTGGGCTTCTCCCGGCACCCCCTGCGCTTCCGCTGGGGATGGGTTGGAGTGCTGGGGGCTTCCCCTGCCCGCTCCCCACCTTCTGCTGGGGACACCATCAGGGAGGCGCGGGGGGGCCCTCAGTTGACCGCTGCCCCTGGGCACGGGCCCATAGGCCCAGTGGCTAATCCGCCACTGTTCAGGGCCATGAAATACCCACTGGAGGAGCGGGGGGGCAGACTTTGCCAAAGAGCGCTGCTCATTTTTAGACACCTAAATAAGCGTATGGCTACATGGCAATGCAAACCCCCTGTCCGGCCCGTGCCCACTGCCTGGGGCTCACAGGGCTTGGGCTAGAGCCACGAGCACTGACGTTTGTTTTTACCAGTAGGCGCTTTTGAAGCGAGGGTGTGGGGGTCTCTGCCAGTTTTGGGGCGGCCATGTTCAGCGTATTTATACGCTTTTTTCATAGTCCCGGTATTGACTATGTGGCTATCACTGGTATCTGAGTGAGGGATGAGCCTTGGGAGAAGGGGCAGAGAGGCGCGAGCAGTGGACGGACGGACAGGGTGGGGGAGTCCCTCAGGGGAGGGGTACTCAGCGGAAGAGGCAGAGCAGGGGCGGTAAGAGGGGGAGCAGGAACAGGGCAGCCAGGCGGAGTGAGAGTGGTGCACATGCAACCTCAGGTGGGGGGGAAGCCAAGAAGGGGTGGGGCTGTGGGACGGGGCCACGGTCCAGGCATCGGTGCTCCCCCCACACTTCTAGGGAGCTGCCGATGCTCCCGCTCAGCCTCCCCAAACACAAGGCTCACAAGCCGCCTCTGACTAGGCCTCGTGCACCCCTGAAGTCAGCGCCTAGGGCCAGTGCCGCGGTTTAATTGTGGTGTAAACATTCAGTCTCAGGCTGCAACCTGGGCTCTGGGACCCTTTGGGGGAGGGGAAGGGGTGCAGCCATAGGTGCCGAAACAATTTTGCCACAATAGGTGCTCCTGGATGCTGGGCTCTCAAAACCCTAGCCCAGCTTGTGCAGTGCACCGGGCTCCTGGCAATTCGGTCCCAGGTGTGGTGTCACGGGCCAGTGCCGGGGCTGAGGAGACCGACCAGCGCTGAAAGGAGAACGCTGTGTAAGCTCCAACGCTTGGCTCCTTCCCCAACGGCGGTTGGACCAACGCAAGCTATTACTGCCCCCATCTTGTGGCGCTAGTGGTGAACTAACCCCTGGCACAAACCCAAACCAGGCCTTTGTGTGATGTCAGCTCAGCGGCACCCATTGGGGTAGACTGCCACGTCTTTCAGGCCTGGCCCATTGCTGCTATGATTGTTAAATCCTGACTGCGGAAGAGCGTATCATTCATAGCACACCTATCAAAAAAGACTCGTTTTAAATGCTTGGGGAGATTGAGGGCTACAAACCTTGGGAAATCAGCTCTGCCTAATATATTATGAAGAAGTTCTGTAATCATTATTGAACTAAAGTGCATTGAGTAAGTGGATAAAATCAGTCCCACTGTAGCATACGTCTCCAGAGAGCACAGATAAAAATGCCTTGTACTTAAGTAAAAAAAGGTAACAAAATATTTCCAATCCTGGCAACTGCATTTTCCCCCTAATATAAATATGGAACCCCCTGGAGAAGCTGATGCTGCAGCAGAGGTTGAAGGGAAAGCAAAGGCAATGGGAGCAATGCAGCGTTAACGGGCGGGGAGGGCACCACGTGAGCCTGGCTGACACAGGGAGCAAGTCGCTGTGAAATACGGACGGGGCGGGGGAGTGTGAAGTATGGCTTCCCCTCCCGCCTGAGGGCAGCCCACCAAGCCAGCATGCTCAGGAGGGGGCAGAGGGGAAGGCTGGGGTCAGCCAAAGTCCCAGAGTGGCAAGTTGGGGTCAGGGGATTTCTACAAGTTGATACCCATACTCCCTTACTGGCATCCCGAAACCTCCCTGTGGCCCATTCGTGCAACTCAGCTCCTAGACAGTGGCTTCCCTGCACCAGTATAGCCCATGCAAATGCATCTTCCCTTACACCATCTTCCAGGAGACCTGCAAAGGGGCCAGAGCGTTAGGCTGCAGGGGCTCATTTGATGGGCGTAGCAGAAAAGAGGAAGGTTGAGCATGTTGTTAAAACACTGGACTGGGCCTCTGTGGGTTTAATTCCCCTTCTGCCCCGGTCCCCTGTGTGATGTTGGGCATAAGAACATAAGAACGGCCAGACTGGGTCAGACCAAAGGTCCATCAAGCCCAGTATCCCGTCCTCTGATGGTGGCCA
The DNA here is from genome assembly GCF_027887155.1 of Malaclemys terrapin pileata. Lineage (NCBI taxonomy): Eukaryota > Metazoa > Chordata > Testudines > Emydidae > Malaclemys > Malaclemys terrapin. The sequence continues at coordinate 2,441,891 of NC_071512.1, read as the reverse complement.
ATGGCAGGTGCCCCAAAGGGAATGAACAGACAAGTTATCATCAAGTGATCCATCCCGTCGCCCATTCCCGGCTTCTGGCAAACAGAGGCTAGGGACACCATTCCTGCCCATCCTGTCTAATACCCATTGATGGACCTATCCTCTATGAATCTATCTCGCTCCCTTTTGAACCCTGTTATAGTACTGGCCTTCACAACACCCTCTGGCAAGGAGTTCCAGAGGTTGAAGTGCATTGCGTGAAAAAATACTTTCTTGTGTTTGTTTTAAACTTGCTACCTATTAATTTCATTTGGTGGCCCCTTGTGCTTGTATTAGGAGAAGGAGTAAATAACACTTCCTTATTTACTTTCTCTACACCACTCACGATTTTATAGACCTCTATCATATTCCCCCTTAGTTGCCTCTTTTCCAAGCTGAAAAGTCCCAGTGTTACTAATCTCTCCTCATACGGAAGCCGTTCCAGACCCCTAATCATTTTTGTTGCCCTTTTCTGAACCTTTTTCAATTCCAATATATCTTTTTTGAGATGAGGGCGACCACATCTGCATGCAGTATTCAAGTGTGGGCGTACCATGGATTTATATAGAGGCAATATGATATTTTCTATCTTATTATCTCTCCCTTTCTTGATGATTCCCAACATTCTGTTCGCTTTTTTGATGGCCGTCAAGTGGGGCACGTGCTCCCACTTTTTGTGCCTGACTTCCCTGCCTCTAAAATAGGGATACCAATACCTCTTTGCCTTCTCTAGAGTGCAAGCTCTTAGGGACAGGGACAGTCACTCACTACGTGGTTTTCCCATGCCTAGCCCAGAACTATCTCTGCTTCTCTCCGTGCTGCCCCCTCCTGGCCGCCTGCTTGTGTTGCACGACGCAGGGAAGCCACGAGCTGGGAGAGGAAGACACGTGGCAGATTTTGGCTACGTTAACAGTCATTAGTAGCCAGAAAGTGAAAATGGCGGGTGACAAAGTCTTTTGCTCCCCTCCTTGTCCAGGGAAGCATATGGGGAAGCCCAGAAGTGGCTCATGTATCCCTCCCCTCCACATCGGGTGTTTCTTCCCCCACACTCCAGTTCCCGCCCAGGTAGGGTAGGGCATGGAGCTCCTCTGGCTGGCCCAGAGGGCACCACAGAACTCTGGCCCTTACAGCAGTCTGAACTTCCCCATTGCCCCTCACTGCCACCAGCAGAGAAGCTGAGGGAGGGATAGCTCAGAGGTTTGAGCATTGGCCTGCTAACCCCAGGGTTATGAACTCAATCCTTGAGGGGGCCACTTTGGGATCTGGGGCAAAATCAGTACTTGGTCCTGCTAGTGAAGGCAGGGGGTTGGACGCGATGACCTTTCAAGGTCCGTTCTAGGAGATGGGATAGCTCTATTTTAAAAAAAACACAGCAGCTGGGAAAAAGTCAACAATGGTGACATGCCCATCATTAGGCTTCAGTGTCAACAGGCTATTGCGATGAAGGGAGCCGTTAATTCCAACAGTCCATAGATTTATAAGGCCAGAAGCAACTGCTAGGATCATCTTCTCGGCCTTGCTGCACTGACCGCGTCATAGACGTTCATGCAGTGACCCCAGGAGTGGGGGGCACAGTGCTACCCTATTGCGTAAGGGAACGCTACTGAGCCCAGGGGCTTGTGGTTGAATTAGAGCATCTGTTTCAAAAAGAGAGCCCATCACACTACTCGGACTCCAAGTTGGGATGACAACTACGTCCCTGGAGAAGGCAATCCCAACGGTTAATTACCCTCCCTGTTAAAAAATGGCATCTTATTTCCAACAGGAATTTTTCTAACTTCGACTTCGAGCTATTGGCTCTTGTTTTGCCACTGGCTGCTGGCTTAAAATGTCTCAAACAATGCTCCATGACAGCCCTTATAGACCCTTATCAAATTGCTTCTTAACTTGTTCTAAATAGATTGAGCTTAGGTCTCTCGCTGTAACGCGGCTTGTCCAGCCCCCGCCCCCCAAGGCATTCTTGTGGCTCTTAGCTGAATCCTTTCCAGTACGTTGTCAATATCCTTTTTTAGCGTGCCGACGCCACAGCTGGACACAGTATTCCAGTAGCAGCCTGACCAGTGCCACGCACAGAGATCACACTACCTCCCTACTGGTCAGAAGAGTGATGCTCCGAGTCTTTATTTCCTGTCCTCACTCAGATGAGTAAGGGCAACATCAGCTCAGATGATACCTGTCACAGGGCAGGGGACAGTGTCACCTGGCGCCAGTGTTTGTCATTACAAGCCCCATGGAAACACTCGCATGAGTAAGGTATTAAATAGGGTGGCAGAATCAGGCCGTCGGATGAGGCCAGAGGCTGCCTGGCCCTTATGCAGGTATGCTTTGTGTCTGTGGCGGGAGAGGGTGCCAGGAATCCCTCCACCACTTGCATACCCCATCCAGGGTTGGTCTAGACTAGCACGAGTGGTTAAAGTTAGCTAACACAGCCCCAGCTTGCACCCTGACCAGCTAAATCGAAGTAAAAAGGTCTTAGCCTGTGTCTCCATAAGGGAAAAGGTTGAAGTTAGTGTCGCTGACCCCACCCACCTTTGCTCGTCGAGGCAAACCCAGAAGAGCCAGGTAGAATTGCCGTCCCTGCACTTGGGCTAGAGGCCTAGGATAAACCACAATCATTTGCGTCCTGGCTAGATTAGTATTGACACAGGTGGGAGCAAACTCAGGTTCGTTGCCAAGCAAGTTACCCCAGGGCACTTTCAAAGGGAGCATTTTAGAACGGGCAGAGAGGTGGCAGAGGTTAGTTCCTAGTCTCCCTGTAGCAAACCCATCCCCAACCCCACTGCCTAGCTCAGTGGGGTTACGGAATCCCATTCTGCAGCCTGCATCCCCAGACCAATGGGCCATGCTGGCTGTCCTCTCTCCCTACCCCAAATCCCCTACCCCATTGCACATCACATAGAGAAACGCTTACAAGACGAATAGCGAACAAGGGCCAAGGTGCGTAAAGGGGCAACACTGCAGCAGGCCCAGCTGACTTGAGGGCCAACAATGAGGTGTAAGGATTGCATGGAATGGGATGCTAAGCAGAGTGAGGAGAGGGGGCATGGGAGTGAGGATGTACCAGGAATCTGGGGATGGAGAAGTGGGCTACAGCGGATGAGCAGAAGCACAGAAATAGGGAAGGGGATCACAAGACTGTGTGAGAAGCCTGTTGTGCAGGATGGCGACCCCTCATTTTACTGAGCTTATAAAAAGCCAGGGGAAATTCCCATACGAAAAGCTTTGTGAAATTAAAGTGCAACCTCTGAAAAGCAAGGAAATGACCCGTTTACACAGCATTACCATCCCCCCTCCTTTCACACACCTGACCGCCCGAACACCAAAATACCCAACTGTCCTCACTCCATAAACTCCCTTTCCAGGCCAACATATACCCAACCACAGGGCACACGAAAACACCCCCACCCACGTCCAAATGCACAGGCCAAACTCAGCCCTCACACGTTTTTTTATTTAGTACAAACACCACTTTTTAGATGTGACCATTACAGGTGGATGTCTAGACAACGTATCGTCTCCTCGCTAAGGTCAGAGTTCAGGGTGCATCTCTGAGTTTGTCTGGAGAGCGCGGATTCTTAGCCAGGCTTAATTAGAATTTGAGTCCCTGCAGTTTATGTGGGCTACCTGTCTTCAGAACTGGCTAAAAATAACTGTCCATTGAACACATTGGGTCCTGGCTTTCCTGCCTGCAGACTGGCTGTGTAACACTGCTGGTGGAATGTACGCACTCTAACAAATCATTGGCCACATACATCGGGGGCTTGCTTTTCAGAGGTGCTGAGCAACCAAACAGCAGTGGGAGCTGCCTGGGCTTAGTGCCTTTAAAAAGCTGGCAAACACCACCATCTTGGCCAGCAAACCAGTACATAGGCTATGAGCTAATGGTAAACGTCTAGCAGGTCGTCTAGTTAGAGCTAGAAGTGACTATAGTGAGAGTTGCAGACACTTTCTACTATTATAGCAGAGCATCGGTTCTGCTAGACTAGAGTTAAACTTAAGAACAACTTTCTCTGTAAAGGTCAATTCTTCCATACGCTTCTGCTTTCAGTTGTTTACAACTTTGCCAAACTTCAGCTGCTGGGGCTGGAACCGAGGGATTCTGTCCCTGGCTCTGCCGCAGACTTCCTAGGTTATGGTGAGCAAGAGTCTATCACCACGGATCTACACAAGACAACAAATTAAGGTTGCACGAGAGCTTTTCATTCTGGCCTCTCCTAACTAGAGTGCTTGGCTTTGCATTTTTAATATTCTTTTAGCAGAGGGGGGTTGGTGTTGTATCCAGTTATACAGTACGACCTTTATCCTTTTTGTACTGCAGCCACTCGAGGGCAGTACAGTAACAGGTGCTAGGGAAGGTTGGATTCCAGCCCAGGGAGAGCGATGGTGCTGTTTTGTTTGTGCACAAAAATAAAAAAAGAGGTGACGTCTCTGGGAAAATATCCCCTTCGCTCTGAGAGTGGTGTCAGGGTGGGCATCCGCAGCTTTGTGTCTGTAAACAGAGCCCTCAAACGGCTATAATTCTTCACTCCCATTTGAATCAGAGAACCACAGGCTTAGAAGGGACCCCTTCTAGTGTAACCCCCTGCCAAGATGCAGGATTTGTTGTGTCTAAAAGAAGAGTTTTGGGTGCCATTGCAGCAACATCTTCAACCCCTGGGCTACTAATCACTTCTTCTCTTTCCTCTGCGTTGGTAGAGCAGAGGAGGAAGGGGAGGCGACACTCTTTGGCATGAAGCACATCACGCCTATCTGGTAGGTGACAGAGGCTTAATATGAAGACTGGCAAAGTGGAATCTCCTTATAGAAGCCCGTAACTTCACTCTGGAAAGGAAGGGTGCTCTTGTGGGTAAGGCAATGGACAGCCACTCAGGACACTTGGGTTCAGTTTTTGTCTGTGCCACAGATTTCCAGTGGGATGTTGGGCAAGTTACTTATGGTCTGATTCTGCACCACCGAAGTTCATGGGAGTTATGCCGTGGACTTCAGTGATCACAGGATCAAGCCTTTAATCTCTCAGACCCTCGGCCATAATATGGGGATGATACTTCCTTTCTCCCACCCTCCATCAGCCTTATGTATTGAGCCAGCAAGCTCTTCAGAGCAAGGGCTGAGTCTAGCTATGTTATTGCACAATGATCTGTCCTTGAAGCCTTATTGTAATACTGTGATGTAAATGAGAACAATAAATGCTTCATTATAAGATAAGCAAAAGTTCACTGAAATCAGTATAAGAGGAGTTTTAATGCAGCACGAGAGGAGTAGCTTTCCATGTGCTATTCTGCCACTTTTTGCTGCTCTGTGTTTTGAGAAGGGCAGTTCAGGAGCTTCTGGCTTCCACCTTATAGTTATCCTGGTCTGTTGAGCCGTAGAAGCAGATAAATAAAGTCACAACCAGGGGCTCTAGTCACAGACAGGAAGTAACTTTAATTAAATATTGTGAAAGTTGAAAAGTTTTTACAGCTTGAATTTCTGCCAAAAAATTATAACAATCTCTACAGTAGTTAGTTTCTCTAACAATAGAACTGTACAGTGTGTGTGTCTATTCAAAAAGATTTAGATAAGAAGGTGAAAGGTTAGTAGTTTCAGAGATGACTTCATTTTAGCTGCATCCTAGTACAACGGTGAGGAAATAGGCATACTTTATGCAATCCAGTTATTGTGTAGCTTCACCTTTTGAAACTGAAATCGGAACGTTTCCACTTAAAGCCATATTCTGTAAGGAGTGCATCTTTTACTTAGTAAGAGACAGGGGTCTTTTGCAGGGAGATTTTGATACATTTCCTTTCATCCGATCACTATAAATAGCTGCAACAAAACACGTTGTTCATGGATCTTTGGACTTTGAAGTAAAGGGCTACGAATGTACATGGTTAACGTGGCTGTCTAAATGGCTACGACTTAGAATGGCGTTCTACAAGACCAATCAATTGTGTCACTGAACAAAATATGGCTTTAAATTTGATTACATTGCCATGCTGTTGCTTACTATGTGAATTGGAATAATCGTTTTGAGTACAGAGAAGCAATACATTGATGTCTCTCACATTTTCCAGTTTTTTTTCTTTTATTTGCCTTTCCCCCCCAAAAAGATCACACTGTGACTTTCTAGTGAAAACCATTGCAAAATTCATACAGGAAGCATGCACAGTTGCAGCATCGTTGGAAATGATTTCTTGCTCTACTAGAAAAAAGTTACATTGTCTTAAGGTAACAAAAACAGTTCTTTTGTGCTTTTCAATTCCTTTTTTTTCTTAGAATGTTAGTGATGATTGACAGTTCTGGTGCACAGTATAATGTACAAGTGAAATGAATATGATTTGCATTGTTAAGGCATCCAATCTGCTGGTTTATATTTATGTGAAAGACAGAGAAATATACAAGCAGACTTAAGAAAGAAAGTATATTCATTGAGTTCTATGAAGTTTCTCCCCATATTTAATGCACAAAAATGCGTCACTCCAAAGAGGAGAGATCCCATGCATATTAATAGAGTAAAACAGCATTATTTTTTGTTAAGCCTCAAAAGCAAAGGATATTTTTTAAAATCTACATAACTAAATGCTACAAGAATAATATGCTACTTTTTGCCATATATTGGAAAAAACTTCTTAACTTACAAATAATACAAAAATAGACAATGGCTTTTAGGTGGAAATAAAAAAAATGGAAGCATGGTTTAAAACAATCTTAAAAAAACCCTATAAATGAAATGTTTTAAAATCACATTTAAACAGCTAATACAACGGTGAGTGACCAAACAAATCAGCACTTTTCACATAGCAAACATACACAATAAAATAAACTGGGGATGGAGGGGAAAAGCAATGTACAAATTCCAAAGATAAATACATTATTTATATGGATATTTTACAAAATCCCCTTTAAAACAAACAAATAACCCCCCCAAACAAAACAAAAAAGCTTTTTTTTCCCTTTAATTAATTTTGCAAGTATGTGCAAGCTAAAGGTAGTGAGCTCTTTTTGCAAAATATGCAGTAATTTTTTGTGACATTGAAAATCTGTCTTAAGACATTAAAATGTATAAATAGAACAACAACTTTGGCAAAAAATCACAAAAAATCTACAGTATTTATAACTACATACAAAACACAACAGCAAAGAAAAATATCAGATAATGCATCTTCAGAGCTTTGCTGCCTCTTTGACTAATAGTTTTAAGAACACTTCCCAGATAATGATAGCAAAATTCCTGTAAAACAGAACCTATGGTTTTGATTTGAAACCTTCCTCACGACCCTTCCCCCTCCCATCCACCTGCAAATTCAAATTCATGTTTCCACTTACTATTCAAAAACAGTTACCTGTTGCTTAATATATTATGCTACAAACTGAGAGGGTCGGCTGATACAGCAACAATCCTAGCGGGAGGCTGACAAACAATGTGTGTGCTTCTAGATCATTGAGAATGCAGAACTGCAGACGAGTCAATTCTAGTTCTGCCCCATAGAAACAAATAGATTAAAGTGAGGAGGAAAATTTATGATTACACCCAACATGTAATAATGGCTTGAGTCCGTGTCTTTAGACAGCGACACACAATCCAAAGGAGATTTGTATGCACAGCTCAGGTTATGCTAAACTCAAGGGAGGCCACTCATTTGGAAAGATTCTGATATAAGCTAAACAGAGAGCCATGCTAGTCTAATTATGCAGTTTTAGCATTATATCCAGAGGCACTGGGTTTCAGAGTTAAAGACGTCAGCTTACGTTATTCATGTCCTTAGCTACACTTTCACCAACTTTTCTCATCGCATTATTTACACAATTATTTAGTCTGATATTAAAAACAGAGGTTACAAATTCTCTCCCTGTTTTAAAAGAACAAATGCTTAGTGAGTGATATCTATTTAATTAGAGAATCAAAAATGTATCGGATAAGCAAACCATCCCTGGATAAACAACACATATGAGCCGACTCTTAATTAAATGGCCATTATTCTTCTAAAAAAAACTAACTGGCACTTCTATTCTGTCCCTTACCGACTTGTTTGTAAATGTTACCACTTCATTTCCCTTTACACAGCTTTAGAAAAGGGTCATAAATTAAAAATATGAAGTTTCATCTCTAGTGTCCCTTGCAGAACTGTATGATTTATAAAAGACAAATGGCTGTTGAGTTAAATCAAGCTTTAAAAATTAAAACAAACAAAAAACAAAAACCAAGAAAAAAGTGGATTTTCTTTATCAACACAGAATAAATATATCTCCCAAGTACTTGGGATGGACAACTCAAATCAACACCTTGCAATTGCAGATTTTTTGTTAATTTCGGTATTTGCAAGGATGGTGATTTTTGTTTTGTTTAAAAATCCGCAGTTATTGTAAGATTCCTCTTTATTTTATTGTATTTTATTTTTTTAAAAAGGCCTGAGTAAAAAGTTCCACTCTGGGACTTGTATCAGATTTCTCTCTGAAGCAGAATTCAACCTCTTCAATAAAATTCTTCAAGGCAATCCTTTCACATGGGAGGAACAATCATGCCAGATATAGCTGTTCAAAGGAGGGGAGAGGAAGGGAAAAAAGAAAAAGAAAAGTGACTCCTTTGCATCACACCTTCAATTCCAAAACCCTCACTACATTTACCAGCAGGTACTATCTATACTGGGAGCTGAATTCATACACAAGTAGCAAACAATAGAAATAACAATATATGCATTAAATACAAAAGGTCTGATTCTGATCTCACTGACACTGGTATAAATCAGGTCTAACTGCTGGCAACAATGACATTTTTCGAGCATAAATTTAGCAGTATCTGAGCTCAGACGCAACCCCTTTTCAGCTCTTAGATTCAGAATTTGGTTGTTGCTGGCAAAGCTGAGGAGGCCTAAACTGTGAGAATTTTCATAAATTCTGTTAATTTCTTAAGAAGAACAGACATTTGTGCCCTGTGTGGGCATACAGCTACCATCCCACGTGCCAGCAGTGTAATGCCATAGTCTGTTGCCTTGTGTACACGAACACTGGCTCCTTTTCTTAGCCAGCTTTCCCAGACAAGCTCGTTTCGGTATTCAAACCCCTGAAGAGTGGATGGTCAAACCTGTCACTCAGTGTTTCTGGGCGAGGTTGAGGATACATGTTGCTGTTTTGTGGGAGAGTTTAGGAGTAGGCCAGTATGAGCCGATACAGACCCAAGTAATGCTGAGAATGATGATACAGGATTGAAACATCTGATCCAAAGGCTGACTGGGATCCTTGCAAATTAGAACAGCAGTTAAGCCTATGGGAAATCAAAGCTTTAGACCCTATCACTTAACTGACGGGAGCCAGCTGAGAAGATGGATTTCCTCCAATAGGCTATTTTATTTGGTTGTCGCAGCTCTGCAGAACTGATGGGTTGGCAACCACTGGCTGACCCAGGGTGGACACGGCGCTCACCTATACTCCTCTCCCTGATTCTCTCAGACTGTGGCACACACTGATTCATTTAACATTTTACCTATTTAAAAACTTGTTGGATATTGACATTACTGGGAGTTGTGCATGTGTAGCCAGTGGTCCTGAGAGCAACTTAAACCCCCTACAGAAGAAAGTTCCAAGTTAAAGCTGCCATCAATCCTTAACCCAGTGTTGTTGTTGTTTTTTGTGGGGGCTCAGCATCATGGCATCTTATGGGCTCACCAAATCTTTAGGTGCCTTTTCACGACTGGGATGAATTCAGAGTAGAATTTTAGTTTTAATTTAGATTTTCATCTCTTTTGTTTGTTTAAGGTGGATTGATGGTTTTACTGCACTATTCTTTCCAATATAATTTCCTTCTTTTTTCCCTATCAGGGCTCCCATTGCAAACTCCCTTCAATTGGAATGGTGCATCATGAGATATAGAATCACAGTCTCTTTTAAACTGTTTTACAGAAAACAGCTACAGAAAAAAATAGACTTCCTCACCATTTCACCTCCACCTTTGTCTCTCTTTGTTTACCAGGGACCACACTCCACTACAACCTGTACAGAACAAGGGCACATCTAGTGGCTGAATGGTATACTGCAAGCGTGCAGTGTAGCCGTGTTGGTCCCAGGATATTGGAGAGTCAAGGTGGGTGAGGTAATATCTTTTATTAGACCAACTTCTGTTGGTGAGAGAGACAAGCTTTTGAGCTAACTAAAAGTAAACATAATTACAAGGGTAGTCGCATAGGTTCTTTGTGAATGTTATAACAGGATTGCATCTTTGAAATAGTAGTTGTATGGTTATTTGCAAGAGAATATAAAATGCATACTAGACTTCAGGCTGGTTGCACTTCATGGGTGCATGATTTAAACAGAGTTGCCATCTCGGACATCTGGGCAAATGATTTCTTAGGGAAGAACTCGGTCCTGTGACAGGTTCTAATTCATTGTGCTTTAATTACAGCTGCAATTACTTGATAAGAACCAAGCCAAAGTGAAAGACTTGCAGATTTGGGGGTGAGTGGGGGTGAGGAGGGAAACGTTTTCTCCACAAACACCACATGTGCAAGAATTACAAGTCTAATCAGTGCGGGGAAAACAGCTCAAGTAAACTGCACTGATTAAATTCAAGAAAATGAGAGAAGGGAAGAATTCAAAACACATCCACGGTTGCTGTATGACATCCAAAGAGGTGACATGTTCCAATTGTCCAGCTGCATTTCTGTTCTTGGAGCGTCTCACCCAGCAAGGTTTTTGCAAAGGACGATTGCACCAGGCATTCTGGTAAGGAGCCTGGTTATATCTGGGGCAGTTTTAAAGAACTTCATCTTTAGGGCTCCCCAAACAAGCTGCTGTAGTTTCACCCAAAGTTCATAAAACCAGGGACAATGCTAAAGAAATAACAACAAGTTCGCTCTGCAGTTTGACCCCAGAGAGAGGCGAAGTCGGGGAATAGAGTCAGAGACTAAGGCCAGGATTGTTCTCTGTTCTGGTCATGTCCAAAGGCCCCAGTGAGGAAGAAGGGCCCCTTTCTATTCTATGCAGGTTCTTATACCATGCTCAGCACAGTAGTCTCTGAGCACCTTCCAGGTGTTCAATAAGCAATGTGACTAACATCTGTCCCCCAAGAAGCCCCTCCATAGAACTGAAGCTCCATACTCGGGGGGGGGGGGGCATGCTTAGGCCAGGAAGACCTGCATTCTCCTCCCACCAGCCCTGTGGGGGGCAATCATAGTAAAGTTAAAATTGGTGGAGCTGAGATAGACAGTATCTATGTGGATCTGTGGGTTTGGGGGCTGAACTACCCAACATCATTCCTTCTGTGGGGCTGGGGAAAACCTGCCCCGCTCCTGGAACAACATGTTCACAACTTGGTATGGGGAACTTCATGGAGCTTCCAGCCCTCTATATGGGGATGAGTTGGGCCTAAAACTCATGGATGGAAAAGATGCTATAAAGATGGATGGAAAAGATGCTATAAAGTAGGATGGAAAAGATGCTATAAAGTATTCTTAGGCCTCATCAGACAAGGTCCCATCTTCCCCTCCTTCTGGCACAGGGACCCATGGCAAGACCATGCTACCACCGGGCAGGAGAGGGAGATGAAGGATTTATCCAGCAGCCGTCTCCACCAGGAAGCCTCTTGTGGATTCTCTGACATTTGTTGTTAGGTCTGAGGAAACGGAAACTCTAGGGCAGGGGTCGGCAACCTTTCAGAAGTGGTGTGCCGAGTCTTCATTTATTCACTCTAATGTAAGGTTTCGCGTGCTGGTAATACATTTTAATGTTTTTAGAAGGTCTCTTTCTATAAGTCTATAATATATAACTAAACTATTGTTCTGTGGCCTTTAAGACTAACAGAAGTATTGGGAGAATAAGCTTTCATGTCTTAAAGGTGCCACAGGACCCTCTGTTGCTTTTTACAGATTCAGACTAACACGGCTACCCCTCTGATATTAAACTATTGTTGTATGTAAAGTAAATAAGGTTTTAAAAATGTTTAATAAGCTAAATTTAAAATTACATTAAAATGCAGAGCCCCCCGGACCGGTGGCCACGACCTGGGCCAGGAGTTGCCACTGAAAATCAGCTCGCATGCCGCCTTCGGCACGCGTGCCATAGGTTGCCTACCCCTGCTCTAAGGAATTCCAGTCCCCTCCCATCCAGGCAGGTGATAACAGGGCCCCAGTTAAGGGCGAGATTGTGATTCACCCTATGTGCACATGCGGGGGATTAGTGTGGGCCACTGGACTGGGACTTAGAAGACCTGTGTTCTACGGGTTAGTGACTTTGGGCAAGTCAATTTCCCCATCTGTATAAATGGGGACAATGATATTTACTACCTTTGTGAAGCACTTTGGGATCTGTGGATGAAAGTCCTGAAACAAGAGCATGTTGGTGGGAATTGGGAGGAGGAGGTGGGGGCTGTAAGGCCCTCTTGGCTCAGCTAAGTACAGGGGTGAGAGCAGCCTCAGTGGAAGCCACTACTCCTCTTCCTATGGGTGGGGGAGTTGAGGGGAAGAGGAGGGAGTGGGTGGTGTCTTGACTCTGTCCCCCCCCTCCCACTCTAGCCAGCACAGCTGAGCTGCAGCTGAAGGGTAAGTAATCTGTGCCAGGTGAAGGTCTAATGCAGGTTACTGCGTCCCCAGGAGCAAGGGAGGAACCCAGAGACAAAATTACATCTCTCTGAGTCTGGTCTTCTCCTGGGGCAGTACCACTATGTGCAGCCCCATAGTGGGGACTTGTGGGAACTCCACAACTGAGCCTTACGCAAATAATGACAATTCCTCACTCTAGGACTGTTACATTTCCTCATAGATTAATGCAAGAGCTGCACCTGGTGCCAGTGGAAGTGAAATGATACAAAAGTACATCATGTAAGTAGGTTTTCAAGGCATCACTATTATTATTCTTATTGAGGAGCTCTGATATTCTGAATTAAATTACAAGTCAAATAGAGAAAACGACATCTTTTCTGCCTAAAAGCCTTGGCATTTCCATTCTGCCAGGTCCTCATTTAGATCATGCTACTTTTGTTCCTTAAGTGCTACGTCTACGGGGCCATGTAAATTCTCTCAACTGCAGCATGCCATCTCTTCTGAAAAAAGGAGAGCTCCGAGGGAAATGCTGTAGGTATGAGATCAGACCTCCTCCAAAGGGAGAGAGAGGAACAGACCCTACACATGGGCGTTATTTCTGCCCATCCCATGCTCATTTGTATCTGCTGTTAGCAAATTACAGAAATAATGTCTTTTGAGTTTTACAAAATTGCTCGGCAAAGAGAACAACAGATCAGCATGGCTGCAGTTCTAGTGACTTCTGCTACATAAGCAAAGCTTGATTGCTTTCTGGTGTAACCAGAAGCCCAAGAGAGATAAGACAGCCTCCTTATACATGGTTGTTTATTTAAGCAATAAGACACAACAGGCAGTGCATTTCTGAGTGATTATTGCATGCCTCGGGTGGTGTCATAAGGCACGGGGCTAAAGGCTGTGTGTCTTTAACTCACCAAGAAGTTCAGTGGTGCCCAAGAAATGAACTGTTTCTCTTGGTGTCTTATTCCTATTATGAAACTGAATTGCTAAATACAAATTAGGGGAAATACTCAGATCGGTGTGTTTTCTGCACATGACATAACGAGGCGGCAATCAGCAATCCCCAACTGCGACCAGTGCTCTAAGCTCATTCCATAATTGCTTTTCATAATACAATAGGTGAAATCTGGAATTCTGTGTGTGATGAAGTGAAAAACAATGATTTAAAAAAACCTCCTGCTGCTCGCTCTCTTTCCCCACTTCAAGCAAGCGGGGAGGAGGGACAGAAGAAACACAAACACTCTCAAAAGCCCATGTGAGCCAACTATCGGTTTCCAATTTTTATTCACAAGGCTAAATAGTTCTAGTTGATGCCGTTGCAAATAAATGCTGTTCAAATCTGCAGGTCGCTGGCAGTGACGGATTTTTAAAAACAGCACATTTTCTGTGAGCCAAGGTTTAGCTGTCGATTAAAAACCTGGTGGTTTTGTTTCTATCGTGTTAAATGAGGGGTTTGACTGACACCTCAAAAAAGCTACTAATTCATATGTTCTAGCCTTATAACTACTTATTTCAGCATAAGGATTTATACCCCCAATTTACCAGTCTGAAGTACACTGAATGCAATGCTTATCTTTAGTCGTGATAGATGCCGGTTTTTATGAATGAATTCTTTCCACTCTACATGCATATAGATTTTATTTGTGAATGATGCCATCTCAGCTCTGATTGCGAGACAAGCTTCTCTCCCCTCTGGACTGACAGAAGCCGTGGCATGGCACGCAGATACTTTAGGACATTACACATATTCTGAATAGATCATTCCGAAACAAGCCCTATGTGAAATGGGTTTAGTGATTAAAGGGTTTATTCTCCGCTCAGTACTCTTTATCGGAGTTGCATAGGCACATGGAAAGGAAAATGCCCCAACCTGAGGTCTAAAGTACAGCATGCATCACAAAACCTTTCCACCTCTGGCATAGTCTGAGACAGTTGGCTGCATCTGCTTATGAAAACCCCTCGGTCTAAGTGAGCATGAAAACGTACATGTCTCAGCATGCTAACGTGGCGTATAGTAATTATAAGGGAGGGTTAGGCACCACATTGTACAGCACGCCGCAGCAAACAATGAAATGGGCAGTTCTGTTTCCTGCAGCATCCCCAGTGCTGACTGTAGTTTAATCTCCTGTTCCCTCAGTGTACATGAACACATGATTATGTACTTATGTAACCATATTCGTATATTTTTGAATTAGAGAACTAGGGACATAGAAAAGAAGACGCTCCTGTATTACCAATGGCCGAAGAGGCTTTCAAAGGGACACTGCATCATTCAGGAGATTAATTGGCTTACATGCAGTCCATTAATCACAAGGAGCTGTTTGTCCCGTTATGCAGTAAACTGGGAAATGCTGCTTTTAGTTAGGAATGCGCCTTGTATTTATTAAAGGCAAACATATGCACCAAGCTTTGCAGCTGTGTATGTGCTGCGAAGCCCTACAGCTCTTGCGGCGTCGGAAGGATTTCTGCATAAGAGTACGATGACAAAGGAAAAAAAAGGAAGGGAAGATTGAGTGACGTACTTCAGGAGAAGGCCAGCCCCTGGAGAGACCCTGCAGTGGAGTACTTGCTAGAGTCCACAAAAGACTGGTCTGATAATGGACGACAACAGGGAATAAGAGAGGAAAGAAAGAAAAAGGACGGTATTAGTAAGTGGAAATAGTTCTCGTTTTTATCAAAACACTAGATCGGTGCTTTTAAAGCCACAGCATCTAAATTCAGTAGGATTAGTAGAGTTAAAGAAAGGGTGTGTTCCCAGTCACCTGCTAGGCACAGGGGGATGGGGATAGATTCCAGTTACTCTTTCCAGGAGTAAACTATAGGCCAGAGACCACGACAGCCCCATCAAGCTCCATCCCCTCTGCCAACGCCTAATTAAACGCCTAATTAAATGCTGTGCATAATGGAGCGCCGCAACCTTGCGGTTTCAAGAGGAGCGATCTTCCTCCCCATGCTGATCTCACCTACCTTGCAGGCTATTGCCATTGGTGCTGGTGCAGGCGGGAGGTGGGGAAGTTTGCGGTCTCACGACAGGGGCAAACGCACTCTTCTGTTTCACCGCTGAGACCATGTTGGCTGGTGAGAAGGAGAAAATCCCAGAGGAACTGCTACAGTTTGATGGGAGGCTAGTGGAGGAGGCCATTGTTGGACTTGATGGCACGACTAGAGGAGAAAAACCCAAAACCAAGCATTTCTTACACTGAATTCACAAGCAGGCACTGGGAAGAAAAGATTCCTGATTCCAGGATGCACAGGTCCTGATTTCAAAAGGCCCTGAGACCATCCACATCTCCCCTTGACTTCAGAGTCCCGCATGCTCAGCACTTCTGAAAATCTGGCACATAGTGTATGGCCATCACCACTGAAAATCTCACAGGCCTTACTGCCTAGTACATGATCATGAATCTCAATAGGCAGTAGGTTTAAAACAAAGAACAGGAAGTATTTCTTCACACAATGCACAGTCAACCTGTGGAACTCTTTGCCAGAGGATGTTGTGAAGGCCAAGACTATAACAGAGTTCAAAAAGAACTAGGTAAATTCATCTCTTTCCTGAGCTGATCGACCCTAATCTTTTAAGTCTCTTGTAGGGAAGCAGTTCCATACCCTTGATCATTTTTGTTGTCCTTCTCTGAACCTTTCCCAGTCCCACTCTATCCCATGTAAGATGTGGTAGTAATTGCATAATGCAATTTTCTCATTGTGGGCATCACCCCTGTAAATCCTGCTTCCCAAGTGTAAAATAAAAAAATAAAATTAATGGAGATATCCCATCTCCTAGATCTGGAAGGGACATTGAAAGGTCATTGAGTCCAGCTCCCTGCCTTCACTAGCAGGACCAAGTACTGATTTTGCCCCAGGTCCCTAAGTGGCCCCCTTAAGGATTGAACTCACAACCCCGGGCTGAGCAGGCCAATGCTCAAACCTCTGAGCTATCCCTCCTCCCCTTCTTTGCTCTCCCAATAAGTGAATACCACCTAGCCTATCTCAAGATGACATGTGGGTACTGTGATGATGCATTCTCATTTATAAACGCCGAAATCAGGCTGTTCTCTAGCTTCAAAGCCTTCTTCTTCTCCGGACCCCACTGGACTCCTCTGAGGGCCATCATCAGAGTACACAGCATCACAAACATTATTCATATTTCTCATCTGGCCAATGGGTGGGTGGGTTAGGGTGGCACGGTGGGAGGACGGGATGCTATAAGGGGAAAAGTTGGATTAACAAATCATATGTTGGGTGATATTTAGGATACTGAAAACAGGGACTTATTTTTATGACAGCCAAGTCAAGAAAACCTCCTGGCGGATCTGTGACCACAGTCTGGATATCGAGAATGCTACATTTTCATTCAGAGCCATGGGCCAGATGTTCAGCTGGTGTAAGTCAGTGTAGCTTGATTGTCTTCAAGTGAGCTACTCGGATTTATATCAGCTCAACATCTTGCCCCACTTATGGGAGTAAACAGACGTCTCCAGGTTTTATAAATAGGTTTAGAATATTTTTAAATGAAGGCAACTTTTTCATATGTGTCTGATTTTTAAACACCCCGCTGTTTACATTGCAAAGTTGACACAAAGGAGGTTTGATTTTTAAATGGCTGAGTACTTGGAATCCTGTTGGTTTACTGTATATTGCAATTAATGTCTTTGGGTCGTGGATTTATCATGTAGGGAGTTTGTTTTCATAAAAATACATCCAAACAATTCCAGTTAATACAGTATTATTGGACTCCAGCCTTGAACCAAAACAGAAAGGGACCTGTTACCAGTGGGATCCCTTATTCTTATTGTTCATCTGGTTTAGAAACTATTTATGAACATGAGTGGTTTATGAATAATTAAATATTACAGGAAGAAAATTCAAATCAGCTGAGCGTTGGATTATTATTTTATTTGCATTTATGCAGATAAAAATCATCCTATCTGAGTCCCTATATGAGAATCGGATATCATATTTTTGAAACACTGAGGAAATCAATTAATGGAAATTAAATGTTCAAAGTTTTACAGTCTGACAGATACAATCTAGTCTGAAGTCACTTGGTGTCTGCAAGCACTTGTTAAGGAAGAACAATCAAAGCACCTAAATTGAATTGCTACTATCCAGCAATTAGTTTATTGATTTAATTAAGAATGCCACCTTTTAATTTTCAGGTCATGATTGAAACATTTTCTGATTGAATGGATTAGATATTAACAGAATGACAGATCTACCACAAAAACCTCCGAAAATAAAAACAGAATAAAGCAAACAATCAGGACTGAGAAGTGAGGTGTTACTCCAAAGATGGCTTCATTCATAAATATGAAATAATTAATTGCAGGAATATTTTTAATGGGTTACAGGCATCTGTTTCCAAAAAAAGATGCCTTTTTAATCATGTTGCATTATGAATTCAGAGCGTACAGGTTCTATTATAGGAAATCCAGGTTAACAAAGTAAGAAAATTGATAACATTAAAGATTCCATTGTTATCAGAGTACAAAAGTAATACTGATTGGGGATTCCCTGGTTACAAAGTGCTAGGTTTGTAGGTGCACATTTTTTTTTCTAAATATTGGGAAGCTAAGAAGCCGTGGTCGTTATTTTCAAATTGAATTGTTATTAGTTCCCTTTCAAATCTGGACTCAGTGCATGTATTTCAATATAATTAACTGTCATTCTGAATATCAGATAACTTTAGAATTATACATGTTGATACAGTTAGCATCCCACATCTACAGAACATGTTAGGGTCTGACCCTACAAAATCTCACTCGCACGACTTGTCCTTACAAACCTGTTCTTTCACTGAGTTTGCACTGATGCCAGCAGAACTACTCACAGAATAAGCTACTACACAATGTGTGTAAGGGTGGTGAACTGGGCAGCTCCCATTAGTTTCTACTATTCATGTGCATACGGTTTTGCAGGATCAGGCTTGTAGGCCCCGATCCCGTCAACTCTTAAGCACATGAGTAGTTACATTTACGAAATTGCGTATACTTGCTAACATGCTGAACCTTACACACTTGAGTAACTCTTTTAAAGTTAATAGGCATAAAGTCAGTCCTGTGCATAAGTGTTTGCCGGGTTGGAACCTCAGACGGTAAGCTCGTTAGAGCATGGAACATGCGCTTTTCCATGTTTTGTATCTCTGTGGCACTCTAGAAACGCTTAATAAACATAAGCCGAATTCTGAGACTCTTGCTCAAGTTTTACTCAATCCCAAGTGAAGTCAATATAATACTGAGCAACAACAAAAACAGTGAATTGCGGCCTCAAGATGCAGCCCAATGACAATTCATAATTGCTAAGAGGGGTGTTCGCATACTATGTACACAGATAAATACCAACCCTTCCCAAAGTTACAGGACCTATCTTTTCTAACTTTGATACCTCACTGTTGGAACAAATTAGGTTTCATGTAGCAAATAGCCTCAAACTCCCTTCCCCCCAGATAACAAGCTCAGTATTGAGGCTACAAGTTTTGACAAAATCCAGCAGACATGAAGTCATTTACGTGATCTCCATTTTCTAGAATTAGCAGCGTTTAAGGGGGTGTGCTGTTATTTACAGGATGCAAAGAAAGTTTTGAAACTCTCAGTCGTGAGAGATGTTATTCTTTTTCAACCCTGCACGTTCTCCCAAATAATAATAATAATAATAATAATAATAATAATAAAGTAGAGCAGTTCACTCATGGCAACACTAAAAAGTGCTTCAAAAGGCAAGTGACTTAGGGAAAACAGAATAGCAACTAACTATTGCATAGCGCAGAAGAGTAGTCATTTCATTCTAATGAAAAAGTGCAAAATGCAGAAGTGTCGTATAATACTCACTGGCATAGGGAGAATTGGCAGCAGAGCCATTGAGGAAGGTTGGAGAACCACCTAAATTTGACATTCCAGCATTCCCATAGCCGTTCATGCTTGTTGTGACGGAGTTGTAGTTTGTCTGCTGAGGGGTGGTGCTTGGCACATACCCATGAGGTGACACACTGCTTGAGTTGCGAGTAAAACCTTTTTTGGAGAGGGGAAAAGGTTAAAGAGAAATATTTCTAAACATCGCCTTATCCCCCTCTCCCCCCCCCGTTCCCAAAATCTGCTAAACTAAGACAAATGATGCAAACTACAGTAAAATACATCAGGCTTATTCTTCAGGGGTTGTTGGTAGGAGATCAGAGATGGACACAAGAACAAATGGATATAAACCAGCCATCAGGAAGTTTAGACTTGAAATTAGACGAAGGTTTCTAACCATCGGAGGAGTGAAGTTCTGGAACAGCCTTCCAAGGGGAGCAGTGGGGGCAAAAGACATATCTGGCTTCAAGACGAAGCTTGATACGTTTATGGAGGGGATGGTATGA
Organism: Malaclemys terrapin pileata; assembly: GCF_027887155.1. NCBI lineage: Eukaryota > Metazoa > Chordata > Testudines > Emydidae > Malaclemys > Malaclemys terrapin. The sequence goes on along the minus strand of NC_071512.1, from coordinate 2,422,016 downwards.
TGGGATAGCCTAATTTTGGCAATTAATTGATCTTTGACTGTTAACAGTAAATATGCCCAATGGCCTGTGACGGGATGTTAGATGGGTGGGATCTGAGTTACTACAGAGAATTCTTTCCTGGGTGTCTGGCTGGTGAGTCCTGCCCACATGCTCAGGGTTTAGCTGATCGCCATATTTGGGGTCGGGAAGGAATTTTCCTCCAGGGCAGATTGGCAGAGGCCCTGGGGGTTTTTCACCTTCCTCTGCAGCATGGGGCACAGGTCACTCGCTGGAGGATTCTCTGCACCTTGAAGTCTTTAAATCACAATTTGAGGACTTCAATAGCTCAGACAGAGGTTAAGGGTTTGATACAGGAGTGGGTGGGTGAGATTCTGTGGCCTGCGTTGTGCAGGAGGTCAGACTAGACGATCATAATGGTCCCTTCTGACCTTAAAGTCTATGATTCTGTGGAGTTGGTGTATACATTTGGCCACAATTTTCAAAAGTGAGCAGCAATTTTGAGTGCCCAATTTGACACAAGTTAAAATGACTCATTTTCTGAATGTTCTGGGTGCTGCCCTCCAAAAACTCAAACCCCTTTAAAGTGTCCATTTAAAGTGTCTCTAGCCACTTTTAAATGTAGGGCATAAGACCTAGATAAATGAATTCTCCAAAATTCTAAGATATCTGAATTCATGGTAGAGATGGAAACTAGCTGCAAAGTTTAAATCCAGATCCAGCTCCGAATTTCCACAGAATTGTGGGCAACAGGGTTGCGGAAATCATGTCTGGATGTAGGATTAGTTTTCAGACCCAACTATACTAGAACATACAAAATACATTTCCACTTCTGGTAGATAAAGCCCAAATGTTGCTGCTTGTCCCATGGTACCTTGGTAGAATGTATGTTATGTTCTAAAGTTATACATATATATTCATGTAATGTAAACTGGTCTTTCAGCCTTCCAGGAGAACACACCTTTTTACTGGCTTTACCACCAAATATATTCCAAACTTCATATTGGGAGAGCTGGTCAAAAAGTGGGAGTGGGAACTGTGAAAGTATTTGCACAAATACTTTTTTAAATTTGACAAAATGTGAGAATGTTTTTAACTTCAAAAACTATTATCTACACTCTTTAGACAACTGAAAGAAGGGGAGGGGGAGAGGGAAATGTCTTTTAAAAAAAATCAGGCAAGATTTTCAAAGTTTCAAAATTTGATCAAAATTTTAAAAATAGTCCCCAAAGTGGGTCTTACATAATGCAAATACTGAAGGGATACTCTTTCATTGTAAGGAAACACTTTTTAAGGCCCCAATTCAAGAAATCATCCCTTGTCAGGAAAGCATTGCTTAAGTGCTTTCCGGAACTGGGGGCAAAGTCATTAAGCAATCTATTATCCCTTGACAAAATCATGCATGGAATATGCAAGAGGATATGGCATGCTCCTTGCATGTTATTAAACTTCGAATAAACAGTTCTTGATTGACCTACATCCTTAGTGCCTGATCCTCTTACATTTGTCAGCATAGGGTGCATAAAAAGAAGAAGCTATTTCTTTCTCTGACCCTGATTGGTGGCCTGTGAGGCTTCCGAGACGTTGACTGCTAGCTGACCACTAAAGGAATTCACTCCCATCATTCCTGCATGGACTGACGTGTTAGCAAGTGCTGGGAGCTGGTTGTGATTGCGGGGAACACTGTACAATGCTTCTGCAATATCCGCTGCTCTTTTCAGAATGATTTCCTGGAGAGAGGAAAGGAACAAATAAAAAGGATTGTCAAATGATCTTCCAACAAATGCAAGGAGATGTGTTATGTTAAATGTACTAGATAATGGATGGCTCAAAGGCTCAGATTGGGTGGTTTGTTTCTAAATCAGTGGACTGACTCCACCCAGATAGTTAATGACAGTACTTTGTTAACGTCTGATGAGAAATACTGACCTCTCTGGGAAAGGAGTTGGAAGTCTCAGGCCAGGTCCACTTCCCAGTGGGCAAAAACAATCTGTTAGTCTTTAAGGTGCCACAGGACTCTTTGTTGCTTTTTACAGACCCAGACTAACACGGCTACCCCTCTGATACTTCACAAAAACAATGGCACCCTGATTGTTAGAGGCCAAAGACTGAATGGGGATGGAGCCTAAACTACTCAGTCATTTCTCAGGGGTAAGGCACCGCAGATCACAGTGGTAGGACAAGAATCCTACAAGGTTGCTGCCCAAATTATACGTTTTCTGGCAACCCAGGACAAAACTCTTCATGGCTGGGAAGCCAGCTGCTTACATGAGCAATAAATTCACACACTTAACTCCCCAGCCCAAAACACCCAACCAGCCAAAATGTTATGTTTTCTCATACATTCGTCCTCCTTTCACGCTGTAATAACAGGCTTATACCCTTACCCATCACTCCGGGAGTAAAGATCATTTAGGTTTTAGAGTTGCTCCAGTAGAATACACTTACCTGGTTATTATGTGGCATACCATAGAGCGCTTCCACTAAATCAGCAGCCCTCTTCAGTATCACTTCCTGTCAATATAAAAACAGATATGCTCCTTTGAATTCAATAAACACGATGTAGGAAAAGCAGCTAGTTAGAATCTTTTTATATTGTTGTATCGGTTGCGTTATTTTTTCCAACCAGGTATTTTTACAAGCAACAACTCTCAGCAAACATCGAATAGTGTTAAATCTCTAGTTCATCCTATTCACACACAAGCTTAATCAAGTCAAAAGGGTGAGAGTCATTGATGCTGCAAAATAAAATACATCACTCAATTGTCTCTGCCATCTGCACTATAAACCACTCATAGATTTATTGCAGAATACAATCCTGAGGTCATTTACTAGATTACTGCAATCAATGTCATTCAGAGCATGTTATGCATCCCTTAGATGTGTTTATTTAGTTCTTAATTGCGTATCACAGGAATTGTGACCTTATCAGACAGGCCACAGTCAAAGGAGATCCAATCAGCCCTGTGCTACTGATAATGTAACATTCAACTTGGTTTTGATGTTATGGGCCACAGTCATGATCATGTATGTGCAAAGGCTGCACAATAATATTATAGAGAGACAGAGCAGGACTAAGAAGGGACTGCTGGCAGAATTCCCTACATAGAAGCGTAATTTAAAACAATCCAGGAGCTGGTTCTGAATTTTGGGTATAACTCTACCTTTAATTTCCTTGTTTGTCACTTTCTCCATCTGCTCCTTTGTTTATCGTTGTTGTGGTTCTCTATAATCATATGTTTTAGTAAGAACTCTTCTTTCCTTCTCTCTCAAACTCTGTTGCTTCCTTTAGTATTTTCTACTGACATCTGGGTAACACCATGTCTCCTTTGTTTATATTTTTAAGCATGCAAAGAAGTCAGGCTAACAATCCCAAAAGAAAAATTTTAACTGCGTCTGCAAAATTTAGACCAAAGGAAATCTTCCTCTATATGATGTCAGAATATCCAGCAGATCTCTATTGGTCTGAAAAAAACCTACCCGTATTCACACTCTTAAATAAAAATGATGTTTCTTCTTTTCCCCATAGCTGAGTGTTTATCGAATATAGAAACATGAAGCTGCATCCAAATATATATTTCTGCAGGAGGTTTACAAATATAGATGGAGCACCAATTCTTAGGGCTTTTTTAATACTTCTGTGTAAAGTTAAAAAAGTTTAACTTAAAATATTTGACACAATAGCTATATTTTATACCAAAAAGGAGCAGTAATGTAGCATATATTGTACACTCTGATCAGAAAATAGAGATATAATTGCATTCATTTTGCTGTCACCATAACCTCTTCAGAAATCCTCGAACAACTCTTCAAATGACAAGCTTTTAGATGCATATTAGCATTTTTTTCAATTTTAAATTCTCTATAATATAAGATAAAACAGTTGTCATACTGCAGTAACTACTTATGACATATATAATGTCCTAAATTCAAAAATGAGATGGAGGTTTTTTGAACTCCCGGTAAACATTTAGGCTTGCCTTAAGTTGCTATACATCCCCTTTCCAAAGCACACATTTCAATTATTTTTCATACATGAAGCGAAGTGCATTATATAATTGAAGGATTTTGAATCAAGACATTTGAAACAGTTTTCTAATTGTTAGGCAGCTACAGCCTTTGTCCTGTTTGTGTTGTTTGGCCATGGGAATTAATAATTTAATAGTATACAGAGCGAGTTTTAACAGAGCCACTAAAAAATTGACCACCCTCATCTGCCTTGCATTAAAGATTCAAACTAAAGATCTTTCTTGTCAAATTTTGTCTTTTCCAGCCCTAATTCAAAACCAGGAAGCAATATAGAGTCTGAAAACTGTTTGGGTAATGTTTGTAGCCTAATACATCACTATGCCAAATTATTAAAAATTAGTCAATCTCCTCCCAACCCAACTTGGTCATCTATGTAATGCTGAGCTAAAAATCCTTTGGACCGAGTCTGAGCAGAGATTGCGTGGGATAGGGGGGAAGGCCAGTGCAAAGCTCAAACCATGAGATCTTACTGCTGCATTATGTCATGTCAAACGTGTTCCCACTATTAAGGAATTGGAAGTTATTTGATGCCATATCATATTGCATGTAAATAAAATTAATTTTCATCATGCCTTATTGAAATACATTTGACAAGTGGCACTGAACATTTCCAGCTCGTCCCAGGTTATTTTTATAGCATTTCCAGAGTCTGTAAATGTGAGTTTCATGCTTTTTTTAACAACATTTTCACACAATAAAAGCCTTTCCTTGTATCTGACATTTTCAGATTACACAAGGCGGCTGTTACACAAAAGCTCCTTTGTCAGGCAGTGGTAGCTTCTACTCCAGTGCTGACCATAGCTCCTATGCAGACAAACTCGTCTTAAAAACATGCACAGGAAAATGCTCCTATATATTTTTTAAGATATTAACTTGTTTTTGTTTTATGTCATTGAAAACCTTTTTCAGACCTGCTTAAGTTACCAATGGTGCTAAAGTGATTATTTCAAATACAGAGGAGCCCCAAAAATCCTCCATAAGTTAGAATAACAGACCTTGCAAGGTGCTTGGATTGCGGTGACCAGAAAATTGTTCTCACCTCCATGTCATTACGCTCACAGTGAACCAGCCCCCGAGCATGTTTGTGTTCAGGATCTAATATATTGCCTTTCAATCAGAGCTGAGAGCCACCGAACACATAGACAGAACATGACGAGCAGGTCAGGAAAGCAATAAAGATTTTACAGAGCTGTCCAAGGTGCTAAATTTACTCAATAATGGGTTTGGCACCATAGTGTTAACCTCTCATTTACTACCAGTTTGAGGGACTGAATTGAAGTAGCTGACTTCATTTACCTTGAAATGTATATTTTATGACATTATGTAAGTAGATGGAAAGGGCACTGCAGTTTTAACAATTTAAAGGCTAAACCATGTTTAAGATGAAACTTCAATATTTATTGTATGTTGCACTTAAAGTATATAGAATATTAAAATGTATTGATTAAATTTGTAAAAAGTATTATAAAAAGGACAGCTAATATAAAAGATCTATGTCTTTAAAAATCAACTTGATACTGTATGTTACCATTGCAGTGGTGATGACAGACAGACAGACTTTTTTTTTTTATTGAAAAACGAGTGAGACTGGCACGCTACAAAACAAAATCTCATGATAGGGTCAAGAGTTGATGTCCCAGATACTCTTTTGTTCACTAAAATTCTTCTTTGCTCTCATCGTGGGAGCCTAGATTTTCATGCTGTAAGTGGGCATCGTCTAAAGGGCCTTCTATTTGAATATGCAAGTGAAAATATTTCTTGAGAGGCAGAATATGACTAAAGCTAATATCTAATTTATGGAGGCGTTTGTAAGGAAAGAGTCATTCTTCTCATTATTCTAAAAGTCTCCCTGCTTTTGGTTTAGAGTAAATGAGTATACAGAAAGTAGCCTGTTCCAGGATAAGGATTTTCTTGCCTTTTCTTTGAAATAAGCATAATTTTGTTGTTAGAAAAATAATAAATGACCGAATTGGGAAAAAATGACATCGGAGCTGAAGCTCATTGTATTCCAGCATTGCAGGTGGCTATGCAATCTAAACTAGACCCAACTTCCCCTTTGGACCCCCAAATTGCAATCTGGTTTCTATTTTAGGGAAAAGTAAACACAGCTGAATTATTTTTTTAATTTGTGAAACAACAATGCAATGGGGTGGTTGTGTTTTTGTTTTTACACAGAACCAAAGGCATTCTCAGCTCTCTTTCTTCTTGAAAATATGGGGGGATGGTATGTTTACATCTGTGAACAGCAGAAGAGTCTCAGGCCTGGAAGCCCTGTAGCTACATGGTCAACATTAGTGCGGGAAGGATTTTATTATCACAGCAGAAGGACTGCACTTTTGTAACACAGAATGTTAAATTCAAACTAAATCCACTTCTGGCTGAACTTACCTAAAGTGAATACTACAGCACTTGTCCAACTTTATTTGTTCAGCTTGTGATGTGAGTAACTCTCCAATAGGAATTCATCAAGACCATGACACTTACTTTAAACTGAATTATAATCTCATATTAAAAAGTCTAGTGCTTTGTCTGCTATGCCACTTGTCTTCAGAATGAATAATATTTTCCATATATGGTTCACTGGGGTCAAATTTCATCATAATGACCAGTATGTGCCACTGTTAAGGAAGATGTGTTACCATTCTTGATGACCTCTGCTTACAATGTTGCAATTAGTCAAAAGAATTACGTATCCATCCCAATGTGGATTGTGGGTTTAACTGATGTCAGGGCACTCTGGAGTATTTTTAGCATTTAAAAAAAATATTTAATCTAAATAAATCAATTACAGAATGTTTGAGGGACTTGTTAAAGCCACATGAATTTTGTCCAGCGGGAGCTGTCCACTGTACATGATGCTCATCAGCTACATATCGTATTATTTAGTCTACCAATGGATTTATGTACTTGCAAAAAAAAAAGCTGTTCTAGCAAATCATGAGGCATTTATCTTATGTGTTGTCTAGATATCATATCGCCTTCTAATGCTCTATTAGCACTGTAATACAAGAGAGAGCTCATTCATCTTTGGAGAGGTTACTCATGGATAATGATGTCATTCATACTTCCTCAACTCATCTCTGACCTACTGGCTCTGTCTCCTAACTTCCTTATTTCACGGGGACTGACAGCACAAACCCACATGCTGAGCTAACATGCTGAGTATAAGATGCCAATTACCTTCTTCCCTTGAAAAGTCACATTCTGAAATTTCAGATTAAAATGATAAATATTAAATACTTAATTATTTATTACTATTTTGTGATGGATGAAGTGGCAGATGCTGCTTACTACGGATACTCTTACAATAAGACCAGTTTGTAGATTTAAAAAAATATATGTATATAGATGTATTATTTCCTCACAACTTACATATATGCATTCTGGTTCATTGTGTGTGTGTGTGTGTGTGTGTGTGTGTGTGTGTGTGTGTGTGTGTGTGTGTGTGAGAGAGAGAGAGAGAGAGACGTATAAAGCATGAGAACTCCTTTCTGTGTAAGGCGCACCAAAGAAAAATGATGTTTGGGTAGACAGCCAATAGGACTGCCAGTTAGGACATCACAATTCTGAACTGCCAGTCCTTTAGCTAAACATACAGGAGACTCAAAGCCATACTACAGCTGCCATCTCTATGGTGGGTGTCCAGGAACTCAGTGCATCTCTCCAGATCTATACAATGCAAGTTTCTTTATCTTATTGTTTTCAACATTTGCATGTGAAAAGAAAAATCATTTGTACAAGCAATTCAAAATGCAAAGAGATTTAATCCACTTAAAAATGAGGGGAATGTGCCAATTTAATGGGACTGTAACTATCAAAAACACAACAATGTAAAATGGCAGGACATATCCTCGAGTAGACGTTACAGCCACACAGAAACTAAAACTTGACTGAAGAACAGACAAAATCAGGGATATACATCCATGTTCCATAACTGAATCTTCCTGCTGAAGACATGAACACAGAATAGCTGCTACAAGGACCAGAGGGCAAATGAGGAAGAAAGTCAACTGGTAGAAATATGTCTGAGACAAAAAGGTACAGCTTAATATCAACTAGAGGATGGAATTTTGCCATGTTTTTACCGCTAAATTCCAGTGGCATGTTCCCGCACATAAGGCTTACCCTGGGGCTAGAACTCTGGCTTTTCCAAGCTTTAACCATCTCAACGGCTTCCACCCAAACAGAGGATAGTAGCCTAACTCTAGGGCACTAAAAACACTGATGCATGACCTTACCCACCTGCTCCACAATGAATCAAGCCTATAAATAAAAAATAGAAAGCCTATATGAGGCACCAAAAAGAATGAACACGGAAGTCCAAAAGCATGCAGACATCTTGCCATAAAAGATGAGACTCAATGATGAAGACAGCTCTTAACCACAAGAGTGACAAATTCATAGTAATAGAAAAAAATCACCCCATTCAAACAGTTCTCAACTGCAACTACTACAGTCAAAAAGAGGAAACAGAATAATGATGACAGTCCTTAAGCCCATCCTTGTGAGTTTACCTTCTTATCTATGTCTCCTTTTAATTCAGCACCTCGAGATACCAGAAGAGTATTGGCCTGCCTTGTTAATCTAAAACACGTGTCTACATTCCAGGTGGGACTTGGCAGGACTATAACAATGGGCGATACACCCAGCTGCTAGCAAAGAGGTTGAACTTCGGAGTACATATTCTGGGTAGATAGTAATGTGGGACCCTTGGAATATACTTATGTTTGAGAGCGTGGCTGCTCTCAGTACTTATTATCAACTGAAGTATCTGGCAAGTAATTAGGAGAGCTCCATCATTAAGAGCAGAGGAAGTCTTCATTGCTGGTAGTCTCTAAGTCAAAAAGAAGAAGGTGGCTAGAGCGGAAAACTGAGTACTAAATATCACTTTGCTAGTACGAATTCCTCTCTTTGGAGGTCTTTGCCAAGATGACATTTGGAACTCTCATCTTTCGCCACAAGATATTCCCCTTCTGCAGAGCTTTGCCTCTCCTGCTCAAACACATGAATATTGCACCTTGCCCCAAAGCCTTATTCTCAGTTCATGGTTTTACCTCTGCTCCTATTAAAGTCAATGGCAAGATATCCACTGGAGCAGCTTCACACCCTCTCTCTCCCCCATCTCCTTCTACCTTATTCTCTATTGCAGACAAAGATTACTGCACAGTATGAGAAACATCTAGCTCTATGAGCTAAAGCCAGAGCTCTTTAGTGATGTCAAATTTTAATCCATGAGGTCAGCCTCTCATCCATCTAGATCCTCTAGCTGGTAGCTGCCATCTATTATATTTCCATCCATCCAGATCTTATATTACTTGAGCTGGAAGATGTCCATCCTATTTGGAACTTGTTAACTGTTGCTTGAAGGAACTGCCATCAGAAGAAGCTGAGTGATTCTCTGGCATCTTTTACAGTCTCTCTTTCCTGATTATCAGGAAAAGAACGTACTGCGAGGAAGTAAAGAAGGATACCCTCTGTAGAATGTTAGTCTGAAACACTGGTAAGATTAGGAAACAGAACATTTATTCATATTATAGAGAAAGCGCTAGCACTGATCTCTAGATGGTAGGGACTCTATCAACAACTCCATCTCCTTAATTATGCAATCCAATCTTCCATGCCATCATTAATAAATGGTGTCCAAATCAAAAATGGGTAAGTCCATGAGTGTTCCACTCAATGGCTCACAGAACACAGCCATCTTCCGGGAAGGGAATGCCCAGCTCCCATCAGAATACGGTGGACCTGATTGTAGTCTCACTTATATTGCCTGCAGTGGGGTTAGTCCTCATTTACATAGGTGTAGCTGAAAGCACAATTGGATCAAGCATTTCTAAAGTTTAGAATCTTTTTTCTACCTGAAATTCAAAGGATTTGAATAGATATATTTTAACTTCATTTCACACAATGCATTGCACTTGCATTCACTGGGTGATGCGTGCAGATGTACATTTTCAAAACAATGGAAAATCAGCTCTGAACCTCCTTGCTTTGAAAATTTACCCCAATTATTTGTATTGGCATCTAGTATATTTTGAAGCGGATGTTGGTCACTGAGTTTACTGAGGCTTTAAGGTTTGCTTTTCCTTACTGCATCTGTAAGATTTCCTGATAGCTCTTAAATCAGCTACTCTCAGGCTTGGTCTACACTAAACCCCCAAATCGAACTAAGGTACGCAACTTCAGCTATGTGAATAACGTAGTTCGAACTTACCTTGGTCCACACGCGGCAGGCAGGCTCCCCCGTCGACTCCGCGGTACTCCTCTCGCCGAGCTGGAGTACCGCAGTCGACGGCGAGCACTTCCGGGTTCGACTTATCGCGTCCAGACAAGACGTGATAAGTCGAACCCAGAAGTTCGATTGCCAGCCGCCGAACTAGTGGCTGGGTATAGACGTACCCTCAATGGTAATAACTTTCCTATTCCTTGAAAACAGCTGCAGATAAGAGTGGCAAAGAAGGGAAAGTGTTGTTACTCTTGCTCTTATTTTGATCGTTCTATACCCTGTGTGTTTTTGGAAAGTTGTCAAAGTTCCTTTATGGAAGAATAGAATGTTTTGAATTATTTGGAGGGCATGGACTTACCCAAACATAAAAAGAATTTGATAGGAATGGCATCGTGAGTGTCTCTAGACATTGTGTTGTGAGACATTTGATTGAAAATACAGGGCTAGCTCTTTCACAATCCTTACTTGGAAGCAATTTTTATATCCTATTAGAAAGAATTATGAAAAATACTTGGGGCCAAAGTTTCAAAAAAGACTTGTAATTTTGCAGGTGTACATAGTAGAATATAGAGAGATGATTAATTTCTTTGTGTGTGTGAAACATCTTTGCACTTGCAAATCAAGTAGGTTGAAATCTCTATTCTATCACTTGCATGCACAATTGTTTGCACCAAGAGGCCAGGTTCAAATCCCCTTTAAAATACTGGCCCTCCAGGTCAAATCAGAAGTGGGTGACATGGTCCACTTCACTGGATTTAAGTCTGTAAAAGAATCTAATTATAATTAGTATTACAAGGCCAGATCCGCAGCTAGCATCTATCAGTATAGCTATCTGGCATTCAAAGTGTTAATTATATATTAATTGGGTTTTACTTAATTATTTCATCTTCTGAATTTTGTTTTTATTGGTGTATTTATCTTTATGAATATTTACTGTAGATATAAAAAACCTGTATGATTGACTAGATATTTTCCAGAAACAAGATATAAACTCATATATGTGCAATTCATTTAAAATCCCCATAAAACAGTTTTAATGAAAAAAAAATAACATAAGAGTGAAGTACTAAGATGAGAGGAACTGTCACTTTTTTGGTCCAATGGTGAAGAGTTTTTGGATTGTAAATCTACCATAAGAATAGTTTCTAGTTAGGCGCTGGAGTACGTTAGCTTTTAATGGTGAAATGAAAACTGATAAATAAGCAGCAGTGAGATTTTGACCTACAATGATATTCCACTATGTTCTGCCCAGAGCGAGTGCATAAAAATGTTGAAATAGAGACTGGAATAATGTTGATCGGTTTTAGCATTACAGTTAAAACACGGCTCAGTCGTAACCTCTACAAATGAGTACGTTCACTTACACTTTATCATCAGTATAATTGAAAAAAGTCTCTTGAAAGGGGCATTCTCATTACAATGAAGGACCACTTCAGACCCAATTGAAATGAAAAGAAAGACCGTAGATTAGGTGTAGATACCAAGTGGTAATTTCTAGGGAAGCATAAAATGCCAAATGTGTAACAATTATATTTTACAACTATGTGTTCAAAGGACTTAATAGTACTTTATGGCATAAAGAGGCTTTAGCTCAAGCAGAACTACTTCAGTGAAGTGCTTCCTAGCTTATGTTGTTAAAAGACTTTTTCAACTTTCTTGCTTACCGGCAACAAAAGACTCCCTCCCCCCAGCCCAATATACGTCCTTAAACATGTCGTGCAGTACCAAGTCAAATGCTTTATAGAAGTCTGCGTCTATTACATCAACTCTATTACCTTTATCAACCAAACTTGTAATCTCATAGTTAGTTTGACAGGATCTATTTTCCATAAAGCCTTGTTGATTTGCATTAATTACAACACCCTCCTTTAATTCTTTATCAGTCAAGTCCCGTATCAGCTGCTCCATTATCTTGCCCGGGATTGACGTTAGCCTGACAGTCTTATAATTACCCAGGTCATACCATTTACCCTTTTAAAATATTGGCACAACAGTAGCTTTCGTCCAGACTTCTGCAACTCCCCCAGTGCTCCAAGACTTATTGAAAATTAACATTAAGAGTCCAGTGAACTCCTCAGCCAGCTTTTTAAAACCTTTTGGATGCAAATTATCTGGACCTGCCGCTTTAAAACTGTCCAACTTTAGTAGCGTCTGTTTAATATCCTCCAGATACTTGTAGAATGGAATGAGTGTTATCACCATTCAGTGAGACTGTATCATCTTTTTTTGCCCAAATACAAAATAGAAATATTTATTGAAGACTTCTACCTCTTCTGCATTATTGATAGTTCTGCCATTTCCATCTAGTCATGGACCAATACCATTGTCCAGATTATTTTTGTTTCAATATACTTTAAAAACTCCTTCTTATTGCCCTTAACTTTCTCCTTGTGTCCCTTGGCTTCCCTTATCAATTTTTTTTTACAATTCCTAACTTCTGATTTATATTCATTACTATCAACTTCCCTTTTTTCCTCCATTTGTGATATATATGCGCACACACACATACACACACACTTGTTTTTTTATAGCTGCGTTCACTTACTCTCTAAACCAAGTTGGTTTTTTTAACAAGCATGGCCTTCTTCCTCAATTGTGGCTTTTGGGGCATCTAGTAAGGTGTTCTTAAATGATTCACAATTACCATTCACATTTTTCTGATTAAATTCTTCCTGCCAGCTGATTTCAGTTGGATAAAATATAGTTCCCTTGACGGCTCTGTGATATGAAACTAGATATCACATTTCATACCAGACAAGACTCCATTTTCAGTGGTGAATGAAACAATCACTGTTTTATAGTCGCTCTCAGAGTTGATTGGAAAAATACCAACAACAAATTTCACAGGAATGTTTCAAAATTTTTACTGCTTTTTCAAAATTTCAGTATTTTTTTTTCAAACATCGAAATATTTCAGACCTCTATCAGGCAAGATGAAAGCCCCAAAACGTAATGAAAATTATCAAATAGAGTCAAGATTTTTTTCCAATTGAAGTGTCAAAAACTTGAAATTTAGAAAAGTTTGACCAGTTCCAGTCTGCAAAGTGCTTGGCGGTCCTTTGGGCTACAAGTCAAAAAAGCGAACAGAATGTTGGGAATCATTATGAAAGAGAGAGATAATAAGACAAAAAAAATCATATTGCCACTATATAAATCCATGGTACGCCCACATCTTGAATACTGCGTGCAGATGTGGTCGCCCCATCTCAAAAAAGATATATTGGAATTGGAAAAGGTTCAAGAAAGGGCAACAAAAATGATGAGGGGTATGGAACAGCTTCCATATGAGGAGAGAGAAATAAGACTGGGACTTTTCAGCTTGGAAAAGAGGCGACTAAGGGGGGATGTGATAGAGGTCTATGAAATCAGAACTGGTGTGGAGAAAGTAAATAAGGAAGTGTTATTTACTCCTTCTCATAACACAAGAACTAGGGGTCACCAAATGAAATTAATAGGCAGTAGGTTTAAAACAAACAAAAGGAAGTATTTCTTCACACAATGCACAGTCAACCTGTCAAACTCTTTGGCAGAGGATGTTGTGAAGACCAAGACTATAACAGGGTTCAAGAAAGAATTAGATAAGTTTATGGAGGCTATGTCCATCAATGGCTATTAGCCAGGATGGGCGGGGATGGTGTCCCTAGCCTCTGTTTGCCAGAAGCTGGGAATGGGAGACAGGAGATGGATCACTTGATGATTCCCTCTGGGGCACCTGGCATTGGCCACTGTCGGGAGACAGGATACTGGGCTAGATGGACCATTGGTCTGACCTAGTATGGGTGTTCTTATGTTCTTATGATATTATATCAAGATAAAATGATGAGGATATCTTCATTAATGAGCAGACCTATAGTTCATCCTATTGTGGGAATTAGAATAAAGACAACTTCTGAAATTCCTGTATCTTCAGTACTGTGTATATGAAACAAAATTATATTACATAGGGTGGCATAGCTTTATATAACATTCCTGTGCACCTTCTCCATCTTCCACTGTCCAATATATTAATGTGAACACAGATCTATCATGAAAACAAAGCCAAAATGCATGCCCTTGTTTACAGAGAGAACATGAGACTGTACACTATTGTACTTAGAAGATGTTTCAGTCCAGAGGAGTTATATCACCATAAGTTACATGATTGACTTTTACAACAGAAAGAAAAGGCTGTACTCAAACAACTGTTATTGCCTCAATGGAAAAAAAAATCAATGAAAGTAAAATGAACAAGAGATTTTTCTGAGTTGCAGTTAATACAGCTGAAGTGCTATGGATATTAAAAGGTCAACAAATAAATTAGTCCAAGTGTTATGAAATGAATGATTTGGCTTATAATTGTATTGAGAGCAAATTGTTCACTGCCTATTAGACCAGGTAATTTTTATCCATAGTGCCTCAATTACTGTTCCATAAGCAATAATATAGTTGTAAGAGCTGTTAGTTCGATCAAGTGACCTCTGAGAAGCTAGCTGGAACAGCTGACTTTACTATGATGGATCACTACGCTTGATCTCCAAATGGTGCCAAACCTCCTTCCTATGAGAAGAGATCTCATAAAAGAAACATTAAGGCCTGATTCATTTTACCAAAATGTGTGAGTTTTCAAGTGTCAGCAGTTAAGTATAGATTGTGAAGCCCTGTATTTCTTAGAAGAATTATGACAATGGCACCGTATGCTTCTAGCACACACTGCTAAACGGCATCACGATGGTAAGAAGGATGCTCTCTGCTGCTCAACTGGAGTGTGTTGTGAGAATTGAGAAATATGCAGTGATCATATTTTATATCAGAGAGTGAACCACTGTATATCACCTGCAACTAAGTTTAGAAATGGTAACTGTAGGCTGGCTCGTTGATAATGCTTCACACTTCTAGAATGCCTTCCATCTGAGGATCTCAAAGTTCCTTATTACAAGAAAGGATGAAATTTCACAACACCCCAAGAAGGTAGGTATTATTTCCCCAACGCTCTGCATCACAGAGAGCCTTGATCTCTGCACTCAGCATAGCATAGCTGTTTTCCTAGGCTGTTTCTGACAGGCCAGGCTCACTTAGTAGGTGGAGAGGTAAGGACCTTATTTGGGGAAACTTTTGTGGCTTATGAGGAAAGGTGCTTTTATAAAATATGTATAGGGCCCAGAGCCTGTGTAGGAGCTCAAGTAACTGAAACAAACAAATATTACATAAAATATTAGCCCCATTTTACAGATGGAGAAACTAAGGCAAGGCTTGTCCAAGGTCAAACAAAAAGTCTGTGGCACAGCTAGGTATAGAACTAAATTATTAATCCCCCAAACCATCCTGCTTCTTACTCAAAAGTAACATATCTAAGGTTATAACATGGCCCCTACAGGTACAGCTAACATGAAGAGACAGTTTTTAGTGCATGAATTGCATAGTCAGTTACTGCAAATCTGCACACATATTTTGAGCGTCACATTAATGTGCGCTAGGAGAGTATACCTCTGCTTGTTCCATTTCCTATATAATTCTGTCAGCCTAATTGTGTACTGACTTCTCTGCAGAAACGTTTGAAAACAACACAATTGGGAACAAATCCTGCTGTTTTACTCCAGTAAATAGGGATTATTTGTTAGAGTAAGGATTTGGCCCTGGTGCGCATGGGGAAAAAATGGGCTGTAAGAATACAACTGTACCCCTGCATTCAGGGAGCGGAGGAACTCAACGGGTCTTGCAGTGCTTCCGTGGAGTGGGGCAAAGTGCACCTGAGAACGGGACCATTGCAGCTGCACTCCCAGAGCCCCTCCAGGACATCATGCTGGTCTATGAGACAATGGCTCCATTGGCTTCCACCAGGTCAGTACAGATCTACACTGCCCCCTAAAGGTCTGATTGGTCCCCGTACATTGCTGGTATGTCACTGTTCCTCATCCACATACGTATTGAGTTGAAGATGTGACGGCAAGCTCTGAATTGCTGAATAGCCCATGCATAAGAAACTAAAACAATAAAAGCATAATTAGACTACATTGTACCATATACAACCAATTCCTGTTTCTATTGCTATGCCACTATATTTATGATAAATCACTAAACACAATTACTCTATTGGGAGGGCGATTTTCTGTTTCATCTCTCCATTGAGCAAAAGACGGCTGCGTGACTTGGGTCTGAATTTCAATTTTACCAGCGTACAGTTGAAGTGAATATTATTTGGCACAATGCAGTGTACAACTGAGCCACTAAATGGCTGATTTACTAAATTATTATTAGATGAGCCCTTGCTGTTCCCAGTGAAAGCGCAGTCACTGTCTCCCTTCATGGTGCGTTCAAATTGTTCTGTGTTTAAATATTCAGCATGAGGCTAATGTGAACTGATGAACTGAGACAGCAAACATTCACTTTCAATACAGACAGAGAGAGAGAGATGCAACATATCATGTGGCCTGCAGAGGTGAAAATGATTTATATTTAAGGATGTTGCTGCCTACTTCCATTACTTTAAGGTACTCTTAATTAGCATGGTGTTCGAATGAGTAATTCAGGGGTGTAGCAAAAACAGCTTCATGGTTATGGAGGCTTCAGAATTCCAATGAAGTGGTGCTTCAGCCTAATTCTCTCTCTCTCTCAGCAAAACCTTAGGAACGCATTTGCTGCCACCATCATTTCACAGTTCAGTGTGTGATTTGCAGCATGGAAGGAGCGTTAGCTGTGATCCTAACCTTACAATGAAATTTGGAGGATCAGCCTACAAATATGTTTGTGATATACTGTTTTGTAATTATATGACTTTTCCAGGAAAAAAAAAAAAGAAACAATTTCTTTACTGCCACCTGCTGGAGTTGACAATAACCCTTTGTCATACTAAAAGAACAAGCATCCTCACTTAGAGGACAGTTACAGCAAGCACTTAAAATACTGTGATCCAAGACACTTACAGTAGATTAGAATTTTTTATTGGTACTGTGTTGCCATAACAACATAAAGACAGCAGATGACTTAAGCTAAGCTTGCAAAGCGAAAGGCTGCTCATCTGGCAGTTAAAATGAATACAGTTCACTTCACAAGTTCTCCATATGGACCCTTAGTGTATAGTAATGAGGGTACCATATGGTGGAAGAAAATGCACAGCGAACAATTGTGTTCTGCTGGATGAGTGCACTGGGTAGGAAGTTATGAGGAAACCTGGGAGAGATATTTGTGTGCTCTGTTGCTCAAGGGGTCTTTCAGAGGGGGCTCTCTCTTTTCTTAACCCACTCCCTAATAGAGACCCCTCTAGAAATGACAAAGAAACCAACTGCACATTTTGCAACATCATTCATCATAAACTGTCAGCTGTGTTTGTAAATCAGCTTGGTAAGATCTTATAAATTTGTAATTCTTAAAAGGTAACAGTACTAAGTTTTTAAACAAAGCGCAGGGAAATTTAAGCACTTCTGACAAGCAGAAACATTAGCGGTAATCATTTTAAAAACAGTTGCATCTTTTTTGCCTGCATGTTTAGCTGTAAACAATGCTGGAATGTATCAAAGCTTTAAAGGGGAGAGAGGGAAGAATGGAATAAATACTTTTTATTATATTTCCAAAAGGATCAAAAATAATTAATTGGAAGCTCATGTGTGGCAAGATTTACACACATGTG
Source organism: Malaclemys terrapin pileata (assembly GCF_027887155.1). NCBI lineage: Eukaryota > Metazoa > Chordata > Testudines > Emydidae > Malaclemys > Malaclemys terrapin. The sequence continues at coordinate 2,404,161 of NC_071512.1, read as the reverse complement.
CAAGCGCGCGCACACACACTATTCACAGTACTAACCAGATCCTAAACCTGGTAAGACAGCTTGCTAAAGGCTGCAAAGTCAATTTTGTACTACACATGCTTCATAAAAGATGAATATAAATGCATTAGTTAGACACGGTGAGCTAAATTAGAAGGTCAGGCAGGGCTGGAAGGGCTGAAAAATCACACAACCAATGACTGTAATTACTCTTTTTTTAAGTCTATTAAGTGGTGTTGTTCTATCAAGGCTCAGGGGTATAGGACATGAAGTACAAGATAAAGTAATGTGTATTTATTACTCCCACAGGATCAATTTACAAGATATTTTCAGCTCCATGGAGCAAAATACACAAATGCAGCCTTTGTTACTTTCCTCAAACTGGCGTTTATTTTCTTTAAAAGCGCTACTGCTTGAAGGAAACATGTTTACCTGGTTAGTGTCCTCCTGCCTCCATCATTTCATTGTTGTAGTTAAAAAAAAAATAGGGGAATCTAAGATCACAGGGATCATCCTTCTTGGTTGTTCAAACAAGTGGCTCAAGTCACTCATGTGGAATGGGCTGATTTAATCTAGAGGGTCCAGACCCAATCTAGAAACCTGCCCTCCGGCTGGCAGAGTGAGGAAATGATGCATAGATCCCTGTCATGCTGCTAGCCCGCACGTATTAAAGTTTTGTCACAGATTCTAAATGACACCATCTGCTCTAATCATTTGCTGAGTAAATGCTGACCCAATTATAAAGAAAACTCACTGAAATGTGTACGCAGGCTGCTGACCTTCGGAAAAGTAAGGGCTCCTTGCCAGAAATGTGTATATGACTCTGCCCTTCAGCTATACGCCTGTCATTGTTTCTGAGCTCTCCCGTGTTCCAGATCCCACAGAGTCCCAGAAAAAGAAAAGCCCACACCCCACCACAACACTTTGATCAGGAGATTGCCCTTAAAGGGTGAAAGTTTTCAAAGCTGCTGCCTCAGGCATTTGACAACTCAAATCTTGGTGGTTTTGAACATCTCACTCTAAGGGTAAGTCTACCCTGCACACGCCTTATGGCGGCATGTAGAGTGCATACAGTGCCCAGCCCACCTAGTACTGGTATGAATAGCGGTGTAGAACTCCAGAAAATCACTGCAAAGGTGCCAGGACCAGCCTTCGCTCTGCTCCCGCCTCCCTATCTGAGCCTTGTGGTTAGAGACGGTCATCGCGTCTCACGTCTTCATTGTCAGCGTAGGGAGTCCAACAGTAGCTTGTGGTGCCGTGATCCACATCCTCCCTTCCATCCTCTGTTCAGTGCAAAGGTTTCTCTGATCTGGATCTATGTCAGGATGGATTAAGGGTAAATCCGTGTACTGTGGAGTTTCCTGCTGGGAAGAACTCCCCGTAGGTGGTGCCCAACTGATTGCTAATGGTGCCCTGTACAGGACACAGGCTGAATTGGCAGTGGAAGAAGAAATGCCCCTTAGGTTATGTTTTATGGCTCGGGGACTGGCATGGGAGAGGGTCCATGAGGGAAGGTGGAACCTGGCAGTGGTGTACCACCTCACACGCAAAGAGACTGCTGTGAGCTCCACTCTCTCCTCCACAGGGACATAAGCAGAAATAAGGCCCTTGTTCAGAGGATACAGTGTGCAGCGGAGGACAAGCAGGCTAAAGATGGATTGCTGGCTTGTATCAGCAGGGTAGGCTTGCTGGCCCCTATTGGGAGGGTAAGCAAGGTAGATACAGCAAGTTGGTTTTCACATACCTAGTGAGCAATCACAATCTTAAATACAGTGGTAGCCAGCAGTCGCCAGCAATGACAAAAAAACATACTTGGCGTTAGTTTGCACAGAGGAGTAATGTAGAAAATAAGCATCACATTTTTACAGACAATCCTTTTTTTCATGCATAGATTCCTAGGCCAGAATCATCTCATCTGACCTGTAGAACACAGACCAGAGAACTTCCCCCAAATAATTCCTAGAGCTGAGCTTTTAGAAAAACATCCAGTCTTGATTTAAACATGGTCAGCGATGGAGAATCCACTACACATCTTGGTAAATTATTCCAATGGTTATTTATTCTTTGTTTAAAAACGTGTGCCTTATTTCCAATCTGAATTTGTCTAGCTTCAAGGTCCAGCCGTCGTTATATCTTTCTCTGTTAGGCTGAAGAGCCCATTATATTGTTCCCCATGTAGGTATTGTACTCAAATCACCCCTCAGCCCTTTCTTTTTTAGGCTAAATAGATCAAGCTCTTTGAATCTAACAGTACACAGTAGGCTTTCTAATCCTTTAACCATTCTCGTGGTTCTTCTCTGAACCCCATCCAATTTATCAACATCCTTCTTGAACAGGGGGCACCAGAACTGGACACAGTATTCCAGAAATGGTGCCAGCAGTGCCAAATACAGAGGTAAAATAACTTCTCTACTGCTACTTGAGAGTCCCCTGTTTATGCGTCCCTTAGCTCTTTTAGTCACATCACCACACTGGGAGATCTCATGTTCTATCGCAACCTCCAAATCTTTTTCGGAGTCACTGCTTCCCAGAATAGAGTCCCATACCCAGGCGCGGCGCCAGGGTTTTTGCCGCCCTAGGCGGCAGTGCTCCTCCGCTGAGCATTCGGCGGTGGGGGTCCTTCCGCTCCGCGTCTTCGGGGCACTTCGGTGGCGGGTCCCGGAGCGAGTGAAGGACCCGCCGCCAAATGATCCCCCACCGCCAAATTTCCGCCAAGGACAGCAAAATGCTGCCCCCCAAATCCTGCCGCCCTCGGCGACCGCCTAGGGTCGCCTAGTGGAAGCGCCAGCCCTGCCCACACCCTGTAATATGGCCTAAACTCTTTGTTCCTAAAGTCTTGTAAGTCAAAAGTAACTAGGGGCCAATTCACCTGAACCCCATCACCCGCAGCTCCCTGCCCCAGGCAGGAGACTATGCATGGGAAATCATGTCTGGCAAGGAACTTTCTGTGTAAAAGCTGGTGAGGAAGGGGGTGTTTAAAATCTACCTCATAATGGAACCTGCTTTACAACTATCTGTGAAGTTGTCAGCATAGCTCCTGAATCTTCCGGTGCCTGCCCGAGGTTTATCTTAAAGATTTGTGGTACCAAGCATCAAGAAGCCTTAATAAATAAATGTGCATGTGATTTAAACCTCTTTACAGACTTCCACCGCACACGTGTGTGCAAGAACCAAGATGTGAGTGTGAGAGAGAGAGTGATCACACACACACTTATTTCCCAACCCCATGGAGCGGGCCTTCTCCAGTCTCCACTTTAGGGGTTGTGATACAATCCCTCAGCTCTAGCATCCCACTAGTTCTCTTTACTTCTCTCTGGAGAGCTCTTGCTCCCCCACAATCTGCCTCCTCGGTGTGTTGGCCAGGAAAGATTTCTACTCAACTCACCCCAGGTGGCTGAGCTGACTCCAGGGATAGAGGGTGTCCCCCCACTCCCCTGTATTGGCTCTGCTCTTGGAATGTGTGTCTGGGCACATCTGTTAGTGACCCCGCTTGTCAGCTGGCTTCTTTCCCCTGATCTGCCCCTGTGCATGCGGGGAGACGCCTCCTCCCCACAGCCAGCTGCTCCACCTCTCCATCCCCCCACACCAGCTTCCATTCCTGCTTCTCCAGAAACTGTACATTTTAAAAAAAATTCAGGCCAGATTTTCCATGGATCTCAGCACCCAGCAGCTCCTCCTGTAACCAATGGTGGGAAAAGGGAGTCGGAATTCTCCGTCGTTCTCCATGGGAGTTGCTGGGTGGGCGCCGAGCCCTTTTGAAAAACTGGCCCAGCGGTTTTAAAGCAAGAGGAGACCAAAGCTCTACTGTAGGATATCACAATCCCTGGGGCCACAGATGTTGCTGCTACATTCCTCCTGTGGTGCCCTGCAGAGCAGAGAGCATGCACTAAGAGTCAGCATCACGCTCTCACCAGGACGACAGCTGCTTCCATTTCTTAAAAGATGTCTATTTCGTCAATAATGCTTTAATGGAACAATGGCCTTCAATCTCTAATGGCAGTTATGGAAACGTGTGTGAGTGGGGGGAGGGGCGTTGATGGAAAAGCACAGCATACAAGGCTCTTAACATACAGGAAGCGCTGATACATTGGGATGGCAATGGTTAAAAAATAGGAAAAGCGGTATCTAAAGCTCGGAGCACTAGTCTCCATTCCCTTCTCTGCCCCCCTCCCATTTTCCTTCTTCACTCTTGGTGCTTCTGTCCATCTTAAGATCCGAAGCCAGATGGCCCCCGACTCTCATTTAAGCAGTCACTGACAATTGCCTGCCGTGGAATCCTGCCAAAGCCTGGCCTCGTTTTAATGACGACGGAAGAGCATCGCACAGCATTCAGCCTGCACACAAACTCACTGCGTCCTTGATTAGGATTCTGGAGCCAGCAAATGGTGTTGGGAATGAACCATCAGTGCCTCAAATGCAGAAGCCGACGCGTGCCAGCCCCTGCTGCATTCAGCCTCTGTGCACGGCATGTTAATGAGTCCTGAACTTGAGGCCCAACCTTCAAGCTCTCTAACACAGCTGCCAAAGACGTGTATCCTCCCCTGGCCTCCCACTAGGGTCTTACAGGAACGCTGGTTCCATCCAGGGGTTCAATTATTCCTTGAAATAGGAAATTGGTAACTTCTTCACTGTCTGATTTACACAAGCTGAGATCACACCCGGAATATAGAAAAGATGATTTCCCTTGATCTAGCGACTTCATGGAAGACCAGTCAAGTAGGAGGACAGCACATAGGACAGCAGAAAAATGCCGGGTTACCTGGACCACATTTCGGTAATCCCCGGAACCTTTCACTCAAGGATCTAAAAGCACCCAGCGAGCATTAATTAAACCTCAAGGCACCCTTTGTGAAATATTAACATCCTTCTTATACCGACTGGAACACTAGGGAACAGCGGTGCAGAGAAGTGGCTTGCTCAGAGTGCCAGGGGTGGAGCTGGGAAAAGAACTCCGGAATCTTGAGCCTTTGCCCCATGCAGTAACCACAAACCAACCCCTTCTCACTACTCAGAAAAGGAAATGCAAACTATGACATCTTCGAAGGTGACGGATGAAAGACTGCGTTAAAAAAATAATGCAGGCGGCACAGCCAATGAATTTGCACCCAGGTGCAAACAGTTAGCAGCTCACGAGAAGTGGGACAAACCTGACGAGTCCAGATTTCATTCTGAACCTCTGCAAAAACACCACCACCACGACTGCATGGCCAAGAACGGCAATGAGGGCCAAACCTGTGGGTTGAGAAGGAAAAGCTCCCCCTTTCAATCTGCCCTCTTGCCTGCTGGGCTAGCATGTGGCAGGAAAGCTCTAATTCAAGCAGTTTGTGGTTAGTGAACTCAGCTCCTATGCTTGGGCTGCTTTTAACAAGGTAGAAATTCAGACATTCTCTGTAGTATTTCTCACACCTGAACCTCAAAAAACTTCTGCTGCCAGTTACTCTAGTGTGAGTCCTTGCTGTCACAATGAGAAAGGCCATAATGTAACTGAGATGAGTGTCAGAAGCGGTAGATGAATAAGCAAAATTAGATTTTGCCCTACAAAGAGGTCTTCCTATGCCGTAAAAGCCATTGCTTTATACTAGGAGCATGCAAACCACTAGGGCTCAGATTCTGGTATGGTCAAAGCTACAATGAACCCAAACTCAAACTGCACAGCCATATCACACCACTGGCCCAGGAGGGCACATCCCGCAGTAGCCCATCTGTAAACATGCATGGCCGGAGAGGAGATTGAAAGCCCGTTGCCATATCAAATCTGCTAACCCAAGCTGAAAATGTTTGGCCCTATTTTACGTTCAATCTGTTGTTTAAAAACAGAAAACAAGGCTCTGCTATTTAGTTGGAAAGTTGAATCCAGAGCAATCTTATGACTTCTGCACCCTTTAGGCTTGCAAATCCAGAGTGCATCATAACCATGTTGATATTCTCTGGCAAACAGCTTCTCTCCATGGGCATCCTTGGCTGCACTCACAAAAGGCTCATGCAGAAGTAGGATGCTGTTTATCCCGAGGGAGGATTGCACCTCTGAGGAAGCAGTCCTAGGTAGAAAAGCATGCTGCAAACCTGTCTAAAAGTATGCGGATGGGGGGAGAGGGCGGTAGGAGAAAAGTTTTTTGAGGGCAAATGAAGCCAATGAAAAACCATGCTCCAGAACAGCATGTTTTCTTCTAATTTCTCAGGAGGCAGGAAGGAAGAGCAAAAAAACAAAATAAAAAAACCCACGCACCAATGCCTGAAGTCTTCCCAATCAAAGAGAATGGAGAGCTAACAAGACATTTAAAATAACTCATCTAATTTCATTTCTGTGTCAACAGATACTACATAATAACGTGATGATGCTTATTAACTTTTTTCCATTTCAAAGCACTTCACAAGCACGATCAATGCTCACAACGGAGCTATGAGATATCCCAGTATTTACCGTTCAGGACACTAATACAGAAAAGTCAAGGGATTTTACACAGGGGTACAGAGGGAGTCAGTGTCAGGATAAAACTTGGAACTTCCCAATTCTCCTTTGCCCAACCACTTACTGTTGCAGGACTGAAGTCAATGGCAGGTTTTTTCCAATGACTTTGAAGGGCGCAGAACTGATCGCTAAGCCACTTGACTACCTCTCTCATCAGGCATTGCAAAAACTTCCCCAAACACCCTGTACTGGCCAGTGGCAAGTTGCACAGTGGGGTGCCTACCCACACTGCACTGCACTCGGCTCCTTGTGTCGGCATTGGGCGTGCTGGCATCGATGCAAAGTGTGCACGTGCACAAGCTCTGTAATAACTGCGGCAGCTGGATGCCGACATAACAGTTTGATATCATTTTGTAGTGTAGACATGGCCTGCTTATTTCAGGGTTACTGAAACAATGGCGTGTGCTATTATCATATTAAATGGAGACATATGGCTGAACAGAAAATGACACACACTCACAGTGGCTTGTGCTCCTCTGATTTATACAATGGTAGAGTTCTCAGTGTAATTTCGCAAGATATGACTGCAATACCAGCCACTGCTAAGACAAACGCCATCCAGTTATCCAGGGCTAACTTTGCTGAAATGTACAGAAGGCTTGTATTACCAAATACCCACAATACCCCATGATGGTGTAGAGCATTCCTGCACATTACTAGCTGCAGTGGACTGTGCCTTTAAGACCTGCAGACACAGCACACACCAGGCAGTGGACAGGCTAGCTCCAGTTGTGTTGCAGTCCATGTGCAATATCCCAGAAGGCTGCAGCGAAGGTTTGTTAGTTGAACCTTCTGGGCAGAGTATCTACGTGAGCTGTCACTGATGCCAACCCAGGACATTACATGACTACCAAAGGAACCCACCAGTCTGGCAAAGATCAAAGTGCTTATTCTCAAACAAAGACCAGGCAATCCCAACTTTGCCATATTTACAAAAAGAAAAAAGAAAAACGTGGTGCTGACCTTTGGCAAGCGTTCGGGGTCACCAGGGTGCCGGGGGATAACCTTCTGTAACCTTTGGAAACCGTAGTCGATGGTGGGCTCGTTCAGGGCTGAAACAACAACAAACATCATGAGATGACAAATGTCAGGCAAGGAGGCTCAATTGGCAATGCATCACAAGATCATAAAACGATCAGAGCTAAATCTCTCATTGCTCTTTTTTACTTAAATCAGCAATGACTGTGAAGTCTTGCTTCAAGCACTGTTTGAGGTTAGTTTTGAAGCTTTGGTTTAAAAAGAAACAAAAACCTTCCTTCTCAAGTATCTGTGACAAGGTTGCTGCAAAGTTTCAGGGCTTTGTAAACAGCTCCTGAGTAAGGAGCAATTGCTATCTTGCAAGCCTTGATAAATTCATTTGATAAATGCTTTGCACCCCGCGTTTCATTTGTTTCTCTTTTCAAGTTAGAAGGAAAGTCCCTTTTGATTGGAAGACAAAAGGACAAAGCATAAGAGACTCACATTCTCACATGCTATTATGTATTCAGTACCACCTGTATGTAGCCATCATGTACATTTTCATTGTAAACTTTTGTGCACTTTTGTCACGGCAAGGGCTCAATCCTGCACCCACTGAAGTTAACTGCAAAATTCCCATTGACTTCAGTGGTCCAGGATCGGCCCTCAAATTATCAACACTTGAACTGACACCTCTCGAGTTTATTTCGTTTAACATTGCCATTTGCATTTTTAGGGTTTTATCCACAGTCATCAAGGTAAAGGAAAAGGGGAGGAAGAGGAAGATTTAAATTCTCATGAGAACGTGGCTTAACTTTAAGCATGTGCTTCAGCCCATCGCTATTCAGCAAAGCATTCAAGCAAGTGCTTAATGTGGTGTTAGTTGTGAATGTTTAGAATAGGGGTCACTTCCCGCCGCCCCCATTGGCCCGGGATGGCGAACTGCGGCGAGTGGGGGCCGCGATCGGCCGAACCTGCCGCGTCAGCAGGTAAATAAATTGGCCCGGCCCGCCAGGGTGCTTACCCTGGCGAGCCGCGAACCAAACGTTGCCGACCCCTGGTTTAGAACCACTGTTCAGCGTGGCCACTAGGGGGCATACACTACAGAGATAAGACCGTGAAAACAGGAAATAAAGAAGTCTTGCATTCACCTTGACTATGGTGTACTGGGTCTCTACCATCTCCACACTTAATTTAAAGCACTGATGTCAATGGAACTTAAACACATGCTCAACTTTAAACATGCACTTAAGTGCTCTGCTGGGCTGGAACCAGAGTCAAGCACTCTCAAGCCTCCTTACACAGTTGTCAGCATATCTTGGCCTGTCCCAAGCAACACGTCCTGCCATTTCAGTCTCCGACCTCTCCTGAACTGTGAATGCACCTTGCATTGACTTCTATGGTGGCTTCATTATGAGGACTATTATCTTCTTGTGACTAGATTCACACCATCTAATTCATTTCAGCGGCTTTAGGGTCAGATTCTGCAACCCGTACTCACACTGAGTAGTACCTTACTCCACGAGTAGTCTTTTATTTTTATTTTTAATAAAAGGCCATTTCAATATTTGTTTATTTTACATCATTGGCAGGTTACGGTTTACAGTAAACACACATATAGTATAAAAGTAATATCACTGATTTGATTTTAACCAATCCCTCTGTCCCTTTGGCCAATCTTTCCCCAAATAGGCCAGGTGTTAATCCACTCTAGGCAGCTGAGTATTCAATTTCTCTTAATTCTTTTATTCTTGGCAACCACATTTCTACAGTGGGTATTTGTTTTTGCAAACAAAGGCTCAGATTCTCATACCCTTACTCAACTAAACTGAATCAGGAAGTTTCTCTAGTATCATAACAGGAATCTTTCTGGCGTATCCCTGAAATATCTCTTGCAACAATGTTTTAACATCAGACCAGCAGCCTTTCAATATGCGATGTTCCCCAAATATTATGGCACCCCTCCACAACACAACTACAAAATGGAGGGAGCAGGGTAACTGGCTAGGTAATAGTACTACTGAAAGGGATCTGGGGATCACAAACTGAATATAAGTCAACAATGTGATGCGGTAGCTAATATCGTTCTGGGGTCTACATGTTACCAGTGAGGCCTCAGCTGGAGTACTGTGTCCAATTCTGGGCACCACACTTCAGGAAAGATGTAAACAAACTGGAGAGAGTCCAGAGGAGAACAACAAAAATGATAAAAGGTTTAGAAAACCTGACTTACGAGGAAAGTTTAAAAAAAATTGGACATTTTAGTCTTGAGAAAAGACCACCAAGGGGGAACCTGATAACAATCTTCAACTATATTAAGAGCTGTTAAAGAGGACTGTGATCAACTGTTCTCCGTGTCAGCTGGAGGTAGGACGAGAACTAAAGGGCTTAGTAGCAAGGGAGATGTAGTTAGATATTAGGAAAAACATTCTAACTCTAAGGTGAGTTAAGCACTGGAACAGGCTTCCAAGGGAGGTTGTGGAATCCCCATCACTGGAGGTTTTTAAGAACAGGTTACACAAACACCTGTCAGGGACGGTCTAGCTTCACTTGGTGCTGCTTCAGTGCAGGGGGCTGGAGTTGCTGACTTCTTGAGGTCCCTTCCACCTCTGCATTTCTATGAGTCTATATTCTGCTGTAAACTCTGCATCTATGTTGTTTTGTTAGACTGACATGCAGAAACAGCCAAGCATAGTATTTCACTCCATGATAGAGAACAGGTAATATAACAGCCTTCCAATCCTTTGGATATTTTGTTTGTTTCCATTTCCCAGTCTAGCCTCATATTGTCAGCACTGCCATGTAATTTTGTAGAAAAATCTAGACACAATGTACTTATTTTTTAAACCACTGATCTCATTATTTAGCAATTTCCTTATACCGCCCTTCATTGCGGATATGTCTAGCTTAAACTGAATCTAATTCTTATGATAAATTATTATTTATTATAAATAGCTCAACTGTGAGACATTAAACAACATCCCTACAGTTCTAATCGAGATTTCTCTTGCAGTTGTGTTAAAAGATTTTAGCTAGTTCTGTCAAGTACATTTCTTCTGTATTTCAATCTAGTTTTTTCCCCACTTTCCCCCTCTCCATCTTTTCTGAAAGTAGTTACTAAGTTCTGGGATATTATAAATGGAGGCCAGTTTTGAAATTCCCCTCTGAGGTACTAGTCATTTTCTCATATCTTCCCACACTTTCAGCACATTAGAAATCCATAGAGTATTTCCTGGGACTATTTTCTAAACTGGAGAATCAAGAAAAAGAGTAACTGTTGTCCAATCCCACAAGGGATACTGAGTGGCTGAGCACCCTTAGGCTTGGTCTACACTACCCCCCCCAATTCGAACTAAGGTACGCAACTTCAGCTACGTGAATAACGTAGCTGAAGTCGAAGTACCTTAGTTCGAACTTACCTTGGTCCACACGCGGCAGGCAGGCTCCCCCGTCGACTCCGCGGTACTCCTCTCGCCGAGCTGGAGTACCGCAGTCGACGGCGAGCACTTCCGGGTTCGACTTATCGCGTCCAGACTAGACGCGATAAGTCGAACCCAGAACTTCGATTTCCAGCCGTCGAACTACCTGGTAAGTGTAGCCAAGGCCTTAATGTCAACTGATTTCAGTTTTTCTTCAGTGGGGAGGGAGAGTGCACTCAGCCATTTACAGGATCAGGTCCTTAGCAGCATTCATCGTCTGCCATCTTACTCAGTCTCTAACTATTTGAATTGTATTATCTTTGACCCAATGCAAAATAAAATTGAGTTGCTCGTCTCACCACGGATTTGGCCAGGGTCACCCTCCATTTTTCTTCAAATTTAGACCAGTAAACTCATTTCACTTGTAATTTCGGTCAACTTTAAACTTTTTCCTCCAGCACCAAAAGGCCTGCTTAAATATTTAGCCCCAGCCTTGGAGTTACGAATCAGACATGCTCCGTTACATCAAAATGCCAAAGAAATGGGCCAGATTCTGATCTCATTTACATTGGTGAAAATCTGGAGTAACTCCATCACTTTCACCAGTGAACACATGAGATCAGACTCTGGGAAGGTTTTGGCACTGTATTTAATGAGCGCCGGACTGGCCTCTACATCTGAACTCCACCACACATATACTCCATTTCCCAGTGTCCTAATATAAAGTGGAGGAGGGCAGGGGATCAAGATTTTTTTTCATACTTTCAGACTGAGCAATAAAGTCAGTATTTGTAATCTTGACATCCATCCACACATTAAAAACAAACTACCATATATGGTACTTAAAATGCATTCCCATTACCCTAATTTTTAAAAGTACTATTGAAAGTACTAATAACTTTAAAAACTGTATTAAATTCAAATAGGTCCCAAGGCTAATGGAAGTAATTTGTATACCAACCCAAACTGACTGGCCCACTTTTCAAAATACAGGTATGATAATCTTGTGGTTTTAAAAGGACATTTAAATTGAAAGACTGTGAATTTAGTACATAATTATACCAATAGAACCCTTTAACTTGTCAACTTGTAAATCTAAAAGGCTATCAATCATTTCTAAAGAGGAAATAAACCTTAAAATTATTTGATTGACAGGGCTTACTTTTTATGTTTTTAAAAAAATGGAGTAAAGTGGCCAGAAATCCATTTACAAAAGTATATTGTTTTACATAGGTGAGTAAAAAGCCAATAATTACACCCCCAAAAGACATATAAATCAAAGTAAGTACTTTCTTCTCACTTATATATCTTAAGTTGTAGTGAACTTCAGGTAACTTTTTATTAAAATACTTTTCCAAATGTAATGCTTATTGAAGTTGTTAACAGAATAGCATTTTCATTTAAGCTAATATAATCATTTTTGCAAATATGAGATTTAAGCCATTTTTCTCACTTCCAAACAATAAACTTCCAACCTGTCTCTTGTGTGAATTAACTAAAATTACACCCAAGTGTACAAAATCTGTCTATCTATGAGTTAAGGCACAATATTTATTATTCTTACCATTTTATGAATTACTTCTTAAACCCTTGAGGAAGAACTTTCTTTCGAATTAAACTCTAACAGAATAAGCCACAGAGCTCTGTATGCAGAAAATCTGAAGCCATAATTCCTAAAATCAAAGGGGTTTAATAAAAAACACACACAATGTCTGTGGACATAAGGACACGAGTGTGCATTATTTTCATGTTTCCACCTCCAACTTGATTTTCAACCAAAATGCTGCTTAAACATTTGAGAAAAATGTTTCTACCATCACTATAATTTCAATCACTGAACTGATCCTTTTAATCAAGATGTATAGATAATCCACCGTTTTAAAAAGTCCCTTCCCCTCTTTTTTATTTAAACCAGACAGTGGAAGGTTTTTTGGGGAGGGGTGGTGGGTTGTTTTTGTTGTTTTTTTTAAATATTTCACATAATGAATTCCTACTGTGTCAATAAAACTTTGGTGGTAATTGAATGACTGTCTGATGTATCAGAGAGGAATTTGTTTCTCTAGCCATGCTGCCAACTTACGGCAGAATGATCGACACTTAATATCAGCAATTAAAAGAACCTGTTCAAATATCATATGGAACTCATAGCTTGGGGTAGTCTAGGAGAACTCTTCACCAAGGAAAACTCATTCAGCTGATGCAGAGAGTAATTGAATTAGACACATTTTAACATTATTATTCGAAGAAAAATAAACACGCACTACATAGAAGCATTATGGAAAGAGTTCAGAGCATAAAGCAAAACCAGTTAATTTGTTTCCCATGCGTTCACGGCTTCATTTGTTCCTTTTATTTTTCAGCCATATTTTTTCTTTTATTCTGTTTGATGCAAAACCAATACGAAACCGCACCTAGCTATACAAACTGGGAGCATTCTCTGCTTCAGAAGATGTATCCAGCAGCAAGGCTGCATGAAGGGGCAAGGAACACAGGAATCTCAAAAAACAAATGCAAAGAATACGCATAACAAGCTGTAGGTTACCAGCGATGGGAAAAAATTTGCCTCTGCTCCACAGGTGCAGAGGGTCCTAATCCCAACAGAAGGGCCTTGGTTGGTTGAAGAGCGGGAAAGAGAGGTTGCAGAAAGACCACGCGTTAGTGTTCCATATTGCTTCTTTTTGTAGCACCATGGAGGGCTTTTGGGGGGTAGGGCAGGAAGGGAGTGGATGCAGGGCAGGCTGGGTAAGTGGTGAGAGTATGGCCAGTGGGTCCATCCATGGCCAGTGGTTCCACCCCCACACATACTCTGGGGATATCCAGAGGAAAAGAATGCCATTGCAGCATGACGATGCTACAGTAGTTTCCGAGTGGAACCACTGGAGTTCCACAGCTGAGAAGATGCTTTGACCTCACGCCCTGCGTCCTATGCAAAGCCCATTTCCTTTGGATTTGCCCCGACAAGGGAAATAGCGGGACAATACAGTTTCAGGCCCTGACCCTGCATTGTCAAGAGGCTGCTGTGCTGGGGTGTGCCCGCACGGTACACAATGCAGCAGCCGGACTTTAGTTGACGATACCATTTGCCAAAGGAGTGTACAGAATTTGACGTGTGTCTAGACAGAGACTAGATACCCATACACAACGTTATGTACCTATTCACACGGCAGCCATCTGAAACCATTAAAAATTATACAAAAAACATATGCAGTACAGACAGGACAAACAATGACAAATTTCACTTGGACATTTGATCAAGTGGCTAAAACTTCCAGGCATTTGCTAAAATGTCTGGAGACAAAGAGCATTCCAGCTGAGCCTAACTGAGGACATGTGATAGACCGTCTCCGATACAGCTGGGTCTCACACTGCAATCCCAACCGCTCTTCTCTCCTTTCGATTTTTCTTCTCAAACCCTCCCTCTAGGACCTCACCAATTCCTTGCAGTCCACAGAGAGAGCAATACTAAGCGCGATGATGTTATACGTTCTGAAATGGCACATTGGGAGCATACCCTAACCAACCACTTCTGTGCACTGTCGGCTTTTTGTACTTGTTCCACAAGGAAAGCCAGAACACACCATCCAGTGAAAAAGTGTATCTTGCAAATCTCCCTGCAAAGAGTTCTCTTTGCTAATTAAAGATCTTTCAATGAAAACACACAAGCCTTCAGGCTATTTCTGTTGTTGTTGTTGTGACTATGACTTGCTTTTTGTAAAGCTTCCCTTCCATTAACTTTCCCAGGGGTATTTATTCCCGTAGGCAATGGAAAATGGAAGTGGGAGGGGCAGCCACCGCCTGGACAGAAAAATTGGTGTTAGAAGGGCCATTCCAGGGCTAACTCAGAATTTCCCTGCTTTTTATGGCTGCATGGCTCTCTTGCTTTAATATATTCTTGTGTGTTTAATTTCCTTTTCTTAACGGTACTGTGACATGATGTCATTTTTTTTTTTTTTTTACTGGAAACAGAAAGAGATGGAGATATTAAGAAATGAAATATTTATATTTTATTGCAATTTAATGTCCAAACAAATATCCAATATGTTTGCCAAGCAATAAATAACATTCTGGAGCCAAATCCAATGATCAGACTAGCACCTGGGTCTCTGGGTTTCCCTAGCGACTGTTCTTTATTGAACTAACGGTGAAACGGGCCAGCTTCAGGGGCACGTTACTCAATGTGATATTTTCTTCAGGGTGGCCATTTTTCTGCAGTACGTAAGTGGTTGGTCTGACATTCCTTTTGCAATGACACTTCCCAGGGTGTTCTATGGTGATTTTGAGTGTGCAAGGAATGCAAGACTTGGCCCCAAATTAATGTTGAAAGTTAAACATTGAAATTACAAGCTCTGTCTGTTCAGGTTCATCTATTGGTTCCCATGCCGGCAGTACTTGAATGCCAGTGATTTTATGATAAAATCCTCAAAATACATTAACTCTGAATGCTAACGTATGACGCCGCTGCAATCTGAGTACGTGGAAAAACGGCATGATTTGCCATTTTCCAAGCCACTTCCTTGGCCTTTTGCTGTTCCAATTGTCTTCTTGCCCCAATGGGCAAGATCTGGCTCTAAAACAACCTGATAAATCAGGTGGTTTCATGCATCAAACAAGCTTTTGGATCCTTCAAGACAATTTTCAAAAAGCCTGGCAGCACTGGCTCGGGCGCCAATAGGTAGAACAGAAAGGCCCCCGGAAGTTACGTACGTTAGTTACTGACTCCAGTCAGGAGGCTATTGGGTTAATTGAGACATACTTTGCAACCTCCACCAACAAGGCAGAAACAGCATTTTCAGATAAATATTTTCCATTTGTCTGGAACATATTCTGGAAACTCATGAAAGAATGAAATACGACTTCGCTGCGAACGACTTTGCTGGAAAAGTGCAGCTCTCAAGGGATTATCACTCTGTTTAAGTGAATAGATAGTTAGACAAAGAGGCCACCATTTTTAAAAATGGGTGCCTATGGTTCTGCTCCAAAGTCCATATTTAGGCTCTTTTTCAAAAGTGCTGAGAGCCCAGCAGCCATTTTTTTAAGGTGTTGGCTGAAAGAGAGAAGGCAACCCATCATTCGGTAGGAAAAGCCCTATTTTCACTTCATCAATATACATTTTCAAGCTTCTAATGGGTTGCTTTGAGGAAATGCTTTATTTTTAACTTTTCCTTATTGCAAATCCAACCATCTCTCGTCTACTCTCTTTGCGGATTATAAGAGGCCTGATTCTGCTCTTGTAACAGAACAGGAAATCAGAAGTAACTCCATTGAACCCCTGGTGTAATGGAGAACTTTGCACCTATGCTATACAGACACACTGAGTTTAAGGTGTGAAAGCTTAGCCTGAACTTAATTCTTATATGCTCTCATGCCATTGGGTAAAATAAATATTCAAGACCAAAGGCTGCATAAATAACACAATGTACCTTACTGAAAGTCAAGGATCATTGCTACAGTACAATGCCTTAAAATTCTGCCTTCCTTTGCATTTGGATGTCAGTCCAATGACAAGTCTCTACTTGGGGAGCAAAGGGGAAATATGCCAGCAATCATTTCCATCATCCCTACATCTGAGATGGGAAGTGGGGCACTGGAAAAAGTGCGCCCCCTCCCCCCACCAACTGTAATGAGCCTTCTGTAAACCGTGTGTGATGTTCTTGGAAGAAACTGACCTTCCAGGAGGCTTAGTTATGAAGTTGTATTAAAGATCTAAATTAAGATTAAATCCCTGGAGAAAACTAAAGCTTCCAGGCTTCCATGCATCTTTATTTTTGAACATTATCTTTGATTTGGGCATGCAACATAATTAAAAGGTTACTTGCTCAGAAGAAAGCAGACAGGTCATTTTGACTGTATAATGGATGATACAGTATGAAAGTGATTATAACTAAACAGTTTTGTCTGCGGTTTCTAATATTTGGGGGAAATCTATAATTCTAGACCTCTCGGTAGCCTCAGATTTTAACAGCAGCAATATTACTGACTTCTATAATTGTTCTGATTTCTTCCTGAAGAGTTTTGACAATAACTGTTATCAAGGGGGGAAAAAAACATACCAGCCTGTCTGATAAACATGTTTCCCTGCCCTCACACCCCAGTGAGCACTGTGACACTGTACTTTTATCATCTAGTGTGTGCTCAGAATGAGCTTAGAACAGCAATTGCCAGGAATAGGCAGGCGATAAACCGCATTGATTTAACACATCTTGTTTTCAATCATGCTCGGATTTTCTGAGCACGCATTTTTCCTGTACTCCGGCTTGTAGCTTTTATCTGACGAGCTGATCCCTTTTCACTGGAAAATGAAAAGGTCGCACAATAAGACACGGTTTACTGGAACTTGAACACGTACCGGGAAAGTATTTTAGATAAATACTGTCAGACATAGTGGAGCTGAATTTCAACAACACAATTGCTAAACAACAATACTTATTACTCTCTCAGAACAAGCCTACAAGCAACTTATGGCTCACAGCAGGGGAGATCACAGAGTTAGGCGCAAGAGCTAAGAAAACCTTACCAAAGCCTGTTTAAAGATGGCGTGCTCCTTTTAACTTAAATACTGACTAGCCTATCTCAGGGCAGAACTAAATACTGCTTTAGCTATTCTTCTAGACTTTGTGAAATTGACAATAACTCCTACCCCTGGCTACTAAATTAATGTTCACTGAAAAGGTGCATGTCTGTGTGGCTGACTTAATTTAATCAACTGGGGGTAATAAACAACTAGATAAAGAAAACAAGTTGACTGAAATTAATTAATTCACCAATGCAGACAACTGGGGGTGGGCAAATGTATATATATGTGGTAACATGACTGGACCCTCCAAATGACTACTGAATTGGTCTAATAAATAATGTGCAAAGTATGAAGAGATCATAACTATGATTTTAATTTAATTTTTCTCCCCTTCGCCCCCCCCCGAGTGAATGCAATGATCCTAAAAGATACCAGATTGACACAGTCTCCGAGTGTGTCACAATCTTTAATGTACTTATCTTCCCTACACCCCTGAAGTGTTATTACCACCATTTTACATATGGGGAACTGAGCCCCAGAGAGACCAAGGCCCAGATTTTTAAAGGTATTAAGGCATTGCTGGACTCAGCCTTTCAAAGCCTCAGTGATACAGAGGGCTAAGTACAATTTTCAAAAGTGACTTCGGTGCCTAACCTGCTTAGGCACTTTTGAAAACCCACTATTAGGAGCCTAGGTTATACTGACCTGCAGAAGAGCTCTGTGCAGCTTAAAAGCTTTCCATTACTTGCATCTGAAGAAGTGAGGTTCCTACCCACGAAAGCTTATGCTCCCAATACTTCTGTTAGTCTCAAAGGTGCCACAGGACCTTAAAAGCTTGTCTCTCTCCCCAACAGAAGTTGGTGCCATAAAAGATATCAAGTCATCCACCTGGTCTCTCTAACGTCCAGGGGCCTATATGCAATACTGCAAACAACAACTGACTTTCCATTACATTTAGGTTCCTATGTCAGAAGTGAGCTGTCCAAGTCGCTGAGGCCTTGCACCACTGAATGCAGCAATGCCAAAATACCACTGAAAGGATGAGCCTAAGTGACTTGCCCAACGTCAAAGAGGAAAGTCTGAGGCAGAGCAATGAATTGAACCAGGTCCCCAGTAAAGTCTTGTCCCAAGTCCCCACTAAACACGCCAGCCACTGGCACATCCTTCCTCTCTCGGCCTTCTCTACCCAGAGCATTTCTGCCGAGATAAGGCTGCCAGGAGTGATTTATTTTTTTTTATGTAGATACCTGTCTACTAAGAACTGATCCAAAGCCAACAGTTCATGCAACATATGCCGCTGAACAGCTGTCAGATAAAAATGACTTTCTGCCATTACCACCCTGGCCTATTTTGAACATAGTGACATAGTTCAAAGTCTCCAGATTCTAGAGTCAGGTCCCCATTTAATTAATGCTCTCAACATCAGCGAGCCGCATACCATATTCAGAACTACTAAGGCCTCCTAATCAGCAAGTGCCACGTAAGCATAGCCCTGTACTCCATTCACAGCAGACAGACGGCATTTGTGGGGGATGGAGAAGCAGGGAACCATTCACCCTTATTTTGAAACAGAAGCTTCTTCGGTTGAAATTAGAACCATGCTTGGTTCTTGGTGATTTTAACGGCATGGTGCCCCTTTAAAAACGGTTTATTTTTGAATAGTTTACTCTGGCCTAGCTCTCAACCTGCCAAGGCCCCAAAGTGGGACAAAGAACCAAACGGAGAGATCCAAAACAAAGATTCACCCAAGAACCTTAAAACACTGGGAGATTCGCTCCTCTTTTGTAAAGCACTGTTATCTCCAGTTCAAAATTCTTTAGCTGTGATATCATAACTTGTCAATAATACAAGTGAGGGGACACCAAATATCTGGGGGAAAAGGTAATTTTGGGAGCAAATTGAGAGGAGAGGTATTGGAGGTGTAGAGGTAGGTAGATAGGGAGGGGTGTGTGTGTGTGTGTGTGTGTGTGTGTGTATGTGAGAGAGAGAGAGAGAGAGAGAGAGAGAGAGCAAGCAACAATTAGAGGCTCCAATTTTTATGCACCAAAGTGAGATTTATCAGTAGATACTTTGTTTTGCCCACACAAGTTTCTTATCTCCTGGACTTTTTCAGGGTCCATATTCTCCATACTCTGCTACCCTGTGGCACAAGGAGAACTGGAGGTTAGCAACAATTTTCCAGACAGGTCTATTGTGATTTTAAATGACTTTTTGATTCAATTATAAGAAAAAAAAATCTGCGATAAGTACCAAATATGTGAAAACAGAGAATGGCCCCGAGTGTATATGCTACTTATTATAGACTCATATGCTGAGTGAGGGAACAAATAGTTGAGATGAATAAAGGAAATGTATGAAAAATCTTGCTATACAGCTGTTAATGAGCGGGGTAGTTATTGCATTAAACTGAAACGGAAATCCGAATACACTTCTATTGGTTGGATCCCACCATTAGGGACCATCCCTTTAATATGCTTTTGTTGCTGCCATCAAATTATAGTTTTCTCCAGTAAGACCCTTGAGAGTTTCACAACACAAAGTGCAATTTTTAGCAGCAGTAGCAGCCACCGCCCCCACCACCTGACATTGCCCATTAGCAGGATCTGTACACAACAGCAGCATGCCTGGGTGTAGGAGTGGCAGGGTGAAACAGGTTCAACTTTTTAAAGGAATATCAGTTTTATGGTATTGGTTTGTTGACTGTACAAGAACTGCAGAACTAATACAGAAACCTTTTTTGCATACCAAGTGCTTTGGGGGGAAGGGCTAAAAGAACGGAGTCATGTTTTTCAATTCTAAGTTGAGCAAGCTGTCGTATCGCTCTATAATTGTGTCTGAAACTTTGGCTTGTAAAAAACCGAGTGCCCCATTCAGCAAAGACACTTACACACCTGCGTGATTTAGTAGTCCCTTTGAAGTCATGCCAGCATTATAAGGAATTTTATCGGACGACAATAAACAGCATATCTAGAACAGTGTGTCCAGTTTTGTTCACCTCACTGTAAAAAGGGGGTAAATTGCAGCGGTCGACAGAAAGAGAAGGGTGGGAGTATGGTGGAAATTGAAGAATGATGAAAGACCCCCCAAAAATCATTTATTGTGGCAAGGAGAGGGATTAGAGAACACGTGCATGAGAAATCTAAAATGAAGGAGGATATGGTGAAAACTAACCAATGTCTCGTTAAGATAATGAAAAGACTCTGAATTAAATTAATGGCTGGAGACTGTAGAATAAATAAACAAATGTTCCCTCACACAGCTGTATATTCAGCCTGTATAATCCACTGCTGCAGGATATTATCAAGTCAAATTCTGTCATTGGAGCTGAGAAAGACCTGGATAATTTTGTGATCATTAATATTTGTAGTACCGCAAGCTAAGGTCGCCAATGTGTTCTCAAATCTCCTGTATCATGGCATAATGGATCTCTCTCTGCAGGGGTCAGGAAGAAATTCCCTTTCATAAACAGCACTGTTAAATTGGCATGAAACATTTACGTAATCAGTTACAGGATACCTCCAAAGGCAAGAAACTGGATTTGATGGACCAGTGGTCTGATCTGGTATGGCAAATCAAATTTTCCTGTAGAGTAGATGGGAGCAGTTTTCCTTTAAGTGGTTTGAAAATATATGGGAGATGGATTATATCTGTTAAAAGCTGCCAAAATACTATTTTTTAGAGAACCAAAATTCTCTGGGGATTGTTTCAAATCCATATAATGTTCTTGAGTGCTAAAGTTTGCAATGCTACCTTTACGTTTTCAGGTGTGTGTGTAAAAACACATATTGCTAGCTAGCTCTCTATCAGTTACACATCTGAGGATGATATGGGAAGTAAGTTATTCAGTCTTAAAAACCAACAATCACTTACGCTCCTGGGCTTTGGGTAAGTAGATTTTCAGATGACACAATATGCAGAAGAGATGTGTTTGTGCTAAAAGAAATAAATGGCCCTTTCAGGACACATCTCTTCAATGAGCTCCAACAATGGAGACAGAAACACAAAGAACTGGGATGAAACACATTCCACATTTCAGGAGAATCCACGGGTTCATTAACTAGGGATTTCAGTCCAATACAGACAGAACTTAAAATAACTGGGCCAGAGCTTCAGATGGTGTCAATCAACACAGCCTTATTAACTTTGCTTGAGCTATGCCAATTAATACTAGCTGAGGATGTGGCCTATTTTTCAGGATCTGCCTATCTGATTGCAAAAGGCTGGCACTGAATTTTAACCAGAGGCACCTACTTTACGACCGATATCCTGGGTTTACAAAAAGCAATTGCAAGAGCAAAACCACGGCAATTTTTTTAACCAAAGGAAACTTTGAAATATTATTTTAAAATAGGCATATAGAAGCAGAGGAAGGGCTAGGCATGGTGGGTTGAGAAAATTAACAAGTGACCTTTGCCTTTGCATGTGCAGACATTTTAATTTATGGCCCATGGCTCAGTTCTCCATTGCTCATCGCCTGCAGGAAAATTCACATAAGCATTGCTTTCTCCTTCTCACCTGGCAAGTTTTTCTTAGTCAAACAAGTTTAAAAAAAACACGATGTTCCATTTTGGGGTTATCTTGTGCAGCCTGGGTAGAATTCTGATATGCTTTCTTCATTAAGTGCTCATAATCCCAGAAATGAAAGTAACTAATTTCTTCCCAAGGTGCCTGTTAACTGAAAAACTCATCTTAATTGACTGCACAGATGAGTTAACCATCTTCAGATTCACAAACCATTAATGACCCATTTGCACAGAAGCTCTGCTGGTGAGTCTCGTCTCAGCGCTGTGCTTACAAGGAATGCGAGATTCAGCAATGGGAGAGTGGGGGGCTGATAGGGCCAAGGCAGCCCTATTAAGGCTTCTTGTTCATGACAAAATGAGCATTCTGGGGCCAAACGTGGAACACGACAAATAATGCTGCACTTGCTAAATTGTCAACACCAAGATCACCTTGCCAAGTCAATTGCAGAGGAATCAACAAATAATGCAATTCTGCCCCCGAATACTAGTTAAATAGCCTTGAAATGTGCCTACAGAGAGGACACTAAGCGGGAAACTACAGCCTCACAGACGTAAGAGAAAAGGAATAACAATAAGTGAGGCAGTAAAAATAATTGCACATTTCACTCCGTTCACATTTGTCTTACTTCACTCCCGCCATCACGCTTTATCATCTAGAACATACGTGGCAGAACCAGAGGCCATAAGAGGGGAAGCTATAGTACTTCAAATCTAAGTTTTCTTATCTAGCTGCCCCATCTAAAACGATCGGTGTATTCTGGCTCCACTGATGAATGTAAAGAGATGTATGTTGTATGTGAAATGAACATCGTTGATTTTCCAATTTGCATTGTTGTTTATTTGATACACAGTACACCATTCTTTGCTATTGAGTAGGAATTAGCAATGTTATCCACATATGTTCACCCACCTACAGGTATCCTCTTGATGGACTGATTTAGTCTAGAGCTGTTGAAATGTTTTGCACTAAAAAGGGAGAATTTTTGGTAAAAAAAATAGCCTCTTTTCAAAAACAATGTTCCCACTGAACATTTTGTTATCAACATTTTCCATTTTATATGAAAATTTTCATGATATTTTTAATAAAAATGTCCCAAATATTTATTGAAAAATTTATTGAATTTTTTTAGAAATGTATTATTGAAATTTTGTTGACTGAAATCCAGTTTTGGTAAGAAAATTTGTTTTCAGTCATGAACTTGACACAATGGAAGCAACTTCTAATTGGCTCCAGAGTCTTTTTCCTGTTTCTCACCCAGTTCTAACGACTACCATAATGTCATCACACCACTGTGCATCAAAAAATACTGCCCAATGCTGTGAATACTGATCAACAAAAAAAAAACCCTCCAAAACTCATTAGTATTCAATCTCAAATGATGAGTTAGCAAAAATTATTTCAATCTGCACAGCAACTGTATCATTCTTCAATTTAGGCTAAGATGAGGCACTATTTAAATAAAGATGTAAAACCTGCCCTCTGATTCACAGCATAGGTCTAGTCTAAAAATTGTTAGATGGTCTTCATCTCTCAGAATAGCAAAACAGAACTCTAACGTTGCGTAAAAAAAACTATACAGATAACTGAACTGCAAAAGATCATACACAGAAATCATATTATACACATAGATTTTTATCTCCAGTTGGCCACGTGTTTAGAACTGGAAATGAAAATTGCCCATTATGTACAGAATTGTTTGCATAAACATGAGGAAGAGGAAGGATGGTTCAGTGGTTAGGATGCTACATGGAATTCGGAGAGCCAGGCTTAATTCCCCGCTCTGCCGCAAGACTTCCAGTTTGACCTTAGGCAACTAAATATCTTTGAGGATTTGGCCTGAGAAACTTGCCTAACTAACACTGAAATCAATGGGAGTCAGGTGTCTTTGAGGATCTGGGTCTCAGTTACCCATCTGTAAAATGGGAACAATTGCACTTCCCTACCTCCGGGGGGGGGAGGTATTAGAATAAATGCATTAACCACTGTGAGGTGCTCAGATAATGCTACAATTCGCAGGCAGCTGAGTTTCCAACAATACATCGATTTATGATCCTGCTCCCGATGGACCATACTGATTAGATCGGATGCATGAGTTTCATTACCAGACTTCGGAGGTCAGAAGGTGAAATCAGCTTTGCATATAAAGAAGGGCTAAATTAAGGCACTAAGACACAGCCCTGCATTTCTGCTCTTTGAATTCTTATCCCACGCCCATCTCCTGAGTGTCTGAGCACCTGCCAGGAGGACAGCGCAGCTGCCGTGACACTCCTGAAGAAGGTTCAACCTCTGTTCCATTGCACAGCTGGTTGTGAGGTGGGGATACACCCTGACCTCTTTCCCACCCCCTTTGCACAGGACAGAGCACACAGAGGTGCCAGATCTGTAAAACCCATACATTTGCTGAGCATCATCATCCTCTACTGAAGCTAATGGAATGACAAGACATAAGTGAGAGAAAAGTGGGCCCCCTCTGAGCGCAAGGATTCCAATTGTGCCTAGAGGACCCAATGAATTGGGGAGAAAAGGAGAAGGCACTCTTTGCACCATTTCCTTGTGTTGCACACTCGAGCAGCAACAGCCCTACGTGTTTCAACTGACTGTGCAAATCA
This sequence comes from Malaclemys terrapin pileata, assembly GCF_027887155.1. Taxonomy (NCBI): domain Eukaryota; kingdom Metazoa; phylum Chordata; order Testudines; family Emydidae; genus Malaclemys; species Malaclemys terrapin. The sequence continues at coordinate 2,379,672 of NC_071512.1, read as the reverse complement.
AGCACAAATACCAGCAGAAACTGAAGCCATGGTGCAGAAAAAGAGCTTCGGAGAATTTCTTCGATTTTAAAACGTCTATTGTTTTGCTATGCGCTCAAAGATCATTTCAGTGCAACAGGGCCCTGCTTTTTTTGGAGCTGCCAGGGCAATTCCAGCATTACATTAGATGCAGCTACAGAAAGGAGGGGAGAGATCGCTTGTAACAGTTCACCAGGACAGTAGATTCCACTGTCAGTGCTTACTCACTTTATTACTATTGATTTCCAGATTTCCCTGAAATCTCTTCCCTAACTGAGCAGGTGATATACATTTAGTGGCAAAGGTAATTATGCAAAATGAATCCAAGTTGTAGTTAGGTGATTAAAAAAAAATAATGGACACTGAAAACATTCGGTGACAGATTAAACATTAAAACTGATTGTATTAAATTGTGTGAGAAAGTTTCATCGTTCCTTAATCCTGGGCTATAAGGGTCCTGTCTTAACTGAAGCCACATACGAGTGTATGCTTGTGTGTGTCAGAGCATGCGTCTCCAAACTATTATTTGGACTCTCTTGCAGAGAACTTTTAATATCCTGGTAAAGCGGAGGGCAGTTTCCCCAGCCAGCAAAGGGAAATAAAGCTCCAGGTATTAGTCTTTTAAGGCTCTTTCCTCAGGGTTTGGTTACTGCCTGCAAAACCAAAAACTAATAAACTAAAAAACCCTGGGTGATAATTCCCATAGGATTTCCCTGCTTTAACCAGCACAGAGGAGCAAAGACCCATCCTTTCCCTTAGTTCTCCTTTGACACAGCTGTTATGATCCACTCGGGGCAGGAACCTGTTAGCCCTTTACAGACCGCAGCACCTTTACTTTGTCATAATACTACATTATATATATCATGCATACAAAAATGGTCATCTCTTGGGCTCTAGAACAAACACATGCATTTGTGAAACCGCCTTCAAAATATCCCCAAACCGAACTGTTTGGATGGAGATGGGGGATTAATCTGAAATCTGTTGCAATGCTTGTTACATTGTAAGTCACTATATATCTTCTAAGAGCAATATTCTCCCCTCAGCTACTCTGATACAGCACTCACTGCCACAGAAGTTGTATATCAGGTGGCAGAATTTGATCTCAAGTAAATAAATCCCTCCATAAAGAACTACCTGAGGCTGACTTTTATTACGGAATGGTCCATATAATCACTAGACTTGCAGGACATTATTCATTGTCCGCAAGGGTCTTGAACCCCCACTGGATTAACAGTCACATTATGGGACATGGTCTGAATTCTTCTTAAACAACAGAACCTATGCAGCCCAAACAGGATTTGATTACCCCCGGGCCTCTCAGGGTATGTCTACACTGCAATAAAAAAAGACCCCGGCATAGCTGCAGCTGGCCTGGGTCAGCGACTCAGGCTACGGGGCTATAAAATCGCAATACAGACATTCCAGCTCAGTGGAGCCCAGGCTCCGAGACCCTCCCCCCACGTCAGGTCTCAGAGCCTGCACTTTAGCCTGAGCCGGACCATCTACACTAGCTAGAGCCTGGGCTCTGAGACTCAGGGCCACACGTTTTGTATCGCAGTGTGGACGTATCCTGTGTGCCAAGGACTCTCCCCAGGTCTGAGGTTGCAGAAGCTATTTCTAACAGTAAGAGTTAAGTAACCCCTATCTGTCTATTTCAGGTACTTACATAGCCTCGGTTACTTTAGTATCTGAGCTCCTCACAATCTAGTTAACATCACAGTACAGCTGTAAAATAGGGCAGTTCCACATTGTAGTATCTTCCTTTTATAGACAGGGAATTGGGATTGGGAACCAACACACAGACTAGATTTTTAAAAATATCCCAATGGAGTCAGCAGGTGGGTGCATTAGAAATTTCCACCAGGTGCCTGTCTGCATCTTTAGGCACCTAAATACCTTGAAAATCTGGCTCTAGGTCACCCATGAAATGTGTGGCAAAACTGGGATTTGGCATACTGGGAACCAGAATCTTCTGAGCGCCAGACTAGCACCCTAACCACCAGCCCATCCTTCTGCTGGAACACAGACCATCCCTTTCCAGGGGTTTGCAAGTCTGTCCAGCATATGGACTATGACCAGTGGTCACTAACCATCAGAGGATACACTGAGCTTGATACAGCCTCTCATAACACTGGGTAGGGTCTTCCATGTCTGAAAAAAGTTCAGACAGCTGTGGAGGAAAAACGAAAGTGTGCAACGTTATGCCAGGGGATCATCTTGAATGGCACCATCATTCTGAGAGAAGCCAGGGCGGAACAGAGAAGGGCCATGCGGCCCAAAGATTACCGATTCCCCAAACAAAAAGGGAAGATACAGGCGAGCCCCTTCCCCTCTCACAGGACTCTGCCAATTAAAGGGAACCATTGGAGCTGTGCAGCAGCCTAGGACCCGTATTAAAAGATTATGCACAGATACTAGGGTAACAGAGTCCATATAAGACAGCTAACTTGTTGCTGGCAGCTTTGCAACATACACCAAGGCACCAACCTGAAAGGTTTTGGATAGCTTGTGCTGAGCTGGGCCTTGGAGAAGAAATATCTAATTGACAGCAGAGTTCTCATTTCCCTGAACCGATGAAGTGTAAATGAAACCAAACCAACAATTGTTTTTGGTGGTTTGTCTGAAGCAGTTGATTGTAAGGGGGCAGCCATCATTTGGCTTGATTTTAATTTAGAGCCAAAAAAAGGCAAGATGCAAAACTAAAACAAGCCCCTGCAAAATTATAGAGCTGGGGGTGGGGGTCAAGATTACTGGCACTGGACTGACATTTCTTCTTGGCTGACAGTTGGTAAGGCAACATTCAGAGAAAAAGAATAATGTGGAACATATGAATAGAAATAGACTTTGTGGGGAAATTAAGCCTTTTAACTCTGAGTTCAGTTGAATCAATTTAAAGGGTACAGTTTGTTACAATAAATTTAACTTCTCTGAAATTCTAAAATTAGTGCCTAAGGAAGTAAATATTGCTCTGTCACTGTTAGATAAAAAGGTGTGTTTCTATAGATCCCCAATTCCTTTTTCATCAAGATAATTTCCAAATACATAATGCTAGTTTCAGCAGTTTTCATCATCTGAAATAATAAAAGAGAAGTGAAATTTCTGAGGGTGACAAAAGCTTGACAAACTTTTGGTCTCACTTTCTTTAAATGTGGAACGACTCCAACCACAGAGATAATTATAGATGACCAGATTGTAACTGCTTTATTGCTTCTTTTTCCTCATAAGTTTTAATTTTGGACAGTTAAGTGAAAAATGTGGTTTCAATTTCCTACATAGTGCACACAATTTGGTCTGAACAAGAAAATAGAAAAAAAATGGTAAGCTTTTTAGAGTGAATTAAAGAGTCGAGTTTGGGGTTTTTTGCCTTTTAGCACTGTAAGAATAACAAAGTACAAAATGCAGAAAAGATGCCTGGGGGCGGGGGGGGGGAGGAATTGTACAAGGTACTAAGAAAAGCATCAAGTCTAAATATGCTTTAAGCAATTTAACAAGATAATACAATTGCTCTTGTCTTTCTCCCGCCATTTTACCATGCTACAGTTTAAAGGAAACCAAGCTGAATACATGTTACAGGAAATCTTTTAATAAGAAAATGCTGTGTACATAACCATCTTGCTCTCTCAGAATGCACCAGTGATTGTCAAAGTGCACGAAAATCAGCTCTACTCAAACCATTTAAAAGGCTCCTATCAATATTTCACATTAAACTAACAAAACAAAAAAGCAATAGACTGCAGGAGAAAGGGCAGTATCTGTTTTGCCCAGGAGGTGCAAGGCTCTCAGGTCAGTACATGATGTTACCTGCTGTACCAGTATGTACTGCAATAACTTGGCATGACAGGTGCTTCAGGGTAGAATTGTTTTAAATCAGACTGTGGGGCCAAATTACAGGCATTCCAGCCTGGGTGTGCTGGAGGAATTTATGCATTACCACACTATGTCAGATCAATGGGCCATCCAGGCCAGTAGACTTTCTCCACCCATGCTAGATGTTGCAGAGAAAAGTGTAAGCAACCCTGAAATTGCCATTGATGGATAAACTACCCAGAGGGGCACCGAGCCTCATTAGAGGCACCACCGTGTCCCTAGTTTTATGCAGGGTTTTTCAAATAACTTTTATTTTTAACAACAGCATGAAAGCTGATGCCATCTACTTCCTTGCATTGGACCTATTGATCTTCTGTATCATTGCAAAGAAAGCAGGTATGTTTGGTACATTGAAACACCTACACTGTCAGCCTTTTTTGTTGTTGTTTTGGTCAGGACTGCATGTATGGGAGCATTCTAACGATGCACATCATCCTCTGTGCTGAGGTTTGCTGCAGTTAAAAAAAAAAGTAAAATCCTGGCAAACGAGAGCACTATTCCAGATGGAGTGATTTGCAGAACTGGGAAACCAGGCCCTAATCCAGGAAAACAAGGCACACGACAAGTCTGATAGACTTCAATGGGATTACTTGGGGGTTGAAAGTTAAGCACATGCTTAAATATTTTGCCTGGTTGGGGGCATAAATCATTGCCACTGATTTTGTTAATCAAAATACTATCAAATTGTATAGCAATGTGTGTCAGAATAAAGTATTTACCAGAGCTGTTTTCTTTTGCGGACATTTGTCTGTTTTGAACTTTGCAAAACTTCTGCAAACAAACCATAAACAAGATGGATGTCTGTCCATAAACTGCAGTGCAAACTATTTTTCAGTATGTGCTTGTGAAAAATCAAAAGCCAGCTTTTTTCCCAGAAAAAAACACCACTAGTGATTTTGAAGAATGCTTCAAGAAAGAGTACAAAGAGGATTTTTGAGGAATCACAAATAATTTTTTAATCCCCTCCATGAATTTGGTGGAAAGAGACAGTTTGGGAGTTGTGAAATCTGAGGGCTAAATGAATTGTTGGAAAATTTTGTCCAAATCTTTGTGGGGGGGAGGAACTGTCATCAATTTCAGCCAGCTCTACACAAAAACCCCAGGAAAATGCCATCAAAAAGTATCTTTGGAACCATGTCAATGCAAGTCTTACAGATTTATATTGGGGTTTTGAAGTTTTATGCATCTATATACGCCCAACACTGAACAATCTAGAATAGGAAGACACTGCTCCTACCCTGAAGCGTTCACAATCTAACACCATAATCCTGCAAAGCACTTCAGACAGGTGGATAACCTGCAGAACTGGGACCTAATTAGACAAGAGGCAAAGGGTAGCACAAAGGAAGTACCATTTTACTCCTGGGAACTGAGGCCCAGAGAGATTAAGGCCCTGTTCTTGTACCACTGAAGTCAAAGGGAGTTTCGTTATTTACTTCAATGAGTGTATGATCAAGCCCTTAGTGACTTTCTCAAGGTCACACATGAAATCTGTGGCAAAGCCCATGACCTTCAAATACTAAGGACAGACCTCTACCACTTTGAGCAACAGGAATAATTCCATTAGCTGATAGCAGTAGTAGACTGTTACCCTCTAGTGAACCAGTCACTACAATTATGTCTACACTGCACACTAAGCCCGGTCTCTGACTCAGGTTTGAGTCCAAGCCCTCATATAAAGCAGTGAGAGTCAGACCTGGGTCCTGAGACCCTGCTAGAGGAGTGGCTAAGAGCCTGAGTCCTGCCAAGATTTGGGTCCAAGTGCTGTCATTTTGCAGTGTGGCCACAGGTCAAGCCAGAGACCCATCAGGTCTGTGTAGTGCAGTATGGATGCGTTAGCACAACTGAGACACCCAGTTTTACAATGCACTGTGGACACTCTAGCCTGGGCTTGGATGTGAATCACATCCAAGGGACCCACAGAGCGGGGTTTAAAATGCAGTGTAGACATTCCCTACATGGGGATGCAACACATGCTCTGCCAGCTGTTGCTTGATAATTATTTTTCTCCAGGGTTTATAAAACTGTTAATTTTTTTTATGTGACTAAAACAAGTGTATCTTTTCTACTTCCGTCTAACCCACAGTAGACTCAGACACGATAAAATGAGTTCTGTGTCTCCTGGTGCTGCAGTTATGTCCTAATCCTGACCTCCTCCTTACCTGCTTAAAACTTCCCATCAGGACAAAGGGAGTTTTGCTCCAGTAAGTATAGAGTCCGATCCCGCGCTAGACACTAGACATTGGACATTTTAGAATTGACAGTTCAAGATTCTGCAGTGACATTCAGGATCACAGCATGGCCCTTGCAGTTTACTGAAAGTAAATTTCTTCCGCAACTCAATTAGCTGAGGATTATTTCCCCCTCCCCACCCCCACATTCCCCCGATATGAAATGTTGGTTTTACCATTTTTTTCCAGCCGGGGTAAAAAAGAAAGACAAATATCGCAGGCACGGCAATGTTGGGGATCCTGTGCAATCACACAGAAAATGTTCAGGAGGCTCAATCCATTGAGAACTCATTCAGCTGATCAGACTCAGATTTCGAGATAATAATCATGATGAGATGGACCAAGTCTGCAGGAAACTATAAAGCGGACCCCGCATAGAAATATATGCATGTGTATGTTTAGCAACTCTAAAATATTACTGGTACAGGAGTTCCAATCTCGTGTAATTTCTTACATTTTTTCCTTTTGCAGTTAAATCGTGACTTTGTTCATTATAAAATTCTTGCTGCTAAATTATTGATTGCGATTAAGTGTGATACGTTTGCAGACATCAGCAGAAAAACAGAAAAGCTATGTTGCACGGTGGAGTTTAATGCTATGTAAATGTCGGGGTACCTTTTCTAAACATCTCTGTGACCCTCGTCCTTTTTCAAGACACGCTCATTGAAACGAGAGGTGAGCACTGGGACGCCATTAGCAACTTTTCAATGCACATCATGAAAATCAAAATTTAGGGAACGTGCATTTCTTCAAGGATATTGTTTCTGATTCTATGCCGTAAGACAGACATCATGGAAGTACACTTTTTATAGCTACCATATATAATAAATGTAGTGGGGGAAGTCTAGGTTGGATATTAGGAAACACTATTTCACTAGAAAGCAACAGAGGGTCCTGTGGCACCTTTAAGACTAACAGAAGTATTGGGAGCATAAGCTTTCGTGGGTAAGAACATCACTTCTTCAGATGCTTCTTCTTCACTATTTCACTAGGAGGGTGGTGAAGCACTGGAATGGGTTACCTAGGGAGGTGGTGGAATCTCCTACCTTAGAGGTTTTTAAGGTCAGGCTTGACAAAGCCCTGGCTGGGATGATTTAGTTGGGGATTGGTCCTGCTTTGAGCAGGGGGTTGGACTAGATGACCTCCTGAGGTCCCTTCCAACCCTGATATTCTATGATTCTATGATATAGCATAAAAAAAAAAGAGACCCAAACAAAGCTAAATTGTACTGGGTTGTCGTAAGATATAGTAAAGGATCATGGAAACTCGGGAGCTTAAAACACATGCAATGTTATAGCAGAGCACTGTGACTTTAAGACAATACAGATTTGTGAGTATTTTGGGAGCTCTAACAATCCTTGCTCTGCAGGGCCTGTGTAACGAGGCAATAGTATCTACAAAATAATGAGCGGAGGAATGCAGCACTATTCTTCCATTCCAATCTCAGGTGCGATCTCACACACTAAAGCACTGGATCAATACTCACAGCAGCAAGCCGTTCAATACCCCCTGAATTATTGCTTCATTTTTCTTCTTATTATAGATGAGTTGTGTTATTATTTTCCCCAAATCAATATTTTACAACCTTTTTTATCCGTTTCTCCATAAATTTTGTGATTACTTTAAACCGGGAATTCCGGTACACTAAATAAGATGCAGTATCTGAAAGGTTGTGAATGTACCAACATGATTTTTTACTCAAGACACTATGCCATGGTTAAAGGCAGAGCGTAATCAATAGCTAAGGGGGGGAATTTTATGCAGAAAAGTTGAAAAGAACACTGCTTTTGCAACAGAAAATGCAAATTCCTAAAAAAATATTAGCAGCTAAAAGAACACAATTTTAGAAGCACAGGAAAAGGGAGTTCTGATGGGCACTTTGTATCTGAAATTTAATTCCAAACAAATATGATTTCCCCCTCCTTTCAGTTAAAGGGCCAGCATAATTCAGTGAAATTGTTTCTTACAAAGCAGATAATTCTGTGCAACTTAGAATGATTTAATTAGCTTCCATAGCTGTTTCCTGCTAAGTGTTTAAAGCATCCTCAAATCAAATCATGGTAACTCATCTGCTATACTACTTTCTGTGTTTTATGCAAAGGGCCTTCTCTATAACATTAATGGGAGCTACAAGTTTCCCTGGAGAGGGGAATAGTGAAGTGAGTTAATTACATAGTTATTGTGAAATTGTGCACATCATTCTGCAGAAAACACAGTGTAACACAACAATCATTACACCGGAAAGGATAGTAATTGTGGGCAGCCCACACTGGTCCCCAATTCCACAATGCAACCCGCTAGCATGGAGTTCTTCTGATGTCAACAGGACTCCACAAAGACGCAGGGATCCAAACCAGCAGCCTGCATTGCAGGATCGTGGCCACTACCTGTGTAATTAACTGTGCGTTAGCTACCCCATTTATCATCATGCACTCATGGAATGACAGTATTTAAAGTAAAAGGGATGGCAGTGTTCTTTCACTTTTGGATAACACTTCAACAAATTATAATGGAGAACAAAAAATTATCCTGGAAATTTATACTACAAATTCCAGTAGATTTCTGCTTATATCCACTCGGACAAATTAGGCATGGCATCATAGACCTTTCAAAGAGACAGTCCAATAACTAATTTGGAAATGGGCATCTGTATTTCAGTAGAACAAATAACTCAAAACAAATCATTTCTGCTCACTAATTGTCCAAAGAGAGATCACGATTTCCTTCAGTGTCTTTGTTATCTGAAGTTACTCGTCTAATAGTTTCTGTGACTAACCTATAGATCATTAACAAGCAAATTGTTATGAATATTCAATATATATTCTCCACATATATATTCTCTCGACGTATAATATTTATATATGCGGCCCCGATCCTGTAAACATGCACGTGCTTTTAACTTTACGAATGCTGCCATAGGCATATGTGTTCACAGATTCAAAGACCAGAAGGGACTATTGTGATCATCTAGTCTGAGCCTCCTGTATGGCACAGGCCAGACACCTGCCCCCAAATAATTCCTAGAGCCGAGCTTTCAGAAAAACATCCAATCCTGATTTAAACATGGTCAGTGATGGAGAATCCACCATGCCCCTTGGTAAATTGTTCCAATGGTTAATTACCCTCCCTGTTAAAAATTTATGCCTTATTTCCAATCCTGTTTGCAGGATTGGGGTCATATATATTTTTTGTTCCCTGATAGAAAACTAACTCTTATGCTCCGATTTCTGTGCAAAGTCTCATGATTCTGAATACTTTCTGCTACTTTTCTCCAAGTTCTGGATGAAACACTTAACTCGTGTACTAAAATGCACACAGAAAGCAAATGCTACAAGGAGGCAAATGAAATCCACACGAATTCATTTGCAAAAACGAATGAATATTCATGGTATTCAAAATACCTTTTTCTCCCAGCTCTAAGCAGTACAAACATCTGGGAATGAATGTCCAAAAAGAAAGATGCAAGGGGGAGGTCATCGCCCTGCCTTCTCTGGGGCCTTCATTTAAAGGATGATCATTTGTCTTTTCAACTGAATTTGAGAGGGTTGTTGGGACACCCAGGTTTGGTGAAGAAATAACGTGCAGATTGGCCTTGTCTTTGAAAAAAAGGAATTAAGTTCTTCATTGCCGAATAAGTGTTACTTAAGAAATGTTCTTATGTCTGTCCCTGATTGCATAGAATCACAGGCATTTCGAGCTGGAAGGGGCCTCGAGAAGGTCATCAAGTCCAGCCCGCTGCGCTGAGGCAGAACCAAATAAACCTAGAACACCGTGCATGAGAGACCACACTAACAAGGGCAGGGCAACGCACTCTTCAAAATAGCACCCCCATCCACCATTGGACAAACCACAGCTGGATGGGGGCACAAACCTTGGAAAAGCAGGACTGTCTGGCTTAAATCCCGACGAATGACCTGCGTATAGGCATGGACCATCTCTTGGTTACATTTTTGTACTGCACCTAGCACAATGGGATCCTAGGGAGTACTGCAATACAAGAAGATGCTGAGTTTCACACGGCTGCCAATAGCCCCAGTAATTCAGAGACACTCAGGGGCAGCGGAACAATTTTTATAGTGAGGGGGCTGAAAGCCATTGAACAAACCATATATGATGGAAGCATGCTTGGCTTTGCAAATTTCCCAAACGGTTCAAATGGAGAACTTTGTAACTGCCTACAATTTTAACAAACATGTATTTTTGACAGACGCCTGTTAAAACATTTTAATTTTCATGTGCATTTTATGTTCCATAGGGACCTAAAAAGAAAAAGTGTGTGTGTGTGTGTGTGTGTGTGTGTGTGTGTGTGTGTGTGTATAAAAATTAACCCCCTGTCTGCTGGGAGCTGGGGTTTCCTGATGTTAACCACCAATGCTGATACCAGGTGCAAATGCACTAGCAGTTCAAGTCAGCAACTCCTAATGCAAAGAGGTTAACCACAATTTATGCTAACAGGAAAAAGGTGAAAGATTACGTTTGGGAGGGAAAGGAGAGGAGAGGGTGCAAAGCAGAAAGGCCTGTATTGTCATGGTGCTTTTCTAGGCTGCTCAGGGGCTATTTGTGCTGAAATATACTGCAAGGCAAAGTAACTGCTTTGCTGTTGACCTGCCTTGTTGAAAAAAGGATCTGCGTACATTTCAAGACACAGTTAAGTGGTGATGGCCTCATAACCCTGAATTTCACTGCAGAACGTATGATGGAACTGTGACCACACATTGGTGCGTGGTGCTGAGTGCTGCTACACAAGTGGTATATTTCAGTAGAGGATGAAGTAACTTCTTTGTAGTTTGTATTTCATTTGGGTGAAAGGGGCCAGGGATTTGTAAAAAATTGGTCTTGGGCTTTCTTTTTTAGCTTCTTTATGGTGGAAAAAGAAGGCTAAAGATGGACTGTATTTTTCAGCTTGTGTCTGGACTATCAGGTTTTGCTGGAGAACCACTGGGAAGTCTCAGGGATGTTCATTCAGAGCACTAACATTGGGAGAGTTAAATCTTTAACAAACGCTTCCTTTCTCCCAAATGTTCGCTAAGCATTAAAGTTAAATAGGCATAAAGAATAACCCACTAAATCCAGTTTGTTTGGCTAAAATTCCCTTCCCCTCTCAGTGGCTCAGCATTCACTTTCTTGGCTCGTGCAATGTCATCAACATACTAGCCCCCCAAGTCATCACAGCATCTTCCAGCCCAGGCAGGATGTGAAAATTTCTAATAGAAAAAACATAACGAAAAAAATTCTTTTTGTGGAAAACAAAACACTTTTTCAGTCCTCTTTACACATCCTTTCTGTTGAAAGATGCAATATAAATAGTGGGTGTATAGCAAAATGTCAGGTATTTTGCGCTCAGGGTGTACCTATCACGAACATTAATGGGTGTGGTGCATTCCCATATCAAGGAGAGAGGAGTCCCACGGTACTGAGATCTGCAGGGAGCTGGTTCTCTGGGTGCGCTGGGGATTGCCAGGACTAGAGGTGCCTTCGGATGTACTGCCTGCTTCCCTCCACGGGGATTCTTACAAGGTAGGAGCAGGGGCAACAAAGACAGAAGTGGTATAGAAATGAGGTCATGGAAGGGAAACGTGAGAATGGGAGTCTCTGGGACTGGGTTGGGGAAGAAGAGCGTGAGCCACTGAGATGAAACACAGTGCAGTCAAAAACCATGTGGACACGGGCTAAGCTGTGCCTCTGACAAGGCAGTGCACAGGCATGTCGTCTTCTGGGGGGTAGCAGAAGTGTGGTGAGCAGCAGACCTTGCTGCTACGTTAGGTCCCAGTTCAACAAAGCACTTAAGCTTTGCATTGTCCTTAAATCCCATAGACTTGCTGGGGTAAAGAGGAGAGGGGGCCTTTGCTCCCTTCTCCCCTCCCCAGGATTACACATGCAACAGCCTGCACAAGCCAGCAGTTCCCTCGCATCCCCCATTGCTTGCAGCCAAACCCTGGCTGTCTCCAGTGTCAGTTTGCTGGGGGGGTGGGTGGGGGGGAGGAAGCAGCTCTCTGATACCTCTCCTCTTCCTACTCAGGCAGGGTTTGGCCTAATTTGGCCCTTCGTATTTGTTTGACATTCTTTAGAAGCCAAACTACAACAGAGGAAACACTCAAACATCCAAGTGGATTCTACAGAAAAACACTAGCCAAAGGGTTCTGGTAACTTTCCAATGGAAGAGTTCAATATAACTACAATTTACAACCCTGTCTCAGGTAGGTGCCGCGTAATGGCTGGAAACACAGGATCCAGAGGTGGCCGACCCCTGTGGTCTGGCTTTGCATCCTCAAACCGTCCCTCTGTTTGGAAAGCAACAGCCGTGTCAGGTGACATCAGTCCAGCTTCGGATTGGTTGAACTACAAATGAGCTCACTTTGGGATCCCCTCCGAGGTGCACTTTTGTTCCAGGGCTCTCACCTGATCAGATTGCAAGACTCTTTTGTTGTGTCTCCAGCTTCAGGAGACCAGGCCCTGCTGAACTGGCCTCTTATAGACTCAGACCAGAAATAATAAAAGATTCAGCTCACACTTCGTTTAAAGCAGGCCTAGCTCTCGGCTCCACCAGCCTCTCAGAGAGGGAGAGACACCCCCCACTTGTCAGGTGCCCAAGCAACAGAGGATGGGAGTCAGTCACAAGCCCTAGCTACAGTGTCTGGCTCTTTAGTTCAAACTCTTGAGACGCATGCTTTCAGTCCTGCAGGTCCCCAGTACAATCTCAGTTGTGGGCCAAGGGGGGCAGCCATCTCATAGACACATACACACACAGTAGATAGATAGATAGAATATAATACAGGCAAGAGTTAAACCACAGCCTGTCATCCACGTGGATTGAAAACATTTTATTGCACAAAGTATAAATGTTCTGTTCCCCCTGCTGGAGGCCATGCAAATTCCTCAGCAAGTGACCAGCCTGTATTCAAACACGCAGACACCAATCTATCTGTGCACACACGCTCCTGACAATCTGGCCCATAGTTTATGAGACTCACTTTGCCACGTACAAAGCAGGGGTGAAACCGAGGAAGTCTTTCACAGTGCACAGCGACACTACACAACAGCCTAGAACAGGATGCTGAGTCCAACTGAACTTGGGGAAGGAATTAGGTAGGCAGAATCTATGTACCCAGACTAGAAGGTGTCAGAATTCCAGGGGTAAGAGCGCTACTCTTATAAAGAGTGCTATGAAATATTTAAATTACCACAAGTTGCCTTGGTCTTGGTATTTTTGCCTCATCAGAAAGATAGCACCTTCTTTATACAGTGTACACATGGCATTTGTATACCCAAACATTAAGAAACCAGCCAGTGAAATCCTGTAGAATTTCAGAAATACCTTTAAAATGATGCAGGTTTTTTATTATGCACCTCAGGTCCTTGTTTTATTGACCAAATTTGTAGAATAATCTAAGCAGTAACCAAGTAACAACAGAATAGAAAAGATTTATAATTTCGAGCTGATGTGAGAGAGTTTGGAAGCAAAGGATGAAAATGGAAGGTTTTCTTTTGGGATAAAGAAAGGAATATACAATACATATGTTGTGAACTCAGTGGGTTAACTTATCATGGAGTAACTATAAAATTTGAAAAGCACAAAGTGGTTTATTGGCTTTGAAGGTCAGATAACTACCTTATATCATATTAAATGAGTTAGGGCTCGAACAGTGGATAGGGTGGTATGAGCACTGCGGGAATACTTATAAAGTCTAGTTTATACCTTTATCGTTAATAGCTTTCTAATCCTTTACACAAATTTATAGTTTAGAAATGGCAACACATCTTAAAGATTAAAGGCATGTGACAAATAGTTCATGTCCTTTAATAATCAAATCACATAGCTTAGATTGAGGCTTATCAGCCTTTTCCCCACTCCATGGAGTTTCATAGGTAGAAAACACTTTATATCCCTATTACATGAATGATGAATGGGACCATTGGTTATGGGTTGTTATTTGCTTGGCTGTAGTCAATATGTTTTCTTTGGACAGGGATTTCAGTGATTTATTTCTCTTCTGGCCTTATCACTTATTAACTCAGGGCAGACAGAAAAAAGCCAAGGTTGTGAATAAGGCCTAGTACCTATTTAGACTTGTAATATCGGAGAAAATATTCTTTTTAATGATCGGGCTCCCCTTTGCTGCATAGACCCTGACTGCACTCCCCTTTAACTAGAAAATACAAGTCATAATTCTTGGAAAGTATGTACATAATAATATGTTTCCTTCACAGCCAGCTTTATTCTGACCATAGCTGTCATTGCTTTCACTCTGCAGATGTCTTACAGGTACCCTGCATACTTTCACCGATTGTATTTTCTGTAGTGCATTATAGTGCTGACAGAGTTTAACAAATGCCAGAGGTACTAGGTATCAGTGATCATATTAGCATACAACAGGGATTTTCCAGGTTACCACCTCACTGTCTAAACATCCCTTTCCCTGTGATCCAACCTTTCTACCTGTCCTGAATTTCTGAAGCCCAAACTCCTTCCCATAACCTGAAGCACCACTGTAGAAGTCCTACGAAATATAAAATAACAAAACAAATAATAAATGCTGGAGTTATTTTATAAGGAGGCAGGTGTTCCCTGAACATTTCAAAAGGTTGTGTTACCCAGGAGGCAGGAAGGGTTGCCTGGAGGATAAGACACTGGCCTAAAAATTCAAGTGAGTTGGACTCCATTCGTAGCTCAGCCACAGGCTTCCCATGTGACCTTGGGCAAGTCATTTATTCTACCCAGTACTTCAGTTCATGTGGGATAGTTGGTTACCAGGCAAGGTTGTAGTGGGAATAAAATTCATTAAGGATTTTGAATTGCTCTTCTATTAGGGCAAAGGAAGGCCACATAAGTAGATAGGCCTTATTTACTGCACACATCATTTTATATTGGATATGGGGAAAGAAATCCGTTATGGTAGACTGGACCACAGCCGGGGAAACTCCAGCAGTGCTTGACACAGCAGACAGTAACCACTGAATTAGTACTGTCTATCCATAATTAAATGTTCTCTAAATAAGTAATGGAGTCATAGTCCCAGAACCTCAAATAAGATCTGCCTACCCAGCACTTATTGCAATCAGAGTCTTCCTACAATCTCATGGCAAGGTATTCTTATTATGCAAACTAACAATTTGCATAATGAGCTGATGGGGCAAATCAGTTAAATATATAATTAGGCAATTTTTAAAACATGTGTTAATGAGGGGTTTCAATTTCTTTTTATAAACATTGAAAGCAAATAAAATTCACCAATAAAGAGCTATTTTGCATGGATTTAATTCTCCATTTCCCAATATCACTGCACTGGGGGATATGGTCCATCCTCAGCAGATCCTCTGTGAGATCAACAGCAGTATAATGGTCTTATACAGGGAAATCTGTGCACTACTGCAGTGCTTTCTGGTCTTGGCTTTCTACATAACAGCATGAGCATCAGCTCTTGTTTTTAGCCTAACCCCGCATTCCTTTGCATTTGTGGGTTTCGTTTAATTCCTCCGTAGCAGTTAGCACCTGACTATTTAACACAGGACCATTTGCTGCTCTTTTATTCTATCACCCCATCACTATTCACTTGTCAAATGCAGCTAAAGTTTGTTGTTAGAAAACAAACGGCGTTCATGTGTTCACTACGAGATCTCCCATCCAGTCACTTTTCAGGAAAGGAGAGATGTTTTACATTTCATTTCGGAGTAACAAACGTCCTATTTGGAAGGGTGTGCGAAGAACTCAACGAATGCGTCAGAGCGAAACCTCTGACTGCACTGAAGACGCCGGCCTTTATATTATTTTTCTTGTTCTGTTGGCGATGGCCTTCTCTCCTCATTCATACTAATCAGCTCTTTAAGTGCTCATGATTTAATAATAAACACACATGAATGAGGCAAACTAATAAGGTTGTGAATTACTGACGATGAGAACAACTGCCGCTTGGCTTTAACGCGTTTCAGAAACCAGACGATAAACAGCTATGGCCAAGGAGGGTTGGCATAAGGTCACGCTCCTTCCAAAGGGATCAAGGCAAAGGCTCCAGTGGGGCTACAAGAGCATCCTGATAGCCAGTCTGTCTCTTAGTACCATTTTTTTTTTAAGTCAACAAACTCCAGAACCCTTTTTTCCTGAAAGCTGCCTGCTTCATTGATTATGTATCTTTTGAGTATGACACAGTCATCGGATCCTCCTGGAGAGCAGCAAAGTTTTCTTGAAAAGGTCTCCACAAAGTCTTCCAGGCTCGAGAGTTCAGAAACTTTAGAAGGGGATGTGTGTGTGTGGTCTCTGCTCCCCCACCCCAAATCTTCACAGACCTGTGAAACATCTGAAATCTGCACATGGGCCAAGTTTTTTTAAAAAATTACTAGTGATTTTAGGGGGTCTCAATTTGAAGGGTGCCTGACATCCGAACCTGAAAGGGGCCTGATTTACAAAGGGTGTCCACCCCCGCACGTTCAGAAAAATCAAACCTTGCAAAAGGTCTTGAGCGGGACACCCTACAATGATGGCACCCCAACATCAAGCCACTTCGGAAAATTCCAGCCCTGGCTCACACATCATCCGTGGGCGGTGATGCTACTTCTGGTTGCTTGTACCGAATCCAGAACCAAGCAATCGGCAAAGGGGAGAGTGCGGAAGGAAGACTCACACACAGATCTTTCTCCGACAGAGCAGTCAGTCGAATGGAAAGCTGCCTCGACAGAAGTGTCACATCACAACCACACAGCGAGCTCCCCCGCACCTCCGAGCACACCTTGACATTCGTAATGTTGTCCCTGATCATGCAAAGATTGCAAAGAGCTTTACCAGTCAAGAGTAAACCCTCCGCTAATGTTTGGCTAAACCCATTTTACAGAGAGAGGGGAGATGAGGCAAGGAAAGGCTACGTTACTCAACCAAAAGCACACAGCCTGTCAGGATATGTCTCGCTAGGACGTCTGAGGGCATAGCCGATGGTTCTTTGTGCTACAGTAAGCGGAGCTGTTCCAGGGTTCTTTCCCAGTGAATTGTGGGAGTAGTTGTCTGTCCCTATGGGCACACACGGAGAAGTGCGGGAAGGCATTGGACAACAAGAACGGGGACGGTTTACCCTGCAGCCTCACTGCAGACTGGGCTGGTTTTAAAGCACCCCCTGCAGGCTTGGTCTCCTGGCAACCCAATGAATGGGGCTGGGCCCAATAAACCCTCAGTAAGTGACAGTGTTCCCTGACTGGACGGAAGGGCCAACAGATCACCATGTAAGCCTGGTAGCAACAGCAGCACCGTGGCTATTCAATGAGTTCTGCGCCAGCCCTTGCTCCAACCCTGGACTCCTCCTGCTCCAGCGCTAGTCCCTGCCTTCCTCTCAACTCCTGGCTCCAATCATTGGCTTGTCCCCTGACCGTACCCTGGTTCTGCCCTCTGATTCTGCTCTGACCAATACGCCACACTCCTGTTCTGACCACTAGGTTGCACAGCCTCCCGTGTGTGACACCACCACACTCAGGTGAGAGAGTTTCTGTTTGGATGGGAGGGAAGTTAAGGACAACAGTAAGAAACCAGATTAACTCTGCAAGCTAGATAGACGCTCTGACAGAGGCACAAACAGAACCCCAAGACTCCTGACTCACTGTCCTTTGCTCCAGCAGATCGTTTGGGAACAAAAGCTGCAAAATTGAAATAACTGAGCCGTTGGTAGGAGACAAAGAATAAAAGACAGTTACCTTGCCCGTAACTGTGTTCTTCGAGATGTGTTGCTCACGTCCGTTCCATATTAGGTGTGTGTGCTCACCACATGAACTGGTGCCGGAAGTTTTTCCCTCAGCAGTATCCGTAGGGGACAGGCTCTGGTGTCCCCTGGAATGATGCCCGCATAGCACGGTATAAGAGGCACCGCCAGCTCCCCCCACCCTCAGTTGCGTCTTGCCGGAAATGCCAACAGTGGGGAAGGAGGGCGGGTTGTGGAATGGACATAAGCAACACATCTTGAAGAACATCAGTTACGGACAAGGTAACTGTCTTTTCTTCTTCGAGTGCTTGCTCACGTCCGTTCCATATTAGGTGACTCCACGGCAGTACCCCTGGAGGTGGGTAGGAGTTCACGGACGTGTAGATTGCAACCCAGCTCTGCCGAACCCAGCATCACCTCTGAACCTCGCTCTGAGCTCCAGCTACCAGCAGAGCGGTCAATACCGGGCAACCAGGATCGGGCTGAGTGGTGGCTCTTGTCCGACCGGTGCTGGTCGCTGCGTCCCAAAGCCGACCTGTCTGAGTGAGACTGTCATGGCCGGCTCCAGGGTTTCAGCCGCCCCAAGCAGCCAAACAAAAAAAACAAACAAAAAAAAGCCGCGATCGCGATCTGCGGCGGCAATTCGGCGGGAGGTCCTTCGCTACAAGCAGGAGTGAGGGACCGTCTGCTGAATTGCCGCCGAACAGCTGGATGTGTCGCCCCTCTCCGAAGTGGCCGCCCCAAGCACCTGCTTGGTAAGCTGGTGCCTGGAGCCGGCCGTGGAGACTGTCTTGGTTGGCCTCTCGGAGAACAATGGCATTCGGCGGATCTGCGTTGGATACCCGGCGATCCACGCCTCACACTACTCGACCGGTACCAGGACATCGAATGGGACTGGAAGCTACTAAGGGCTGTTTGCTGGGAGGATCGTCCTGAGTAGGTCGAACTCATTCTTGGAGACAGGCAATGACGGCCCAATTTTGGCGGTCTCTGGTGTCCAATTGGTCCCAGGATCAGTACGGGGCTCATGGAGACGGTCAGGGCCACTCCTGGAGTTCTTGCCAGGTGGCACATGCCTCAGAGGATCTGTGCCAATCTACCAGCGAGGTATGCCTCGAGTCCCTCAATCGGTGCCCCCAGTGAAGCGACCGAAGAGGGCTCTGCTGAGCCTGCCTCTCCCGTCCTGAGGCGTGACGGCTTTGGGTGGGCGAACGCTGGTGGGACATCCCTCTCGATGGGGAACGGTGCCACTGAGGCGGGGACACACGCGTAGGTCCCAACGCGGGTTTTCCCCGAGACTGGGGCACCGTGGGAGCTGGTGAGGGCAGCACTGGGAGCATCAGGATCTCTTGAGCTGCTTGAAGAGCTCCGGGTGTCGCCAGCACCTGAAGCTGGCTAGGGCCTGCACTGCTATCTGGGATTGCGGGCGAAGCATGGGATGGGCTGCACCACTCGACTTGAGCTGGGGCCCAACTTCCCAAAGGGGGTGTTGAACTGCCTGGCACAAGTAGTGGCTCACCCCCAGCCCTCTCCTTTCCCTTACGGGAAGTAGGAGTTTTCCCCTCCCAGTCTTTTTCGGCTTCTTCCCCGGAGCCCTGGAAGGGAACCGGTGCCGGCTCAGCACCGTGCACAGAGGCTGCGGTGCACCGTGGGGAGTCAGACCACTGCCCCCATGCCAGTGTGAGTGCCGACTCCATTAGGCGCGCTTTCCAACAGATATCGCGCTCCTTCTTCCGCCTAGGTTTGAAGGACTTGCAGATACAGCACTTGTCACTTATGTGCCTTTCACCTAGGCAGCTGGTCTGTGGATCACGGACGGGCATAGGCCGTTTGCAGCAAACGCTAAGTTCCGTTTGGGACTGACAAAATGGTGAGAACTACTACTAACGGTAACTAAGAAACTACTAACTATATACAACTATATTACAGGTTTTCAAAGTTCACAAGAACAGAAAACAAAATAACACTAGCCGAAGCAGCAGATGTTCCAGCACCGTCGCTGGGTGCAAGAAGGAACTGAGGGTGGGAGGAGGGGGCGGCACCCCTTATACCGCACCATGCGGGTGCTACTGCAGGGGGCACCAGAGCCAGTCCCCTATGGATACTGCTGAGGGAAAAACTTCTGGCACCGGTGCATGTGGCAAACACACACACCTAATATGGAATGGACATGAGCAAGCACTCGAAGAAGAATTAATTTTGATGGGCCTTCCGTATGTCCTTTACTGTACGCAATGAGTGAATTTCTGCTTTCATTTACACCCATGCAATCCCAGTAAAGTCTCAGTATGTATAAATCACAAGGATTAGTAGCATCATTCATTGAACAATCCATCTGTGAAAAGCACACTGCCTGTGATGCATACATTTTTAATGCAAAAAAGAAAAAAAAAGAAATCACAGGCCTATTTGAATATCACCAATTAGTATAAATTTTCATCTTCACCCACATACTTCCTGAGTCACCTTGCAAATTATGGAGGGTTTTGGGTCCCTGATTGGATTCTGCCTGACCCTCAGTTTGCCACTTGTGAAATGGGGATAATGATACCTACCTGACTCATAACGTGCAACACAAGACTGAATTCCTTAATGTTTGCAAAGTGCACTGAAAGATCTATAGAGAGAAGGCGCGACATGCATCATAGAATCGGTTCCTCGGTTTGTTAATTGGTCAGGATATTCCTCTGCATAGAGTGGATATAAAACATTATTTAGAACCTGATGGTTTCTTTGTAAAATGTGTGAGCTTTTGTATTTTCTACACATTGATTCCTAATAAACAATTTCTTTCTGGGAACTTCAAATCCTGAAATCTAAGCAATAATTGCTCTTGTAAGTGTCTGCTTCTGACATGCTTTACAGATAAAACATGAAGAAGGGCATTTCCCTGTAAGCACACAGTCAACATGGGTTTCATTCTTTCTAAAATACTTTTAAAAGCTAGGATTTCTCCATATGCATGTGACCTTGATTCCTAGATGGCACATGGACTCAGAGATCAAGTTACTGGGTTGTTTGTAGTTAAAGAGGGTGGGAAGGCTAAAATTAATAGGTCACTTGGTATTTTCTTCTGAAAACTTAAGTACTTAACAGTAAGGGAAAAAAAGCAGTTTATAGCCAGGTGGCTTGAGGGGATATTTTGTTGAACACTGATTAAAAATAATTTCTTTTAAATGAGAGCTGACCACAAAACAGGGCCATAGCATGTAGGGACATTCTCACTAGAAAGAAAGCCACGTCTGATTGATTCCTGTACTGCCCACAGACCCCCATTTCTTTCCTTTCTCCCACTTCTTTCCTTCTCTCTCCTTTTTTTGTTCTTAAGAGCAGCAAGTGATGCTGAAATGTTTTTGGCCAAAAACAGAGGCCATACTCCTCTGAGAAAACATTTGGCCTCTGTGGTTTTGTAATATGTTCCAGAACACTGAGTTCACTGAAGAACATTGTGAAAAGCTCCCATCTATTGGAATGATGCTGTGGAATGTTACAGTATCAGAACTTCCAATTGGTCCATTTCCTGTAGGCCCATAATGAGTCTTGTAAAAAAATAAAATAAAAAAAATAGTGCTATGTGGGAGTTAAAACAAGTTCTCATGGGAAAAATAAATGGCAAGAAATTCTAGCTTTAAAAAAACAGCTAATCTGCTAGTTTGATTGTTCTTCAAAACTTACAATGAACCAATAATCCTAATTAGAAACACTTGGCCTAGTTCTATAAAGCACCATAGCTTTTTCTATGCTTCGTTTGTACATACCATAGACTTTTTTTTCCCTACTGCTCACTAACAAAGTGCTGACTTCCTTGGGATGGCTGAGCTAATTTCGTGAACTCAGTGTGAAACCTTAGCTAAACAAAATTGTGGTAATTTTCCTTAATTTGTAAAAGTGATTGGAGTGCAAACAAAATTTTCCTCCTGGGTCAATCCTATAATTTTCAATTAACTAAAACTAATCGGCAAGCATGCACTGAACCTGCATTTTGTTTAAAGGGCTGCAAGGCATTTCTGAAGGTCAGAATGCATTAATTGTTTTTATTTTAGTTTAGGGGTTTTCTCTCTCAGAGAAGGGTTTTCCTTTTTAAAAAGGAAGCCAGGTTTCAGTTCAAGCGTCAATAAAGGGGCACAGAAAGGAAGACTGTGTGAGGTAAAAGGTCAGTCAGAATAGAATTTATCACATTGCTATTACATCTGTACAATAAACAGAATCTTCCATTCCATGCCTTTGAATTTCTTTGTCATTTTTGCTTAGTTTTCCATCTCCTTCATTTATTGAATGAAAAATAAAGTATTTTAAATGTTAACCTGAACACGGCACAAAGAAAGCAATAAAATATAAGGAAACATTCTTAAAACTTGGATCAATTTAGTGTCATATCAGGCAGTTATCTGCTTTTGTACAGAAAGGCCAAAATTTCTTTTCTACTGGAATGACATTATTAAAGGCAGAGGGACACGGCAGGTGAGGTCATATCTTTTACTGAACCAACTTCAGTTGGTGAAGGAGACAAGCTTTCGAGCTACGCAGAGCTCTTCTTCTGGTCTGGGAAAGGTGCTCACTGTGCCACAACTAAATGCAAGGTTGTGACACTCTGGTTACCTTTCCCAGGCCTGTAGAAGAGCTCTGTGCAGCTTGAAGGCTTGTCTCTTTCACCACCAGAAGTTGGTCCAATAAAAGATATGACCTCACCCACCTTGTCTCTCTAATATCCTGGAACCAACACGGTTACAACACTGCAAACAATTAAAGGTGATCTGAAAAGTAAAACAAATTGAGCTTAAGCCCTTCTTTGTGGTATATCGGGAAGACCAGAAAATTCTCTCCCAGAGGAAAATTGGGGAGGTGGTTTCCTGCTGCTTTTTATTTGTTTGCATTTGCATTGCAGGCCTCATCTACTCAAGAACTAGTCTTTGATGACTGAAGACCTAGTGAAATGACGGCATCCTGACAGTCATGAGAATAAAAATTGAGAGGGAGAAGGATTTTCAGTCAAACTGTTTAAAACTCTGGGTCAGATCCTCAGCAGGCATAAACTGAAATAGCCAGTTTACACCAACTGACAGTCTAGCCCCTTGTTTCTCTTCTGCTCTTGTTAACATTTATTTAACTTCCACGCTTAATCGGCCTTATGTTTGTTAAAGATTCGAGCCTTCCACTCATTCTTTTGAAGTGTTGGCGCTCACAATAAACCAGCTCTCAGACACCCAAAAGGTGTCTGCAGCTTAGCAGGAAAGACCGTACTGGAACAGACAAGCCTTCTTTATCCATCATAAAGAAGCAAATGACAAGCCCAGTTTTGAGCAGGGAGGACCACAACAGATCTCTGTTGAGCACCTTTAAGCAGCTCATTCTGCGTTAATGACATCACACCAAAGCTAGCCTATCCAGCTCGTACACAAAAGCCCATATTCTGCCCTCCATCCCTACCTGCTACTCTGATAGACGTCCTTGGGCACACATCAAGATCAGTATCTGGGCCTTAGTGTGCTTGAAATGTGTCTCATAGCCACGAGCTTTGAGAATATACCTTATCCGTAAGGTTCTGGGCGATAACAGGAGGCGAGAAGGGAGTCAGTAGCTACTCTACCGCCTGAACTATTTTAAATATAGTTCTTATCCGTGCACGTTATGGGGTAACAAGGCTCCTAACCGTATGGGACCTCTTAGCAGTGTCTTTAAAACCAGCTCCACCCGTCTCCCACCCAGAGATGCTGGAGGGAGGAATATCCCAAGATGCACTACAATTCAGCACCAGTGCCTTTCCGTTCTCTAACCCGGCCTACGGCAGCTGAGGCAGTGTGGGGCGGCTGCCCAGACCTCCTAGAATGCAGAGACAAACAGTAGTGCAACCTGAGTAGACCGACATGCTTCTGCTTGGAAAATCGCTGAGGCCTGGGTCCGATGGATGTGCTGCGGTCCCTGCATCAGATGAGGATGTCACAGGCTGCCTGCGTTTAACAGAGGTCTCTCTGTAGTGTAGACAGACTCCTGGGTGGGATGCTCCACATGCCTTTGGATGTTTTTGCCCTCGCGCTCTCCCTGTTTGTCTGTCTAGGCATGGATACAGGGCTTGTCACCATGATACCCGCGTACCTGCTTCTCTCCTTAGTCTCCTCCTCCTTTCATTCCCCCTTCCAGGAGGAGATAGAGGCAAACATACTCAGCCAGAACTGCAAAACTAAGTGCAGCTTTTAAGGAATGATAGCAGTATCCCATAGAGTGGCTGAGACACCGCCTGCCCTCGCTGTACATGTTGTAGCTAATATGAACGCACGCTTACCTGTGTAAATGAATCTTCCAGGTGTTCCCTTACAGAACTGCTTAGACTTGTAGGACAATGTGACTTCTACCACGCCAGGGATATGTCGGGGAGGTGTCTGAACTCGGATTGCATGAGGGGTAATCAGCTGGAAGAAACCACCGGGAGAGGGGGGAAAAAAAAAGCACAGTTAGATGCAGAATTCTTCTCTAACAACACTTTCTTCCTAGAGCTCAGTAAACAAAGCTTTGAAACGTGTAATTAACCTGTCAATGTTTGAATACAGTCTTGATGTAACCCACATAAAAGCCAGTGACACCAATATTTACAAGCGTTCTCCTTCCCAGCCAAAACAACATTATCTCTGTTTTCATACATGGCAGGCACATGCTTCCTAGTGTGAAAATTAAGCCTGCCTTAGTGCACCTAGCACACAAAGGATGCAGTTTTTATACGCCGGGATCGTGGCAGTACCAAGTTCAAGTCCTAGCACCAGCAAGGATACTTTACAATAAGATGACGGATGTGTTAAATAGAGTCACAAAGCCACAGAGTTTAAGACCAGAAAAACCAACCAGATCATCTGCTCTGACCTCCTGCACACCACGGGCTACTAAACTCCACCCTGTTACCCCTGCATTGAGCCCAGTGACCTGGACTAGAATAAAGTATTACAGCCTTCAGAGAACTCAACGACCATGTGCCATAGGCAGAGACACGCCCAAAGCGCACCACTGCCTGAAGCCCGTGCTATGGCAGGGATTTGATATACCCGCATGATCCTAGCAAGCCATCCATGCCCCAGGGTGCAGAGAATGGTAGAGGCCTTGAGGTTTTTTTTGCCTCTCTGGCCTGGGGGAAAATTCCTTCCCAACCCCAAAAATGTCAGTCGTATGAGTTTTAAGTGTCTGAACCAGGACCTTTGCAATACAGCACATAACGATTGAACATGAAGTGTCCTAGGCCTTCAGATTCACTGCAGAACATGTGCCATTCCAAACACTGAAACACTCTAGCTCTGAGTCTGCCGTCACTTACCTCTGTACCACTGAGTGCACAGCAAGCTACCAATCTGATTTGGGAGCCTTTCACCCCCATCTTGTAGAGATGCAACTGATTACCCAGGGGGTGTGGTAGTGCCAAGTCAGGCTCATTAACTATTACAGCTTGCCCTACGCTTGTCCTGCCATGTCTCAGTCATCTTTTAGAAAAATAGCCACGGACTTTAAAGTTAACGTCTGACGTGCTACCCCCCATCGCATCATTCTGTGCCTTTTCCCCTCCAGGATGCCTTGATCGGAAGAAGCAAAGGCTAGCCACAGCTTTGAATTTCTCAGCATTTACTAGTCTGTCACCACTTTAAACATAGCTGGTGGCATTTTCCAAGACCTCTTCCCTGGTTCCCAAGAAGTGCCTGACCTATTTATGGCACATTGTTACATAGCAAGAGATGGGAAGAGTCCAACAAGTTTGCTGATTGGTTCTTTACAAACAAACAGTTTGGTTTTCCTTTGTCCTCTGAAGTAAATATGCTTAGTTGTGTTTAAAGCCACACATATACAAGACTGTCACCCACAGTCTCAAAGGGTGAACCTTATGCCTAAAGTCTGATGTTCCAGAATACCTGGGTTATATTTTGTTCCTGTCTACTTTAGACCTTGGTGGGTAGGAAAAGGGATCAAGTAATTTAGTTTTATAAATGAGCATGCTCGACATCAGTCTGCTAGAGGTCACAACAACCAAGAGTGGTTAATGCTGGATGACATGTCAGGGATTGTCTTTAGTATCTAGGGCAAGGTTCAATAAACTGTCTTCTCGGGGTTATTATTGTTACTTATAACACAACAGTACCTAGGAACCCCAGTTGAAACCAGAGCCCCACCATGCTAGGTGCAGTACAGACAAGTAACAAAGGAGGCAGTCTCTGCCTCAGAGAGTCTGCATTCAAGGATCAGAAAAGTAAATGATCTCGTTATATTCCTTTCACTGCCCTGAGGGATACTGATCACCATACAGAAACTGAAGGGAGAACTGAATTCCATGGCACTTACAAATTTGCTGCCTAGCTCTATGAATCCAACTTGCAATCTAAGGGTCTGGTCCACGCCAGGAACTTTTACTACCCTGAGTGGTTCTATTGACTTCAGTGGGACAAACGCCTCACAGTAGTCACACATGATGAGAGACAGCATGATGACAGGCATTGTGATCCAGTGGATAAGGCCCCAAACTGGGACTCAGGAGACCTAGTGTGAAATCCTGAGTCCATTCAAATCAACAGCAAATCTGCCATTGACTTCAGTGGGGCCAGGATTTCATCCCTGGGTCCTACTCCTAGCTGTGCCTTAATGACAATGACCTACTGGGCAAGTCACTTCGCCTCTCTGCCCCTGCTTCCATTCCCCTCCCACTCCTCCTAGTCTAGTCTCTCTACCTTGTGTGATCTTCAGGACGGGGGCTGTCGATGTGTATCTACAGTAGGGTCCTGATCTCAGACAGGCACTCTAGACGCAGTGATAGGACAAATAATTAATAGTCATAATAGAGATATGCCAAGAAGCAGTCTCTGTGATTCAGAGATTGAACCCAAACTCCACATTAACTTCTGCCTCCCCCAACCTTTGGGGCAATTCTGATCTGGATCTGGACATCAACTTAGCCCCTCTCTCCTAGGATCTTAAACTGGGCTAATTTTTTGGCATCTGCATCGTCTGTTTTATATCATCTCTCTTACGTTGGTTGAGACTCAGAATGGATAGGATTAAAACCGCAGATACAGAAGTTTTCATTAGAGAGGGAGGTATTTGTGCTTTAAAATCCAACACATATTAGGATTTGTATTTGCACAACAAGCTTCTTCTTCTTTTTGGTCTGCTAATATATTCTAGACATTCTTGTGTGATGCAGCATCATTTCACACTACGGAGAGTGCCAGGTTATTTTCTTAAAAGAAAAAAGTGGCATTATATAAAGTTAAGAAGAGGGTGTTACGTTTAGTCACTAGTCTATTTTTGCCTCTGTGAGCACTGGTTTGTGGTTACAGAAGTGATTACAATTGGTCAGAAATTTAGTTTGGATTCTGTATAAAGAGGGCCGTTAAAACAAAAGTGAGGACAAAAAAAAAAAAAAATCTTGGACCCACTTAAATTAGTAGGAGTTTTGCTGTTTCCAACAGAAGCAGCTTTGAGCCCAACAGGGTCTGAACAGAGCTACAGGCCTAATTTTCATACGTGATTTTGGGTGCCCATCCTCAGATGCTTTAAAGAGCCCTGATACGTAGAGGGCAAAAGCGCCCAGTATTTTTTCAAAACCAGGCTCCATTAAAGGGTCCCAAACTGGGCCCTCCAGAATTGAGGTGTCCAAAATTAATAGTTAGCTTTGGAAATCTTGGCCATAGAATTTGATTCAGCAGCATAAACATCCGTCCCAGCTTCTGTGCTGCGCAAGGGTAGTGGAGCTGGTATATCATGGGTTCCCCAGCTTTTCGCAGGATGAAAGTAAAAAGCATGTTTCCAGCTAACCCTGTGGAGATGCAGGAATGTTCCCGGGCAGGAGAATGTTCAACGAAACAGTCAATTGTAAGCAAATATTGCACAATATTGATGAGAAACTAATTTTGAATTCATAGTCACGAGTATTTGCCCTGAAACCTGATTCTAAGCGTTAAATCCTCCAACCAGGGGCCAGAAACTCCCATGTGTCTAATCAGCAGCTCGGATGTGGAATACTCAACAATTCACAGACCAAGAACATTCACTGAATAATTCTGAGGAACAAATCAGTCTGTTCAAGACTGTTCTCAAACAGAAAGAGATGAAGTTTGTTGAATAGATTATTTGTTGTGAGTCATTTGCCCAGCTCCAATGTGCGCAAATTATACCGAAATAGTTTGTCGGTTTCAGAAATCACATGGAAAAAGGTATTAGATGGCCCATTTCACTATTCTTTATGAAAATGATTTTAAAATATTTTTAAAGTGCTATGAGAGTTAAAGATGAACTGAACTCAGTTGCTTAAGGTATCTGTATTTCTGCACAAAATTAATGTGACAAATTAAGTTTTTATTTAGCTCTCCTCCATCTGGGAAAGGTTGTAATTATGTTAGCGTGTTTACAACTAAAATATATGTTTAAATAATAAATATGTGTTTCAGGAAATCATTTTAAATCTGCTTCTTTAACATAATCAGCTCCATTTCATCTCTCTGAATATTTCAATTGCAAACCTTGAATACATGTAAAATAAATTAAAACTATATTCTTTACATTCAAAATTATTTATAACATATACAGCTTGACAGCAATAAAAAAAATGTAAGTTAACTTTTTTTCTTTTTACCTTGCTTCTGACATGTGATGGGAATTGTATTGTATCTATCTTAGGTACTTACGTGGTCCCCGTTACAATATTGCCTAAGCACCTTACAGACTTTGATGTTTATTTATTCTGATAGCAGCCCTGTGAGATACAGCAGTGTTGCTACCCCCTATCACAGATGGGGAACTGATGCCCAGAGAGACTAAGAGCCAGAATTTTCAATGTATTTAACCGTCTAGCTCCCACTGAAACCAATGAGAGTTGGGTGCTTAAATACCTTCAAAAATCTGGCCCTAAGTGACTTGCCCAAGGTCACAGGAAGCAGAGCAAGAAATTGGAACCAGGTGTCCTGAGACCAAGGCTGGAGCCCTACCCACTTTTTCTATGCCAGTATAGTCCATGTAAATAAGGTTGCATGTGTATCCCATATTAAACCTGAGAAGAGCTTACTGGTGTCAGAGGTATTTTAGTGGTTAGCAGAGCTCTGCAAAATTGTGTTTAGTCCAAACATTAGTCCTGGTCCCTTAAGCCCACTGCAATCAGAACTCCTAGTGCTGCCAAGGAGAGTACAGTGAGTGGACTGTATGCAGGACTGGGTCTAATTTCTTCGGTTTCCATCCGCATGGGTTTGCTTTCTTCCCAAAATGCTTTAGGTTTCACGCAGCTGGGTCAAAACTACCAAGCTTCACTTGGTTCTATGGCAAAATCACGAGACACTAAACATTTCATATGGTTTTGAAAATAAAATCATAAAATCCAACCAACCGTTTGCTTAAAGCTAGCCTCACATTTGCAAAACTTCTGACGCGCCTGCTCTGAGTTTTGCGCTTGCAAATGAAATCCAAAAATCTAAAGAACTTCCTTCCTTCCTCTAGCAAAGGGCAGCTAAAACATTCATACTGGATAGCTACCTTCACTTTGGGTACTGAAAATCCAGTGGACATGTTTCGAAAGGAGAAGATAGAATGGCTGGCTTATCCTGTCTTGTGTATGTGGATACTGTGTGTAGTTTGAATTATTTAGAGATCATTCAGCTACCTTCACGCATTTCCAGGTTTGCTTTTAATGGACTCCCGGTTCTTTCAGCAGTCATATCTTTTCCCTTTGGGATTTCATATTCCATTTCTAGGTTACAGAACTGCAGTAACAATTTTATAGTGAAGGCTGTAAGACAATTTCCATTCTAAGCCCAATTACAACCCACTCTCTAGATTCACAAAGAAACAAACTAACTCCTTTCCGTCTGAATTTTCCCATAGGCTGAGTTGATGACAAGGCCTTTCCACCATCCACAATAACAACTGATTCACCAGCTTTCAACCTGGTAAGCTTTGAAGCTACCAACCAATTACCTTTATTAATCACTAGAACTAGGGTTTAAAATGGAAAAGCCAATCTTAGGTACATTTCCTGCTGCAGCCTCTACACTGCCTTCCCTTCCTAACCTCTTCACCTTTCCCATTAAAAGTCTTTAATTATAATGGCTCCAATCCTGCAGACCCTCATATATGCAAAGCCCCCACTGAAGTCAGTGGGGAGCTTGGTCTACATAGGGGCTTCAAAATAGACCCCATTTATTACATCTGCTTTGTTATAATACCCTTTCATCCATCTGCATTGGGCTTCCATGAGGGGGGAATGAGAGAGAGAGAGAGAAGTGAAGTCCACTGCAAATAGTAGACGGCACCCTTCCTATGGACATTGCTCCCAAATGTGTAGCAGACTCACCCGGGGTAAAAGGGTAAGATCTGAAGCAAATTATAGGACTGATTTAATATTTAAAATGTACAGTCCTGGAGATTAAAAAGAAAGGGAGGGAGAGGAGGCAAGCCTCTCTTTCAAGCTTTTTTGACTTTATCCCGTTTAGTTTAGGAATCACAAAATGCAACTCTGCGCCTGACTATCCTGCCATGATCTAAATGTCACCGGGTGTGTATTTGTATAACTAATGCAGCAAGGCTGGCTTGTAACTAACATTAGGAGGTTTACTGCAGTACTAAAGTCACATAAATATCGACTCGAGGTAAAACTTCCAATGCTTCCTTCAAAGCCTCATGAATGCAGCATCTAAAACATGCTGTCAGAAGTATCCTGGTGCCAGAGACTCGGTGGGAGTTTTGCATGGACTTCTATGGGCCTGTATGTTACAGGAGGACAGTTCTATTGATATCTCTTGTGATGTAATGTTTCACTGGTGTTTGGGAAACGAAAGAATTAAAAACCCATAATGTGACAGAAGAGAGGGAAAAGGAAATTAAGAAAAATGAGCAATGGAATAGAGTAAAAAAAAAATCCAGAAATGAGAGAGAAGAAAGGCTTGCCTTGAAGCATGAAGGACTCGGGTTGGTGGGATACTTTCCACAGTGGGGACAGTTCAGTATATCAAATGAAAATTCTCCTGTTGATGCTTAGAACAAAATAATCAGAAGTTAGGACCTGCTATTCAGAGGTTTTGGGCTTCTGTACCCCTTGCTGAAGTAAATGAGCGCTTCCGGTACACAGCACCTCTGAAAATCAAGATCTTGCACATTTTTATTTCATGGGGCCCTGGGCCACTGCCATGTTAAATGCAGAATCCTTCACAGAGAGGAGAGCTAATCCTTTACTCTTCCCTGAAATAAAAGTCATTGGGCTAAATTCAGCTCTGATGGAAGCAGGTGCAACTCCACTGGCTACACTGGATTTGTGCCACTCGCAAATTTGATCCTGTTTGCACAGAACTGGAGGAGCAAAAGAAGGAATTCACATCTAAACCTTTGTTGCCGATTTAGCTGTGGGCCCAGAAGAAAGACAGGCCTGCTATAAACTAGACAAAGCTATTAGACATTAACGTTCAGACAACACCTACCTCACTCCAGACCAGCATGGTGCCGAATATGACCTGTAACCCATCAAAGAAATTGTCTCCTATGATGATGACAGTGGCACCTCCTGTAGTCCATCCTTCACTCGGGCTGATAGCTTTGATACATGGTGTAGCTGCTTTTCAACACACATGAAAAAGAGAAGTATTCAGCTGTTAGAACTGGATTTTAATGACAGACGACTTGGGGGGGGGAGAGCTTTCAATCCCCCCCACCCCCACCCACTAACATGAAGATTCCAGCTCATTCTTCCTTGCTTGTGCATGGGACCCCAAATTAGATCTTTGGAGAGGAGATTTTTTTTTTTGCCCATTAATTTTTGTCTTTGTGTTTCTATCAAGATGATAAACATTTTTCCAGCCTAGGCGCAGAAACTCACAGCATGACAGACACAGACCGACTGTAAAACAGAACATAGTCCTATATTTAGTGTATATTTAAATGCTGAGTACTTGATTCAACAAAAAGATAATCCGGCTACCTTTGTTGTCCATTACAATATAAACTAACCATAAATACTACAGAAAACGTTAGTTAAATGAAAAAGGGCACACAACTACATTACTTTAATTCTTCTGCAACAAGATCCATGTTGCTCCAATGTTAACCTACCCTGCGGCGCTGCAATACTACGGCAATTGTCAAAATAAATATCTGCTACCAGATCAAAAACTGTGCAATTAAGAAAGATGTGCAATGCACTTTTAGATGGAAGAAGTCCCCGGCCACATGTGCGCAGCAAACCTCCACTCTCCCATATTGCTTTTCCTGCATGAAGTACCTTCCGTGAGGGTGCTGAGAGGGCAATGGGAGTTAAAGCGGTCAGCACGCAGGGGTAGACTTGCATGTCGCAACGCCCCGCAGGACTTTATAGTCACCAGCGAGCTGAGCACTACATGCAGGCAGAATAGGGCAGCAAAATATTTATAGTCTGATTCTCTGCACTTACACTGGAGTCAATCAGGAGTTAACTGGCCTGATTCCAATGGAGTTATGCTGCTGTAAAAACAATGTAAACGAGAGGAGAAACAGGCCCTCAGTTAACGGTGTCAGGGCAGGCTGATGGAGTGGCCGTTTGCCAATCTGCCTGCAGTAGAAGACTCTCAAGAGCCAGACCTGGGCAGAGATATTAGAGATATGGGCACAGCTGGAGAGCAGCTTAGGACTTGATCCTGCATACCACCCAGTGCTCCCTGCATGGACAAAGAATGTGGGACCCGATCCTTACATTCTATTTGTACACAGTATTTCACTTGTGCCTATTCCTTGGACAGCTATACAAGAGGGATTGTTTAAAAAAACCAACCCATCAATAAGTATAAGTTTTACAAAAGAGGCCTGGTCCTCAATTGGGGTGAAATTCTGGCCCCACTGAAATCAAATGGAAGTTTTGCTCATTGAGGCCAGGATTTCACCCCTATGTCTACTGGCATAGCTTCACTGAGAATGGGGTCCTCTATCTGCATGTATAGGCCAACTTATGGGGGGTCATTAGCAGTTGATCATGGATTACATATTGGTAGAAAGGCTGGGCAGACTGAACTGCCTGTTTGGTTTAGCAGTTTGAAATAATTGCCATGGTGCTCAGAACTTGTGTAGGGTGACCAGATGTCCCGATTTTATAGGGACAGTCCCGATATTCGGGGCTTTTTCTTATATGGGCACCTATCCCCCCCCCCACTGTCTCGTTTTTTCATACTTGCTCTCTGGTCACCCGTGCGGATACTTTTTTGTTCTAAACCTAACGGAAGTAAATAAAACAAGGGCATAAAAGAGACAGTGGCAGGCAGTGTGCTTTAAACCGCTTTTAACACAAAGCGCTCAAGAAGCACTTGGTATTAATGTTATTCATTAGGTAAGTGCCAGATGGTAGGAGTTGAACTGATGCACCTTTGAGGCAACTGGAAAGGTGGGTGGGCAAGGGGAAGGGAATAAGGCAGGAACTGGAACTTGGTGAATTGCCACTAGCAGTACATGTTTCTGTGGATACTGATGCAGAAAAGGTCCAGAGTGACGGATGATGTACATGGGAGGCAAACAGACCCTGTCCCCACTTGCAAAAGTCTGTAAGTGTCAGGCACAAACTTTTCCACTACTTAAGCTGACGGGCGTGCCAGCTAAAATGAAAAAAAAAAAACATAGCCAAAAATCATTACATTGCTCCAAACTTGGCAGCGGGCAGCACTTCAACTTTTACACGAACTAACCAAAGAAACATCCTAAAATTACAGTCATGAAAAGACAGCACACACAGAAGTAACTTCAATATGTTTAATTTGGATTCAAGTTACGCGCATAAAACTGTGCATAAAAACTTTGGAAAGCCCAAACCAAACGCTTTCCTTTTGGGTGAGCTCACAGCAACAGATTTACCACTAAACCAGGTTTTCTAAATGTCATCTAGCCCTTTCACAAAATCCAATCATTTCACCAATACAAATTAAAATCAATTCCAAATTACACAATTCCTGATATTTACCGTTGATGGTGGATATGCACACTGCAAAAAAATCTAAACATAATCAGTTCTCCATGTATCAGCAAGAGGAGCTACTCTTAAGGACTAGAAGACACACTTTAAAAAAACCCACCCAATTTATAAAAATTATTTGAGATCTTACATCATTAACTGAAACAGTATGCAGCCTTCACAATTACGGAGTCAGTTCATCTTTAAAATGAACGTAAAGTATTTTTTGTAGTCACAAGACCCAACTACACGTCCTTACCATCTTGATGTTTATCTTGCAACTTTTTTTCAATATCCTCAACATGGAAAGCAGTGAAGGGCGCTGAATTCCCTGCACTGTTTTACATGTTTGGTTCTGATCTGGCAAACATTTACATTATCTGCTTAACTTCAAGCACATGTCTATGCCCTCTCAAGGTCAATGGAACTTTAAGGAGGTGCCCAAATGCTTTCCCAAATTGAGGCTATGAGCTCTGATTAATCAAGGCACTTATGCATATGTGTAACTTTAAGCACTGGATTAGTGCCAGTGAATGGTGAATATGAAAGCTCAAAAAGGCGTCTCTCTCACCAACGGAAGTTTGGCCAATAAAAGATATTCCCTCCCTTGCCTTCTCTCTTGAACATTTAACATGACACACACATTTAACTACCTTAGTGAAATTGTCAACAATAGCACTGGAAATATAGTACCCTGAGGACCTGTACTCAGGTTGTGGCAAATTAGTGAACAAGGGACTTGTTTTAGAACTACAGTGTGCGTCACCGGAGGTGTGATCAGTTTACAGTGGGGATGCATTCCTGATTGTTCATGGAGCCACAGGATCTCCCCCCCCTTGGGGCAATACACTTTCAAATGACACCTCCCACTTTCTTCAGGCACCCACAGTGTTTTGTTTTAAACATATTTGGTTTGTAAATATAAAGGTCTACATCACTGCACAAGTCACAGCCCTGCACTGGGAGAATAATGGAAATGCAGTGCTCCCGATGTATCCAGCACCAGCACAGCGCACGCGACACATGGGATAGCAGGTCACTGGAACATCAACACCTGCCCTCAGCACAGGGGCCAGGCACGGCCCAGCGCTTAGTGCCGCATATATCTGTTAATCATTTGGCATCTTTAACTGTATTTATCTTCCTGGGAGGTATTTACTTATCAGCAACCCTACAAAAATAAACAGAGTGGACTAGAAAACTGAATAATGTGGGAAATTCTGATATTTCTACATTTGTTTTGGTTTCAAAACAGTACAAAACATTGAAATAGTGCCGGGGGGGGGGGGGGTATTGCAGAACAAAAAGGTCCAAAAAGTTTCTATTCCAAAATGTCAACATGAGAAATTTTAACATTTTTAACCAAAACAAAAGTGTCTCGTTTCCAAAATGTTGACAGTTCGAAAGTTCAAAATGTTCATTTTTGAAATTAAAAGTTTTGCTTTGAATTTTCCTATCAAAACCTGGAAAAAGTTCACTGAAACTGACATTTTCCTGTGAATAATTTTGTTTTCGATGAAACTCCACATTTCATCATGAAAACCTGTCAGTGAAAAAATGTTGACCAACTCTAACAGTAAAGTAGTGAAGCATGCCCACTTGATAAAACAGGGCAGAATTCAATTCCCAGCTTCCATGAGAGAGTTATCATAATAAACAACAGTGAATACACACACACTTTAAATAATGAAAGGCAGACAACCCAATTGTATCCTGAACCAAAAGAGCTTGCAAGTGTCACTGCCAGATGCCATTTAAGAAAAAAAATCACTCAGATATTCAGTGTGAATGTTCTTCGTTCACAGCATCTTCTCAAAGCAAAGTCTCCGGACTGAATAAACATGGGAGGCCACATTAACTGCAACCTCTCAAACAGCACATGTGAACCTTGCCATTCCTTATTGACGATGATATGGCCATATCCTACTCGTAAAATTTTGCTTGCGGTTATGAGTATTAACGAGATCCTCTCATTCCTTGCACGACATTGAGAAAAATAAATATTGCCTTCACTAGAGCAAGGATTTCACCCTCAGGGAGAGATTTTTCAAAAATGCTTGACGGATTTAGGAGCACAAATCCCATCGACTTTCAAGGGAACTCATGCTACTTAGATGCTTTTGAAAAATCTTCCCCTTCTTTTCTGGAGTGTTGGTGCATTTTCACAACTTTCCAGAGCTGGATGTTATGTACCAACTTCAGCGCATAAGAAACAAAAGAGAAAAGTTTTTTTCCCCACTGAGGAGTTGTGTGCATATGTATGTGTGTGTATATGTATGTCTGCTTTTCCCCCCCAGCCACCAAAGTAAAGGAGACTTTCCTTCCTTCAAACTGTGACAATAAAATGATTACCCCGCCACAGTTTAGCATAATGGTTCAGAAATGCTTGTGGCATATTGCAGAGTTAAAGTGGAAATTATTAGGTAGCTCTTCTTTGTTATAATAATGATCACTCCACAAATAAAAGCTCTTCTCCCAAAGGGACTGCAAGGCACAAAATGCTAATTCTGAAGATTATGTGTGCGCTTTTATTAAATATTACTATGCCCTGTCTGTTTGAAGGCTTCACTGCTCTGATTGTTTTATGAGTGCCATGTTAATGTCAGCCCCATCTCGCTAGCAGCAGGCACACATTTTACCTTTTGTATGAGAGTTGATCAAAGGCCACGTGCTGGGGGAATTGCTGAGAAAACACGGACAAGCGATAAAAATCTAACAGATTAATTGGTTTAAATTTCATTTCAGGGTGTTGAACTTTGGCTTGGGCCGCTAATACTACACTCCGAGTCAGGGCCTAATTACCAGATTTCCAATTTGCCTCTGAACAATGGTTGGGAGGGAGGGAGAACAGTAGTAATAATAATAATAAAAAACCCTTACAGCCTCTCGTACATATTTAACAACTAATGTTCTGTATGCAGACAATTTCACTGGAAGACTCAAATAGCAACGGAAGACAGAAGAAACAGCAGATGCCTCTAGGACCATCAAACATCCTGATTTACAGAATCAATGGGAGAGTGAGTCAAGTGCCCACACACATGCACCAGACCTATCAGACTCTTCATTAGGGACCTGAATTTATAAGTGGGAATTGCATTTTACCTGCCCGTCGAAATGATCTATTTCGCTGACAGAAAAGAGGGGCCAGAGGGAAAACAGTGTTTACTTCAGGGTTTATGGGTGGCTTCAGGAAGAAGGGTTAATTGAGCTCAGAGGCTCATGCTCCCCGGGGTGAATTAGCGGGACGCACAGCTATCAGCAAGGTTCTGGGCCTGCTCTTATTTTGCTTCTGGAATCCACTTGCGCTACGATTAATATCTCGTTTGTGCTCGAGACTGTAAGAATGACCCGGTGTGCGGTTTGTATCATAAAATATTGTTTCACCCTTCATTATCCAGAGATGAGGCTCTGGCAACAGAGGCAGCAACACAACAGGAATTAAAATTATGGGATAGGTGCTTGCATTTTTCTTATTTTTAATATGATGGCCTCTGACGGGCAATTGCAGAAA
Organism: Malaclemys terrapin pileata; assembly: GCF_027887155.1. Classification (NCBI taxonomy): domain Eukaryota; kingdom Metazoa; phylum Chordata; order Testudines; family Emydidae; genus Malaclemys; species Malaclemys terrapin. The sequence continues at coordinate 2,342,454 of NC_071512.1, read as the reverse complement.
GCCAGGTAAAGTTGGGAATTCAGAGTCAGCTACCATACGTCTCAAGGAAGTCAGGAAAGATTAAAATGTCTGCCTGAAATTACATTTATTTACTTTTATTTTACATTTTCCAAGCTAGAAACTCTGGCCAAAACTCTTCATGGAAATCAGCCACTGACTAAACTCCAGTTTACAGGCTCAATCCAGCAAGGTGTTGAGAGGCCTCACCTCCCGCCCCATTTGGGCCTTGATTCAGCAAAGCGTTCAAGCAAGTACTTAAATCCCACTAACTTCACTGAAGTGCTCTACAGAACCCAGGCCTCGGCTCTGACATTGGCTCCCAGGCCCACCCTTTGTGGGAACGGAAGGGGCTGAGAATCTTGCCTGTTGGCCATTTTCAAAAATGGCAAGTGTCATGAAAATGTGTTTCCTCTGCCACAAATTTTACTTTTCTTTTAATTTTCTATGAATTTCTTTCCTATTTATCATTCACTGTGGGCTGCTTGCATTCCCCATTCAGACCAGTCAGCTTAGTCACAAAGTGGGATTTTTTTCCCTAGAGGTGAAAATTATCATTTTTCAAAAAAAAAAAAAAAAAAAAAAAAAAAAAAATTCTTGAAAAGATTAGGGCTGTCAAGCGATTATAAAAACTAATCGTACGATTTATCGCACTGTTAAACAATAATGGAATACTATTTAAATATTTCTGAATGTTTTGTACATTTTCAAATATACTGATTTCAATTACAACACAGAATTAAAAGTGTACTGTGCTCACTTTATATTTATTTTTGATTACAAGTATTTGCACTGTAAAAACCAAAAGAAATAGTATTTTTCAATTCACCTCATACAAGTACTGTAGTGCAATCTCTTTATCATGAAAGTTCAACTTATGAACATAGAATTATATAAAAAAACTGCATTCAGAAATAAAACAATGTAAAACTTTAGAGCCTACAAAATCCACTCAGTCTTACTTCTTGTCCAGCCAATTGCTCAAACAAGTTTGTTTATATTTGCAGGAGATAATGCTGCCTCTTCTTGTTTACAATGTCACCTGAAAGTGAGAACAGGCGTTCACATGGCACTGTTACGTGCCAGAGGCGCTAAAGATTCATATGTCCCTTCATGCTTTAACCACCATTCCAGAGGACATTCATCCATGCTGATGACGGGTTCTGCTTGATAACAATCCAAAGTAGTGCAGACTGACATGTTCATTTTCATCATCTGAGTCAGATGCCACCTGCAGAAAGTTGATTTTCTTTTTTGGTGGTTCGAGTTCTGTAGTTTCCTCATCAGAGTTTTGCTCTTTTAAAACTTCTGAAAGCATGCTCCACACCTCATCCCTCTCAGATTTTAGAAGGCACTTCAGATTCTTAAACCTTGGGTCGAGTGCTGTAGTTATCTTTAGATATCTCATATTGGTACCTTGTTTGCGTTTTGTCAAATCTGCAGTTAAGGTGTTCTTAAAATGAACAACATGTGCTGGGTCATCATCCAAGACTGCTATAACATGAAATATATGGCAGAATGCGGGTAAAACAGAGCAGGAGACATACAATTCTCCCCCAAGGAGTAATTACGCATTATTTTTTTAACGAGCATCATCAGCATGGAAGCATATCCTCTGGAATGGTGGCCGAAGCATGAAAGGGCGTACAAATGTTTAGCATATCTGGCACAAATACTTTGCAATGCCAGGTACAAAAGTGCCATGCAATGTCTGTTCTCACTTTCAGGTGACGTAAATGAGAAGTGGGCAGCATTATCTCCTGTAAATGTAAACAAACTTGTTTCTCTTAGTGATTGGCTGAACAAGTAGTAGGACTGAGTGGACTTGTAGGATCTAAAGTTTTACATTGTTTTGTTTTTGAGTGCAGTTATCTAACAAAAAAATCTACATTTGTAAGTTGCACTTTCACGATAGAGATTGCACTACCGTACCTGTATGAGGTGAATTGAAAAATACTATTTCTTTTGTTTATCATTTTTACAGAGCAAATATTTGTAATCAAAAATAATAATATAAAGTGAGAACTGTACACTTTGTATTCTGTGTTGTAACTGAAACCAATATATTTAAAAATGTAGAAAAAATCCAAAATATTTAATAAATTTCAATTGGTATTCTACTATTTAACAGTGTGATTAATCACAATTAATGTTTTAATCGTGATTACTTTTATTGAGTTAATCTTGTGAGTTAACTGCAATTAATCAACAGCCCTAGAAAAGATAAAAAACTATAATTCTTGCAAAAAAATCAAACTAGGAACTTTACCATTTCTGAAATTCCTTCCTCCCACCCCGAGAAATTCTTTTGTTTTAATCAGTAGCACTTGCTGCCTTGGAGGACTGAGGCCTACATATCTGCCCACCTACCATCCCTCCTATTTCAAATCAAAACACGATTTTGCACCTCTGAAGCCAAATCCCACTTGCTTTTCACCAAGGAGACTTGAAAACAGTTGCATTTGATCCACTGACTTTACTGAGCCTAGCCACATACGTAAGGGCTGCCGAGTCACCCCGTAAGTAAGTGTCTAAAGAGTTAGTCATAGACACTTGAAGGAAAGAGAATGTGACAGTGTGTTTCACATATTGTACCCATAGCATTAAATCTTCCCTCCAAATCTAAACAACGTATTTGCTGTTTATCTTAGTAAAATGATGATTTTCCTGCCTTCCTCTATGGCAGTATGGTCTGCTCCCTTCCCTATTCAGTTCTGACAATAAGCAGCTGCTATGCAGGAAACAGGGTAACAGAGGTTTCCCTCTTGAAGAGATTACTCATGTAGCTTTATACAACACATGCAGGAGGCTGCGATATTCCCCACCCCCTGGTTTAGGCATCTCTGGATTTGAGAATTATAATACATGAGTTTTAGCGATTCACACCACTCTGAAAACGGTAGCTCCCGCTGGACCTTTGTGACACAAACACTGGGCGTAATCATCGTTGTCAAACAATATAGGACTCATGCCATGCTTGTGGGTTGGGTTTTGGTTTGGTTTAATAGTGGAATTAAAGGTTTTAGCTGAGAGTTTCATAGCTGCCTAAGATTTTGGATGGCCAGTTCCCATTAATTTTAATGGAAATTGGGAATGCAAATCCCCGGTGTAATATTCCCGCTACAATCAATACTTAAAACCAATGTTTCCTTTTCTTATCTTTACTGAAGCTTCAGCTAATGAAATTACACTTTGCTGACTCCTCTGTGTTTCTCCTTCCTGGAGGATTCCTTTAACCTAAACCCTATTTCTAGAGCTTTCTGGTTTTGGCCAGCAGTTAAGACACATAATTGCACTGAATGAAAAAGACAGCATTAAATAATGAAAGATATAATACACCTCCTCCTTACCCAGGGTTCCATAGCTAGACTACAACAGCACACTTCAAAGATTAAAATTAGAGGGACGAAAATGGTCCTGTGCATTCCACTCAATCCCTTCCTCGGCAGTTCTCAACGTTGGCTGCTTCAGCATGAGTGCATTGGGGAGCAAAGAGGCCAGACGTGCCCCAGCTGTCTTTTGTGGAGGTGCTCTGCTGCCCTTCCATCTATTGGTGGCCTGCCTCCAACCCTCCTGATTGGGGGGGGGCGGGGAGGGGCTGGCAGGTAATAGGTGAGCATGCCTTCAAGATTAGACCATGCTGGCCAGATAGGCATTCCCCTGCATAGTTTGAGAATCCCATTTTGGGGCTTCCAGGGCATTGATTTGAGTTAGGGTTCTGAACAGCTCATCCACATGTAAGTGCTTTACAAGTGCCAGCTGATATAAACGTATGTGCCAGGGGACTCAGGTCCCGGCAGGGTTATGCGGCGACTGAACAGTGGCTTTGAAAATTCAGTGGTGCCTTAGGCGGACGTGGGCACCGAAAGAGGCAGATAGACGCATACGTATTTTTAAGGAGCTGGCTTCCAGGTGTTTTTGAAAATCCCACTCATTGGCTATCTGCATCTTTGAGTGCTTAAATACCTTTGGAAATTTGGCCCAGAGGAGCCAAAGTTCCATCGACTTTCACATTTGAAAATGGGACTTAGGTGTTCCCCTGAGGCAGAATGCTGACACCAGCACTGCCCAGAGTCTTTAGTGGAGACCAGTGCACCCAGAAGCATCCGCCAGTACCACCGCTGCATGGCCTACCAGACTGTTGGAATAGCCGCCACTCCATGACTGGTTGCAAACTCTCGAGTGTTCACCAGCTGGTGCAATGAACACCCAACAGCATGCTCCCCTAGCATTCCCAGAGGCCATCTGCATGCACTGCCCTGGGCAGGCTGAATGCCGTGCAGCATCTCCACTCACTTGTACAGCACTGTATTCTCCCTGCCCGCATCCCACTGGAGAGTTCCTAAAATAAGCAAGGACACAGTTTGTCCCTTAAGAACAAGAAATTGAAGAACAGGAAAATGCAAGTACTATCCACTTGGCTAAGGCCCGGTGCACGCACAAAGATGCACTGAATGTGTGTTCTTTTAAACCAATTTCATTAAACCAGTGAAAAACTCGGTGTGGACTTTCATACTGGTTTCAATTAGCTTATATCTGTTTAGCTCCATTGGTAAAGTTGCAGGCACATGCTACACCAATATAACCTATTTTAAACCAGTAAGTGTGTCCACATAAAAGCTTGCATTAATTTACATTGCTTTTTTAAATTAGTTAAGTCAGGGCAATTCTTGTATGGAGACAAGACCTACGCTGAAAATGAAGGTTTGAAAAGTGTGATCTAATTCAACCCTAGAAGTACTTCAGTCTAGCTGCATATCTTGCTCAACCCAGACCGCGGGTGAATTTAAATGAGTGGCCCTTGAATGGTGCTAATTAAGGCCCTGATTCATCAGACAATCCATGTGCTTAAATTTAAGCATGTATTTAAGTGATTTGCTGAATCAGGACCTAGAACAAGGGATCGAGCATTTCTAAATCAATCATTTGTAATATAATTGCAGAAGAAAAATCACATTTCTGTCTTCCCCAATTTCTGGGGAGAGATGTTCTTAGTGTAATTCTTCCAGTTCGGAAGAGAACACAAACTCAGGTTTCAGTAGAACTTTGGAGAAAGTATAAATCTGGCTCTAGGAAAGCAAATGTTTCCTGGGTTCTGAAAGAGTGAGAAAGTTCAGTGATACAAGATCTACTTTAATTGCTCAACAGTATAAAATCTTGACATTTTGAGGGACGCAAGTATGTAGTTTTATAGCCACACTGGAAAGAATTGTTCAATAACATTATTTTGCAATATCTAAAAGCTATTCTACATGCAAATACAGTCTTAACTCTTCAAATTCAGGAAGCATAGCTGCTGACACAAATTTTCCAATAATGCCCTCACAGCCAAGCAAAAATATAGAAATGTGTGCCATTCTAATTCTAAATCAAACATTAACATCAGATTAGTTTTTCTGTCACTTACCCTACTGCAAAAAGAAAAGAAAAAAACAAATCTATTTAAACAAATCTGAAATGAATTATTCATACAGCTGATTTTGATATTTATTGTAACGATCAGACGTTTATTTGCCTCTGATTGTACAATAAATGAATCATTCCTTTCTTCTTGGAAAAATGGGTTTCCTGACCAAAATTAACTTTTAGCCCAATTCTTCTGGTTAAGAACTGTCCACAAAAGAGGCTGAGGAAATCATCTTTCAAAAACTGAACAATCCACGTAGAAACACAAAGCAATTGTGGGAGAGAGGGGAGGAGGGCGGGAACTGAAGTCCAGTTATGCTAAGGAAAATTCAAGTACCCTAAGAGTTCTTATCCCTTTTCCGATTTCTCTTACAAATCAGATGATGTACTCTAATGCAATTTTCTGGAGAATCATAAAGTCAAATATGAACAAGTCTAGTGGAAAATCTGTGACGTTAATCTTGGCCTAAGTTGTATTTTTAACAGGCGCTGAGGTTGTGCGCCGGCTTATCCAGATGGCCATACAGGAATCATCCTGATAGGATTAGGCCTTTGTGCTGCACTCTGCTCCATCTGTTCTCAGAGGTTTGCCTGTGCCTAGCAGAATACGAATTTTTAGCCTATGTCCAGTAGCCTTACCAAAAGCAGCTGTTTAAACACACACACTCACGATTAGTAATATGGGATGAAGTTAGCTTGACAATTTACCACTAAAGAAACATCTTGGTTTTATTCTTCTTCTTCTAAAGAACGAAGTACGCAGTATCAAAATTTAAACAAAAAAAGGATTTCTGTTGTTGTTCTGGGATTTGTTCAATTCATTAAATCATAATACTGCTATAAATTTAGAAATGAAGGCATGACTCACCATTAAGTAGCATGGCTCTTCATCTTTGAAATCTATCACCGTATTGGAATGTATGATATATTTTCACTTTGAAGATATCATGGTTAAATATTCAAGATTTAGAAAGAAAGAAAGAAAGAAAGAAAGAAAGAAAGAAAGAAAGAAAGAAAGAAAGAAAACCGTGCAGATGCCTATTATTACTGTCTCAGTCTCGTCACAGGCCAAGAAAAAAGAAAACTGTAAAAAAAATACCTTTATTTCCATTCATGTTGCTTTTTGCTTTGATCAGCTACCTATTAAAGACACAGGCTTTTGCATTCATTGTTGCAGCCTGCCAGATGCAGCAAGGATGCATGTTCAACATATGCAAAAATTCAGCTCAGGCCGGCTCAGTGACAGATTACACTGAGTTGCCAACTGAGAGATCTGGGTCCGAAGGATGGCCTCAGGTGTCCAGGCTCTGGGCCAAGGGAGTAGGTAGAGAAACTGGCTGTTTCATAAGAAAAGCAGCCCAAGTAGTCAGATGGCTTAACTCAACTGCTTTCCTAGCCAGAAAAACACTACAGGCTAATGAATAAAGGGGGCGGGGGAGTGGAAAAGAAAAATAAACAATGATTCAATTGATATTATTAATAATTATTATGATGGTTTGGTGCAGGAAAACAAATAATGCTCAGCCCATGTTTGCTATGGCAGTGGGACAGTAATGCAGGCAACAGAACCTGAACTGCATTTAAGGAAGAAGACCTCGTTCCATCCCAAAGACTGAGAGACCCTTGTCTTTCAGAATGTTCCTGCCTCTGTTCTTTGTACTACAGTAAATGGAAGGGTCAAGTACCTCTTTCCCATAATTTAGGTTTTACTTGCAAAAACACAGGCATAAAAACACATTTATACTTGGTAGTATCTGTCCAGCACTGACACCACATAAAACCAGCATTCTGAAAATCTGAAGAGCGAATGCTTTGGACCCAGGCCTAGAAATGCTTAGAGAAGTTGCTCTTTCAATGCAGCTGATAAAATACTAATAAAATAATACGACTTTATTCATTTATTTAAACTGTAGTAGCACCAGGGGCACCAATCAAGGGCCAGGGCCACGTTGTGCTAGGCCAAGGGTAGGCAACCTATGGCACGCGTGTACCAAAGGCGGCAGGCGAGCTGATTTTCAGTGGCACTCACACTGCCCGGGTCCTGGCCACCGGTCCGGGGGGCTCTGCATTTTAATTTAATTTTAAATGAAGCTTCTTAAACATTTTTAAAACCTTATTTACTTTACATACAACAATAGTTTAGTTCTATATTATAGACTTATAGAAAGAGACCTTCTAAAAACGTTAAAAGGTATGACTGGCACGCAAAACCTTAAATTAGAGTGAATAAATGAAGATTCGGCACACCACTTCATCAAAGAAACTATTGGTGGTGAACTATTTGTTGTGCTTTAATGATAAACTATATCAATATAGACCCAGCATCTCGAAGTCAACAAAGATACAATCCTGAGAACGGTCTGAATGGGCCAAATCCTGCCCAAACAACTAGACCCATGGATGTCAGTGGAAATATTGATGACAGGAATCAGCTGAATGAGGTTACTCCCTGTTATATGCTCCTGCACAGCGTCCTAGGAAAAACTGATTCTGTGGAGGATTTTCAAAAGCACAAAGGGAAGCGAGGCGCCCAACACAATTCCCATTGAAAGTCAATGAGGCACCTTCCTACCACTGGTGCCTTCAAAATCCTGTGTTGAAAAATTGAAAAAGAAAATGTTCTAAATTATCAAATGAAACAACCACATGGATCCTGATTTAGCAGCCCATCCTTATTCAGCAAAGCATTTAAGCACATTCTTAACTATAGGAATTGTTACTGGAAACTACAGAAACTATAGGAAATGCTATTGAAAATAACGGTGTTACAACACAAACAAAACAGGGGTGAACTCAGAATCACGCCCCCTTTCTCTCAGCCTCTCTCCTTGCCCCCCAAAGATTGCTGCTCTACCACGTCTACTTCTCCTCGCGTGGACATTTCAAGGACATTTTATTCTTATTGTATTCCTACTGCTGCTGCTACATTTTCTTATGTTTAAAACTCTGGACAGGGAATCTAACCTGAACTTTCCTGGAGAATCACCATCTCAGAGGCCTGAAGTCATCAGATCAACATTCATGAGCAAAATGTCCCAACATATTTCTCCACCACTTTTGCACTTTTTGAAACTTTAAGTATGATATTACAATGCATAACGATGCAACATAGTAGGGAGATGAGATGAGTGAGATACAAGAAGAGCTCTGTGTGGCTCGAAAGCGTGTCTCTCTCACCAACAGAAATTGGTTCAATAAAAGCTATTACCTCATCCGCCTTGTCTCTCTAATATCCTGGGACTGACATGGCTACAACTACAGTGCATAAGTATAGTAGTGTCAATATTATTGTATAGCCCATGCATTTGGTTACATGGCACATTACATACATAAGTGTAATGCATATATATGCTCAATCCATAGCCAACTGAAGTCAATTGGAGTCTTTTCACTGACTTCAGTGCACTCCAGATTAGGCCCATAGACAAAACCTGTCCTCGTTTATAGTACTAATAGTCTGCTTCATAAGCATTGAGATTGCAATTTGGATTTCAGTGGCTCACACCAACCCATTGGGTGCTATTTTCTGCATCAGTTTCCTGGCTCATGCTGTTGACTCATTTCATTGTTTTTGGAGGAGCTCTGTCAAATATCCATTTGGCAGCGGAAACATTCTGCAGTCCCAACAACAGATATTAGGGGAGAACTCCTGATGTTGATCTATCTGCTCACATAGCTCCAGGAAACTGTTTTAGTTGAAGTCATCCTCAAGCTTTGCAGGGAAAATGGAGGATTTCTTTATTGGTGACGTTTTAAAATAATAATTTTTTTTTTTAAAAAAACCAACAAATTGGAAATAAAATTTCATCAATACTAAGCTTTTAACCCTGATTTTCCCCTCACTGAAATCAATGAGAGTTTTGCCATTAACTTGAAAGGGATCCTCTGGCTAAGATTTTCAAAAGTAACTCATGATTTGAGGTGCATCGGTTTCGGGGTGCCCCGCCTGAGACACCTTGAACTGGGCTGATATTCCCAAAGTGCTGAGCACCCAGTCTCTGATAATCAGGCTCCTCTGAGTTGCCTCCAGAGGGGCATCCAAAATCTGCAGTCACTTTAGAAGTTCTTGGCCTTTATTTCCTATCACAGTACACACCGCCGAACCCTACTTCCCCCAGGCGATTGGGAAAGAACCCTCTTTCTACTAGAGCAACAGCAGCCAGGGTGTTTTTCTAATTGACAGATAGCGAATGGAGGCATTTGTCTGCTTGGTAAATCTTTGGAATTAAATATTAATTCTGGTATAATAATGTATGGCTTTGCAATTGCCTGGTGTGCACATTTTGGGACATGTGAGAAAGGGAATGTCTGGCAAACTTCACCACCATTCAGGGACGCATCCTAGTGTCATTCTTATCCCCCCATGATGCCATTGTACTGGTGACATGGCAGCCAGCAAAGCAAATTGACATGTAACGAATGCTCATTACCTATGAATATTCATTGCCTGCTTGAGTGCTACTGAATGTAGTAATGTACCGGTAGCTATGAAAGTTCAGCCAAACACAGCAGCTAAGGTTTTTCTGTAATCGTGCTCTGATTCCATAAAGGTCTTGGAGAATTCCCAAAACCTTCATAAAGTTGAAGATACTGCTCCTAAGTTGCCAGCTTCTCCAAGACTGGCAACGGACATCAATATAATAACCTAGATACACAGAGAGTTTTATGAACTCCTGTTTGAGACGCCTGGCCTTGAGGAAGCCCGCTCTCTTGCTCTCTCCCCTAGTTCCCGTGGAGCTCTGAAAGCACAAAGAAGCAGAGCTCCTATCCTGAAAAGAGCCCCTTTGCTCTTGTGGAGGTTCGAGGCTCTGCATTAGCAGAAATTCATTAGTGCAGCTCAGTGGGACAAAATTTGGTTGACAGAATTTAGTGATCCAGAAACTGGAGTTGCGGAAATCGGGTTCTACTGCTACTACTACTTGATTGATCATATATTTTAAGGCCAGAAGGGACTATTATAATCTAGGTTTCAGAGTAGCAGCCATGTTAGTCTGTATCTGCAAAAAGAACAGGAGTACTTGTGGCACCTTAGAGACTAACAAATTTATTAGAGCATAAGCTACTACCCACAGATGCATCCGAAGAAGTGAGCAGTAGCCCACGAAAGCTTATGCTCTAATAAATTTGTTAGTCTCTAAGGTGCCACAAGTACTCCTGTTCTTTTTATTATAATCTAGTCAGACATCCGGCATAATACTGGCCAAAGAACCTCACCCAATAATTTCTGCATCAAGCCCATAGGATATAGCTCAGACAGAGGTTATTTTTAAGAAAGACATCCATCTTGACTTGAGTGCAAATGAAGAAGATTCAATGATATCCTTAGGTAAGTTGTTCCAGTGGTTAATTGCCCTTACTGTAGAAATCTTATTAGGATTGCACAGGGATCTTTGGGAATGAGTGCCATTTGTTTTTAGGGGGAGAACTACATGTTTTCTAAAACTAAAAACCTGAATTTTCACGACCTACTTTGTCCATCCAAATGGATAGAAGGCTGCAACTCCACCTGGCTATACCTAATGGATTAAATCCAGATGTGGAGGACTCCCTTACATCTGAGATGATGTGGCTCCTATATGTCCACAGGGCAGGGAAGAGGTTACTATCATGCACCCAGTTATGTCAAGCTACAAACACACATAACAAACCATTATGTAAAAATCTGCCTGAATTTCTGAGTCACCACATTTATGAGGGAACCGATACGAGAAAGGGGACTTGGCAAAAGTCAAACATCAGAAAGAAAATTATTTCCAGCTTGAAGTTTTGCAACCCTTCAGCATATTAAGGCTTACTTATTATTATTAATATCCATGTTGTGCAATGTTGTTATAGTCAAATTTTTCTCCCTTGTGTAAACTTGGAGATGTCCAACAATCCTAGGTATTCTTTCCTAATAGGAAATAAATTAGAACGTTGAAGTAACACAATATTGAATGCCAATTATACTCTATCAAAGAGGTACCATCCTAATATTTTAAATATTTCAATATTGCCTTCTTATATAATAAACTAAGTCCAATGTATGCCTGGTTGTATGTGTGGGGCCAAAAAAGACATGTCTCTATTTCAACTCCCTATGGCCTTAAGGTCCTTCTGCAAAGCCCTATTAAGCTGCATTCAAATGTTGGCATCTCTGTGAATATTTTAATACCATATAACTCTTAACAAAAGTGTCTGTACATGTGGTTCTATTTTTCACTTCCTGGCAAATAAATAATAAATAATAATATCTCAGATGTAGCAGGTGCTGCCCCTCCTCCCAAGGGTTAGTCAGACAAAGACCAACGTTTGCCTATTTAACCTGGGACCATTTCACACATTGCATTAGTCCCCATATTCGACTAGCAATTTTTGGATTAAAACCAGTTAAGGGTAAGGATAAATGTCATTTCTTTAAGCATGACCCCATTGCTCAGCGCATTAAAGTTTTCCTCATGGCATTTATTCCATTTCATTCTCCTATTTTATATTAACCGCTTAACTACTACGATACACACAAGCGGTGTGTTTTGCATGCAGTATTAAAGAATGCAGGGGTGAAAGGGTTAAAATGGAGTCGATACAGGAAGTTTCTTCATGTCATTCAAGTTCACGCCAGTTAAAAGAAGATCTAAGTGCTGTGGCCAAGTCATCTTTCTACAGCACAAGAATTAGGTCAGTAAGTCAGATCTCTGAATATCTTTTAGGAGGAATGAATTGATAGGACAGTGACATCTAGCAAAATTTTAGATATGAAATGGCCCATCTATGTCTGTATCGTGTTCTTACAATCTGGGCAGTTACAACAAGGTTTAAAGGCCTTCAGAACCGAGGCTTCATCTTACAGATTGTCCTCTCAGAATGATTTATAAAGATGGGTAGATGGCACCATATTGTGAACGTAAAACAGAAAGCAAGACACCAATTAAAAGCCTCAGCAAACCCTTCACACTCAGGTCTCCTACAGCCTTCAGTGGGAGATACGCTTGTATGAAGTCTCCAGGAATAAAGTCAGCAGGTATGTATCTGTATTGCTGAGCGGCTGATGGATTTTGAACTGGAAATGCCGTTTTGTAAGAACAAGGCACTTGAACGTTATATTTCAGGGAACCCCGCCTTAAGCCACCAACAAAAAATGGTTATTTAACAGAGGTGGTATCTCAAGAAAGGCAGAGGAGAATTTGTATCAGTCTCTTTAGAGAGGAGGTTGCGTACTAAAGTTCCAAACCCGCAACTAATATCACCAGCACAAGGTCCCGCTAAAGTTACTAGGACGTTGCATAGGTGCAGTCACTATATTTTGAAGGCTAGGGCAGTCTCTGGCTTCATAAGCAGTCTATAAAAAGATCAGAAATATAACAACAGTGGCAGGGCATTGCATTAGACATCACAGCTGTCTTTGCTTCTATCTGCAGTTCTGAAATCAAGTCCTGTAGCTTGTCTGAAACATGAAAATGATATATTTCTTCTGTTGCTGCTGCTGCTGGTGAGACTGACATAGAACCAAGTCAGTCACCAATGAGCCTAATTCCTCAGTGATCTCACCACGGAGAAGGAGGAGGAGGGTGGAATGGGGAGGGAGAAGAAATAAAATTGGCCCTTAAAAAAAAAAAAAAGAGCATTTAAACTGCTTGTCAGTCGTCTGCCTGACAAGGCCACTTGAATGTATTCAGGAGTATTTGCATAAACGCTCACAGTGAGTTCACCGTAGCTGCTAGCGCTAATGGTACATAAAGTAATTTAGTCACTTCTCTTAGGCATCCTGTCAGAGTGATGAGCACCCCCTCTTTGCCTTGTTGCATATTAGATCATTAGATAATAAAGTGTTAGAGCATGCAAACTGACAGGGTCTCCGGCACGATCATTTTTTGAGGGCACTGCATTCTGCCAGAGAGGAAAAATAAGAGAGAGACTGATGCTGCAATTGGCTTTAAATTCAAGTAAATACACCCAGAGATTTGAAAAATTACTTTGAACCAAGGTAAAAGAGTTTATGCAAGAAACTCTGCAGAGATCTAGAGCCAAGAAACCTCAAAGAGTCCCTCCAGGCTTGCTTAAATGCTATCTCTTGCATACCCTTCCTTTTCCCTGCCTTTTTGGGTTTAGTCCTTTAAATTGTTTTGGAAAGGTTTTCCTTTTAAAATTACACCTTCAGATGAACTATAAACCAATATATATTATACCGATTTTGATCTATATTAGCTCTTCTCTATACATCTTACTGTATTTGTATAATTTAGAAAGGTCAACCATGTTAGCCCCATGGTTTACCATAAATATCAAACAAGCAAGAGTTCAACTATTTGTGAGTGAAAATGTGATAATTATTGCAAACCACAAATCACTGTGACCTACCCTATTTATGAAATAATTAGCCTCTGCCTTTTGAAAAAAAAGATATATTTATTTGAAAGATTAGCTTATTAACTCTCCAGGATCAAGGAGTATAGTGTGGGGATGTGAAACCATGATCTTGGTTTCTACTTGTGTACAGAGAGATGAGTTGCTAAAAAGGAGCTTTCCTTTTACTGTCTGACCAGCAGGCTATAAATATAGATCTGTGTTGGAGATCCCAAAAATAATCCAGGCTACCTGCAAATGAGATGGTAAAACCCCAAGTGTGGAGACACAAGGCTCCTGAGTGGCTCAGAAGGTAAAACTTTCTGTCCGGTTTTGCTTTTCGGCTCCCAAAGTCTTTTTTAGGTGTCACACACACTGGAACTCAATGTTTAAAAGCAGCATTTGCCAAAACAGGTTTGTAAAGAAAATTGTAAGGTTAATAATGCCTCAGAAAACCAGCCAGCAAGCGCCCCACCTCACCACCTTCTGCCCCCACTTCTCCACAAACAACATCAGGTATTCATCATTTGCTGACCAGATATTTGCATTTGGGCTCAAAATCTGTAGATAAGCGCCTGGGTACATTGGGTCACAGGGGTATGATAGTACACTTCTTGCAATCCAAACCTCATGATCAGTCAGAGCGCTGGGTCAGAGTAGCTGTGAGCAGCACAGCTAATGACTGGAAACCTGATATGGCCTGTATCATCCTCTCCCCCACTTGCCCAACACCCCCACAGAAGACGGGAGAGCCAAGGGCATTCTGCATGGACAAATCTGGGGAAGACAGCCCAGGCCTTAGGACCAAGGATCCAGGAGTAGGAGTAAGAGGGACACATTTTGGGGAGGGAACTATGAGGGAAGCCTATTCCAATGGAGAGAGCTATAGACTGTTCCAGGAGTGGGGTTTAAGTTTTTGGTGGGTGCTCAAAACTTTGGTGGGTAGGCGCCCCATTTAACATGTATCCACCCTTGAGTTCGGTCAGATGTTTTGGACAACGTACAACAAAAGTACTTGCTAGTTTTGTTGCCATCCCATGCACATAAACATGCGTAGAGTTCAGTGGTTGGGGGAGACACAGGTTTAGCTGAAAAAATGTCTGGCATGTCTCAAGGAAGGAAGGGATCTTTTAGTGCAGTGGTCACCATTAATGAGAATTTGTCAACGGTGGCCAACTAATTTCATCCGAGAGGTACCCGAGAATTAGACTGGATTAGATAATCACTTCTCCCCCCCAGGATTTAGCAGAGGAGATAATTGTGGTGATTATGTGGTGCCTGTTGGCAAATGTTGACGTTTAATGGCAACCACTGGACCTGAGGGTTACCTGAAAATATAGGTATAATTTTATTATTTTCTTCTTTTTGCACACAGAGCAACTTAGCGAGTGGGAGTGGTAGATACATGACAAGGAGGTAGCATTGCAGTATGTGTGAAGACAAGAATAATTATAAGTATGAGGAAAAAAAAGTATAAACTTAATCACAGGTACCAGTAGGTATTCAAAGGTCCTCACTGGAAAAAAGTGTATCTAGCTTATTTCTAACAAAGCCAAAAAATAAGCAGGTTTTGAAAGACAAGAGTTTATGTTAAAAAGATTGCAAGGTTGAATAGAGTGACGTGTCCTTTGTAAGGCTCTGCCTCTTGCTAATTAATAAAAGCAGTTTGCACATTCCATACAAAAATCGAGCAAACATTATGACAGTGGTTTGTTTATTAGATTAGGTTGTTGGCAAGGATGAAAAAAAATTCTATAGGATGAAGCACAGCTGAAAATGGCTCATGACCTACATAAAAAGTTAGAGTTAAATAAATACAGATGTAAGTTATGTTTATATAATGAGAAACGCTGCTGAGCTAAGAATTTTAGGTTAGTAAGTGCGAACTACAACCCCAATTCTGCAACCACTTATCCATACCTTCAACTTTACTCACGCAAGCAGTCCCATTGACTTCAACATGGCTACACACATGCATAAAGTTAAGCAGATGACTAAATTTTTGCAGGATCGGAGCCCAAAAGAATGAGTAGAATAGAACTCTTTTTCATCAGCAATTCATCGAGTGGTGGAAAATGATATATTCTCCCATTATTATTATTTGTATTACTGTATGCAGTTTACATTTTTCCAAGTGGCATTCACTTTCCTTGAGACAAATTTTATCTGGTTTCTTCTAACTATTTGGCAGAATATAACCAATTACCCAGGCAATCCATGGCACACATTTATGGCACAAACCAGTGCAAGGGACTGGGTGCATTCCACACCCACGACTGTCCATGGGAGCAAGTGTCTAATGTGATCAGGATTATAACCCACTTCAAAAGACAAGGGACAATTCTCCCAAGGGACCGGGGGGAATTCCCTTATGCTTTTTGTTTTGTTTTGTTCCATTTTTAGAAGCAGTCACCAATTTAGAGGACAAAGCAAAAACAAAACATTAATTAGGTCCAGATTTTCAAAGCAGCTTAACTCTCATTTAAAACAACTTAATGTAGTAGCCAGATTTTCTACAGAGCTCAGCACCCAGCAGCTACCAGAAATCTGGTCCCCATTGTGGGTGCCAAGTGCTTTTGAAACTCTACCCACCTCTTTTACATGCCAGGGGGAGCTGCGCCATTTTGAACACCTGACCCCAATTTTGGGAGCTGAGTGGAGGTGATCCCAAAAATGTAGACATTTTTCAGTAAAACAAAGGGCAGATTTTTCATGAGAATTTTCTCAGGCTCCCCTGAAAACTCTAGTGTTCTGCTGCTTTGAAAATCCAAACCCAGTTTTTGGAGACTGATCTCTTAAAAATTTGGCCCGGAAGTTTGTTTCGACGACTGCAGGACAATTTGAAATGAAAAATGAGAGAGAAACCAAATAAATCCACATTTAAAGTAGCAATGTCAACCAACGAAAATGATATGCCTACCATGTTCCAGATAAGAAGGCGTACCTTCCGAGGGATCAAGCCGTCGAGCCCTCCGCCCGTGCTTGGAATTGTTGTGTACAAACATATTGTCCGACACCGCCAACACATGGCCGTCCACGTTGACTGTTGTCGACACCACAACCTGCGAGCACAAGAGCAAAACGGATCAACGTTTTGATATATTAAAAAAAAAAAGAGCACAGATTGTAATAAACTCAGTTAAATAAATAACAGCTGGGAGCTGCAGAAAATTTCATCGCTATTTCACATAATAACTGGTGCTTATGCTGTACAAATCTAACAAGAGACGCTATTGATGAGTGAGTCTTTGGCAGAGAAACCTTTTGATGCAGCTTTAAGTCAAATTGCAGAGTTTGTAGCTGTATGGCAGAAGGTACGCTGTTAACCATCATTTTAACAAGAAGATCTTTATTAAGGGTTTCTCCCCCTCCCCCCCCCCCCCCCCCCCCCGCAAATACAAGGGCGGCTGTGTTTCACCCTAAATTATCCTTCAGTTTCTGTGCTGAAGTAGATAGCGCTGTTGACATTGCAAATGAGAATCGATTCAAAATAAAAGAAAACAAAAACACGTTTTGTGAAGTTGAGACGAGAGCAGTGTTCTCTTTCTCTCCCTGCCCCAATCTCCTCTTTTTCTAGCCACAGTCACCAGGGATATCTGGACTTATCCCAAATTCTCCCGCTCTGAGCTGCATTTCAGTGTGTCTGGGGACAGTCTCCACTTCAGAGAAAGACAGACCTAGTCACCCTTATTGCCATCTGCGTTATGCTCATGTCTAGGGATCCCAACCAAGACCAGGATCCACTGTCCTAGACACTATACAGACACAATCTGAGGTGGATCCTGCCCAAAGGAGTTTCCAATCTGGATAGGTAAGACACAAAGTGTGGGAGGGGAAACTGAGGCATAAATAGGGAAAGTGACTTGCCCAAGGTCATACAGCTGGCTGGGAGCAGAACCCAGGTCACTCAGATCCCCACCATAATTCCAGGACCACACACTGCTTCTCTTACCCCGTTCCCCGCTCTGACCCCTATGTCCTACACTAATGAAGTTCAGCATTTCAGGGTTTGATTCCAGTTGAAGACAGGGCCCTGGGTAGACTGCCAGTTTTCCAAGAGCACACGTTGCCGTAGAGAACTTTGACTAAAACAATAAGAAGAAATGACCTACACTTCTCCTTATATTAAACAGGGAAAGGGATTAAAAACTGAAACCCACCGAGATATGTTTATTCATACGACCTCTTACAACCAAATATAATAATTGTCTGTTAATTGCAGTTTCAGCTCCCACCTCATGCTTCGACATGTGAAACAGCAATCAGCGGCTCCGTTTAATCCACCTATTATGTTGACTAATTAACTTTGCTCGACAGTTTATTTCTTCCTCCATTATCAGCCCCTGTCAGCCGCAAGCACACTGCCGCACAGGGGGACCTCAGCCCTCTTGATTGATCACCGATAGATTGACATGCAGATTAATTTAATTAGAATCACCTCACTTGAGAAATGAAAGACAATGGCAAGGGGGCTAATAGATCTGCTCTTATAATGAGGCGAGCCTCCAGAGCCAGGGCAGAGGATTTCTGATTTATTTTGCTGAATTCCCCAGTCGCTCTGAAAGGCTCTTGCTTTAATTGTTCTTGGTTTTGAGAAGCTTTCGCCTCTGAAGAGGTGAAATGCTTTACAAGGATTGGCAAACATTGCTTCAACGCTCCCAGGAAGCGGCTACCTCTCAGCGTTGCTCGGGTGGGGACACTTGAAGGATCACTTACAACAATTCAATGTCATCACTTGAATTGGATAAAGAAAATAAACTAAAAACTTTGCCATTCTACCTATTTCTCACCACCTATTAAACACTTAAAAATACAAAGCAAGTCAAGTGGCTAAACCATCTTTAGCCAAGCCAGGAAGCCTTTGTCTTTAAAAGGGGGAACACAACAGAACAGTTTGCATGTCAGGATTTCTGATCTAGTCCATCAGAACACCATTCTGCAATGGATTTTTTTTTAAATACATATTATAAAATACAGAATAAAGGATTCAGACAGTAATTTGGGGGGGGGAAAAGACACCACCAAATATTGTAGGTAAATTCTTTTGAATTCAAACTAGTGGAGAAAAACATGCCAAAATGTAAAATTCCACAAGGATTTCAAATGGAATTTATCCTTTCCGCGCCTGGGGGGCAGAAGCAAGTTTTTGCTGTTTCCGCTAAAATGTGACCCTACACTGAGTGGCACCTAGTTTGCGAGAGCACAAATGAGATTGCAACCATTGCAAATTCTTTGGGACAAGGATTTTTGGGCAAATCCTCAGCTGACGTCACTTGTCAGAACACCATTGACTTCTACACCAGTCTTCTGTGTTAGTCAGTAAAGTGCCAGGCACATTTAGGCTGATGTAGAAATATAATAAATAAAATAAATTAATAATAATAATAATAATAGTAATAATCATAGCAGCAGAAGAATTTGAATTTCCTAGAACATCAAAAGCTTGAAATATTTCCCCCACAACTTGGCCCCAATCCTGCAAATACTTATGCATATGCTTCCTCTAAAGCATGTGTGTAGTCCCATTGAAGTCAATTACGTTAAGCAAATGCTTAAAGTTAAGCATGTGTGCGTTTCCAGGATCCAGAATTAAAAGTCTTCCTAAATTAAAAATAATACTAGCTTAGGGCCCAAACCTGCAAAGACTTGCACACGTAAGTAACCTCTCTCACACAAGAACTCCTAACATGGGAGTAACTCTGTTCATAACAGTAGATCCAACAAGGTCAGTTACGGGATCAGGCCTTTGTAATATTTTTCCCTCAGGTTTTGGAACGTTTTGATTTACTGAACTGTACCTTCCTTCCTACCTCTTGACCAGGGAGTTTGATTTACTGCACAGAGACCACATTGGAGTGGTTCTTTGGAGTCGTTAGCAGAAGAAACTATAAAAGGAATCACCATGAGAATCTGTTTCCAGTGTCAGGAAATGCAGAAAAAAGTGGTTATTCTGGGTGTCTGTCTAAAAAAAAATGATTATTCATAGTGCACCTGTAAAAAGCAGCACACACGCTCTGCTTATTTCTTAAAATATACAATTTTATTAATGTAAGCACTCTGTTTTGCTAGGAATGTAAAAAGGATTTAGCACACACACACATTAGCTAAATATTAATGCCATGACTATGTAGAGAGAAAAAATAGACTGTGTATTTGTTATGCACTGCACAGATATACTGGGACTTTTTCAGGGCACATATAGGCTTATAAGGTTCACTTTGATTTTTAATCCAAAATACAACCCTTGTCTCATTTTGATTTTGAAATTATCAGGATGTGTTTAAGTTCAAGCACATGCTAAAACTAATCGTGGAGAAATTGTAAAATTGTGTGTGGGGTGGGGGGGAAATCAAACTAGATGTGGAGTGGACAGTGAGACATCCGCAGAACAGTGGCTTTAGCAGGAGGGAAAAGAAACACTACAGTTTAATAAATGATTAATGAGGTGCTGACATATTAATGTAAACATGGGGACAACCAGGCCTGCCAAATCTCCAACCTTTCCAAATTTTGTCAACAAAACACATTTTTAATTTGGGTCAGGCAAACACAGAAAATGATTTTGAGCTTTAGCTTCAACCCGTCGTAGATTTTTAATCTAAATCCTCTATCAACACTGGGGGAAACTGGGGGAAGAGTCCTCCCCCACATCCTTTTACAACTTTATTCAGCCAGCCACCAGTATCATTCACGCTATATTATATAATGACTCTGCAAAGTATTCTGCCTGCCATTAAATAGCTCAGTTGTGAATGTTTTTGGGAGGTCAGTTAAAAAACCTTCTGAAACAAGAATGTTGGAGATCAAACTATTTATCCGGGTTTAGTACTGGGCCTGTTTATTTGTTATGGTGCATCACCTAATATATCAAAATTAAGCATCGCATAACTCCTCATTTTTAGCCACAGCCCATTAAGCTTTGCTAACTGATTAATACATAACATGTTCCTGGTGTTTTCAATTTTCTCCGTTTTCCTGGCAGTGCCCTGATATTTTGGTTTATACCCCAGACACCTCGTGGCAAAGGCTGCAAAAATTCAATGATGATAATTTCCAGGCTTGAGATGTCTCTTGCTGCCATTTGCTTTAGGCCTTTGGCTTTGGGATTCACTAATCTGATGGTATATCTCACTGCTCCAGCTTCCTAATGGATGTCATGACAAAAAGGGATGGGAAACATCCTTATTTTCATCACCAGTTGGAGACTGCTTTGTGCAGTCTGTTTCCGTGATTCAGGTAACTCAAATAGACCTTGATTCAACAAGATACTTCAGACTGTGCCTAAAGTTAAGCAGGTATGTGCAATGCATTCAGGGAGATTACTCACATGCCTGAAGTTAGGCACATGCTTAAATACCTTGCTGAATTGGGGTCAGAGCTCACACTGCTGTTTTCCAAACTCCCCCTCCTCCTTATCCCTCTGGGGAGAGAACCTTGCATGTCCTAACTCCATTATCTGGGATTCGTGAAGCATCATTTTTGTCTCTTATGCAGATTTGCAGCAGGACACAAGTGGCTACCATTCAAACATGAGTGGCAGCATCCCATTAAGACAAGTTTGCAAGAGGTGGAGGTTGTGCTAAGCCCATCAGACAGTGCGGTAATGCGTTAGTGACTTTCTGGGTTTCCATAATAAATGCATGTTTGGGGGGTTTATGCTCTGACTCAGCCACAAAAGTTTCCTCCCTATTGAAACCCGACATGTGTCAGCTTGTGTGCAGTTTTATTACAACAGCAACAACAAAATACCCAGGTTGCCTGGGGTTTATTAATTACACAAGTAGACAAAAAGTGTTTTAGTTCTGTGTGGTTTTTTTAGGGCACAGAACCACCACGGGGCAGCAGACCAAGAGGGTAGTGGGGGCTACTGCCCCCACAATGGGAATATTGAGGGAAGTGGATATAGCTGATGTAGAGGCAAGAGGGGGACCCAGCTATATCCCATCCCCATGCAGGGGGGGCAGGAGGGAGCAGAACCCAAAGCAGGGGTGGGGGAGCTGCAGCAGCACATCGGAGCAGGCCAGACCCCAGGGAGCAGGTAGGATTAGCTCTCTTCTCCCAGGCTTCTGTTATGCGGCCAGCGTATGGGGACCACACAGGAGTCACACAGTATATGCCTCCAGCCGGCCGGGAGAGGCGGTCACTTATGTGACTCCTCAGCCCAGCCCAATCCAGCCACCCTGGGTCCCTGTGGAGACACTCAGCCCAGGGGAGTGGCAGGAGCATGTGTGCCAGTTGCCAGGCTGGGGTGAGGCCTAGAGCTGGGGGGGACGGACGGACGGGAGGGGGTGACAGCACACAGGTGCCAGCCACCGAGGGGGTAAGAGGGAGAAAACAGGGCACCAGCCACCGAGGGTGGCAGGGAGTACATGGCACCAGGTGCCAGCCACCAAGGAAATGCTGTAAGAACAGCAGGATGCCCTCCCCGAGCTGCGTCTCAGTCGCTCCCATCACTCTCCATCCTCTCCCCCTGCCCCCACCTTCACAGCAAGCTGCTCACCCGCCCCCATAATGCCATCGAATTACTATCTGTATTGCAGCAGCACTTAGGGTACGTCTACACACGCGAGGCCTGGCCGCGGCTGGCCTGGGTCAGCAGACTCGGGCTCCACACTCAGCTCCCCAAAACCAGCATACCCTCCGCCCCCTTCCCTTCACTTGTTAGCCATTTTGTGACTAAATGAGATAGGCTCCAGTTGACCCTTCCACAGTGAAGCCCACCGGGGAGGGAGAGAAAGAGGAAGGAAACTCTGCAAAGTTCATCCTCAGGTGGCATTAGCCTGGTGTACCTGGGCCTGTACTTTGCCACCACCACCTCCTGTTCCCCAACGCAAGACAGGGCCAGAGCATGGCTGCATTCCAGCAATCCCCAATGACTCCTTGGGCTTGAGGCCTTTTCCAGGCAGACAATGGAGATCAGCCCCAAAGATGAACCAGTTCCCAGATGATACCAGGATCAGGATGGAAAAAAGTGGCATGAAGTAAGGAAGGAGGAGTTATGTTGTGTGAACGAAACTCCTTCACTTCTGTGTGGAAAGGCGGAGAGCCACACAAACAGAGCCACATGGGACCATCTGGCCCCTCCCAGAAACGCCAGCTATCCAGCTATGAACAGGAGGAGGGATAGCTCAGTGGTTTGAGCATTGGCCTGCTAAACCCAGGGTTGTGAGTTCAATCCTTCGGGGGCCACTTAGGGATCTGGGGCAAAATCAGTACTTGGTCCTGCTAGTGAAGGCAGGGGGCTGGACTCAATGACCTTTCAAGGTCCCTTCCAGTTCTAGGAGATAGGATATCTCCAATAATTTAAAAAAAAAAAAAAAAAAAAAAAGGACTTGAAATTGCCTTGATCTCCTCACTCTGACCCAAGCCTTTCAAGTTAGTGGGTGAGATCCTAGCCCCACTGAAGTCAATTGACTTCAAAGGGAGGTTTACACTGCAGCTGGGCGCGAGTCTCCCGGAGCGGGTAGCGCGGTACAAATAGCTGTGTAGACATTACAGTTCAGGCAGCAATTCAGTCTCTCAAGCCCACCTAACCCCTGGGTCAGAGCTCAGTGGCTAGCCAGAGCGGCAACGGCCACACTGTGTGCTAGTGCGAATGCCTCTATCTCCCCGGGCTGGCTACCAGCTGCAGTGCAGACATACCCAAGGGGGCCAGGATTGCGCCCGTGAGCCAAAGGTGGATGCTCTGTACGACCACGCTGTGGTTTTGCTTGATACTTTTCTCCCCTAGAAGTGAAGAATGAAGCCTGTGTCTTCTACCCTCTCCAGTGACCAGCCGCTTTAGCGTAAGAAGTTTGTTGGTCTAATGCGAGAGCAACAAGTTCAAGAAGAAAACCCAGCTATTGCAAAAGAAAAAAAAAAAAGCACTGGCATTTAATGGATTTCTACAAGCTTTAATAGCTCACTGTATTAATGTATGAGCAGTGCTTTGCTCTGCTGAAAGTGATTAATTTCTTGAAAATGCTAAGGTCACGCTAATTGACATGACCTGTGTAATTAAGCAGTCTCTGTTTACACACTGAAAGCTCAACTGCTGTGAAGCTGGGTTTGCATGACAGAATGTCTTTACAAGTGAAGAGATCAACCACCTTTCTTATGCCCTACCTGCTCACCTACACAGGCTCCTGGTTGCTGTTCTGAGGGAACATGCAAAGGCATTACCATATGAAAATCAGCCCGTATCTTGGGGGAGTACGAAACTGGCAGTGCGTACATATCACGAGCCGTGTGCTTTGACAGGCCCCAGACCTGGCTGTTCATGCTAGATTGCCCTACTGGCGAGAGCACCCTTGGAGAATACTTTTCCTCTTAGAGGAGAATCTATATTTTAATAAGTGGGAATAGATCCCAGTGGCAGCACGGTATAGAGGATGGGCATGCAGCTGGATGTCAGGGACTCCTGGCATTCTAATCCCAGTTCTGACACTGACCGGGTGCATGACCTCGGCCAAGTCACTTCCCTTCCTGTATCCCAGCTGTACAGGAATAAATTATACTCACCTACCTTGTGGGGAACTACAGGGATTAACCTGTTAGCATGCATACAGTAAAAGAAAGAGGCACTGAGTATTAAAATCACTCATACAATGTGTACCACTTACAACTAAGTGCTGCGGTGGCTGGAAGGGGACTTAGAGCACCCTAAACTGCTTCACAGATGCTGGGCTTCTGCACAGATGGTCCTTGGCCCACTTCCAGCCTCAACTACCTTTCTCTGACCCCCATGGATTGCGGGACAAACCCCTCGCTGCTTCTGGGTGAAGATTAACCCCAACCCCTGAGGACAGTCCTGAGTAAGAAACCTCATGGACCTTGCCTTCACTAAACTCCTGCATTGCCCCCAACGAGGGAGGGTCATTTCTCCACCTTACCGACCCTTGTAGGCAAAACACCCTCTGAACGATGACACGGGGGGTCCTTTGGGCACACATTTCTCACCATTGCCAATACCCGGCTGGTTCCAGCATTGGGAGGTCTCGTGTAGACAATGCTCCCATGGCCAGTGACGTTTTTAATTTCATATCCTTATGGCCCTTCGTTTTCAGTTTTTATTTTATTTATTTTTTCCTGGGGATTTATCAGTGTTTATTACCATAAGCCACAACAACAAAAACAGGTGAAAATCAGTGCAAAAACTATTAATAGTTTTTCTGGGTAAATACTGGGGTTTATTTTGGAGGACGGAAAGACGGGGGGAGGGCGCGGGGGAGTATTCAATAGATTAATGCTTTGATTTCCATTCATCAATGTGGTTTGCTGCAGAACTAAAACAGAACTCAAAACACGCCACCTCGGAGTTGAAGAAAACAATATATCTCTAGACCCCAAATAAAACTTTTCATTTGAATAAACAGTTTACTGTTGTACACTTAGAACTATTAAGCTATAAATATTTACATTTAATAATTGGGCCACACCATTTGTAGCACATACACTCAACTTCATCCTATTCACCTGTTTTTTTTTTTTTTTTTTAAACTTTCAAATACTTCCTTGTGTTCTGAAACATATTCTGATACAGATTTTGGTTTTCTTCCCGTTTTACTGTGTAAAATCTTTAAACAGTTATCTGCGAGCAGCTTGAGATGTATACGTGGCAGGCATGAGATTCATCAGTACATTCAGATGCGCACGCACTTCAGAGCTTGCCTGCCTGCCTGTTTATTAGTCTAGAAGATACACACAATAAACATAGAGCCTTAGTTCAACAGGCAGTTTTGCATATACACACAGACTAATGTGTTATCGTAATACATCTATCTCAGGGAATGTACTGTATTTTCCCAATAAAACCAGTTAATTTTATACATTTGAATGATATAAAAGTAGGGTGAAAATCAGAAAAAAATGAATAAGACTTTTTGTATAACCTAGGAATTTTTTGGTAAAATTTGGTTTAAACTGAAAAGGAAGGAGCTTACGTATCTTTTAGACTGGTACTGAGCATGGTTAAACAACACAATGGAAAAATATTGGTGGCTAGCTGAAGCTCTGTTCACCCCACCGCGCCCAGCCTATGTTTCCACGGGTGGGAGCTTACAATGGTAGAGAAGTATTTGCCAAAAACACCTTAGTGAAGAAAGAGACAGTGGGAGTTTTGCCTGAGTGAGGACTGGTCCAGTATAAAATGAATGCAATCTTTCAAAAAATAAAAAAAATCTTTCAAACTGCAGCAAATGACTCCCCAAGGGGAGCTTGTTTAGATTTTCAGCATAACCATATATCTGTTTTGGTGACAAGATTTCCCCCACTAATAAATATTGTTTGCTCACTTAAAATCTTTACATGAAGGCACAGTTGGGTCTTAAGGCAGAGCAGGATACCCTAGAGAGAAGCAACCATGTGATTCAACAGAGAAACAATACAAGGTCACTTCTGTTTCTTCCCTTCACAGTTTTACTTCCTATGGGGATGGCATCATCTTCAAGTCTTCTCTTGCCCAGAGCATGAAAATCCAAGAACTTCCTACTAATTTCTGCTATCATTGGGAATCCAAAAAATGGAGATCAGTATAGTAAATTTCAGCATCTTCCAGTTAATTCCCAGCTTAGTTTGGGTCAAATTATTTCTACCCCACCAGTTGATTATTTTTAAAGGAGGAAGCATGACATACTGACCTGGAATCTCCGCATGTCCCGGGGGTTTCCGGCATTTTTTAGGCAGTTTTGGTTACATTTGAGAAAAAATTTCAAGAAGAACCTGTAGAGAAAAGAGACACTGCCATTAACCTCTCAGATGCACGCAGCGTGTAGCACCATGCCCTTTCCTTTGTCTGATCCAACGAATCCTTACTCCAAGTAACAATCCTTACTCACACAAGGACTTCTCACATGGCCTCCAACCAGCAAAGCACTTCAGCATGTGCTAAAAATGACACGTGCTTAAGGACTTTGCTTTGTCACAGCCATACAGGTTTGCAGAATTGGTCCCTATGTCACTTTAAATGGCTCGTGTCACGGAATCATGCTGTTTTCACGGAAGTTAAAGAGACAGTTTCAGTACAGCAAAGAGAAAACAGAAGAATGCTGGCCAAGAAAACGTCTTTGCATATAAGAGGTTTCATCTCACAAGTTCATGTGTAGCGTGTAAACCTCAATTTGATGCAAAAATTTTAAAGCGTTCCGCGCAATCTGAATCTTGATCCAACAATTAAACCAAATTTGTCAACAAAATTAAAGCTGGTTCGTGACAATTTGCATAAATGAATGAACAAAACACTGCGGGGGTGAGAGGAAGTCTTGATTAAAAGGCTGATCTCATGGAAGAAATGAAATGACTGCCCAGACCTATATGTAGCTTTAAGAAGAGACACTGCATTTTTCAAGCCCCAAAAAAGCAAACATTTTACTGAAAATATTTTCTTCACTGTTATGCACCAATGGACCGTAAACCCATAAAGACAAGTCGATGAATAATAGTGGGTCTCATATTCCTGGCTCCCTCCTCACGAGCCAGGGTTTATCAGCCTTTTGTCCAAAACAAACTACAGCCAGGGTTCTACTAAAGAGAACTGTGTAAAATTAAATCCTGCACCAAGCTTTAAAACCAGGCACAACCAGACAGAGCATGATTATATGGGCAAGAGCTGTTGATTAACCAGGCAGAGGCTAATTTACTCTGTCTCCACTTATAATGAGGCATCAGGGGATGATTGTTTGTTATTGTTTTACTTAAAATCAGAAAGTTAATTTTTTTCAAGCATCCATCTTGATCCCCGGTGAGAACCCACAGTGGCCACTAAGTGGCATAATTTGCATATGCCAAAATCAAGAAGGGCAAAACTGGGCTCGTTGCATGGAAACATTTCATAGCTCCATTTTGCGGGTTGGTATTCTGTGATGCTGCTCCGCTGAGGAACTGCATCCTAAAGAGGCCTGTTTGACTGTTGTGCCAGCTTCTTCACGCTATAAAAATCATATTAGACAATGGCCGTGGTGACAAATTTAAACTTCAAGGGGCTACTCTCATTCAAGGAAACCAAAGAGACCAACCGATATAAAACCATAAGGAGCCATAAGACACTTTCAACGGCGGATGGCAAGGGCGCTGTTTGTTTACGCTCAATTAAAGAGGGGGATAAGCCATTGCATTTTCTCATCAAGTAGGTCTGGATATTCAATAACCGAAAGTTGGTGCTATTTGTCGTGTGTGTGTCTTTTTAAGCCTCTAATGGCCAGCTGTGACAGCCTGACTCCGATTGTGTAGAAGGAGCTGTCAGCACAAAGCCCGGCATCTTGAATCCAGACAACTGCTTGCCACCAGTCGAAGGTCTGTACTCGTGCCAGAATGGATTTTGAGAGACAAGCAAATAGGGCATTAATTCCGCCAAAGAAAAACGAAATGCAGGGAGAGTTCAGGATCTTACACTTCAGATGATGGCTTTCCTGTCAACAGCCCATCATTTAGCTCGTGAGCTATGAAGGGCACGGACATCAGATCCCCTTGCCCTAAGCTGTCCCTGTCATGCGGAATGCTGGCAGAATAGCGAGACCACCCCTCTGCAAGAGATTGCTGGCTGAAATAAAAATCCTGGCCATCTGTTGGGAGGCAAAGACGTCCCTGTCAACTGGTGCCTGGAGCCTCAAACAGGCCCTTATGTGGCAAAGTCTCTCAGAACTGCTTATTCTTTAGGGAAAAGTCTGCTCTGCCCCAGGGGTTTACTAGAGAATTCTTCAGAGTTTTCCAGAATGTAGGAGCCAAGCAGCTGACCACTTTGGCTTGAACTTCCCTAAAGGAAAATATTACCGGGAAGGGAGGGTGGGAGATGTAACAGTTAAAAATATCTGCACTGAAAGATGGAGTCAAATGTGCCATGCAAATGTAGAAAACATTGATCATGTTAACATTGCATGGCATGCGTAAACACTGGGGGCGTGTGTGTGTGCGCGCTCGCACGGTGATCAACTCAAAAGCCCCCCCAGAATAGGCAAAGCTCTTAACGGAGCCCTCTTTATCAAAACTCTAAGCTTTTCCTCTGCTTAACAAGCTATGTCATTCTCTTGTTTTATAGGCTGGCGCCAGATCAAAAGCACCGAACACCTACATGAAATACAACAGCTGGTCTCTGGGGTCTGCAAAGTCTAATTCAAAAGCTCCACAATTGTACCATAGTGACATGGGTGCATCTCTCCTTTTCATCCACAGAAGCTGACGAAGAATTGAAGCCTAGTTATTTCGTTCTATCAAACCCCCCAAAATTGGTGAATTCTATAAACTCCAGGAAAGGAATTTTTTTTTTTAAGTCACAGCATTTTGGAGAGGAATTTTCAAGACACAGAGCTTGCCCCTTATAATTTCTCTTACTTTGTTTTAAAAAGAAATCAGCTGATAAAATACTCTATCCCATCTTGAATTCTTATTCTACCGAGAGACAAACCAAAATATGGGCTGAATAATGTCTCAGAAAGCACCAACTAAAGCAGGCTCGGTGGCCATGTGCATCATGTTTTGCCCTAACCCGTGAGAGACCTGGGTTTGATTCCTGGCAAGCAGAGTACCTCGCATCCTGTTCTGCACAAATCTCTGTGATCCGCTTCAGTTGGGTCGCACAGGTGACATGGAGGGAAGAATCTGACCCAGTGTTAGCTGGCTCTGAAGGGAGAACCACTCTTGGCTGGAAACCAGGGGGCTAGAATATCACTGCCTATCATGCTGACAAATACTCTCTCACTGTTTCCTTGTACTCCCCGGTGTTTCTGTATCCATCTGTTGTCCCTCGTCCTATTCTTAGATTTTAAGCTCGTTGGGGCAGAGACTGGTTTTGTTCTGTGGTTTGTACAGCGCCTGGCACAATGGGGTCCCAGGCCACAACTGAAACTCTAGGCACTACAATAATACAAACAAATAATAATAATACAGAAACAGGGGACTCAGAGGCCACGTGAGTATATAGGATGGCTTAACTCAAGAGCATTATCTTAGACTAGGTCCACACAGAACTGCTATACGAGGGTTGTACTAGGGCTGCCAGAAACTAAGTGGTGCACATGCCCTAGATGCAATCCAACAGTGATTAACACAACAGTCCCCAGCCAAGCCCCTAAGGGCCGTCCAGTGCAATAGTACGAAGGGGTGGTCCTTGGGCCAAGTACCAGTGATAGCCCCTTGTGGCCACTGCTCTTCTGGAGGCAATCACACTGGCCTGCA
Organism: Malaclemys terrapin pileata; assembly: GCF_027887155.1. Classification (NCBI taxonomy): domain Eukaryota; kingdom Metazoa; phylum Chordata; order Testudines; family Emydidae; genus Malaclemys; species Malaclemys terrapin. The sequence continues at coordinate 2,312,583 of NC_071512.1, read as the reverse complement.
GATTCCCTGAGCACTCTTCAGCCCTTGTGCCTCATTGGAGTCCGTCTAGACAGTCCCCTTCTTTGCAGACCACTCCCGGGTCTGCCTTTTTGCAGTGGTTGCTGCCCCCCTGCCAGTAACAGCCTGCGTCATTGCCCAGCTCTCAGCCTCTCTCCCCCAGCTCCCGGGATGCCCGTACTTCACTCTGCAATGATTTCCCAGGTTGCTGCCTCTTGTTCCCGAATCCTTTCTGAGCCTGATCCTCGCGGACCACCTTCCTGTGCCAGAGGGGACCCCTCTCATGGCCAGATGTCACAGTGGAGGCTAGCAGAATGCCTCCAAAATGAGCCAAAGCAAAAGATATGTCTAGCATGGAGGTCAAGGTAGAGGCTCGAACCCGATATGACAGATGGAAATACAATTCTGCTTCTTATTGGGGATCTGCCTATAACTATCATCTCTGTCCCGCCATGGTTTCCGATCTCATGGCCAACCTGTCCTCAGAAAATAACTTTCTGCACTGGTTTGTGCAGATGCTGAGCTGAATCCACCACCCAGCGTCTACATTAGCTGATGATGGTGATGTGCGTTATCAGCCGTAGGCTGACTACTTTTGTCAATATACAAACATGTCAATAGCATTCTGGGTGTCCCCGGGAAAACATAGCCCGTGTCCTCCATGGCTTTGTTCAGAGGTTGTCTATTCCTCCTGCCGGACTGCCCCTTGGGTGTGGTTATGATAAGCCTGGGTCTGGGTAATATAGCTGTTATCTGGAGAAGCTGCCACCCACTTTTTCAGTGAATTGAAGCTGAAGACCTTTGCACTGTCTGATCGAGTCAGACCTCCCAAACTCGTGGCTTCCCTCCAAAACTGAACATACTCCGGGATTTTGAAATCTAGACACTGTCTCCTTGACTTTCCTCCTCCGGTAGCACTAGTGTTTCATGGTCTTAGTCAAACCTTTCGGATCTATACAAAGCCTCAACTGCTTTGGGTTTACTAGCAACAATACAGTAAATCCAGTCAGCTGGTGCCTGAATTCACGCAAGAACATCTTATTTTATCATTTTATTAAGTACAACTTTCACTTTCTCCCTCCGCTTTCGGGACATTATTTGGTGCGTGCATATTTGGCAGCAGACTGGGATCTTTACAAGTGCGATGTACTATATCTTTAATGCATCCCAGTTCCTTAAATACTTTGGATTCTTTCAGAGGACATTTTGCCTCTTGCTCAGAAGACAACCTGCTTGATCAGATGCATTTGCAGACTGCTCTTCAACCAAGCACACATGGGACATCCCACTCTGCCTTCCAAACCCCGCAGAGTGACGTCTGTCCTTGAACAGACACCCCAGAGTGGTTTTGCCACGTAGGCTCATTTTTTGCTCACTATAGGAAACAATATTTTTTATTTTAGCATTGCAGTCGCTAATCCATCTGTAAGTGATAACCTTCTCTGGACCTAAAGATCAATTATACTACCGATAATTAGATCTCCAATTAGTCTAGATACAGCTTTTTCACGCAGGTTTGTAATATTATTGTCAATGGCCTCACCTGACAGCTTGGTTTTCTATGTATGCCTTTCTCGGTTTTGCATGCATCAAGTTATTCTTGACATTTTTTCAGTGACGTTGTCTAGCTGTTTGCAAATCCCCCCCATGCTCCCCCTGGAATCAACTGTAGCTTCTCAATGCCTCTGAGCTTGCAAATCACAACATGATGGAGGATTTCACCCTTGCAGCTTTCTTTGCAAGACCATTTAACTTCCAGAAATATTAGAACTGTTGCAATCATCTCTTCCAGCCATATGCTAGGTTGCCTCTGAGCCTGAGGCGGCTTCATTTGCTCCAGTTTTGCCAGTGATTTAGTTTACTTCTGACACCATGTATTATAGGTGTGATACACAGGGCTGCTGGAAAGAAAGTGTTGCTTCTTTGCTGCTCCTAGCGCACTGACAAGGATCAGGGTTCTGAAAGGTTAACACCGCTGTCGCATGGCAGGGGTCGGTATTCAATGATTCCAGTGGCTACTCTCACACTTGAGATTCAACATTACAAGGCCAAATTCTATTCTCAGGTACACATGAGGAACTCCCATAGGGTCGGACTATACTGCAGGAACGTCCGTTCAAGGTGAGCTGCATGCAAGATGCAGCGTCAGTCCTCGTCTCAACGCAACAATAGGCCCACAGTCAGCTTCATGCAGCTATGGTAAGAATTTGGCTCTGGATTAAGAAAAACCCACTCTGAAGAAGTCCCCCAAAGGCCTCAAGCATGGAATAAACCATCCTAAACCCATATTTACATTTTAGAAGACAGAACTGAAGGGCAAACGCAGTAAAACAGTTCATTAGGTAACAGCTTGTACATCATTAATTATTATGCAAAACATTGTTAGAGATCCAGGCGGCACAGACTGACTTTCCCAACCCCTGGAAAATCATGTTTGGATGTTTCTATCAGTCCCCGCAATGCCGACAGTCGCAGAACAACAACAAAAATAGACATAACGTAAGGCATAAAAAAAAACCCTGTTTACACCCTGAGTGTCTGTTGAAGCTATTTTAAGAGTAGACGCAAGGCACGGTCACAAGAACGTAAGCTCTCGTCCTGGCCTCTGGCTGTGGCGTATCTGAATACAGACTGCATCTGCAGCCATCACTGCACCCTTCTTCTTTGAAAGGAGCCTGGGCGCTTCAGAGGAAGCTGCACTTTGCACAGTATCTTGCGCCCAAGGGGAATACTCTACTGACGCCTACAGGTCTGATTCATGGCGAGTTGGACTTTACTCCTCAAGCAATCCCATCAGGATGACTCACCGGTAGAGCCGGTCAGAGAATGATTTTTATTCCCCCAGGTTGAAAACAAAGAAAACTATTATTTTGTCAAAAGTTTTCAATTTTCAGCAAAAATCAAAAAACAAAACCAAAGTTCAGCCAAAACTGGAACAGTCTGGTTCAGAAATGCCACTGCATTGCCTCATGCTCCCACTGTCCTCTACAGGTTGGCCTCCTTCATCTGACTACACCTTCCATAATGCACTTCTCCCCAGCCTTGTCCCCCCCCATGTCCCCTCCTTTCCTTTGTCCTTCCATCCAGTTGATTCCCTCCTAACTAAACCCCACCCTTAGCCATTTGCTGACCATCCCATTGTCCACTTTGTTTGTGGGTTATATCCCTTTATCTGTCTTTTCTATTTATACTGCAAGGTCTTCGGGACTGTCTATTATCCTGTTTTTGAACAGCCATGCTAAGCCCAGTAGGGTCCCATTGTTGGTTGGCCCGTGATACAAATAAACAAAACAATAGTAATATGCGAAGGATTTGACCAGGGGCTCTTGTAGGCCAGCATGAGGAGGGTTATAAATTAAAACTAAACTTTCTTTTAAAAATAAAATAAGATCCGAGTGGGAAGCAAGACACATCTCTCCATCACGGCCCAGAGGGAGATTTAAGAGAATTCAAACACGGAGGGCTAGCAGTAGGACTTTCTTTGCCATTGCCACAATAAATATGTCTGTTGAAGGGGAAAACATCGTTGGAAAGGGAAGACCTGCATTCCTGATGCGGAAGAAAAGCTTGTTTGTTCCCAGTACATTGGAGAAATTGTTCGAGAACAGTTCATCCATGTGAAAATATGACAGCTGTAAGGCTGCCAATCTCAGCGAGACCTGTGGCCATCCAGTGAGTGAGTGCTGCTTGCACAACTTAAACCTGTCAGAGGGCAAACAAAACCTACCCAAGGTTTCAGAGGCCAGACAAAACGTGCCCAAGGTTTCAACGCAGGGCAATACTGGACTCTGGGATTAGAGGCTGTCAAACAGGGTTTTCTATGTGTCCGTCTCTCTGTAAAATTAGTAAAACCTCCAAAATACGAATATTGATGTAATACCTTGCAACTGGCCAGCAGATGAAAGAATTTCAGGGCCATTTTGCAGGAAAACTCCAATGCAGCACGGTATTTAAGCATGTATATAACCCAAAGCACATGAGTAGCCCTACTGACGCCAATGGGAGAACTCCCGTGCTTAAATACCCTGCTGAACCAGGGCCATTATGAGCTGAATCACCTCCTCCTGTGCTAAAACCATGGGAAGGAGCGCAGGGAAGGAGTTGCAGTCCAAAGGTAATAGTAGCGGAAAATATCAAGCAGACAAGAGCAAGTTATTTCATTTCTAGTGCAAACCAGGCACTTCCTACCAATTTGACACTAGGCACCAGTCCCCTTGCACACACCACAAAGCAACACCAGAACAGACACCTGGGCCATTTGATCCACTTATTCAAGTTTCTCTGTCTGCTTTTCAGTACACCACCTCCCCTTCTCCATCAGTCACCTCCACCATGTCTTGCTGTCAATCACAGTCCTTCCTAGTGCCCTAATGTCAACCAGACAAAGGATACCTACATTGAATTATTCAAATGAAAACCAACCAATGTGACTATTGCCATTTAATATTAACCACGGCCTTTTGTGCACAAATCGAACATCTACGGGGCATACGTGAGGATAGCAGAGTGAAACTCTAGTATTAAAAAAACTCCACAATTGCTGCTGATAACTTCAGGAGAAAGAAGAAAAACACACTGTGTATTTAAAGACCTGTAATTTCCATTTAAACCCAAATCCAGCATTGCACCATTGTCCGTGTACACGTTAGGGGCCACATCAGGTACCCTGATCACAAAAGAAAAAATTGAAGGCTTATAGCAATATTTAGCAGCATGAGACTGTGCATGGAAATCAAATACAGGCATGGGGGAGACCGCCTATTACCCACATGTTCACAGCTGGATTTTTAGTCAATAAACAGCAGTAGCCACCTTTTGTGGCATTTTTACAACTGGAAATTTATTCTACAGAAGAGAAATTAAACATTGCAGTCAGCCCCGCCACCTCTCCCCCAAATGTAACCACTCTTCATTTGTCAAACTACCTTCATTAAAAATAAATAAATAAAAAGGACCTAATCTTCCTCTTCCTGATTTCAACATTCTCAGTGGTTCTAAGGGCACCAGATCAGATCCATAGTTTGCATTACAGAATGCAAAACTATTTATTAAGAAAGCGCAACCCAGCAACAAAATTATGGGAACAACTTTCCTTTTACTGAAAAAAACCGCATCTTCCAGCTGAAGTCCAGAAAAGGTCCCTGAGATGTGATCGGACATGACTTGTGAGCCTCTCACAGCAGGGCCCTGATTACTGACAGATCCTATTGGTGCTGCCATAATAATGCGGACAGAATAGACGGGTATTTTTGTGAACCTGTTCTGAATTCCAGAGCTGGCGCAGGAAGCATTTTGCTGCTGTGGGTATAATAAATACTTCAGCATTGCAAATAGTTGGAGAAGAACCCGTATAATCACCAAATCACAAGTTAGAACTGCCCAAAGGCAGCCTTAAATTACTCACTGCTTGCTTCACCGAACGTTTCAAGTTGGTTTTCCGTAGGTCTGTGTGCTCTGTGCGGTGAAGTACAGTATAGTATAGCAATTTTTCATCTTCTACATTCTTCAGCTCTCCAATACCAAGTGTTCTAATGCATCATAGAAATTTAGGCTTCTTTGGAAAAGTGTGCTTTGAATTTTCCCTCCCAAGTGAGTTAAAATCCCAGAGAGCGTTTCAGTCTTTCATTATGAATAGAATGAGGCCACAGAATATTCGCCCGGCACCAAAAGACAACAGTGCAAAATACGGCAAAATATAAAAATAAAAACATTGCAAAATAATTCAGAGACAGGTCTGAAGTCTCTCTTTTCCCTGTTTTAATTTTTCCCCTGGGGACTGGCGTTTCAATAATTCTTCTCAAACGGGTGAAAAAGTTATTCAGTGATTGTTGGGGACTGAATATTTCTATACGCTCCCATTTGCACAGCATTCCATTTATCTGCAATGTTTATTGCAATCCAACTGGAACTAAATACCTAAAACCAACAAAAGGTTTGCAGGGTTTTACACCATCTGTGCACCAAGTATCCAAAGGTTCACTTAGAATACCGAGGTGCAATGTATAGTGTACATATGTACACACACACACACAATGTAGGCATAAAGGGAGGGTGTATCCAGCTACACATACACAGATACACAACTGCAGTTGTTACTTTACTCTGTGCAGATAAGGAAGTCTTAAGCTCTGTTTTTCTTTAAGACCCTTGCAGTCACTGCCTGTTCTTTACGAGCTGAGGGGTCAGTGCTTTAGCTGAGCCTGTGAAGGCCTCTCCAGAATTAGAGTACTTTATTATCACATTAGTACAGGGAAAAGTCACATAACTAACAGAATTTATCCTCATTTATTCCGTAAAAGCACTAATATTCAATCACTCTGCCGTTGTTTAATTACTCGTCCTTACACTACTTTTTTCCTTACTTGACCCTTCAAGTACCAGGGTAGGAAAATGTGTTAAAACTATTTTTTTAATTCCACTTAAAATGCTAGACTTTATTCCCTGGAATAAGTATAAAACCAGCACCAGGGTCTGTCATAGTTCACACAATGCCAGTGCATTAGCAGTCATCACGGTGTCATACTTGTGCTAGAAGGACCTGTGTTCAGTGTAAGTGATGACAGATAACAGAATTACTGTTAATTGTAATAGGATACTGGTATTCGACTGCCTGTTCTCTCATGGTAAACTAGTGTAACAGTTCTTAGGCATCAGTAGCGTCCAAGATACAGTTTGTTAAAGAAAACGAAAAGAGTCAACAATCTCCACTTCTGTCTTAACACACTAGGGAAAATAATACGGGCGTCTTAAAATGTCGCCCTCAGCTGCACGCGGTGGTGATGCTAATTCTTTCATTGGGGTATTAATGAAATCAAGATTCACAGTGAAAATATTTAACGACCACTCCCTTCTTTCTGACTGCCTGTTTGTGGCTCAATTAGATACCTAGATCAGATGTTCACCCCTTAGCCTGTGTGCAAAACGGCATGCACAAACTTCGGCTTGCACATGCACTAACGAGCCTTTAAATAGCCTGGCACCTGCGCACATTACAAGTGTTAGCATAGGAACCTGCAAAACCCAAGGGGGTCAGACTAGTTAAAGGGCATGCGCCAAACAAACTTTTCAGCTGGTGTCTGAACCTACAAAGCGCAGATGCAATTTTGTGCACTTCTGGATAGAAGCCCGTCTGAAAACATATCCCTAATTAGATCAGGTTAGATGGAGACATTACTTTATCTCAACAATATTTTCTTTACATGCAAAGCCCAAAGCCTGCTTTCAATTTTTTCCCCTTGATCTTCTTAAACAAAAGATCTGGTCATTATTTAGTATTAACAAAAACCATGTAATTTACTCAAACTGACATGGAAATTTCTGACTGGCACTGGGGACAGGTTTCAGAGGGAGAAAGAGGAAGAGAAATGCAATTTGCGTGTGCATTTTACCATTTGCATGTGCATTTTACCATTTGCAATCTATGTATATCCATACTGCGCCATAAGCAACAACACATGAGAAACAGAGAGGTGCACTACCAAAATGCACCATGTCTGGAGAGTATTATGACCCAGGGACTATGGCCCAAGAGCTTTCAACCAGCTGAGAAGTGTAGAGATCTGGTACAACACAAATGCATGCCCTGAAATATGCTACTGAAATGCTTTTGGTTACATTTGAGCAAAAAACGCCTGGAAGATGAGTCCGTATTTGTTTTATTATACGGGATGCCTGCATAGTTGGTGACATGATCAGTCAATCAGATTTCCTCCATCTTCACGTGCATGCGTGTGTGTGTGTGTGTGTGTACACGCACGTGCCTAGGGAAAGATTTTTCAGCAGTGTTCAGGATTGGTCTCACTTTGCTCTCACAAAAGTCAAATGAGAGTCTGACCATTGACTTGAGCAGAAGCAGAGTTAGGACAGCACAGAGTGCTTCTGGAAATCCACTGTGAGTAAAGGCGCTCCATTGCATCCCACAGCAATGTGTGAGCCTCAGAAGGATAAAAATCTCTCTCTTTTTGTTAAATAAAAAGGGTGAGGACAATGATTTTGCTTTCTGGTACAACACTACCAGGTTGTTGGTTTAAAAAAAAAAAAAAAATTAGCAACATTAATTCAGTTTGGACTTGGTATTTTCTTTTTAAAATGGTGATCATAATGGCTTTCAAATTACACAGATAACTCAGTGTTCTAATTGCGCCTAATAGACTTCTACATTTTCAGTTCAATCATTAGACTGGATCAACAATCTTGCCCAACTAATGTCCTGTGTCTCCCAGTCACAGGCACTCATGTCTACAAGCAAAAGCCTTTTGACTTATAACATTGACATCAACTGTCATTACATTTGCCCACAACATCCTGCACATATGCAAGTTAAAGGGCTCTCGGCTTCAGCTGTTCCTCTGTGTCAGTATCACAGAGAGTGTGAGAGACATTCCAGAGCCTCTGGATTAACCTCGGGGATGACACCCAGTTTCGTCTTTAGCCGCACTAAATCCTCAGCAAAACTCTAACAGCCATGGCTGATTTAGAACCTAACCTGTAAATCTCCTCTTCACACAGTCCTACTAAGGAGATGAGTGGGAATTATTTCACCCAACCTCTCTGGATATTCGTAGAGCAATCCCTGTAGGCGGTTGATGTGGTTAAGCAAAGGCCGCATCCCTTGGCATGCAAATATCACCCCAAAAAGAACATGTGGCACGATTATGTGAGATGGAGTAACAGGAGAGAAGTGCCGTATCTGCTGAGGACATATGTTCACATGGAAAAATCAGGTCACAGATTATACCATGAGTGAAATCCTCATGTCATCTAAACCAACAAGAGTTCTGCCATTCACAGTAACGGGGCAAGGATTTCACCCCGTATCTTTCCTCCCTAGGTCATAAGTAGAGAGCACATTTGCAAGGCTGAGTAGACTAGGTGAAGGGATTCAATCTGATGGAGATTCTGCTGGGAGGCTTACATGTTGATCCTATCTTTACTGTTACTGGGATACTACAATCCAGGAAGAGCCTAAATAAGGCGTATACAGGATATTCTTAAAGAGTCTGTCGAGGAAGCCCACGGCATGGAATGGAGGCTACATAATAAATAAATAAAATAAATAAGTACCCGTCAAAAAAAAAGTTAAAGAACAGAACTGAACACTGCACTGAGCTCCTTAACACAAGCTGGATAGCTCATTTCGTATTCCCATTGTTTCACAGTGTTTAAGAGCATCAAGCTCTCTCACTTCCTTTGCAGCAAGGCGCTCTGGCAATACGGATGGGATCCGGAGCGTTGTTGCTATTTTAAGTGCTGGAAGGAAGCAAGGAACTGTTCAGGCACTCAGCCTGAGCTCTGCGTGTGGCAGTGCAGCAGGGGAAGGTGGGCCAGTGGTGTTTTGAAGATGCAGAATTGTCACAAGGTATACGCCTTATTCTCAGTGGAATTTTTCCTCATGCACGTGCAGGAGGCACCCTGGCATTGCACATGATTTCTGCAAGCTATTGCTGAGAGAGAGAGCATTTGGGTTTTTTTTTTGTAAAGATGACGACACCATACATGGGGCAGGAGGTGCCATCCATAAATACTGCATATGCTGCGGGATTATATCAACCTCGCTGGAACGAGACATTGTAAACGTTTTGTTCATTTTCTGAAAAATGTAGGTGCAACGTTACGAGAACTCAGGACAAAGCAGTGAGACTTGGACATGCAGGACAAAGAACTTTGTAAGCCAGTGCAGATGCAGTGCACTGTTACCTTTCACACCAATTCAGCAAGGTCACGCGGCCAGCAGGAATAGTGCAGCCAGGGAATGGCAGTGAAAAACTTTTCTGTCTGTCTGCACATTTCCGGCTAAGGATACCCCCAGGACAAGAGGGAAATAGACTAAACCAAAAGCTCAAAATGACAGAGATAAGACCAGTGACGGGCCTAGTCCTAGTGGCAGGGGCCAGTGTGTGATGGTGTCTTCTGGGCAGGAGGGTGATCTCTGACAAGGAATGCCAGACATGCCTTTGCTGGAACCAGAACTGTTAACATTACAGGACAGGAAGCCGGGTTAAGTCCCACCCTATTGGATCACTGGGTGTGTCACTGGGGTGAAAACAGATACGAGATCTGTGATCCCATCTTCATTATTCCTCAGGCAGATTTTAGGACAGAGGGTTTCGCGAGGTTCTATATGTATCACAAAGTACTGCTGTATTATTTATTACAGTGGGTCAGCAGCGACAATGGTTGTGGTGACAAGCAGAGCTAAAATGATCAGTGAGTTACCAATTTACAAGGACAGAAAGGTAGGCACTCTGGCTTATCTTCTTCAGAACAATAGAAGTTACAATTAATTCCATTGGCTAGAAAGTGCTTACAACCTAACCGTTCCAACGGTTCCATCGGCTGTTTCTTTAAGAATGACTGTGTTGGCAACTGCTGGAGAGCCAGCAAAAATGTCCAGTATTGAATGTCAAGAGTGATTTTTGCTTAATTTTGCAGCCTTTTCAAAGCCCCAGGAAAGTCTTATTTATGAAGACCCAAACTGCACAATAATCCAGTTAGACTCTAAAACTATTAATCTATCTATAAATACACAACTATAGCTAACAGTCAGTTAAAACGATATAACATGATCACTGCCAAAAACACTGTCAACTCAGAAGTCACAGGCCAGATTCGGATCTCAAGATGTATAAATGTAAATCCAGATTAACTTCATAGATTTACATAGGTGCAGCTGAGAGAATCTGTTCCTGCACCATTTGCTATGCCACAATAAACATAAATGGAAAGTAAAGACAGATCCAAATGCCCAAAAGGCCAAAGAAATGCTGATTTGTTGTATACAGAACAAATAATTGTTATAATTGTTATAGCATGTCAGAGCATACTCTTAGTTCTTACTCTCTCTTTACTGTCCACACATAAATTAAGAGATAGTTTAAGGAAATACTGTTCACTGCCATTGACAAACCTGTAAGCGATCGCATCTGCTGTATTGCTAGACAACATGCGAAAATCCTGTTCTTTTTAACAAAGACAACGTCTCCCAACTAACATGCAACACTGATAGGTTAATACTTAAACTGTGACTCAACAGAAGGAAAAAATTAAATCAAACAGATTTTAGAACAAATTGCTTATGGCTTGGGTGTTTAATAAATTAAATAACAGTACTCCTGTTAATACAATGGGAATCATGTAAAAAAATCCAGTAAAATGACAAAGGGTCTAATTTTGGGGTGTACTGTGCAGAATTTATTAACACTAACACAAAATGACTTAAATGTCCCCAGCTACACAACTATAGGATAAATTTGATCTTCAGTTATAACAAGGCATCTCCACTGAGTATTTCTGTAGTGGGGGTTAATGGCTATAGCTACTACGGACACGATATGCCTTACTGTACTTCGAGAGAAACGAAGACCCTCTTATCCACTGAAGCGAGACAGAGGATTTCAGACAGTCAGAACAAAAAGTACCTGAGCTGGATTTTGGGAAGGACTCTGAGGATAAAACTCTTGTCCTTGCAACAAGTGCGATGAGATTTGCAACGCATACGGGTGGTCAAAGCCCTGATTTTATGTCTCTCCTGAAAGACAGCACCTCCAGCTGCACTATGGTCCCACTGCGAGACTGGTTCAGTCATCGCTAAAAGGGAAGAGTATCTCCTACTGAGTCACCAAACTCCACCTGCTACAGCACCTGGGTTTTTTCCTTAGAGGTCTCACCTTTCTAAATAAAAACCCAGTCTATTAATGCACTGCAGATAGCTCCATGCAGCTTTACATCCACTTTTTTGCTTTTGTATATTCCATAGATTTTTTTTTTTTTGTGGAGAAAAAGAATCAGTGATTTTTGGCACAAAAATCAATTGCAGCCAAGTGATACATGGCAAGTTTCACACCAACATCAGCGTCTTGCAATAAACATGTTACACTGTTTTAAATTCTCATCAACATTCATTTAGAAGGTATATTCTACCATTTAACTTTGCACAGCACACCCGTCTATCACAAAGCAGGAGTAGAATGCAACCTGACTTCCTTTGTCCTAGTAAATGTGTGTGTGGGGGGGTAATTCATTCTGCTTTTGAGGACCACACAGTAATAGAAATAAATGTTAATCAGAGGAAGTCTTGTATGAAATTGTAGGCAATAATGCACTGGGGATAAGAAACGCCCCGCAAAAGAAGAACACCCTCTGAAAATGACTTGCCTTCAGCGTTGCCAATGATTTTAGGATGCTCTGCAGAAAACTTGTCTGGAATTGCTATTGTGTTAATAGTCTAGAATACAGATGGCTCCAAGCCAAAACCCTGAATCAAAATATGTCTCAGCTCTGGGGAACGTTGAGTCCAGATCAGAACTTTGTGGCTGGACTCCTGCTTTATAAGGGGTTGAATCAAAAGTCCAGATTGGAACACACACAAACTTTCGAGAAGTCCAAATTTCAATCTAGAAGCTCATCAGAAATTTCTAACTCAGGCCCCATCTTGGAGACTGGACTGGAAGATCAGGATGTCTAAGGGTGACACTGTCCTTGGAAATCTCTCTATCATTTCTTTTAAGTGTGAAAGAAATGCTGAGTTCCCTCACTTCTGCATTTCCTACTTTTCCCCAAACCATCTCTACCCATCACTCCTTAGAGACACTGGCAAACGAAGCACCCTTTAGGCTGGATAAATCTCTTCCCAAGGAATGCCGTCATTTTTCTCACATCACAAACCTTCCAGTCTAACACTTGACAGGCTCGATCAGGTGCTGTCCAAACATTTATTAAAACATTTTAAATGATGAATATATCCAATTATTACTATTAATGCAGCTAATACTGACTAATGAGGGGGAAACATACTAGCTTGTGTCCCGCAATTCATTACCCCTGCCTTGTCAACAATTCAAAGCCCCAAACCTAATCATCCATACCGGGCCCTGTTATATTTCACACATCACATTTAATAAGTCACTCAGTGCCTATAAATTAATGTAACATGTCGGCATTTATGAGTTGCCTTTGTCGCTGTTAAAGGATGTGCCGGCCCGGTCTACTGCAGCTAGGCAATGACGAATGATGGAGGATGATTTCTCTTCAAACTGCAAACTATACACTGGGGACCACAGCAGTTGTAGTTGTGCGTGCACACACACACACACACACACACAATTTGTATGCATAAATGGTACATAATATGGAAGAGTGTGTGCACATATATGCATTTATGTATTTTATAAACAGGTCTACCCCCAAAAAAGTATAAGGTATGCATGTGACACGTTTCACCGTCCTCTTTAAATTGCTTCTTTTAAAGCCAATTCAGTTAAGTTGGAACAATGCTCCCCATAGGTGTGGTCAATGCCCATTTACTATTGGTTCCGGCTCCTGTGATATTTCCATTTTCAGCACTTTCAAAAATACAGCCCAGGGACGGAAACAGCAATGGAATGTTTAAACCCAGCTGTGTTGCAAAAGGTGCGGTTAGATTGTGTATGACACACATGGCACTAATAGCTGAGTTAGGTGGCTGATTTTTGGGGGGGGAAGGAAGGAGAGGAGAACAAAATTGATATTTTAATGAGTATGAATAATTCACTAGATTAGCTCTTAAAGGCACAACCATGTATGAAAAAACCCGTATATGTGATTTTAGTGTCAGTAATATTTTTAATATTAGTTGTTTTGTTTTTTAAAGGTATGTGTTCACTGCAAAGTAACAGGGGAAAAACACATGCCTCTTTGGTTACAGCTATGGGCAGGTTCACTATTGATGAAAGACATCTGGATCTACACCGACCTGACCCAGTGGATTGGTACTTTAGGCAGTCAGGAATTTTCTGACTCAACTTTTGGTCAGAAAATGCCAATTTATCAAAAACAAAAACTATTCAGGAGACAATGTTGGTGTTGATGAACTCTCCCGATTTCAAAGAGAATTAGGTGCCTCTGGGCTTTTGGTAATCCCACTTGGTGCCTATCTGCATCTTTAGAGCCTACATATCTTTCAAAACCTGGCCCTTCGTTTTTATGTGCCTCGGTTTCCCATGTATAAAATAAGGATCATAGCACTTCCCTACCTCACAAGTGTTGAGAGTATAAAACTATGAAAGATGGAGAGAGAGAGAGACAGCACTCAACTACTATGGAAAATGGAGCCATCATACATAGATAGTCTCACACTGCTGACATTAAAAAGCTCACATATTCTGTAACACTTTCCAAGGGAAAATAAAAAGGATCTAGAATTACAGATACCTTTTCTTTACATTTTTATTAGAAAATTATTCGGTTTACGCAATATCTATGAAATAAGTACACTTCCCAATTTGTTTTGCGGGTGTTGTGTAGGTTTTTTTGGTTCCAATATGTACTAACCCGCTCAATACATCCAGACTAATAGGTATGGTAACATTTTGTTGAAAAGCAAGGGCATTGCTGTTCCTACACTCTACATAATTGGGAAATGTCTAGTGCTGAAGAAAACGCTTTCAGAATACAGGCTGAGGTCAGGCACCGTGCAGCAGCGTGCAGTGCATAACAGCAAAGGCTAGTTGACCAATTAAAGTTAAGTGATGCCTTGGTGTCCTAGCAGCCTGCCATTTGCACAACTTTAAAGGCAATAAACACCCTGAAAATCGAGGACCAGTCGAGCCCCCTACCTGGGAAGATAAGGGAAACCTAGCCCGAAAAGCCCCAAATATATTAAATATTTTAACAATTTCAGTATAGAAAATATAATATGCAACCGGCTATGAAAAGATGTACCAGTGATTCACATAAAAAGCAGCACTCGCTGAGGAGGATTTCTCAGTCCATGCATAGTACTCAGAGGGAAAGTATGACATAAAAACCTTCCCCCTCCAAAAAAATGTAACTACACCTGATAACAGCTAGGCAAGCAGCAAGCTGTGGTGACCATCACTGACTGGCAATAAATTGGGCGCAAGGCTAGTCTGTGCTAAAACATCCCATTATTTTTTAGCTAACCTGTCCTCCCCCTCAACCACTTGTTTGTTTCACTCACCTGGCATGTCCTGTCCTTTGCATTGTAGGCTCCTTGGGGCTGGAACCGTCATTTAAATTGGTTGTCGAGAGCCAAGCACAAAGGGGCTCTGGCTCAGCTGAGGCCAATAGTCACTACTGCAACATACATGATAAACAAGAGCTGCAGGGAAACACGAAGCTTTCTTTTTCCTGCACGCACGTTGCACTAGTAAAGGGGGCCCTGGTGAAAAACAAAGATAGGCTGAGGCAGGTAATTAACGGTACGTCTACACTGCAATTGGAGGTGTGATTGCTGTTTGGGTAGACGCACCAGTGCTAGCTTTACTCTAGCTAGCATGGCTAAAAATAGGAGCGAACCTCCCATGGTGCAAGCATCACCATAGTCTAGGAACACTGGTACATGCCCAGGACTCCAGGGGGTTTGAAGCTCTCACCACTGTGGCTTCACTTCTATTTTTAGCCATGCTAGCTAGAGTAAAGCTAGTGTGTCCATGCCTACATGAGCTGCAGTGTAGACAAACCTCAATAGGCAACGTGGTAATGCATAATCCTTCATCCCCAGATTTTTCATTCTCATCACTGAAAACTTTGCATACTCCATGAGTAGGTGGAAGCTGCTGCCCCTGCTGTCAAAGTCCTTCTCTACAGATAAAGTTGCAGCACCTCTAAGTTGATAAACTTAACATTAACAAGTCACTGGGACCAGATGGCATTCACCCAAGAGTTCTGAAAGAACTCAAATGTGAAGTTGCGGAACTGTTAACTAAGGTTTGTAACCTGTCCTTTAAATCGGCTTCTGTACCCAATGACTGGAAGTTAGCTAATGTAACGCCAATATTTAAAAAGGGCTCTAGAGGTGATCCTGGCAATTACAGACTGGTAAGTCTAACGTCTGTACCGGGCAAATTAGTCGAAACAATAGCTAAGAATAAAATTGTCCAACACATAGAAAAACAAACTGTTGAGCAATAGTCACCATGGTTTCTGTAAAGGGAAATCGTGTCTTACTAATCTATTAGAATTCTTTGAAGGGGTCAACAAACATGTGGACAAGGGGGATCCAGTGGACATAGTGTACTTAGATTTCCAGAAAGCCTTTGACAAGGTCCCTCACCAAAGGCTTTTATGTAAATTAAGCTGCCATGGGATAAAAGGGAAGGTCCTTTCATGGATTGAGAACTGGTTAAAAGACAGGGAACAAAGGGTAGGAATTAATGGTAAATTCTCAGAATGGAGAGGGGTAACTAGTGGTGTTCCCCAAGGGTCAGTCCTCGGACCGATCCTATTCAACTTATTCATAAGCGATCTGGAGAAAGGGGTAAACAGTGAGGTGGCAAAGTTTGCAGATGATACTAAACTGCTAAAGATAGTTAAGTCCAAAGCAGACTGTGAAGAACTTCAAAAAGATCTCACAAAACTAGGTGATTGGGCAACAAAATGGCAAATGAAATTTAACATGGATAAATGTAAAGTAATGCACATTGGAAAAAATAACCCCAACTATACATACAATATGATGGGGGCTAATTTAGCTACAACAAGTCAGGAAAAAGATCTTGGAGTCATCGTGGATAGTTCTCTGAAAATGTCCACGCAATGTGCAGAGGCAGTCAAAAAAGCAAATAGGATGTTAGGAATTATTAAAAAGGGTATAGAGAATAAGACTGAGAATATATTATTCCCCTTATATAAATCGATGGTACGCCCTCATCTCAAATACTGCATACAGATGTGGTCTCCTCATCTCAAAAAAGATATACTGGCACTAGAAAAGGTTCAGAAAAGGGCAACTAAAATGATTAAGGGTTTGGAACGGGTCCCATCTGAGGAGAGATTAAAGAGGCTAGGACTCTTCAGCTTGGAAAAGAGGAGACTAAGGGGGGATATGATAGAGATATATAAAATCATGAGTGATGTGGAGAAAGTGGATAAGGAAAAGTTATTTACTTATTCCCATAATACAAGAACTAGGGGTCATGAAATGAAATTAATAGACAGCAGGTTTAAAAAAAATACAAGGAAGTTCTTCTTCACGCAGCGCACAGTCAACTTGTGGAACTCCTTACCTGAGGAGGTTGTGAAGGCTAGGACTATAACAGAGTTTAAAAGAGAACTGGATAAATTCATGGTGGTTAAGTCCATTAATGGCTATTAGCCAGGACGGGTAAGGAATGGTGTCCCTAGCCTCTGTCTGTCAGAAGGTGGAGATGGATAGCAGGAGAGAGATCACTTGATCATTGCCTGTTAGGTTCACTCCCTCTGGGGCACCTGGCATTGGCCACTGTCGGTAGACAGGATACTGGGCTAGATGGACCTTTGGTCTGACCCGGTACGGCCTTTCTTATGTTCTTATGTTCTCTGGAGTCAGTTGCAAAATAATAAATAATAATAATCCCTGTAGCGAGGGATTCACAGAATCTGTGAAACTTTGCAGGGAAGTAAAGAAATCTGCATGACAATCCCATTGTTTCCTCCTCCGAAGGCCCTACAAGGCTGGCAGAATCGTACAGAAAAACACAGCACTTTTCAATTCAGCCCATTGTATAGATCGTGAGTGTTGCAAGGTTTATTTTATAATCATTTATTATCAGGAAAAATAAGGGTTCAGGCAAGACGTATCTTCTCAAGAATTTATTGTTCACCAAAGTGGTTTGTTTTGCAGAAACATTTCTTTTTCCTCTATTTTTTTCTGGCAGTTCCCTGTGGCTTCATCCTGGAGCCACTTTCATCCACGCTTTCCTTTGCTTTCGAGAGACATAATTTTTAAAATCGTCCTCCTCTGTGCTACCTGCTGCTCTCCGCCTTCTGCCGCGCAGGAATGACACGTCTCATAGTCATTCCTGAACCACAGTCTCATTTTCCCAGCACCACGCTGAGCTGGCTCCTTCCCTTCAGAGCAGTGGTTTTCAACCTTTTTTCATTTGCAGACCCCTAAAAAATATCAAATGGAGGTGCGGACCCCAGGAGGTCTGCGGCCCACGGGTTGAAAACCACGGCTTTAGAACACTGACAATCAGCTGTGGCCCGGGAGATCCGTGCAAGGAAGATTCCCCTCCGAGGTGGGAATGGGGTTCTGGTCCCGTCCTGGTAGCACTGCCCCTCCCGCTCCCATGAAGAGGTTGGGGTTGGCAGTCACCATCCACATACCAACCTCGGGACAGAGGTAGTGCCATTATGGTACACACACAGACTTCCAGCCCTGGAGTACAGATCCCCAGTTACGAGGCAGTCGCTGCTGCAGGGAACCCGGACAGCACAGGGGGCTGGAGGCTACCAAAGCTGGATAGCTGGCATGGAGACCCTGGGGCTCAGTGTGAGGGGTGGGGTTTGGAGGGCTGTCCTCCAGCCTGGCTGATAAAACGACTGGGGAGAAAATTCAGCTAGGGAACCCTCATGGAGTTTTCCATGCCCCTTAGTACTGGCAGCAGGATTCACCCCAGAGGGGGTTGACAGGATCAGATCTGGTTACATTCGGGGAGTGGACACTGGCAGATACAATGAGGAGTGGGAGGAGGGGGCACTATATAGGATAAATATCGACACACATTCCAGTTACGAGCAACTGATCGGTCCCGTATGTGGACCGCGAAAGGTGCATTTATGCTTGGCACTCAAGGAGCCAACTGGGGTACAAAGTCGAGGGGACCCCTGCTGAGAGAACGGGAACGGATGGAGGTGTGTGCTGAGAGGTGGGCAGCGCTAGCGCTGACAACCACAAGGACCTTGCAGAATTTTCACCTCTGGGACACCGCCCAAGAAACTGCCCGACCTCTGCCTTGAGGCAAAGGAAGGGATCCTATGTGAGGTCCCCAAGCAGCGCAGCTCCATTGGCACCATGCTGCCCAACAGCCACACAGGGAAGAAAGATGGGGAGACAGAAACCAACCCTGCTTGGATCAACAGCAGGGTTTTAACACAGGAACTTCGGTGCTGAATGCATGAGCCTCTACTGATTAAACTAAAGGAATAGCTCCATTATGCTGGCAGCTCTAGTCCTTACATGTTGTTCAGTAGAGCGAGACAAAGGCCTACATTCTAGAGGAACAGGGAATTCATGGAGTTTGAAGGCCAGACCCCCTGCTTCTTCCATAGGATGGGGCAAAACCCGCCTTCCCTGGCAACAGAAGTGTGCACGCACAGAAATTCTCTCCGGCGGGCTCTTCCAGTGAGTATGTCCTATGGGCGGAGCAAATCCCCCACCCCTAACCCCATACCTACGAGGCCATACGCAGCGTCTACTGCAGAATCCAACCTGATGCCCCTTCTTTCTGTGACCCAGAATCCCTATTAAAGACTAGGCATGCCAGTTGGATGAAACAAATGCAGGTCACTATATTCCAAGCACCTTTTCTCATAGGCTACGTATGTGCACAACACAGCTCACCACTACAGCCGGGGGTGGAGAGGGGGGAGGAGTGTAACATCTGTCAAAGATTCCAATCTGCATGGTTAACATACAGTTTTGATGAAAAAAATCTCATTGAAAATTGCAATTTTTGAAAATGACAGACCATCTCTATCATGTGTTGAAAAACAGAACACAATTTTCAGCCAACATGTTTTCATTCATATTCACAAGCTTTATGAAAAAATTCATTGAAATTGAGAATTCCATAACGCTTTGATCAGCTCTACTCACCACCTGCTTATGTTACCTGGCATCGCTGCAGAGATCATGGTTAGGGGTTAAGCCCAGTCTCCCACTTTTCCAGTGTGACTGTAGCTTTCTCTCTCGCGCGGAGATAATTATCTGGACCCATCGCTGCAGTATCAGAGCTCCTCACAATCTGGAATGAATTTATCCTCACAAACCCCCCGTGAGGCAGAGAAATGCCATTATCCTCATTTCACACATGGGGAACTAATGACTTGCCCAAAGTCACACAAAATCTGTAGCAGAGCAGGGAACTGGACCCAGGTATTCCAAGTCACTGGCAGTGCTCTAACCACTGCGCCATCCTACCTCTCCTGATGCGCTCCACTGATTACTTTTTAGATAGAAAAGGAAGGTGATTTTAAAAAAAGATGTAAATTCCATCTCTGCGACCTTGCCAATCTAAAACTAGGTTTTTATTTTGAAAACAGTTTTCAAATAAAACTAAAAATGTAACACATTGTGTTTGCAGGCTCATTCACTAGATTAAGTAAAAACAAACAAACTAGGAAATGGACAAGAAAGAATGATAGAACCACAGAGAGGGTGGTAGGAAAGATGATGAAAGAGAGAAAAGGTATCACTTTTCATGGAGGAATTCCGAGTCTGTGTTTAATTGAGTACAATGAACTTGAAAATACACTTGGTAAATGTCTTATGTTAGCTGGACTGTTGAATGTTTGCTAGCACTTAAATACACAAGCTGATCAATACCCCAAAACAAAGGAGCTCAGGTATGTATAAATTCAATGGTTTGTTGTTGTTTTAAGAACAATCATTTTAGGATCAAGAGATAAACCATTTCAGCCACATCTTGATTTCTGTAAAACTCGGCAGGAATTATGAGGCTTAACAGCATCTCAACAATTAGCATATTATAAATACAAAAATGATATATTAAAGCAAGAGGAGGAAAAGGCCAGCATTTTACACCTACAGTAATATAATTCCACTACTTAATGCAAAGTAACAGGCATTAGAGTGTTTGGGATCCTCTTGTATGGTGTTATCTGCTCTATCAGTAAATGAGACTACGTGAACAGTACAACCTATAAATAATTCAAGGCCTGAGATGGCAATTATAGAACCATGCACAACCAGCATGAATATTTTATGAAGGCTAAAACAGCCCTCAGAATGAATCATGGATAGATGAACACACATACACACACACACACACACACACACACACACACAATCCATATAAAGACTCAGCTGTTGGCCAAGTATTGCTTCCAGACATGGCTTATATCTGATCCCTCATACACCTAAAGAAATTCTTCAGCACAGAAGTTACATCTGTATTTTTATATGTTAAAAGATATTAAAAAATAAATAAAGCAAATGCACCGAAAATCATTTTATTAAGGGTGAAACTGTTTCTTTCTGTTCAAGGATTCTAGCAGAGATTCCAAACGACTTTTTCCTGTGCACAAAATGTGGTTGGCAAAAGTAAACTACTAGTTGCAAAGTCTGCTGCTACAGAACCGCCATTGGGAAAGCCTGTAATTCAGACCTTTAATACCCTCAGCAGATAAGAGAGTAGATCAGTAATACTCATTCTTAGAGTCAAGTTCAGATGCGCACATATATAGAACACTGTGTGGATACAGAATTTGTATCCGCATGTCCATGGGTATCTGAAGATTTGCACGGCTCTCCACATATAACTCATTGATTTCAGTGAGTTCCGCATGTGCATATCTGCCTACAGAATCTGGCCATAACTAAGAGCTTGTCTGCATAGGGAAATTTACCAGCAGAATTACACTGCTATCATTATATCGGTATAATTCCCCATGTGGACACTTATTCCAGAACAAGACCTATACACATATTTGTGTATGTAGGGGTGAGGGTGTGCGTGGATAGGTATGCATGTTACCCTTCACTTTTTCAAGGCACTTTACAAACTGTAATTAATCCTCAGAACACCCCTGTGAAGTCAATAGATAGAATTATCCCCATTGTATGGAAAGTACAATTGAAACACACACTGCTAGCCAGTGGAGGAACTTGGATTAGAACTCACGTGGCTTTCTGCCAGTGCTATGCCTAGATCCTGCCGCCTCTCATGCTTAAGCACAGCCTTGGTAGTCGGAGGAGAGTCCGTCTACAGCAGGTTTGACCCCACTGTTTTCAGGCTTGTGGAAGAACACAGCTATTCTTGATAAGTAATGTTCAATTATGAATGAAAGCAGAAAGGAAAAACCATCTGGCTGAAGTACGTGGGATTGGACACTTGACTCTCACTGGTGTTTCACTTGCACCTAGAGAAGAACCTTTTAAGGCTATAGTTTCAAAGCTGCACTGCAGACAAAGTGCCCAGTTTTCCTGGAGGACTGAGTCCATGAATAGGATCACAGTGTCACAGAAGACACAGAGAGCACGGGCATCCATCCTGTTACCTTTTTCTCTATGACCCCTGTAATTTTGTAGGCTGGGCAAACATAAGGGGCCATTGTGTCACTGGGGATCAGCTTGCCATTGTCGGGGGTTTGTGGGTAGTTCTGGCATCTGAGAAAATGGGAAAATGAGCTGGTGCCATTGGCATCAAGGTGGTGGCTTGCAGGCACTTATGGGCAGATCTGGTAGCTACAGTTTGAACTGAGTCAGAAGGTTGTGAAGAGGGTTTAGCAACAGGGAGAACTGGGAATATTTATTCAAGGGGAGGGGGGAGAATGCGAAAGTATAAAGTACCTGGGAGCTGGGAGGGAGTAGGGTAAGCGCATGGAGGGACACAGGCAGATATAGCAACTGAGAAGGGCCTTTGGCCACTTTGGGCCAGATTCTGATCCCTTACTCAGCAAGTAGCTCTATTGCCTCCAATGGGACTACTCGTTGTGAGCAAGGGTATGAGAACATGGGTTTACTGGCCGATGTTATCGTCTCGTTCTATAGTCTTGACGACCGCCCCACAACTTGGCCTTTTTACTTTGCCCGGTCCATGAATTCGAAGAGATTGAGCTGTGGTTCAAACACAG
The DNA here is from genome assembly GCF_027887155.1 of Malaclemys terrapin pileata. Lineage (NCBI taxonomy): Eukaryota > Metazoa > Chordata > Testudines > Emydidae > Malaclemys > Malaclemys terrapin. Next base: position 2,290,011 of record NC_071512.1, on the reverse strand, counting down.
CCTCGCACACGATTAAACTGCCTGTAGATCTGGCCTGTAGCAAAGCAGGATCATCAACTGTGCTTTCCTCATTTAGGGGCTGTGGGGAAAAAAAATCACACATAGAAATGCATAGCTTGAGACCACAAGTCAAAAGGAAATACCCTGCTAATTACAAGGGTTTATTAAAGTCATGAGCTAAGTAAACTAATTTGCTGTTGGCATATTTTCTATACCTCCCAGGTTTCTGTTTAGAATCTTTGTTTTACCATTTCACAATCTAGAACCGAAAAGTCCTTCAGGAAAACACACACACACACACTCTCTCTCTCTCTCTCACACACACACACACTCTCTCTCTCTCTCTCACACACACACACACACTCTCTCTCTCTCTCTCACACACACACACACTCTCTCTCTCTCTCTCTCTCTCACACACACACACTCTCTCTCTCTCTCTCTCTCACACACACACACACTCTCTCTCTCTCTCTCTCTCACACACACACACACACTCTCTCTCTCTCTCTCACACACACACACACATACACTCTCCCTCTCCTGGCATAAAATGCATCTTCTGCAACCTAATCTGGCTGCCTATTTATTTCCAATACAGGTTTGATTTCTTACTCAAAATATCTGAATGGGTTAATCTTTTATTTTAATTATTTTGACATTTCTGTTTACCCTCTCAAAACACTATCAGAAGCACAATGTGGCATTGGAAAGCTAAATGCTAACACATGGAGCACTCGGCAGAAATTTCTCTCATACTTTTGCAAGTGCCACAGCCAAAATCAACAGCGCGAGTTTGATTTTCTTCATCATGAATTGACAGCTTATTTATCTCCACGGAAGAACTTTCTAAACCCTTTAAGCTTCCACACAACTTAGGAGGGATTCTGCTGACTATTCAAAAATATTATTGCTTCGTAAAACTATAGGCCAAGTCATTTAATTCACGTTGTGTCCTCCCGTTGGAAAGAAAAGTTTGTGCACTATATATTATAACACCAGACTTTAACGAAACAAAACAAAAAATTAAAAAGGACACTGAAATCTTCTGCAAATTAATCTTTTCGGTCCCACACAGGAAAACAATTCTGCTCAGGAATATAGCATGTACTTATTGTGTTATGCAAAAGGTCATAATAAATCATCATAATGGTGTCTTCTGGCCTTAAAAACCTATGACACCTTAAACATGTGTTTAAGTTTAACTGAAGTCAAAGATACACATATGCTTAGGGGCTGCCCTGAACCACGATGGATTTTTGCACGTGCTAAACCGCTTTCCTTAATCGGGCCTTCATAGCCCAGTGGAGGTAACAAGAGATAAACATGATCCCCCTCCTTACTGCAGGATAATGCCTGTGCTTTATTACAATAATGAGGGGAAAGTCATTTCCGCCTGCCACCACTTGCAATGGAAATGATGGCTTCCGGTGATTGTAAGCCACCTTGAGATGGCATGCAAATGCTGGCACAGAGTTGCACTGGAAAGAAACGTAACCCCATGTCACTGACTAAACCAAACTTTGATTCTGTCAGTCACTAGCAATGCATCGGTGTTTCGTACAAATGCTGCCTTCCAATGAGCTGACTTCTCATTGAGGCTTAAATCAATACACAGGAAAGAAAGTATTCAAATGGGGAATCCAAGTAATGTTTAGATCGCCAATAAAATGCCTGATATTCTGTAACCCACCCATGAAAAGAGCTGTGTGTGAAAACATTTTTATTCACCAAGTATTTGCGTTGTGTGTTTGTTTGGGAGGAGGAACTGGATTGGAAGGCATCTGGTCCTTGCCTCTTCTTTACTGTCACTGATCTCGCCAAAGGTGTGAGTCATGTAATGCAATAACCATCAGGAATACATCCTTTCAAAGTGGCGGTTGTAGGGTCTTACCCTTGGCATGGAACTTGTACCAAAACCACCCAACACATACTCTGCAAGTGTGGTTTCAAATTCAGTGTGGAGGACTGGGTATCACACCTCCTGAGTTACAATCTTGGCACTACCTCTGGGCCAACATTCTGGTAAGGTGTCCAGGGTGTAATTCTGATCTCTCTGACTGTGATGTAAATCAGGAGTCTCACCACTTGAGTCAACAGAGTTGCCCATGTGTAAAACTGGTGAGAGATAGGAACGGGGTTACTAATCTCGCCACCTCAATTTCCCCATCTACAAAATGGGTATAATAGTTACCTACTTCCCAGAGATGTATCAAGGCTTAATAAATGTACATAAAGAGCTCTGAGATCATTAAAAGTAGATGATCAAAACTTGGGATTTTTATTCCACAGGAAATTCTGACATACTGAAAATTTCCCCAACTGGAACAAAAAGTCAAAATTGTTTTGGAAATACTGAAATGACCTTGTCAACACATTTCCTGTTGAAGAAAAGGACGGAAGGTCGAAGGATTTTGTTTCAATAAGGTCAAAGTGATTTGTTTTGACTTCAATACTTTTTCATCAAAAATGCCAACTAAATCAGTACCTTCCCATGAAATGTTTCAATTCCCCAACAGAAAACTGTTCCATTGAAAAATTTTCAACCAGGTCTAGTTGAAAGCAAGGCACTATTGTAATAAATCCAGACTTCATGTTAGCCACCAGGCTACTTGCCACAGACTTCTGGAACTTCACGACAGCGGCAGGGAAAGGACTCAGTTTTAGGTAGTGGACAGATCTCTTGTAGCAAGATAGAGTCTGACACACACAGCTTAGCCACACACACTCCATCCAGCAAGTGGGCAGTACTGAGCATACTGTGTATGACCTGGCGAACGTGTATCATTTCACATGTGCTTCTTCATGATTTCCCCAAAACAACCACCATCTCCCACAAAAAACACACTCTGATAAAGTGAACTTTACATTCAAAACAATGTCTCAGTGTTTTAGAAGAGAGAGCTATTGTGCAAAGCACACTCCTGTTCCAGCCCCAAACTGGTATCATAAGCAATTGCACCCAAGAGGGATGGTGGGTTTCTAGGTTACTTTGCAGAGAGGCTGTCTCTAGAGAGACGAAAGAGCAGAGGAAGGTTTTTCCTACACATCCCTATCAGGACACTAATGGATGTGTTGGGAGAAAGCTTCAAGTGATGTCACCAAAGGCACAGCACACACGTATTATGTAGACTCCAAAATGGAACGGGGGGAGATGAAAAGCACAAGGGAGAGGATAAATGCTGATAAAAAAAGAGATAAACAATGGACACTTGCAACACTGGGGAATCATTTAGAACTCAAGAATTTGGGCTAATCAGATGTACATTTTAAAAAGATACAGATTAAGTTAAGGGCTCCTGTCGTTGGGAGCAGAGCCCATCATACGAAAGCTTTAGAAGGGACAGAACAAGAAGGGGCTATGTTCTATACTGTACAACAGAGTCCTACAACAGATCTGACTGTTCACAGCAGTTCCAAACACTATGGGGTCCCAACACACGAGCCTATTCTGGAATCATTCGGAAAACACCATCCCCTGAGAGCACGCAGCTAACACCCATCGCTTACAATATTAACTGAAGCAGCTCATTTGTAAAGAGGGAGGCAATGCAACACGTATCTTTCAGTATACACTGTCATCCAGAATGCAGAAAGTTTTGGTTTTAAAAACATTACATACATATACATCCTTACAAACACACACACAAACACACACACACAAAACTAGCCTAAATTCCGCACGGTGAAAGTCATTGTGCAACATCCCAAATATTTATTAAATTAATGTCTATCTTACTGAAATACATGAACTCAGGTAACTACTATCAGCAGCAGAATTATAATAGGGAACTGGCCAACAGATGGCAGCTAAACCAAATTGCCTGATTTAAATGAGATCTGTATTCAATTCAGTAGGGCACATTTTCCAAAGAGAATTTAAGTTGACTGCTAGAGAAAATTCAAGCAATTCCAGAGCCACGTTTGTTTGTAATGGATAATACAATTATTACAAAATAAAAAGAGAGAGAGAGAAAGGGAGGGATAGAACTTGAGCTACAATATAGGAAAAAGTTTTCTAGCTTTTTAACCATTCAGTTTAATGACCCTCGCTCACAATGTCACTAATGTAATGAAAATACGTGGTTTTGCATGACTCCTGCTTCTGATGGCAGCATTTCAGTGAGATACTGAAACAAAATACAAAGCAGAGCGGGAGTCCTGAGGCAGTCTGAGAACAGGAATAAAAAAGCACAAAAGAGCTTTTTGGCCTGAGGTTGGAGGCAGAGGTTGGCATTATTTTACATTAGAAACTAGTCATATTCAAAACGGTAATTGATAGCAGTGAAGTGTTAGGGAAAAGACGGCCCTGTTCAGGCAGGCTGACCTGCCAATCAAACTCAACCTTTCTTTGAATGAATAAAAGCTGCATCACCCTATTATGCGGCGATGGGCAGGCAGCACTGAAGTTCCCTGTTTGTCAAGTTTATGCATGCTGCCCTGAGCTACCTAAAGACCCCTAAGCTCAAATATTAACTTGAAATCAGTGGTTTTTGATAGAGCTTCTTCTAAAACATTGTGTGTTAATTTTACTAAGTTCCTGGGACTTAAAAAAACAGCAGGCAGTATTTCCAGTCCCCTTTCTGCGAGGCTGACGTACAATTGCGGTTCGGCTACAGTTAGTTGGAAGGGCCATTGGTTGTTATTTTTTTTAAAAAACATCTGTGAAACCATGTAGTCTGAACGCTGCAGGCAACAGCTCCTTATCATTACAGGGAGGAAATGCTTGTCCCGATACATTTTTTTGCCTCTCCTCCAGGCAGGCAAGCTCTTGTAAATAGAACAATTGTCTCTTTGCTACTAACCATTTGATGGGAGATTGTGTTTGGTTTTTCACGATTCCGTCGCCTGCTCCCAACTGCCATGGCTTCGCTTTGCACCTCGCAGCGCTGAGTCGGTCCGTCCGGATGGGAGCAGCAGCTCACAAGCACTGGAGACGGCGGCTGAATCATCCGTTGCCAGCAAGGTCTGGCCCTTTGGTCTGCCATCCAACCACAGGTTTTAGACATTTGTCTGCTCTTCGGCACCAGCCTCTCCAGCACATTGGGCTTTCGTAAACTCCTTGGAGAGAACGCTCTGTGATTGGGCACCGATGCCACATGTTCCTTCATTGGAGGTGCCCACGTTCAGACACAGGCGTGCCTCAAGAAGCCAGTAGAGCATTTGATCGTTCAGGTGTGGGTAGGGAGCGCTTTAAGGTGAGATGCATAAACAGGAGATAATCAGGCCTAGGAAATTGCCATGTCTCTCCAATGGCCACCTTCTCCAGCAGCAGTTCTCGGATGCTGAGCTGACAAGCAACCCATCTGGCCACCCTACAAGAGACATGTATGTTGCTGTGCAGTGAACAGTGGTGGTTCCATGTGGGGTTTGTCTTTGGGGACCTATCCCCACAGCTCCGTATCTGGCCCAAGCATAGACACTTCCCTCCTTGTTCTGAGCATGGACCGTTCGCAAAGGTTCTCCAGGCAAAGGACTTTTCTGCTGGCCGCGCATCCCACACCCATCTTCTTGATTTTCATGCTGGCAGGATCATTCGGTTGTTTGCGCATCACTGGCTCCCGCAGCCTCCATCGCCTTCTGCATCCTAACACCTTCACTCACAAGCACACAAAGCCAATATAGCATGGACATGTGTGTATTTATATATTTATTACACATTCAAGCACTCCTGGCAAGGAATAAGGTCACTGGTGTCCAGATACTCTCACCTATATGCACAGAATAAGGTGATCCTTGTACAAACACACATATGAATAAAAGCTCCTCCCAGATGTCCTTTGGGAACAAAAATGGATACATCCATGGAAAAGCAATGAAAAGAAAGGTTTGAGATGGGGCCGGCTCGAATTCCGAGCCAGATTTAGGGAGGGTGTTAGTGAATATTGCTTTCCACTGTTTCTCTGGCTCTCCTCACAAGCGATGGAGGGGAAATGGTACTTCTGTGAGTAACAAGTCAGAGTGTTGCAACAGACAAACCGAGCGGTGGGCTTGACGGTCAAAGGTAGAAAGGAGACCCTTCTTCAAATCCTCATAAAGCTACTAGGAGAGAGAGACCGACGGAAAGGCAACGTAGAAGAAGGGGTGTTAACCTGCCTTCTGTCCTATAAATCTCTGTGCCTCTTCTCTGGGCCCCAGTAATCTCCTGTGACTTAAAAATTCCTGACATGTTACTGTTTGTATTTACAAAGGAGGAGCGCCTGGTAACAATGAACAGGCAAGTTGGTTGCAAATAGATTTATCGGGCTTCAAGGATTATTGTTTGCAAAGAGATAGTACACACATTATTATTTCACAGTTCAGCTATGACATTATTAACCTACTGTGCATGGATTTTATTGCCAGATTGGTTCATTTATCAAAAAAGAAGAGAAATTCAAAACCCCATAAGGAAACTAACATTTCAGCAGGCTTGGGCTTTCACTTAATGTCATTAATCTATCTATTTACACAAGAGGCAGAAATGTTCATTTAGTAACGGCTTGCAGTTCAGTGTAAGAGCCTTGAATCCGTTAGCAAGCATGAGCACATGAATGTTATCCTTATTGGCAGAGGAAATTTTGTACATTTTCCATTAAATTAATTTTAATTTGCAAAATCCCTTGCAAGCCACCCCTCTGCTAAATGCTGTGGCAGATCTGACTTTTGCTACATGTGGGTAAATACAGCCAAAGTTGGAAGAGAAAAAAATATTATTTTATCAGACACATCTTACAGACAAAGAATTTATGCATAAGTATTTGCGACTTTATGTCATGACATCATGAGGTAAATGCAAAGAGTACACTCGGGGGCAAAATATCTAACGACTCCTTTTTTTGTAAAGAAACTGATGGCAAACATCTCAATAATTCATGAAGAAACAATTGATTTTTTTGGCTGGAAGGACTGGCTCCTTTTGACTTGTCCTCTCCAGAGGGAAAACTCATTACACAGAGGAGGGGTGTGTATGTGTGTGTTCACAAGCGCGCATGCGTAATTTTACACACACACACACACACACACACCCATCCTTTCCATACGAGGCTTCTCATTACTGTACTCAGACTTTCATATCCACTGAGGATCCCTTAATTAAACCCTTTGTAATGCACACCTCTCCAGAGCATGCAAACTGCTGAGATCCCAAGAAACATGTGTATGGGACTGTGTAGACCAATATTAGGCTACTGGTATGATCTCTGTCTTTTTTAAATTTAAATGACCAAGTCATTTAAATTAGAAAGGCAAACCCAGACTATGCGTGCACCACCTATTTTACATAATGTTTCCAGTTGCTTCACTTCCCCAACCCCAATTACATATTACGGAATGATTATTATAATAATAATAAGCAAAGTGCCACTGATTTCAAATGAACTTTATTATTATGATAACACTTCTGCAATATATTGTAGGCCAAATTCATCCTGGATGTTGCAGGGTAGAGTGGAGTTGCACAAGGATAAATTAAGCCCCAAATTCTTACTAGGTATTGACAGCAATTACCATAATTGCTCTGCAGGAACTATTGCAATGCAGCTGAAGAACATGCTGCAAACACAGAAAAGGCTTGATATAGTAATGGCGCCGTTGGAATTGTCATAATGGGACATTATAATGGGTCCAATTCAACATATTGGGTTTCAACCCTGACAAGCACAATGGAAGAAGAAAGGTTTGGTTAGTCTTTGTTCTTGTTTGGTTTTTTTTAAAGCATCATTTCAGCTACTTGAAAATGTCACACACAACACCCAGCACTCTACGGCTGGCTTTCCTTAATCCCACAGAACCAAGACAAATAAATACAGAGCTAACGCTGAAACTTCACCCTTGCGCCTAGATATGGCAAGTTCATGGCCTCACCTACCACGTGTGGCATGTGCTGCAACAGCTTGGCACCGAAGGAGGAAGACAAGGAACGACTGTTAGCCTTAAACACAAGGGGCTTACATGCAGCATGAGGCGCAGGGATTTAGCCCATTATTATCTATAAAAGATACGCAAGCAAATTCCCACACTGCAGCTTCCACTGCAGCTCACGGGCAGCAGTAGTGGCTGAATCTTGCTACCATCTACTCCAGCGTCCCATGAACCACTGGATCCGGACAATTGATAACCTCGTTAGTCACATGCCCACCGCTCTCCAGCGCCCTCTTCCTCACTCCCAGGTGGGCTACTGATCTTGGCTTCACAATAAGCAGGTGCCCGGGTAACGTGGACGCTGGCATTCAATTAAACAACCCAGATGTTGAATTCTACTTCTCTGCAGATGGAACTCTATCTACACACACCGTGGGCTAAACGCTGCAAGCAGCGCAAATGGCTAGTGAGAAAGAAGCCTCCCAATCCAGGGTACTGAGCAGCTGGTTATATCACAGATCCAAACACCATGATTTTCGTTTCAAAACGCTAAAAGTTTAGTAACATATCGTAGATTCCATAAATTGAGAAATTATTTTGGCTGCCCCGACTATGAATTGCAAACCCAAATGATTAACCTGCCCACTGGGCTCTCTGTTTCCAGGGGAAACAGCAGAAAGGAAGATTTCTATGCTGAAATCTCTAAATCAGATTGCACAGAGCAGTGCTGGCAGGTGAGAGCTGAGTGGAGGGTACATCCTTGTACCTTACAAATTATTTATTTGATCAGGAAAGAGAGCCGCAAAAGGCATCAGATATTGACAGTTAGTACTGCAGCTTTCTTGGCCATCTTTTCCTGTCAGGAAAGGAATAAAGAAAAAGGTTCTTAAAATATACTCTACTCTGTCTACATTATATTTTTGGTATAGATGAATATCAGACTTACAGCTTAAAGCACCAGGCTGCTATGTAGTGTTTGCCCATGCATATGGTCCACTGGACTGCAACCCAGGACGCTTGGGTTCTATTCCTGGCTTGGCCACTGACCTGCTGCGTGACGCTGGTCAAAACACTTCACATCTCTGTGCCTGTGCTTCCACCTGCCATCCTTTGTCTACCGTGTTTATTTACATGGCAAATTCTTTAGGGCAAGGACTGTCTCTTACCATGCGTTAGCATATGCCATTGCACAACGCGGCCCTAATCTCTTGGGGGACCTCTGAACTCTATTATTATTATTGATTTGAATGATGGTAGATCGGTTTATAGGCAGCTAGAAGGATGTCTCTGTATATACATCCAGCCCGACTGGACTAGTGCAGTGCACACCATTTGGGGCTTAGCGACTCGAGAACGAAATGTTTCATAACCGGACCATATTAGGACTGGGCTTTGTTCCAGTTTGTTCCCAGCAATATCCAAGGGGTTGCTTTTGACCTACAAAGTCCTTTATGGTTCGGATGTTGGCTATCTGAGGACCTCTCTCCATGTTCTTAAACCTGCAGCACAGGTCAGAAAGACTTGTCCAGCGTTGCCGACTCCTGCCATTTTATTGCAAGTGTCACAGTATTTGGGGCTTTTCTTAAATACCCACGATACTGCGTGAGGACCTCCGCTTTCACTTTAAAGAAAGTTTCTGGTCCTCAAGTTAGTGGAGAAAAACTCGAAGATGTGAGTCCTAAAGGCTCAAATACCAGAAGGCAAAGAAAAAGAGCCCCAAGTTTAGTATTTTTAAGATCTTGTGATTTTTAAATCAGTCTCAAGATTTTTTTTTTTCCAGGGCTTGGCTCTTTTGACTACTTGGGACTGGCAATGATGTTCTTTTGATGACAAGGCCTAGAGTTCCAGGGACGGATGAAGAGTCTTTCACTCAGGAACTCCCTCCCTCCAATGGCTCAGAGGCACCTATGTTTCAGGGGATGTTGCAAAACTTATCCATTTACTCAAGTTTCCCTTGAGGGACAGCTGAGAGTGCAGGGAGGTGGTGGGGAAGGGGACAGGAAGAGTTGGGGGAATAAAGAATTCTTTTGGCATTTCTGATGTTTTGTCGGTATTGCTCTGTGTGTTTTAATTTTCTGTACTTTCACCAAAGCAAGTAGGATTTGGATCCATGACTTGATGTAGTCCACCCCTCTCTTTCCGTTAGTAGATCTACTCTCAAACATTAAAGACTTTTCTAGTTCTTTCTTCAAAGCAGCACCGCTTTCCTCGTCCTTGGAAGTTGATTCCACAGCCTGACTGCTCTCTTTGTAAAAGTGACTCTTCCTGAATTCCTTCACCAGCCAAACCTTATTTGTCTTCCCACCCCAGCTCCCTTGTTCCCGTGCTTGACGCCGACTCAAGTAGCATCCTACCATCAGCCTTCTCTTCCTCTGAGAGCTGTGCATGTCAATGGGCCCCTCTTAATCTCTTTTTCTAAAGACTACAGACCACGTGTTTCTGAAGCCACTTGAAATTCAGTCCAGGTGTCCCTGTAAGATTTAGCCATACCTTCTCTTCTTCTATCTCCCTGTCATAATAAGGAATAGATTTGCACTCAGGATTCCAAACATGACCCTTCTCCTCCCTTATGCGGTGGTAAAAGAATTCTCCAACTTTATTTAGACTCAACATTTTGTTTGGCCTTTTCTTTTTAGTGCTATTTAAGTCCAGGCACCAAAGGTTTCAGGGTTTGATCCACAACAGCTATCAATATTCTCTCTCTCCATCTCTCGGTTTTGTAGCATTTGATCCAAAAGGCTTCACACAACATTGGTCCCCAACCTGTCATCCTTGGGCCATCAGTGCCATGCGGCGAGCTTGTTGCTGGTGCAGGGAGAGCTTACTTATAACAAGGGGCCCGATACCCAAAACAGCTCAGGGACAGACTGTCAAGTGCTCCATAGAGACCTGATTTTCTAAACAGCTCAGCTCCTAGCAACCCCTTCGATTCGGGAAAGCACTTAAGCAGATACTTAACTTCAGACGTGCTTAAGTCTCATTGACTTTAATGGGATTTAAGCATATGCTTTCAATAAATCATGTGCTGAAGTGCTTTCCTGAACAGGAATACCTGCATGAATCAGGGTCATAATGTGCAGAGCTCTGCAAAAAAATTAGCCCCTGTTGCTTTCCCTCCTCCTTGTTTCCAGCTGCTAGATCACATGAAAAGAAGCTTAAAAAAACCCGCTACCCTAATGTTACTTTTCCAGGTCAGCGGTCAATGCCATGGGGATATTACACGATTGCCAGTGGGAAGGAAGATAGCCTGCATGATGCTGAATGAGAAGGTAGGTGACCATGAGGCAAATGCTCTGTAAGACATGGTCCATGCTATGGAAAGGGTTGAGAACCCCTGGTGTATGCAGTTTGGGGGACGGTGGGGGGAGAGGGATTTCTCTAGCCTGGCCATGCTCTTTGTTTACCAGCATCATTTGAATTGGAGTGCCCTCTTCCTAATGTATTGACTGCCTCCCAATGCTTCTAGTTTTGTAGCCTCAACAAATGTAATCAGCTCCCTGGCATGCTTGTAGCATGCACAAGTCGCTTTCCTCCATTTTGAACAGTTACTGCTCATAAAGTGTTGTCTTCTTTCCTGAAGCCAGTTCTGCACCCACCCAGGTAGCGAAACCATGGACTGACCTTGTAGAGTAATCTCTTGTGCATGAAGATGAGCAAAGCTTTGCTCACGTCAAGGTATATTTAGTCCATGGCTAACCTGCCAATTTTGTCATACAATATTTTTTATTCATTTGTTGGGTTTGATTGCTCTTCTCAGAGGCTCAAGTCAGACAATACCCTTTTAACTGCTACTTCAGGGCAAAACTGTGACGCCCCATTACACAACCATGCAGAAGCATCTGGGGGCACATGGCAACTTCCCGACCAGTCTATTCACATCACAGCTTGCAGCATGGAGGGGAGAGCAGTGTCCAGTGGGCTGCCACTCCCCCACTCATGAAAGTGGGTGGGGTTCAGGAGTTTTGATCCCTGCCAATCCCCTCAATGCACTAGTCAGTGCAGCTGAACAGGCATGGAAGGGAAACTAACCCACGCTACCTATAGGTTTGGCACAGATGACTTCTCACCTGGAGCAAAGGGGAAGCAGTGACTGTGTGGTAGTCCCTGGTCTGTTCCTGGAGCTGTCTGACCCCTTACAGCCCCATAGGTTGTGCAGTGAGGGTCACAACTGTGACTTGACTCCAGGCTACACTTCAGTTCTCGTTTTGCCTGTCGGTAGTGCTGCTGGTACTTTCCCTGCTGCAGCTTTCAGCTGAGAGGCCTACAGTCACATGGAGTTCCCATTCCACAATGTGATCAACAAGCATGTCCGCGGCCCACTGGTAATTCTCAAACAAATATTTCAAAGGTACTTGTTAACAGTCCCTTCTCTTGCATGCCATTCCCTTCAGAATACATGGACACATCTCAGCTGGTCCCCAGGTTCAGTCATTCTTTGGATGGTCTCATAATATCCCTCACTATTTCTTCTTCCTACACGTATGGCAAAATTACATCAGTTAATGGCATTTCTCTGGATTTTCCTTTCTGAACAGTGAGGCAAAGGGTTCTTTCAATATATTATAGCAATGACTTGGTCTCTGTCAAAAAATGATCCTTGTCATCTACTGATAGGGCCTGCTTTCTCCTTAAATGGCATCTTATTATTATTGTTTTCGGACTTCTAAACATTTCTGACTGATTTTATTTAAGTGGAAACTTCCTTCCATTCATCAACTTCATTTTTTCCATGCACTGTTAATTGCAGTCTGCAATCTTACCCGCCTGTTTGTATCCCATGTTTATCTATCATTACTTTTGGGATTCTCTTGTTTATTCATATTACCTTTTTTTTTTACACTTAGTATATTGATTACTTGATGGCATTTGTAACCAACTCCTCTTGGGCTGACAGCAAGATTTGTCGAGCTCACAGAGCTAAGAGCATGAACCCTCTTTTAAAGGATTAAACAGAAGACTCATAAGCCTCTTATATGGACCAGCCATTAGAGGGAGACAAAACCCACATTATGCTTCCAGTCCTCATTACGAATGTAGATCTCCTTTGTAAATATTAAAATATTTGTTAGCTATTTCCTGTTCCCCAAGGACTTTTCTTCCACCACATATTTAAAAATGACCAACTCTTCCTACTTGCTTCCAAAATACGCTCATTTGAAATACAGCTTAATTTCCCCTTTTATTGGTCTGCATAATTATCGAAATATCCTTCATTTCAAGATCTATTCTCTGTACTATGCCAAATTCTATGACTGATCTCTTTCTAAGTTCCTTTTACATGCTACCATATGATCCCCTTCACAAAAAAAGGGGGGAAAATTGTAAGCCAACAAAAGATGCACAAAAATAATATATAATCAGCACAGAAGTGCCCGTGTCCCTGATTTTTACATTGAATTCAATGTATGTTATGCTGTACCCACATTTTCCATTTTTGATGCACCACAGATTTTTGTATGGACAGTAACTACATTGTCTACAAGTCATCAAGTAGGAAGCTGAAGCATTTCACAGCTGGGAAGGAGACTGTTTGCAATTGTGGGCTATGCATGTTAGCCGGATGCTTGTCCTCAAAAGACCAGCACTGAAACAGTTAACACTATTGAAGTTTTTGCTGCTGTCTTTAGGTTTAAGAGTCAACAATCCACTGAGATAACTGAGATGGTATACACTTAGAGTTATTGTTTCAGGCTCTTTGCAGGCTCAGGAAGAGATCACTGCATCAACTTCCAATCAGTTTATGTTGTCAAGGTTATCTTCACCAACATGGGGACTAGAAACCACTTTATTTTAATAAAAGCTTGAAGCAAAGTTTTGGATCAGCAAATACATGCTGGCTAAGAGACAACACTAAACACAGGGGAGAGGGAAAGGACTGGAAATGTAGATTTGGGAGACAAAGGCACAGAGATAGTACCTGAAACCAAGGGAGCAGATGAAGACACCCAGGGATGGATGGATGGATGGATGGATGGAGAGAGGAGGCTGTGTCTAAAAACAGGGTCCCCTGGATTTTCAAGTGAACAGAAACGGGGAGGAAGAGATTATACCGAATGAGATGGTGGCCTGGTCAAAGAGCTGTAGGAAGAACCAAAAGCTGATGGTAAAAAGTGAGTTGAGCAGAAAGGCGTGTGTCTGATTATTCCGATTGTGGCAAAGAGATGGAGGAGAAGCTGCCCTTGGACTTGTCCAAAAGCCGGTCACCATCTCTGACTCTAGTGATATTGAGGGATAGCTGGTGTTCTCCCTGAAGTTTCCCTTTCCAATGGTCTACAGAAAATTCCTGTTTTCACCATCTTCTCTTTATTGCCTTTTAGCTTCAAGCCATGACGACTCTTCTCTTTTCTCAGCTGCTTCCAGACCCGCTTTACATACAAGGGTATTCCTCTGGCTGCCTCCCTCCCCCCCCAACCATTTCCTCTCCCTTCTAAGCTCCTCCAAACAGCTTACGCCACGCAATATCCAACCCCAATCCTTTGTCTCTCCCTCTTCGGTACAGCTACCATTTCAGAAATATAAAATACCTGTGCTTCCCAGGCAAGCTAAACACAAAAACATCATCATAAAAATATTGTAGTTGCTAAATTCTTTTAAAGAGAAAGGAAAGGCTGGCTCTGCTCTCTCTACCTTGTTTTCCATCTCCACCATATATATTATTAACCTCCTTTCTTATTTTTCCGGTTATGAAAGAATACATGGTCGATGTGATCTTGTGTCACTGGGATTAGGAGTTAAGACATTCCCTATAAATCAGTGTAATCTTTGTAACAGGACGTTGCTGCATCAAGCATTCCTGTCTGTATGGTGCATTTTCAATTACGCTACATGTTTTCTACTTAGTAAGCCAGCTTAATTCTTGGCTATGTCACAATATTAGAACATGTCCCAGGTTGGAAAAAGGAGCAATCTTTAGGGCCCTTGTAAGTTGTTTAGCCTCTGGCACTTATAAATCCAAAAACACTAGGGAAATCCCTTTTCCTTGCATGTAATATGCCTTTAGATTTATTACTTAAAGAATCTGTTCACTTAATCCTTCGCTGCGGTCAGGGTTCATCTGCATTCTAATAAAGGTTTTACTAAAAGGGAAAATAAAAATCAAGGAGCTGTATATGCAAGTAATGCTGCAGATAAAATAGATTCCTGAATAAATTCTCCAGCAGGAGAGCACAGAAAGGCAGGATGCTTTAAATTACTATACACAAATCCAGACCATCTATCTTGGGCTGCTCTCTTCGACAGCTTGGCCAGGGTGGGCAGGCAAGGCAGAGGCTAAAGAACTCTTTAGGGACCAAATTACTGTTTCACAATGGGCCTCCTGCTCCAAGTATGTGACAATAACATCTGAAAAATGTTACAGGCATTGTGTGTGCTTCGGTGCTCAGCTACAGCATCCCCAATGATTGGAGGCATGTGTCATTAAAAAATAATAATAAAAGGGGTTCATTAAAAATCATCTTGAAGGGTATCTGGCCACAGAATTAGGAAAATGACCAAACCTGAGGAAAGACATATTAGCATTTTATCTCGATGATCACATTTGGGTTTCTGGGAAACTAGCACAGGGGTGTTTTATGTTGTCTGTGTGTTTAGGGAGGGCTGGATTTGTGTGCGACCAGAAGAGGGCTAGTAATTTCCGAAGCAATGCTGATGAGAACAGACAAGGCGAGACAACAGGGAGAAAGTCGTCTTAACCTGGTTTGCTAAGATCTCAGTTGAATTCAATCTTTTTTTTGGGGGGGGGGGGGGGGAGGAGGGTGACAGAATAATTATTTTCTTCATACCCACCAATTCAAAAGCTATCTCTTTCCACAATCTCTCCAGCAGTGACATACTCCTATTTACATTATTCTTCTTATTTTTCAAAGGATGGTGGATCAAGATGGTGCATAACTTGGGAAACAAAAAACAGCATCTCCTTATTTTATGCAAACTTCCCTCCCTTTTGCCTGTCACCTCTCCCTATATGACGTCAGGCCAAACCTCGACTAAAAGAGGGGGACCCTGGGCCAGATTCTGACTCCAGGTGCAACTGTTTTCCTGGCCAAAAAATGACTGTATACTCGGCAGATTTGGCTGCCTAAGGACTCTTCTAGCATAGCAGATCCTATGTCAACCTCCTGCCTGCCACCCCTTACTCCAGTCTAAGGGGTAAGGGACACAGCTGGCTGATATCTACTAGGGAAGGAACACCCCCTTGGGACCACTGGCAACTGGCATAAGATAAAGTGCTAGATGAGCAAAGGGAGCAGGGAAGTGTGTTGGAGAAAAGAGTACAAGACAGGTTGGGTGGGTGGAGATTGTTGGGAGAACAGTAAAACTCACCTCACGGATCAATACCCTGGGTCTGAATCACACCACCCATCTTCAGGCAAAATCTCCCACTGACATCAATGGGAATCATGCCTGCACGGAGACAGCATGGGCATCTCAGCATCCACACGTCAGCACAAGCGTCCCTCCACAATGACCTTGAGGAGTAGCTCTGTCTCCATGTCCCGCTCTGCTGAGACTCCCAGGGAGTCCCCACGGTGGCCGTAGACCTCTTTCTAAACAGTAGATAGATGGAGACTAACTCACTTAATTCACAAAATCCCCCAAGGCGCCATCAACAAGTAACTACTGAAAGTTGAGGTGTGCTAGGACAGAACAAGTGACAAAGCCTCCATATCTCACTCTAAAGCCTGAGTCATTAGACCCCCTGCAGAATGCACTCACTAGAGCGTGTGCTGTCCACAAGCCAGGTAGGTGCACCATACCAACAGGCATCTTTTAAAATATGCTAATATTACAGTTACCACACCCATCAGAATTACTACGCTGTCAAGGCCCTAATCAGTGTCCTAGAGCAGCGGTTCTCAACCAGGGTTACGCATACCCCGGGGGGTACATCAGCTCATCCAGATATTTGCCTGTTTTTACAACAGGCTACATAAAAAGCATTCATGAAGTCAGGACAAACAAAAATTTCATATAGACAATGGCCTGTTTATACTGCTCTATATACTATACACTGAAATGTAAGTACAATATTTATATTCCAATTGATTTATTTTATAATTATATGGCAAAGACGAGAAAGTCAGCCATTTTTTCAGTACTAGTGTGGCTGTGACACTTTTATTTTTATATCTGATTTTGTAAGCAAGTCGTTTTTAAATGAGGTGAAACTTGGGGGTACGCAAGATAAATGAGATTCCTGCAAGGGGGACAGTAGTCTGGAAAGGGTGAGAGTCACTGTCCTAGAGACATACATCTGCCAACCACACTGCCATTTGCAGCTCTGCTTGCTCATATTCAACAAACCAACACCAGAATAAAACCTAGCCCTCGTCGCCCACGTACAGACACACGCATGTGTTTTATGAACACAGGAGAACGTCCGATTGCCATCACAGACTGCAATTCACATAGCGTGATTCCATGGAACGGTGCAGTTAGTCAATTTGCAAACACTAATAAAAATATCTATTGCTTAGAGAGCGCTTTTCGTCAATGGATCTCAAAGGGCTTCAAAATCTTTAGCTTCACAATGCCCCTGGGAAGCAGGGCAGTGAATAGGCGCTGACTTTTGTTTTTGCCGGTGGGTGCTCCTCTCCGCCCCCCGTGCAAGCAGCAGGCAGGGCCTCGAGGGGAAGAGGCTGAGCGGGGCTGGGCCTTGGGGTGGAGCAGGGGTGGGGCCATGGTCTGGGTACCAGGGCCGACAAAAGATTAATCAAGCCTTGCCGGTGCTGAGCACCCCCTCTTTTATTTTATTTTTTCAGTGGGTGCTTGAGCTCCGGAGCACTCCGAGTCAGCGCCTATGGGGCAGTGCTATTAGCCACATTTAACTCGGGGGGGGGGGAGACTGAAGCACACAGAGGCTAAGTGACTTGCTTAAGGTCTCACAGGAAGTTTGTGGCAGGGCAGGGAATTGAATCCGGGTCTCCCTAAACACCATCCTTCCCCTATTCCACTTCCCTTGCAACTACTGTGCGCACCATCCCCCTTAGCTTCATGTCTGCTCATGCAGGTAACTGCAGTTCCTGAACAAAGGAGGAGGCTATTGCACTCCACTATAATGTATGGGGGTTTGTTTTTCTGAACAGGACACAAAACTTCTTCCTCAGATTCAAAAATGCCCTTTTCTAACCCTACATTGTATAAGGGGAGGGGGGAGGAATTCAGCTGATACTCTCCACCAGCTCTCCTAGTTTGCCTGGTGTTGGCTGTGCATGTTTTTTTGGGCCCTGATCCTGTAACAGGATCCACATGGGCAACCTTTGCACCCGGCCGCACAGCACTGCAGGGTCGGGATTTAGGACTGTAAGCTTTGGGGGGGAAGGGCCTGTCGTTATTTGGGTCTTCTACAGCCAGAGCCCATTATCAGTAGCTAATAAAAGCAGCGGACATTCTTCAATTACGTCAAGTGACAGTGATTCGGGTTAGGGAAATTGCTAAACTGACAAAGGACTGTAGCACCTACTGCAAAGGGTACGTACAGAATCCTCATTAACCCTAAAAAAAGAAGAACAGGAGTACTTGTGGCACCTTAGAGACTAACAAATTTATTAGAGCATAAACTTTCATGGACTACAGCCCATTTCTTCGGATGCATATCACTGTAGTCCACGAAAGTTTATGCTCTAATAAATTTGTTAGTCTCTAAGGTGCCACAAGTACTCCTGTTCTTTTTGCGGATACAGACTAACACGGCTGCTACTCTGAAACCTCTCATTAACCCGGTTTCCAAACAGAAACAAATCAGGGATTCAGAGGGCAATTCCCATACCACAGGGTTCTATTAGGACCGTCTTGATCTGCCAGGGGACTGTAATTTCTTATTTTCTTTTACGAGTCAGTCAAAAAAAATAATTAAAAATAGTTACCCTCCCTCGCAGCGGCCGTTTCTCTTCTCCTGATGGCAGCCCCAGGGCTCACAGACATCAAGCTGGGGGTGCCATTCTCCCAGCAGAGGCATCCAGGCCCTTGGCAGATTCCTCTGGATGGTTTTGGCGTTCCCTCTGGATGGGACACATGCTCACCTGTGAATGGGCTGCCCTTCTTCTCCAAAGTGCACGGACGTCAATGGACACGCTAGGCTAAACCTTCCCTGTGCAATATTGGGCTCTGCAGAATGTATCTTTTTTTCATTTGTGGGAGATGATGATCCTGTCTTGCCCCCTTAAAGCAGGGCGGCAAATCAGGGAAGCCCCTGAGCCTGGTTCTGTTCTCACAACCAGTTTTACACCATTGACTTCCATATAGTTTCTGCTCATTCATACCGGTGAGAGATTATAATCAAGCCTCTCTTTGTCATGCCCACGTTTGTAATGTATACAAACCTACACACTAATTGAGAGCCATTTATATTATAAATGCATCATACCTTTGGAACCAAGTTCTCTTTGTCTGCCAAGCACAGGGCCTTCCTAGTATTGTGCGGGTGGAAATAATTATTAAATGTTTTCATTTTGCTGAGAACAAGATTGATTGGTTGATAAGTATGGATTATATTTATATTTCGTTATGATTATAAGGTGCAAACTCTTTGATCAGTTCATGTATATACATATAAGAATATCACTCATTGCATACAAGCATAAATAATTTTCAACAGCTTCCCTGATTTTTTAAGCGCATGAATTTAGGTCAAAGTTCTTCTTCTGGGGTTGTGAGTTATTTATATGCATTAAGGACCCAATCCTACAAGTAGCTGAATGCCTCCTCCAGGGCCTTAAGTACCCCCAACCACCGCTCAAATCACAAAAATTAAAGTCAATGGAAGCTGAAGAGAGTCAGCCTTCAGAACTGGATCCAAAGTGACCACTGAAACCTCTTCTCATGTAGCTTTCCAATTAGCTTATTACACTATTTTCAAAGCATAACACGGTGTGGTTTCCCTAAAGCCCATGTCTCATTGTCACAAGTCTGACTGTCCCAGGCGGAGTATACGCTATGTTGAACCACCACAGCAAAGTCTCTCTGTTAAAACACTGATATTAGCAGAGTGGCATTTTCAAAAGCACTCCGCACAGGCCCAACTCTGGTCAGTGGTGGAGCTCCCCAGTTAGGCCAAATTGATATGCTTTTGAAAATTCTGCCTTACGTGTTTACAGAGAACTTTTCACGTTTACAAAGCCTTAAAATGAAACAGTGAGCCAGATTCTGATCTCCATTACCCTAATGTAAATCCAGAGTAACTCCATCATCTTTAGTGAAATTATTCCAAGTTCATACCAATGTAGAGAAGAATCCAATCTCGTGCATTACCCAGGCATCTTATTTTTAGAAGCCTTAGAATCTAAGGTCTGAACGGACCACCGGATCATCTCATCTGACCTCCTGTATATCACAGGCCACCAGCACCACCCAGCACCCATACGCTAAACCCAACAACCAAAATCAGACCAATATATTACAGCCCACAGGAAACTGGACTATAACATGCCGCAGGCAGAGAATAGGAAGGACTGAGGGGCACCAGTGTCCAAGGACTCTGCAATGGGAGGAAGATGATCAAATGAGATATGCCCAGATAATCCTGGCAAGTGACCCGCACTCACACACCGCAAAGGAAAGCAATCCATCCATACCCATTAGTATGGGAGACTTGCTGAAGTTATAAGGGTTAGTCAGCAGACTGAACTCCCTGATGTACTAGTCGCGGTGGAGCAGGTTTCGTGACAAGACTATCCAAAGCTCTCACAATTAATGGTGTTATTTTCAAAGGGGCATTAAATCTCATGTTTCCGGGTTTAAGGATATAACTATAGTACCACTATACTGGATCACAGAGGGTCCATCTGGCCTAGTATCCTGTCTCGGACAGTGGCCAGAAGCAGAGCTCCAGGTGAGTGCACAGAACAGGGCAGTTGGAGTGATCCACCCCTTTCTTTCCCTCCCAGCTTCTGGAAGTCGTAGGTCTAGGGGCAGCCAGAGCATCTTGGATGATAGCCATTGCGGGACCTACTCCAGGAAGATAGCTAGTACTTTTCTGAACCCAGTTATACTTTCGACCATCACAACAAAAAACAAAGCGAGCGGAAGATTATCCTACATTGCCCACTGCAGGGTCCTCACCCCTTCCTCTGAAGCAGCTGATACTGGCCACTCTCAGAGACAGACGCTGGCCTAGACGGACCTGGGTAGGGTTACCATTCGTCCGGATTCCCCCGGACATGTCCGGCTTTTAGAGTTAAAAATAGCGTCCGGGAGCAATCTGTAAATGTCCAGACTTCCCCGCCACCCCATGCAGAGCGCGCGCAGCTAACAGGGCAGCCGGCCGGATGGTGCCACTTACATGGGGCTCCGACAGCCAGAGAGAGCCTCTCCTCCGCTTCCCCCACCTCTCCCCTGCAGCAGAGATCACTCCCTCCCTCCCTGCAGTCGCAGATCACCAGCCAGCCGTTCGCACCGGCAGTCTGGAGCTCCTCCTCCTGCTCCTTCTCCCCGGCACGCTGGTCTGAGCGGCACGGTAAGGGGGCCAGGGGGTCGGAGAAGGGGCAGGGAGGTTCTGGAGGGGGCAGTCAAGAGACAGGGAATGGGGGGGGTCGGAAGTTCGGGGGGGGGCTTTCTGGGGGGTGTGGATAAGGTTTTGGGCAGTCAGGGTCCAGGTAGGGGGTAAGGTCCTAGGGGGGGCAGTTAGGGTGGGCGGGGTCTCAGGAGGGGGCAGTTAGGGGACAAGGAACAGGGAGGCTTAGGTAGGGGGTGGGGTTCTGGAGGGCAGTTAGGAGCAGGGGTCCCAGGAGGGGGCAGCCAGGGGACAAGGAGCGGGGGCGGTGTTTGGGAGTTCTGGGGGTGGGGGGGCTGTCTGGGGGCAGGGGTGGGGAGAGGGATCGGAGCAGTCAGGGGACAGGGAGCAGAGGGGTTTAGATGGGTCGGGAGTTCTGGGGGGGGCTGTCAGGAGGTGGGGAGTGGTTGGATGGGGCGTGGGAGTCCCGGGAGTCTGTCTGGGGGTGGGGGTATGGATAAGGGTTCGGGCAGTCAGGGGACAGGTAGGGGGTAGGATTCTAGGGGGCCAGTTAGGATGTGGGGAGGGTCTCAGGAGGGGGCAGTCAGGGAACAAGGAGCAGGGGGAGGGTTGGGGGTTCTGAGGGGGACGGGAAGTGGGAGGGAGTGGAAGGGGCAGGGGCGGGGCTAGGGCAGGACGGGGGTGGGGCTCTCCCATCCTCTTTTTTGCTTGCTGAAATATGGTAACCCTAGACCTGGGGGCTGATCAATCCTTATGTCCTAGGGAAATTGGCAAACATTTGCAGCAAAGCAGAAATAAAAATAAAGCAGAGAACTCTCCAGAAAGACAAACTGCTTTGACAAAATATTTAAACAAAAGAGTAAATGAATTCATTTGTAAAACAAATGTGAAATGCAGCCAGTCAGAAAACATATGGGACTAATTCAGTACTCTAATGGTATAAAATATTCCTGTGTGCACATGCATTATGTTTCAAGTCAAATGCTGAACAATTAAACCGAGGAATATTGACTATCCCTGGAAACGCTGTGAACCTGTGCTGGAATATTAAGGAGAGCTGATTAAATGGGCAGTTTGTTCTACAATTCGGTCAGTGGCGTTTTGGCATTGCAGTATAAATGGGTGAGGATTAAGTCATTTTTCAGCTTTCCTTGGCAGAGTCTTTTATTATTTACAATATTTACTTCAGGGAAGTCTTGGCGTGTGTCATATTTATCTTGCTGAAAAATGGGCCCATAAATGCATATCACCTTTCGAACAAAGCAAAGCGTTGTGGTACTAATTTGGTTCATGAAGTGTGTAATTCAGTCCCTTTGCACAGGGGCAACATTTGTCTCCTGCTTTATTAAACTACCATAAAACAATTTTTCTTACTCATTACAGAAATATGTAAGGCCACTGCCGTGCAGAGGCTGGCGTTCTGGAGGCACTGCTACCAGGGATTGCCACTTTCATCCGTTCTGCCCCCTACCCCTCTAAGCAGAGGAAGGCACTGAAGAGATTTAAGTTCCTGTCACTTTTAGCACTTAGAGGGGAAAACGGAGCCATCATTCTCTGAGGTGCTTCTGAGAAGCAGATAGCAACACTTGGAGATAAACACTCGGATCGTTTCCCAAAGTTGCAGTGTTGCCACTGAGTTTTGCCAGCCCAAATTCTCAGCACCCTGCAGCAATTCTTGGCACCGCCCACAGCTGAAACGGGCTCATCCAGTCAGCAAATGTGATTCCGTTCCACCCCAATGGGACAGCAGGAAGCCAGGATCCTACATGGCGGGTTGTGAGGATATAGCATAAAGCCCTGCTCCTTCCATGCAGACAGAGAGAGGGTTGGGGGGAGTACGAGCAGCGACCTGCCCTTCTAGCTGCACGCACGCACACACACACACACACACACACACACACACACACACATGGCAGGGGCACAACCAGGGCAAAAGCCCTGAGCCTGCACTGGAAAGTCAGAGCAGCCATAGCTTTTGGGGGAAGATTCCTCCCCCATTCCAGTGAAGATCCCCTGTCCTAATCCCCATGTTACCCAGGATTTGCTCCTATCAGTAAGCTGGCTCTGCTATTTATCTTTTAGGAGCTGCATCTTTAACGAACACTTCCTTATTCTCCGGCGGAGAGTTGTTTCAAGTTTCATTTCATACCATAACATCCTAAGTGACAGCTTCACTATCTCATCTGCAATAGATTACTTAGGAGGGTTAGATCCGCCTGCCATTCATACACCACCTGCAACAGCATTTAAGTAAAGTAAAAGTATTTTAAATGAGCAGGGAAGGGTTGGGGGAGGACACACTATAGTCAAATGCATCTTTTTTTAAGGCAGATGTCTTACACAAAAACAGTTTAAGAGTAATTTGATATTATAGTGCAAATAAGTATGGGAGTGAAATTATATGTGAAGCTTGCAAATACAAGGAATAAATACATACTTTTAGTGAATTGGTAGTGTTTAAAATAATTTCACAGAGCATATTCACTTATCACCACAGGTGGCCTGCGTAATAGATGTTTTAGTTTAAGATGCAAAAAAAAAAAAGAGTAGCAGCAATTGTTGATTACAAGCAAGAGATTTTGCATTTAAAATCCTATCAAAACGGATCTTTAGAAGGATACAACATTAGGCTAATCTATTTTCCTGGGGTTATGAGGTGTGTACTCAGAGTAATGTATTTTCTAATGTTAATTAATGGGAACCGGAAAGCTAGTTTTGCAACGGTTCCACACAACCATAACTAGCAGCTTCAGAACCAGCAGCAGGTTAAAGTAGCAATCTGTAAATAATAATTAACATCTAGCGCTTATATCGTACCGTTAATCAGTGGGAATGTGCACGTATGTATTGGATATAGAGCGGTAGATATACAATTACTAGTAAAGGCATGAAATCAACCAGCACGTGCCGGGGAACCCTGAGTTAAGGCTAACACTGTCCTGCACTGATTCCTGTTGCGCTCAGGTTCTCCACAGCCCCATATAATACACAACAGCATGTACTGATCTAAGACCCCTGCTGTCCTTCCGTGTTGCGAGCTCCCGCTGCAGTCAGTGGGGGCTCTGGATGCGAAAAGACTCCAGGATCAGACCCCAAATTGTCAACAATACAGCAAAGGGGTCCGTTCACTGAGCTAGTTATGTAAGAGAGAGAGGGAAGGGAAGGGAAGGAAAGGTGAGACACCAAAATAAAGAGAAGTGCCTGAGGACTCTAGATGTTTTCTGCTCTGATTCCTCTATGTTGATAGCACCGAAGTTCTGCATAGCTGCTTGAGTGATATTTTGCCAGGTCACGAGCAAGTGAAGCAAGAGGTACTGAGGGGCATGTCCCATGCTCCCTGTCATAGGGTTTTAGCCCCACGCCTCTCCTACATTGCCTGAGCTGGTCCAGAAAGGGGGCATCATCCCTCCTCTGCCTGCATCTGAATAGGATGGAATATCACTTCCCCCTAACCACAAACTAGGTCATGTTTAGATGGTCTCTCCTTAGCTTCTTGGTCTCTTCTTCTCTCCATTCTGCCTCCTCTCTATCCCCCCACTATGGTTTTCTCCCTCTGCTTGCCCTTGGCCTGACTCACAAACACTGTCCTTCAAAGATACTGTGCTGCTCTGTAAGCACCCTGTCTAGACTTCTGATCAGCAGATCCCTGTCTCTTTCCCCAAGAGCTCTTCTTTCAGGTGCTGAGCCTAACTAGGATCAGATGCACCTACGGTAATTAGGTACCAGCTAGAAACCAACCCTACAGACCTCCAAGGAGTTACACCAAAGGCCACTGATTGGTTCTGCAGTGCCTCTTCCTCAAGGCACCACTAGGGAAAGGTGCAACAGTTCAATTCCACATAACATGTCACTTGCAGAAAAAAGAGGAGACACAAATAAGTGGCATCAAAATGCAATGGTGTGTGCGAGTGTAAGTGAGAGAGATATCATCTCCTAGGAAGTTTTCACTCCCATTTGTGTCTATAACTCAGTCATCACTTGCAAGTACTGTAGTTATCCCAAACACATGATGATAAAAGCTTTATAGCCCTCCATACCACCATGTAGCATGGCCTATATTAAGGTGTATTGCCTTATTTTTTATAACTGTGATCTTTATAAGTTTGGTAGGACCTCCAGAGGAATTTAGCCATTTGTGCCAAGAAATTATGGTTATTTCTATCATTATTAAAACTATAAGAGGAACAGACAGTTTCCAAGTAACTTGAAAAAGCTGTATTAATAAAGCTACTATTTATTTTTTTAAATGTTTATCAATGATTCTGTGGCTTGCTCATCCCCATGGTCTTGTGCAAATGCCATAAAATAACCTCTATGTATAGTGTGAAGTAAGAAATTGCTATGTACTGCACAGATTGTGTTATGGGCAGCTATGAATTACTTCTGTCCTGCCAGGACAAAAAGTGGTATAAATACAAATCATGCAAGGTAAAGCAAAGCAGATTTATTGCCAAACAATGGGTGCATTACTAAAAATGCTGCACAAACAGAACATTAAATCTACGGGCGTTCTGCGTGTGCAGAGGCTACAGGATTAGTCTCAGTCTGATTTATAATTTTGAGGATTAAAAATATTAACGAAGCTTTGAGTCAAGAAGCACAATGGAGCTCTACCTCAAGAAAGTTTGGTGGTTGACCGCAATCGAGCACAGGGGTTCTTCACAAGAAAGCCAAAGCATATCCTTCCTCTGTACAGGAAAGCTGTCCTCTAAACGGTACCCACCCAGCACAGCCCAAATCCAAGCACTTTCTTCTGCCATGCATCAATGCCACTTCGTTCAGACTGGCTGGCTTTTTCTGCAGTGACCCTTTCCAGCCTTCTGTATTATTTAAGGAGATTTATGGTGGGGTGTCTCATGCGGTGAAACATGAGCTCTGACCCCCAGGCTTGGAAGCCATCAGAGAAAAACATTAATATTATGTCACACCAGGAAAAAAAAAATCATTAGTAGCAGTAAAGCAAATGATAAAGTGAAACGTGACACTTCTTGTCACACATGACACGGAGTGGTTAGAAAGTGCTCACTGGTTGTGCCTGCCAAATTTCCATCTGCATTTTTGTACTCACAAAACAAACTGCCGGTGCAAATCACAGTGCTTGTGCCTTTGTTGAGATTGTTATTATGTGTGTTACTGTAGCACCTAGCACACTTCAGCCTCACCGTACTAGGTGAGAGCACAGACACATGGAAACTGGCCCTGCCCCGAAGAGTTTACAATCTTAGCAGCCCAGATAAAGCGATACAACCTACAAGCAGCAGATTGGGAACTTGTGGTGTTTAGATGCTGCTTGTCAAGGACAGGAAACAGGAAGGAGAGGGGAGGAGTTGAGGAGGCTGGGTGAGAGTTACAGAGGGTGCAGAAGCAGCTTGGTAAAGAGGTTTCCACTGTAAAAATAAAGTCCTGTTGAAGCTTGTTAGTACCTTGTCTGCTTGATACAACAGAACTCAGGCTCAGAGAGGTTACGCAGGTTGTACAAAATCCCAGTCGAAATCTGTAGCAGAGCCAGAAATTAAAATCCATGTTTTCTGAGACCCAGTCCAGCAACTTAAACACAAGGCCATCCTTCTAACCAGAGGCTTTCACTATTTGATCATCAAGTAGTTGGTAGTGCTCAGCCTTATGCCCGTAGAAGAATATTAAGAAACCATAACTTGATCTTAGAAAGGTCTGTTTAATCAATTGTCGAACTTCATGCTAAAGATAGGAGTAAGCAAACCCAAAGCTTCAGACTATGAGCAAATTGCCACATGGACAAGGAAGGGTCCTCCGACTCCCGTCTCACAGACAGAATTTCACTCTGGAGGAAGATTTAGATAAGCGCATGCATAAATACAAGCTTCGCCACCCCCACCCCCAAAGCACCAGATATTGGCCACTGCTGGAAGCAGAACACTAGACTACGCAGATTCCAAGTCTGAACTATGGTATGATAAATTCTCTGTTTCCAAGTGTATTTAATAAAGATTTAAATGTACTGTCTATATAAACATCTTGCCCTGCTGCATATTTCGCATATGAACTTATTAAAAAACACTGTAGTCTCACTTGCCATTAATGGTTTATGGAACTAAACCAGAGAATAAAATAAATAAATACACCTCTACCCCGATATAGCACAACCCGATATAACACGAATTGGGATATAACGCGGTAAAGCAGTGCTCCGGGGGGGCCGGGCTGCACACTCCGGCAGATCAAACCAAGTTCGATATAACGCGGTTTCACCTATAACACAGTAAGGTTTTTTGGCTCCCGAAGACAGCATTATATCGGGGTAGAGGTGTATATAAATAAAACAACAAAACCCCATGAAATCCTCTATATACCTACTATCAGAGGGGTAGCCGTGTTAGTCGGGATCTGTAAAAAGCGACAAAGTGTCCTGTGGCCACAGGACTCTGTCGCTATAAACCTACTGTTCAGAAAAGGTCTCAAAGACACCTGTAAGCTTCAGCTACCTCGGTGAAATTAGATGCCAGAGTAAAGAAATAGTATGTTTAATCTCTGAGGCAGAGATGATTTTTTAAAACCATATGTTTTATTTAGATATGATTTCCTTTTCTCAATAAAAAATGTATTAACGTGTGCTCTCTGACTAATCTCAGCAATACCTGGTCATTTTCTCTCATCTTTAAATATTTCTTAGAACAAATGTACTTGGGTTCTTAGCATATGCGCTCTGGGCCTGAGTTTCTGTTCCTCATTTATGGCTCTCGGTTTGCTTTCTTGAGGCCTGTTCATTTTGTGCCATTTACCTACAACACTCAGAAAAATAAGACAGAAGCTGAAAGTGACAAAAGTTTGCTGTGGCGTTTAATCAGAGAGACTCACAAGCTGAAATCCAGACAGGCGGTGGTGGGTGTTGATATCATTTTTATATTTTGGACAATACACAGAAAATGTGTACACACACACACACACACACACACACACTTCCAGTTCACAGTTAAAATTCTTGTCTGTAAAGTGAAGACTAACTATAGGATACAATGCCATAAATGCCCATTATAAACAACAGGGGCAACGAATTAATAACTCCAGTCTGCATATTTTATTACATCCAGAAAGAAAAGGAGAAGAAGTGCCCTTTTCTTTGTGTTTTCTGAATTTCCCCTAAGACCACAACAACCTCCCTCTTTTTGTATCTTGTTGATCTCTTCTAAACTTGCGGCATGCCAGAGGTAGCCAGCATCTTAGTTTCATTTCTATCTGCCCCGACATATTGCTAATAAGTTATCCTATGTACACCACTATCCACTAATAGTGACCTATTTCTCTCCAATATATTACTCAGTGGACACATACATAGACATATATCATACTGAAATTTCTGCATCAAAACTGCTGTATTAGGAGCTATTCCACGTTCTGTCCTGTACAGTAGGAAACAGCATCTCACTTGCAAATTTAGATCTAATAGCAGGACTGTTCTAAAAAGATATACAGCAACAATGACCTCCTATTTGTTTCAAGAAACATCTGCTCTATTAAAAGCCTCAACCAACTTGTGGCTGAGCATCTAACCACTGCAATATATGGCGTCTAGCATTTGAAGTTTCATTGGTCTTCCTATTATAAGATCGATTTTCACACACCGGAAACGTCCAATGCCGCAATCTTATACCAAGGTAGAATTTTTGGGGAAAGTCTGGGACAAATTACACACAGAATTTCAGAGATATGGAGCTCAAAAACTGTCTGGCTTTTCACTTTTCACCATATTTATAAGATTTACACTACAATTTCAGTCCTGATTTATCCGATTTGGCCTTGTAAGAAAAATTTGCTTTTTGCTACTTTTGTAGACTTTCATGTAGATTCCATGCAAATGAACAAGTATGGGTGCCACATAGGCATTTCTCTCCCCGTCCCTCCATATAATTAACACAAGGGTAATACCATAACATTCCCACATTGCCTTGGGACAACTGCAGATGTCTGCTATGCGTTTCCTAACATTTTGTACTAAGTGTAGAAATCTAACTCTGAGCTGGACAGCATAAAGACCAGGCTAATATACACATGCCTCACAGGCGAATATGGATATCTGCAGCCAAAGGGCAAATGCCTATGAGCTTCCAAAGGCCTGAGGCTTTCCATTAAATGAATAGGAAATAATAGTGAATACATTCGTAAATATCAAATCCATCTGAGAACAATTCACGACCACAGGAGAGGGGAATATTTGCAACATGTGTTCTTCCCAATGAACCCCACTACCAACGCTAGCCAAAACCAAGCCTAGCTAGCTGCAGTTTTACAGCTCAGGGGCTGACCCAGGGTAAGGCTTGTCTATGAACCTGGGGCTAAGTTAAAAGAAAACTACAACATTCCTTTAAGGGATTTTTGGCTGAAGTGAGTGATACGAATCTTTCACTCTTAACTCCAGGCTAATGAAGAGTGTTTGCCTGGGAATTGCCCCCAACAAGTACAGTTATGGGACCAGATTTACTCCTACAGCGGGGAACCTCAGGCAGAAACGCTACCAAGGCAGAATTCACTGGCACAAAGTGGTCACAACCTACATTGTGCTTTGACAGAGGGAGGTAGGGGGCCATCAGAGCCCTGGCCAGGAAGGGGGAATAACTCAAGGCACCAAGGGAAGCACTGATTCAGAACATTGTCTCATCAACCTCTAACACCGGAGCTCATCCATAAACTAACTGCTTCCCCACCCAAGGGACAGCAATGATGATAACATCACATGATCCCCGGCAGGGGAATTCCTCTTGGGCCACAAGGCAACTCGCTGGCACTGGACTGGGAGGAGTAATGTTCAGAGTGATAGCTCTGACACAGCAAAGCACTGAGCCAGGGACCAAGGCTATAACTTCCCAGAGTATAAAGACTTTTCTAGTCCCTCGGACAGGTTGGAGTATTTTTTCCACATCAGTGTCTTCGACACAAACCTCTGGATTTATTCCTTGTGCTGCAAGACACATGACTCCTTAAGACATCTCTGTAAGGTTCCTTCCTGATAATACAGTACATCACCCCACTGTCTTTACAGGGACGGAATGTCTCCTTGTGTGCTCAGCCTCAAATTCACAGAGCTCGTGTGGAAAGTCACAGTTCGCTTCCCAGTACTAGCTTTCAGTTACTGCCCACAGCCCCAGCTCAGCAAAGACTTTAACGTGAGCATGTGTGGAAAGATAAGCATAAGTCCATCAGTATTTAGAAAAATACTTAAGCAGGTGCTTACATCACACTGGCATCAAGTGCTACACAAAATCGGAACCCACGAGCATCAGAGCCCAACTTGGTATAATTAACTTTTGCAATATATTTTCTGTTCATCCGCACTTCCCTTTCCTTCTGCTGCAAGATGCATTTATTTTCACACTGCTATTCAGAATTAACTTTCAATCCATAACACAGTTTAAAAAATAATTGAATGTGAGATAGATAGATAGATAGATAGATAGATAGATAGATAGATAGATAGATAGATAGATAGATAGATAGATAGGGTGTATGGAGATAGAGAGAGAGAGAGAGAGAGAGACGTAGCCTAAATGAAATGTGTCCAACAAAAATAAAATATCTGCAAATAGAAACAGCAAAGATTTTTGTTTTGTCCAGAAAAGAAACCTGCTTAAGAACAAGTTACATGAGCAATGGCCTTTTCGAAGAAAAGGATTAAAAAAAAAATGAATGAGTTGACAGATGTTTTACTAAAATCATTAAGACAAGATATCAGTAATTTCTGGGTATGTTAGTTAAATTACTTACTAGGTGGGTCACATGATTCATGACAACACCATTTTCCCCATAGGTGATTAAACTGTTTAACTGTTTAAAAGTCAAGCAAATGCTCCAAAGAATAAGGCTACAACTCATCTACAGCATTTTGTGTTCCTGAGCTAGAAAAATATTGATAAAAGGGGTTGATAAAATATACCTGTAAGTGTCTTTGGATCTGGGTTTAGGTAGTTGCTTATTATTGTCATGAAGATATGATTCTTAATGATCTGGGAGCACAGCCCTATACAGGTTTGAATAATGACACTGTCTCATCGCATGCATAGTTTGTGCTTTTGTCTCAGACAGGTTCATTTTTCACTGGAGGGGAAAGGTTCATATCGCACGAGGGGGGTAACCAGTTGATGTTACACGGATGACGATTAGCCCCCTTGCTGTTCCACATGACACTGGGAAGGACTCCAGCAGGCAACCTTAATGCCTGCTTCAGCATCTTGAAGAAATTAATGAACACAGCTTCGATGGCAAAACATTTCAATCAACCCTTACCAGCTGTGCCTCCAATTTTTTTTAAAACAGGTTTATCAAAAGTTTCTTCGAAGGATAACAGTCATTTTGAGGCTGAGAGTGGAAGGAATAAAAAGGGAGAAGGACAATGGTGGTTCGTGCCAAAAGATGTGTTATGGCCCCTGTGTTTGTTGAACAAATTAAGCACGTTCTGGTTTTTCACCTGCTGAAGTAGCAGCAGTGCATATGGCCCAGAAGTTAAAAATAAGGAAATATGCATACATTACCATACTTAATGGACGACCCTCTCCATTTAATATGCAAATTTCCTGAAATATTACTGAATGCCGTCTGTTCTAAATGAATAAATTTGAATTGCAATTAGAATAATCCTTTATAATTAATGAAAACTGTCAATTTTGGTTCATAAGTAATTTGATTAACAGGATGATGGGACACTTATCAAGTTCACTGGACTGCTAGGGTATGAGAAAGCTGACAGAGAAAATAAGGTGGTCCAGGCACTGAGGCACCACTGGAATATTATCCTAAATTATTGATAACACAAGCTAATGAACTTCAGCAAGTGAACTCTGCGTGCCTTATTTAAAGGGACAGTACAGCAGGGTGAGCTGCACCCAACTGATCATGATGGCCTTCTCCAAAATAGAGTCACACGATTACCTGCTCCCAGAAAAAAAAAATCCACAAGTAACAGCAAACACCTAGTTAAACTAGAAATTCACACTTTCCAGCTGCTTCCCAGGGAGAAAAAACGTTCACACAATAAACATAAGTAAGGCCAATGCAAACCATGTGGAACAAAGTTTATTATAATGTATCACAGATATTTTACACTATATTTCCACTGGATAAAGAGTGCATTCCCTGCAGGAGCACCATTTAAAAAAAAATGTGTTTCCACTGCTTGAGAGCAAGAGGATTTTAATGCATTGGTTTCCATTTACTATAAGAGGCACTTAAAGAAAACTTCTGCTGCATTTGCATCCTTTATTCCACATGCTCACTGACACTGGTGGGATTCTACCACAGAGGAGAGAAATGAGTTTGGAAGGCCAAACTCTACACTGATGTACCCACCCCTGTGTAATCCCATTAACTTCAGTAGGGTCACACGGGTGTAATCCTATGCAGAATTTGCTCCTAATTCTACTTTAAAGAGGAAGCCAGCACTTCTGGTCATCTGCAAAATGCCATCCTATGTAAGGTACATGGGAGAGCTTTAGTGAGAAGGTCAAATCTTCACAAGCAAGCCGCAAAGTTCAGTTTCCCAGTTGGGCTCAACCTTCTGAGTCTGGCGTTCAGCCAGTTATGCCATCCTACTCATGTTGCGTGGGGGTGGAAATTAAGGCACATGTTCTTCCTTGTCTCCCAACCTTGCAGAGCCAGTGCAAAATCTTGGCATAAGCTGCACAAGGGATTGCAGCTGCTGTTCCATCCCATAGCCTGAAATCCACTGAACACATTAATATATGATGTAGAATGGTGGTTTTCAACCTGTTTTCATTTGAAGATCCCTACACCATTTCAAATGGGGGCGTGGACCCCTTTGGAAACAGTTTGTGGAACTCCAGGGATCCCGGACCACGGGTTGAAAACCACTGTTCTATGGTAACAACAACCTTTCTCAGACCCTTTAGACATAATCTGTGGACCCCCAGGGGCTCACCAACCACAGGTTGAAAACCACAGATATAGGATCAGCATCAGAGGCTCCTTTGGAGACCTGTCTCATTTTATGTGCATCTTCACCTGACTTATAGGAAGGTTTCATAAGAAACTTCATCTACAGCATGGAATTATTCCACACCACCTTTACATGTATAACAGACCAATTCCACATGGCACTCCAGAGCCCTGTTTCATTCCCAGCATATCCTGATAGATCATATTCTGGGGACGGACACACACACACACACGAATTCCAGTCCACTGTCCTAGCCACGTATGCACAGAAACAGTAGGAAGCTGTGAGATCACATACTGAGGGAGAATCTCCACTCAGTGTATACACATGTATGTGGGCACCGTGCCACTGGAACTCTGGGAGATCGTTCGTAAAAAGCCCAGTGCTGTATAACTGAAGTCTGCATGCACGAGCAAGATATGATTTTTAAACCACTGCAACTCTGCCAGCTCAAGACAGATTTTCAACAGATCACCAGGAGTCCCTGTTACAACCAAGGGACTATATTCCGGCTAAATGTCAAGTTGATACATCCGAACCATTGACGCACCAGAGATTCTTATAGCAAGGTCACAACATTTATTTTGGCCATATTCAAAAACTGCATAACTGATTTGGCTCAAGCTTTCTGATAAGATTCACACCTTGACTCTGAATAAACATGAACATTTTAAACCCCAAAAGCTAAAAGTTTGATAAAATTATAAGCCTTTGGAAAAGGCCTTTTGGAACAGAAATGCTTAGGCAACCGTAACTATAGCTCTTGTTACAAGTATACACTACTGAAATTTGCAAAGTTGGATGTGGATTCATTTTGCTGGCCTATATTTATATTGTCAAAAAATGTTCTTTAAAGAATCTTCAGCTAGTTCACCAAGTAAGAAATGGTTTCTGCACGCCACCCTGTATAGTGGAATCAGACTCACCTAGCTGTCTACGTGTCTAGATTAATATACAGTACCTCTGACCTTAGTTAGCCAAAGACCCCACAGAGAAAACCATGCCATAATTTGCCAACGGACCAATTTCTTCCCTGCTTCCCCTGACGCAATTAGAACAGTTTTTAATCAATAGAACAACAGAGGTTTTCCTCCTCCTCTCTTCTTCTCCCTTCACTTTCCTTCTTTTCTCTCATCTATCTTGCTGGTCCCATTGTGGCTGTGGTAAAGCCAAATCAAAGTAGTACATTTTGCAGAGAGTGAGATCCCAGTTTACAAGTGCATGGAAATGATAGCTAAGCAGAAGCGCACGTAAATATGAGAAAGGTGACAGGAATGCCATTGACTTGACTCTACAGAAACCAATAGAAACAGTTTGCAATTTGATAATTTTGCTTTCCCATTACTTTTCTTTTCCAATTTTTGCAAAACTTCTGCTCTGATTGTATTGGTGGGAGACTCATTCTCTGACAATCTGGGGACTAGTGTTTTTGTCATTTGTCTGCCAGACCTCACGACACTTCTACTTTGGACTGTCCATCATTGGATCTTAAAGCACTTACCCCCATTTTAACTGTTATCATCTCAAAGCGTTATTACCCCAATTTAAGGAACTAACTGAGACACCCCAAGTTACCGTAAGTCTGTGTCAGAGACAGCAATACAACCCAGATCATCGTTCCAAATCCTGTGACGAAACCACAAGACTCATCTGCCCCTTCCCCTGCATGCCCACCAGCCTAAGAGCAACAGAGCCACTGTCCTTAGATATCTGGGTTTGAGAAGATTTTAATTAGCAGGCTAATTTGGATCAAATAGCACTAACCAAACTAAAATTAGGAAAATAAGCCTTTATTTTATATTTCTGATACATTACATTGAAAGTTCACTACATCACATGACTCCAGGAACAAAATGAAGACCATATCCATGACAGCGCAATACTTTAGCAAAAGCATAACCCAAATTCTGTAGCATCATCTCCCTCCTAAGATTTACGCAGTGTGGGAGCGCCGGAGCGACAAAGCCCTTGTTTCTAATGGGGAAGGAAGAGGTGGGGTCAGATGGTGAGCCTGCGACGGAAATCTCTCGGGACAATTAATAACCAGCATCAGAGAGGTTATTGAAGAAGCTGTGATGGGCAGAAGGTGCCTTTATGCAATACTTCAGAAACCACCAGCATGATAAATAAAATACAACATGAGACTTAGAGAGATTTAGAGTCACGTTGGGAACAAAGAGTCCGTGGCAGGTGAGAAAAAATACCTTTCGGGAAGTAACTGAAGTTCGGAAATCTTTCCCTTGGATAGTAGCAGAAACCATTTTATCAAACTCAATCTATCTATTTTTTTTCCATGCTTATTACCGTGGTATCCAAGATCCATTGTCATTTGCCCTTCTTTGTGACTGGAAAAAAGGGAGAACAGGTGGCAGGGAGGAAATTAAAAAAAAAAAAGACTCCAAGACAGATTTTAGGCATATAAACCCCTCTCAGTTAGCCCTGAATACGACACTTCTTACTCGTACTGCTTGAATAATTTTTCACATGTCTTTTGCTCATCTCCTCTGAGAAAATGTGTGATTTTAAAACCACTGTGGTTGCGGAGAGGGGAAAGGAGAAATAGGGTGAGCATTACATAAGATGTTGCCCCAATCAAATGAAAGTCTTTGAGCAAATTACGGTCTGACTAGTTTCTTTTTTAAGACACATCAAGGCATTTCAGTATGTGTCAATAAAAACCCACCTGGAGGAAGAAATTACAGAGCAGTGGAAAGAATGCCAAGATTACTCAAGTCTTTGTGTTTTCATTTGTTTTAAATCTGTGTGTTGTTAAAACAAATGAAGAAATTAGCCATATGGGAACTGAGTTTTGGTACAATATCTTCATCTGTCACCACATTTGGAAAAAAACAGAAAGCAAGCACATGGCACAACAAGATCACTGGCACTCAGTCATGGAAGGAGGGTAGAAACAGCATACAGGGAAACAATGCTGAACATATGCATGGGATTCTGACCTCTCAGCATGGCGACTAATGATTATTTCATCATAAATACAGACACTAAAATAGATTGCTATTACCGAGGGGGTATATTTTAAAGATCTTCTTACAGTAACTATATAAAAAGGTAGCTCACGTCTCTTGCTAGGACAACCAGCACTTAAACTCAGTGTAGCCTACCCAAATGAAATGAAACCATACACCTAATTTTGAATTCAAACCTTAGACCCAATGCATGTAAGACAGGGGCTTAATAGCTTTCCAAACTCTCATTTGGCCTCAGTTATACAACCAGCTGACACTGAAAATAATTAATGCCCTTTAGGACTCACATCTGCTCCTATAGTTCCATGTCAAGGTTTTTAATTGGGCTATTTTGGCATTTGGAGACAATGGCAAGGTGAAATAACCTTTCTTTAATATTTCTGAGGTCAGAAGTTAGTCCTGCCAAAGGTCA
The DNA here is from genome assembly GCF_027887155.1 of Malaclemys terrapin pileata. NCBI lineage: Eukaryota > Metazoa > Chordata > Testudines > Emydidae > Malaclemys > Malaclemys terrapin. The sequence goes on along the minus strand of NC_071512.1, from coordinate 2,253,400 downwards.
TCCTTCAGGTTCACAAATGAGTCATTTGTATCACCTAATGCAATCTGTGACTTGCAAATTGCACTGGGATATGTTATAGTGCATTAATTAGTCCATGGGAGGAATACTGAATTCATCATGCCTGGCTGGCGCTTGTGCAGGCGTGCCAATACTTGTTTTGGTGGGTTGCAGTAGCTGATTATATTACATAGTCTCCTTCTAAGAGTAGCCTTTAAAACTAAGAATTGTTTGCTGTTCAGAAAAGTGGCAAGGATGAGCCAACCCTCTCCCATGGGAATAGAGCGACCCTGACAATCTATATTTCAAGAGTTCCATGCAGAATGGCGCAGAGGAGGCCGTTGATTCCCCACTCACAGACACTAGTGGGCAGTATACCCAGCAGAAAGAGGGTCACAACCTTGCTAACTCCGAGGGTTCAAAAGCATAAGTCCGGCCTCCCCAAATCAGGAGATTGGCTTAGAAATAATACATTTGGGGTTCTTTTTGTTTACCATGTGGCTTTTGCGCCTTTAGGGTTGATGTTTTCAAGCCATTGGAGATAGAACCTTTTTTTAAAAAAAATAATAGAAACAGAGATTCCCATGTAAACCTATAACTCCAGAAGCTGGGGTTCAGGGAAAGACTCCAAATATCTCCAGACTCTCAATAAAATGGTGAGAGTTGTCACTAACATCTTCCAGTGGCCATTTGCTTATTCTTTTGGACAAAGGTCCAAGGACATCCCTACCTCGTCCCAAGAACTGCACGCCGCCCCGTTTTGCAGAGGGGACTCAAGAGGACTAGAGGAGAATGCAGGGCAGCTGCACGGCCACTCCACTGCTGACGCAGTCACTGAGTCACTATCGCACCCACTCTGCGCGGGGGTCAGGCCTGAGCACCCACATAGTGGCAGATCTAGGGCCTCTTCTCTGCTCCACAGGCCTCAATGCCACAAGGCTCCTGCTCCTCTGCCAGACAGAGGCACCATGTAGGATGACCAGACAGCAAGTGTGAAAAATCGGGACGGGGGTGGGGGGTAATAGGAGCCTATATAAGAAAAAGACCCAAAAATCGGGACTGTCCCTATAAAATCGGAACATCTGGTCACCCTAGCACCATGGAACGGGGCTCTGTGGACTGAATAGTCTGCTCACATTCCTATCAGTGGCCTGTCCCCTTCTAGAATAATAGGACCCCAGCTTTTTCACTAGGTTTAAGGCCTTCCCTGCTGTAATGGAGTGTTCACCCCACACAAGGCCTGGAAGAGTTAAGTTGGCTAAATGACCAGTTAACTGCCCGGGTTGCACCTGAAGAAAGAAACAGGGAGCAGGGATTCAAGGCTCAGCTGGGCCCGATAGAAACCAGGAAGCTGGCAACAGAGCCACCTGCAAGGAAGGCGTCTGGGGGAAGGGAGGTGCATTAGGGGCTAGGAGGTAGTCCATATTTACTCTCTGAGAGGAGAGAGTTGGGAGGCTGGCAAACCCAGAGAGCGGGGAAGCCAGGAAGGTAGGAGAAGGCTCAGGGGGAAAGCAGCAAGGTAGGACAGTCGAGGGCATGCCCAGGTTCCCCTACCAGCCACTGGGGACGCGGCACAGACCAGGCAGAGGAGATGGACTGCCTGATTTGATCCAGAAAGACTTTGTTATACACACACACACACACACGCTCCACAGAAGGAGGAACCAGAGGGCCGAGTAATGAAAAGGAGATTGCGGTTCCTGGAGCGAGAGGGGTCCGCAGGATGAGAGGATGGCAGGAGAGACACCACAAGAGAAGCACGCAATGCCTGAGCAGAGCTAATCCCCAGGATGGCCAGAAGGAGGCTCCACGATCAGCGAGTGGACCTTGTGACACATGCCCATAGACAACAGTCCAGAATGAATTCCCAACCCCTTTTTAAAACAATTATCAAGCTTGTTTCAAATACCTCGTGGAGAATTCCAACCTAAGTCGCACTCTGATCTTTCAGCTGGTTGGCAGCCATTGCCTATAACGAAGGGATTACTAATTTCTGTTTCAGGGGATAGGAGATCAGGTTATGGACATTGCATGACTGTACCATCTGTGCAGTTGACATATATTGATTCATACCATCTTCCCATCTGTCCTTGACACTACAGAGCATGGGAGGTCACAATCAACTCTTTGTTGTAATTCCCCCCAAAAAACGAGTTTCCATCCAGTTCCTTGTCAATTTTTTTTAAATAGACTTTTACAGAAAATTGATAATCTCTTCAGTGTGTTGTGGAAACTGACACACAGCTCAGTTTGATATTCCAAGCCCACAACCAGGAAAGTGAGTTAGTAATGACCAACGTTATCTAACAATGAAAAACAGGAGCTTCCAAGTCCTTCAAAGAAACAGTCAAAGACAAAAACAGATCTTAAAACACTGCAGAGACTCATACGCTGCCGTGAGAATGAATAAAGATCTCGAAAGATTAATCCACACTTCACACTGTGTACAGTAACCCATTACAATGGAAGGTAGAGAAACACGAGGTAAACGTGGGATGTGTTCATAGAATGTGATAAAAAAACCTGATAAAAAAACCTACATGGACTGCTTCTTCAAGGTATTATGGGGATGATCTACTTCTAGGTTGATGGTCCATTATTTAGTTCTGAATATCCCGAGGCATCATTTTTTTCTTGTCATTCTATGCAAATTGCTAAAAGCCAAAGAATGAAAAGCTATGATATATAACTAGCTATCGTACTGTGTAATCTAGGCCTAACACAGCTCTCATTCTTAGCCCCTATTTTCAGTGAGTTATAACTTTCCCCAAAATGACTTCTGAGCTCAAATTTTGCATACTTATGTTCACTCTAAAGGACGCTTTAATAGAAAGTTTAAAGAAAATCCAGCTAGGCAATTATGAAGTCTCTCAGAATGAAAAAAAATGGGGTTTTTAATCAGTTAAAAATATTTCACTTTTTTTGACATGCTGATAACACAAATGCTTTGCAGTTAGTAATAAAACCCTCATGCAATATTTTTCATCTTTGAGACACTGAAACATTTATTAACATTCACAACATTCCTTTAAATTTGGGATTCTCACCCCATTTTACAGATGTAAAAACTGCGGCCAAGGAGTTTTGTGATTTGTTTGGACAACCAAGGAGCCAAACCTGGGATTTTAACTCAGGAGATTTGGCTTGCAGTGATGTCCTGACAACGCTGGACTCTACTGGTATGTGCCCTCCATACTCAAAGGGCAGACAAATACTTTCACAATCTGAACAACCTCTAATTTGCAGTAGGAAAACAATAAAAGACGAAAGACTCGAAGTCACCATAGAAGAGCTTATGGTAGGTTCAATTCTCACTTCCCAGGTGGCCCCTTTGTGATACACTGCCAATGTAATGGGGCCAGAAAGGCAATGGATCTGGCCAGCTGGGAATTCCAAGCCAGCATAAGAGACACGGCTAGAAAGTATCGACATTGGCTATTCTCAGCTACCGGGATGATCCCTTAGAGCCAGAGTCAGAGGGACATCGTTTAGAACAAGCCTGTAACTGCTCTAATTTATATTGGAAATCAAGCCAGCCCCAGACTCTCAACAGCAACTGCACATCAGTGTAGCTGTTTGCATTTAATTCCTTCATCCCTTCTGGTTGTATTCATCTTGCCATGGTGTGTGAATTAATATTTGAACAGGTCTGTTCAGCACATTCACTTAATGAAGCTCTGATGAGATTAGGCCATCTAACCTGCTTTGGTTTTTGTTAGTCACCTTCCTTTGTCCCTGCACAACCAATGAGCAAGGAACATGCACATCATTTAAATTCACTTCCTTTCCTTTCAGCCATTAGAGGGAGCAGCAGTGACCATCTTACACACAGTCCATCTACCCACGGGCTTTACCACTGAGCGTGAACCTACCAAGCAAAGCAAGTCTGTGGCTCAGAGATTCTGGTTTATGAAAGCATGAGGCAGCATCATCTTGAAAATGCAAATTCTTCTTTTAGTGACACTAGAGTGAATTGGTGACGTCAATGGAGTCATTCTGGATTGACACCAGTGTGAGAGAGAAGGAATTGTCCTAAGAATGAGAAAGAGGCAAGAAATATTTCTACATTAATATTTTCTTAGCAAATGATTTTGATTTGTTCGGGTGCAATAGATCCGACATGGATTACACAAGATACCGCATGTGTGAAAGCATGGTGTCTTATCTAGAACCCCAACAGGAAGTTCCTGTCACCCTCAGTCACCAATTACATCATCCACAAACCTCAATACCACATAGCACTGCCATCTAGTGGCTACACATACTCATTACACTTAATATTTATTTCACCTACAGCATTTTGTATCTTTATTAGTTTAGGATAGGGAAAAAAATCTAAATACAGTCAGTCATTTACACGTCAGGGGTCACATTTTTAACAAAATCAGTTAATTTATGTAAGAGATCTATCATAAAACAATAAAAACCTAGATTTCATCATCTGTCAACATTTTAGTAACCTCAGTGACCAAGATGACTAATGTTTATATAATGCTGCAGTATTTATAGACAAAAAATTAGACTCTTACAAACTCAGACCCCAAATCTGGCATCAGGATCCTTCCACAGAGCCCTGTGCCCGTTCTGAGCCTCAATAGGGTCCACCCAAAAAGATCATGCTGAAATTTAATATTTTTAATACTGACTAAAAGTTAGTGTTAATTTTTAATAAATGTACTGGTTGGTGGACACCACCACGTGCTAAATGTCTTGGCTTTGGGATATTAGTAAATATTATGCATCAAAATTAATTTACTGTGTACTACTGAGGTAATAAAAGGACATAGTCAATTTAAAATATATATATATTAAATGAGGTTTCAGGATTTACAACTGCACAACCCCACTCTCCTGCCACTTTTTGAAGTTTTATAGTCACATCTTCTTGGAGTTTTTTACATGATTCCCCTCCCATCCTTACACACTTTGCTGTGTGAAAGATCCACATTAAAAAAAAACAGGGAAAACTCCTCCTCCCGCTGAGATCAATAGTAAAAACTCAGATTGACACAGGCCCATACAAGGTAAACACAGAAACTAACTAAATTCAAGGCGCCTGTGAAAACCCCACTAAGTGCCATCTCCATCTTTAGGCAACTATATACCTTTAAAAATCTGGCTCCTAGTAACTATTTTAGGGGTTTTCTGCCTCTGCTGTAGAGAGAGAGAGAGAAGCCAATGCCTCTAGCACATTTTCAACAGACAGTAGTTTGAAAATTCCAAGCACCAGAGCCAATAGGAGCAGAGGCATTAGAGTAGCCAATCAGAGTAAAGAGATCTGCATAATTACACCACAGTTATTGAAAAGTAACTGCACAGGTATTAGGCAAATTGCCACACTCTGATTTGCAAAACAACAGCTGTGCAATCAGAATACTGAGATTCCATACAGTGCAGTTATAAAGAAATGATATTTTTGTGATTATGCAAATTAGACACCCGTAACCAATCAAAGTGCAGAGAAACGGGTAAAGAGGGGAAACTGTTTGGTTTGGCCTCTGTTGTTGTTCATCATGTGGCTAGGCCAATCCCAGTTCAATCTACTATTTAATAAATTCAATATGGAGACTTGAGTGTTAGTTACCCCTCATACAACACAAGAACCAGGCATCACCCAATGAAATAAATAGGCAGCAGGTTTAAAACAAACCAAAGGAAGTACTCTACACAATGCCCAGTCAACCTGTGGAACTCATTGCCAGGGGATGTTGTGAAGGCTAAAAGTACAAGTGAGTTCATAAAAGAATGAGGTAAGTTCACAGATGATAGGTCCATCAATGGCTGTTAGCCAAGATGGTCAGAGATGCAACCCCATGCTCTGGATGTCCCTAAACCTCTAACTGCCAGAAGCTGGGACTGGATGACAGGGATGGATCACTCAATATTTGACCTGTTCTGTTGATTCCCTCTGAAGCATTGGCCACTGTCGGAAGACAGGATCCTTGGCTAGACGGACCATTGGTCTGACCCAGTATGGCCTTTCTTGGCATGTTCTTGGCATTGGCATTAGACAGGACACTAGTAATCTGAAACAGTCTTTGTAATCAGCAGGCGTCATTAATAGTGAACCTAACTGATCAACTCTGAGATCACCTAACGATGCTGGAGAAGAGAGGTGACCGAAGTGTGAATTTTATATCATTCCTTTTGGAAACCTGTTATGCTCTTTACTATCTTTATTCTGGTAGTTCTGGGTAGGGCTTTTATTTATTCATCTACCTATGACTATTCTGTATGTGCATATGCTTTATTCCAGGTGTTATTTAAGAAATTGAATCATACATTTCACCGTATTTCTGCAGTCCATACAATAAGGGTATCCCGGAACCAACCTTGCCTTGATGCTTACTGTAACCGTCCTCTGAGTGCACAGAGATGGGGAGTCCTACAAACCCACCACTCTGAGATTATTAGAGGTAAACATAGATATTGTGGTAGCGTGCAGAGGGGCTGCATCACGCTGGGTGCTGTATGGACCTAGAAGGGATAACATGCTTTATCCCCATGTAATCTTACTGCAATAAACCATTCCGCAGCTTCCTTGCCCATCTCTTTGCTGTGCATGCTTTAAAATAATGATAATCTAATTCCACCCCTTTAGGGCTCAAAGGGAAGGAACGCTTTTCCACAGCCAGCAGCGAGTGAATGCATTAGACATAGCTAGAGCCTACCCCTAGACCTCAAGGACGGCACCTCCACAATTTTCCTGTTCCCACCACGTTCAGGAGGAAGATTCCCCAGTGTCTCTCCTGAATCCTGTCCCACGAGACAGAGAGATTAGTTATCACATGAGCCATAAGCAGGCAGGGCAACCCTTATAAACATAGTTGTGTATCTCTTGCAGGCCTTTGAGCAGTTGCAGTTGGCAGCAACTACCCAATATAAATAAGTTATCAGAAAATAAAAACCGATAGAAGCCCCATTACGTAGCATATTCATCCCCACAGCTGGATGATAAAATGCAATTCTTATGGAAAAAAATATAATTTTTAGGCGCTATGTTTCCGATCTGCAATTACATCAAAATCCCATTAATTGAGCAATAACACTGTCAAGCCCAGCAGCTGGAAGGCACATCCATACATTCTAAAGAGATGGCCATTAATTCCGAGCTCCACAGCGTGGCAATGAAACCGGGATGTCCGTTCCCCAACATGATTTACTGTCTTTCAAGCTGTTTAAGTGGGAACCTCTACAAAAAGATTTAAGTTAAGTGACTCTTAGGCTAAGCTGGAGCTCATTTATTATTGAATTAAGTTTTCATTTCTTTTAAAAAGGGAAAAGAGAAATACAGTTTTATTTGAAACAAGGTAAAACAGTTAAAATAAATCAATTATTGTGATCCAGAAAGCCAGCATGTGTGTCTGCAGACGACAGCACCATTTTACTTTTGCAAGGGTGAAAAGCTAAATTTAAACTCTATGTCCACAAACGCACAAGTATTTATAATTTACACACACACACACACACACACATTATATATGCCTTGATCCTGAAAATTCTTAAGCATGGGTTTAATTTTAAGCACATGAGTAGCTCCACTGAAATCAACGGGCCTACTCAGCACATACTTAACTTTAAGCATCTAGGTCTTTGCAGGATTATGGCCATAATTTGTATTTTGCATGTTACTTCATCTACATTTTATAACTTCTTTTTCTTAATTTTTATAGATACAATAGATCGATCTTAGTCAAGTTTTCGTCTTGCAAATAAATTAAATGAATGTCCCTTTGAAAAAAAAAAAAAAGTTATGCCTGGCATCCAAACATGGTTAAGTGAGCCAGAGAGAGGTGTGTTCGAGGTGTTATCAATGGCTGCACGGTAGAGAAATCACAAGACTGCGGTCATGCAGCAGGGGCAGATTTGCAGGGTCCTGGATTGAGCATGAACTGCTCGGACAGACAAATAGAGATTAATTCCATCCGAGCACCATGTACACAATTTCCAGGCTGAAATTACAAACTCAGAATCAATCAAAATAATCTTAAAACCCCGTCTTCTGCCCAGCACAAAGCCCACATGAAAGGATGGATTGGGCCAAACTCCCTGCTGGCCTAATCCCATTGAAATCAACAGAGTTTAGCCAGCAGATAATTTGACCCCCGGGTATTTATTCATTGTAGGGATACACCAACCATCAGGCAGAAGTGAGCCAGTTGAAAAAAAAGAAGCAGTTGCTCCATACAATTAAATTGGCTAAATGTTTCTGAATACAATATACTTAAAAATAAATAATTAAAACCTGCCAGAGCCCCCCCAATGGTGTCATTTACACCCCAGTCACATGAGTCTACAGCGCAAGACCCTTTCGTAATTAGGTACATACACTATATAAGCTCCCTGCCTAATTAGCAAATTATGTTGAAAATAGCATCCTGCTAATTAACGGTTATTATGGCATTTCTGAAGCTGAAGCTTTAATTATCACCAACCTAATGCTTGTGTACAGGAAAAAAAACTTTTTTAAAATGATCAATAAGGGCAGGAGATTATTATCAGGCAAATCTGCTGACGGCTGATTAATTTGTTTGATGCAAAGTTGCTGTGCGTTTCATATTATTTTATCGGAGTTGCAGGAAAACGGGACATAATTTGGTTTCATTAGCAACTACTGCTATTTATCACTAGAAGATGCCCCCTCCCTTTTTAGTTGTTTGTTCAATTCCCCCTGTGTTTTTGCCTGCACCAGCATCAAAGTCAAGAGCAGGAAGTTTTAATTAAGTGACACTAATGAGGTCGTTGAAAATGATACTTCAGCAATTCAGCATGCTGTTAAATGTGTTTATTCTATAATGTCATCAAAGGTGATTGTTTTCCCTTGTAATAGATAAAATTCATTACCATAAGCATTGTACTTTTGAGTGTTAGAAATATAAAATGCAAGTGAGTCAGGTGTGTCTGTTGCACATTTCTTTTAGTCTGTCTCCACAAATGAACGTGCATCTAAAACTATACCTTAAAAACAAAGGGAAACGTTAGCTTTATTTTTAAGTTTTCTTTGTTTTTGGTTTTACTAGCTGGCCAGTCTATTTATTCATGATGACAGTCGCCCTTATTTTCTGGTTAGCAAATCATTTGAAAACAGATCCTGATTTCCTCTGAATGAATCTGTAACCAAACAGTTTGGACAAATAATTTTCAGCCTGTATGATATTTGCAAACTGTTTGTACTAGTATCATATGATTGCTCACCTAAGACCTGTGGTGCTGTTTCTGTTCCTTGATTGGATAGCAAACGTTTTAAAGAACAGAATAATACACAATGAATAGTGAATCGTGAATATTAATTCATACTAAAACGAGTGCAGTATTCAGGATCTATGAACATCTGCACAAGTGGCCAGTGGTTAAGTGAATACTCACTAAGAATTAATACTACAAATCCACACATCAGGGCTACGACAGGCTAAGCCTGCCCTTCCTCCTTGGGCTTACCTCTGCAGTGGCAGGCCCCTATTATTAGTTTACTGAATAAAGGCTCCAGTCCTGCAAACACTAGGGCAGAGGAGTAACTTTACACATGTGGGCATGTCCCATTGAATGGATCTACTCTCATGCCGAAGTGTTTCCAAGTTTGCTGTCCAAAACGCACAAGGCACATCGGTCCAGATTCTCAGCCAATATATATGGGCAAATCTCACCAGAGTCCTGTGCAGGTACACTCATGTACACAAGTCTGTCCCATTCCATTTATGATGTTTAAATTTCATTTCTTGACTATCACATTTCTAAATGCCAAAAATCAACACTTACATTTTATGTTTATTTCAAATAACGGCATTCACCATAAAGTGCAGACCACCTATTTCTAAGATGAACATGTTCAGGGGGCATGAGAAGGATTTACATTTACTTTATTTTTAGGCTTTTCAACAGGAAAAATTAATTGATATTCAGCTTCGTTCAAAATATAGTGTAGGACACTTGGGAAAAGGTCAAAATATCAACTTCTGCTCCTACATGCTGGAAAATAAAGAACAGGGTTTGTATAAATACTGGGAGTAGCCAAAAAATGCCAGGGTTTTCCATGAACTTTTTTTTTTTAATTTCATGGAAATTTTGGATTTTTCATCAAAACAAAATGTAAAATTTCATTTTGTTTAGATCTGAATTGACATGAAAAATGTGGGGTTCTAGGTTTGAAGGGGGTGTTTTGAGTGGTCCCTTTCCCCCTCCCCTAGGGAAGGAGGAGGGGTGGAATTTTTTCCAGTTTCAATCACATTCGGTCACATTTTTTCATTTCATTTCCATGGGGAAAAATTTAAAAAGCACTGTCAAATCAATCCAAACCCCATTTCTTATCCAAAAAAACCTTGACAAAGTAACCAGCACGTGGGCACTTTTCTATGGTTTATTGGTAACTACGTGAAATGCATCAGGCGGCGCATAAACCTTATCCTGGAAATGCCAAACCAGAAGACTGTATTGCTTTCCTATGTAACCTCTGTGTGGCTGGAGGGGGAACAATATGAATGCCCCAGCCCTGCCCAGTACAAAACCATCCACTCTTTGCACCAGTCTGCCCAGTCCTTGCCCCATGGGGAAAGAAGGGGGCAATGTGGCCACTCCCTGCTTCGACGGAGGAATGGGGAGATCCCAGAGCAGAGCGTCCCTTCCATACTGGTATTGTGGGGACACGTTCTGTGCTGCCAGAACACGATTTGTGGCTCAGAGTTAAAGGCCTTTGCATTTCCTTCAGTTATTACTCGTTCATAACTCCTATTCATTTCAATGGAGCAGAATTGAGTCTGGGACGAGGATTAAATAGGCCCCAAAATGATTTTAGAAATAATGTTTAGAGGGACACCATCAGTGATCATAGTTTATTTGTAAGGCATGAAAAGATTTTTGCTTTACAGTTGGAACCAGAGAATCAGAAATCCCTAGTAAACAATACACACACACACACACACACACACACACACTGAGTGAGCCATAAATCATTGCTTTGTACATACAGACCTAAAGGCAGGGAGAGGTGCAAGACGCTGGTTGGGTCCACTCTTCAGTTGGATGGCTGGGGATGTATCTGGGTCACATGACCCCTAACCTTATCTTTATTTTTCCATCAGGCTCTGTGACATTTGCCCTTTTTCATTCAATAAGTTCTGGGACTATTTGCCCCATTATACAGTACTTCCCATTGACATCCATATACTTTCAGCACTTGACACTTTAACTCTTTCTTCCTGGCTTCTGGTTTCCAGATGGGATATTAGGTTTTGGTTTCTTTGACAAAAAGAAGAAAAAAATTAAGAGATACATTCCCCTTGGGAAAGTTAGCCTCAAAACATGGTTTATTCTGCTATAGAAATGTCATCATCATCACTGCAGAGGACTATAATTACAGACCAAAACAGATGCACTGAACAAGCAATCTTGTCAGTTCAAAGTTAGAAGGTCAAAAGGTTGGTTTGCCTAAATTATACCTTTTTGAAGCAGGCTTTAGCTTCTTTCTGAAAACTGTCCACTTGAGGCATCTAAATTCTACCTGAAATCACATGCATCTTCCCATTCAAGAATCCAGAACATGCCTTTCTCCTTTTTGAAATTTAAAAGACCAAACTAAACTTGATTTCTGGTTCCTAAGGAAAGCACCTAGAAGAGACAAAGAGCACTGGGATACGGACACCTGGGAGGTCAACATTTAGATTCTGCCATGAAGACCAGCAGTGCAGAGCATTGCACTGCAGCACACATAGGAGGCAGGTTCTCTGTGGCTTTCTCTTCACCCACACACCATGCAACCATAAGCCATGGAGGTGGCAGGATCAGAACATGAGAGGTCAATCAAGGAAAATCCCCATTGTTTTTTGTTTCTCAGATGATTGCAGGTACATTCAGATTCTACAAGAAAAACAACACACTGGTTGTTCACCGAAATCAGGAAAGCACCATTACAGGCAGAGTCACGGGGGTGTCCAAACTCCATGTTTGAGGAAGCAGTTCAATTATTTGTAGCTGACTTCAAGCATGAATGTGCTCATGGTACTGGATCCATCCCCACATGGCCAAACAGATTCAATCAGCACTGACCCTATTCTCCCCTCAGTGAATAAACATCTCTCTGTCCACCACCCCCTCACCACCACTGGCTTCAGATGCAAGCCACATGCATACACAGAAGGGAGAATAGATGCCATTCACTGGAAAAGGCTTACCATGAATCCCCAATGCTAACCATTTGCCCTGTGCCAATTCATCTCCGTACCCTTTTTGAGAGGTGCCTGATCTGTGTTGGCAACAGCTCCAAAAGATGCTACTAAGCTGGACATGAAAGTGAAAATACTATGAGAAGCACTGCTCCAGAAGTAGCAGGCATTGTAATATTGGACAAGAAGTCCCTTAATACGTCCTACGTGCTAGGGAACAAGGCATTATCTGAATAAAGATTCACAGGTGTGGCCAATGTTTCCATCTGGTCACAGTAGAGATGTCTAGAAAATCATAGACCATCATACTGCTAATGTACACTAAATTAAATATGTGATATGGCTGCAGAGAAGACCAGCACCAGTTGGGGCTGGATACACAAAGGCAGCATGTCATGAAGCAAGGTGGTAAAAGCCCTTCTTTATGCTATATCGCTGGGCCTGCACCTGAAGCATGGCTTTCTAGCCTGTGCATCATGGTACCAAAGAGACATTGGCAAACAAAGATGAGGAGTGACATCTGGAGGAAAACAAAAGTGCCAAATACAACTTTTTGTGTGTGAGAGACTAATTGTGTTTGCAAGCTTCTCTCTCAACTTTAAAAGTAACAGAATAATAGTTATGTCATGAGTCAGACCCCCACAATTAAAGACTGGGTTAAAAATCATTAAATTTTAAAAATAACTTTTGGGCTCTATTTAGACACCATTTGATTTCTGAGCCTTTAGGGGAAGTCACGTTTTCAAGCATTTCTCTGAAATCATGAGGGCTACATACTTATTTTTCTCAAAAATGAAAGTTGACTGTCTCACGTAGTCAACTGACTCCAAGAGCTGGGACTTCAGAAATGCATCAAATACTGTAAGACTCACAATAAAACTGGAAGACTGTGAGCAAACCACTCCTTTGTCATTTAGCAGGAAGTATGCATCTTTTGTAAAAGAAAATCTGACTGATACAGAGGTGAGAGAGTGTGATTGTAAATAACAAAAGAAGAAAGTTTAAAATGACTTAAAAATCTGGGTCTTGCTGTGATGGCTCATAATGCCTTATTTTTATAACGCCTCCCCACTGGAGAATAGAACTTTAAAAAGAAACGAGGCAATATCATTTTTAATCCCCACCACCTGTATGCCTTGTGCCTGAACGTGGGCCTTATTAATACTATACCACCAAAAAGCAGCCTGTGTTTTTCCAAAGCCAGGCAGACATTACTTTGTTTCATTCATTCTTGATCCATTGTTGGCGACTCTCCCTTTGATTGACATGTGACATTCTTGTCTTCATGGATGGTGAAGCAAAGCTCTTGATGGCTATCGACATAAGGAAATGTCATGTCTGAATATGTTTCAATAGGACCTTTTTTCCTCATTTTCAGCCGCTTCCTCCTATTTAGTTTATTATATTTAATGCCAGGAAAACTCTCAAATATTAATTCATAATCTAAACTCTTAATTACAGGCAGGAGCCTGGCATTTAATTGCCACACTATGTTAAAAGTCACATTTGCAACAGAGGTGTCCTTACGGACTAAGGGAGACCGAATTCCGCTCGCCTGTATGCTCATGTAATCGACATACAGTTTGTCCCCTTGCCTTAGGAATGACAGTGGGACATGCCACAGAGCCAAATTCAACAGTGATGCAAGCAGTGCTGTAAGTTACACATCTGGCGCAGTGCATTCAGCCACAGGAGCAAGTGGGTTGAAGTGGCAAAGCAAAGGAGTTTGCACAGGTCTGGGAGTGAAAAGCAAGGGCAATTTACTCTGACGTGGTATTTGGTGGTGATTAAATTCAGCCCTGGCATAAATGAGTCCAGCTCTTTCCACCAAAAGTCACTCCCTTGGCACTAGAAGTTGTGCTCACTTACACCAGGGCTGGATTTGGCCCTGAGCGCATCGGGTTCGGCGCAGGCATGAGTTAAAGTGTATGTGTTTGGATCTGCTTTATCTTCACCCTCCAGTCACTTGCTCCTCGTGCTACTATCCCGCGAGATCCTGCATTAGCTTTGCACATTCACTGAATGCCAGGCCTGTACAAGTCCAACTCTGACCTGGTTTTTGACCAGTTTACATTAACAAGTAAGTTACACCACTGTCAATGTCCAAATAAATCCAGCTCAGGAGATTCTACCTGTCTCTAGTACACCCCCCCCTATACCCATGATGCTAACCTGCACACCCCATTGTCCCCTTCTCCCATGACTGCCTTTGCACTTCCTTCCACACCATCTCATACACCGGGAACCTGCTTCCTTAGGATGCCCACAAGGTCATTACCGTCTCCTCCTTAATCGCCTCCCCTTAAGACTTACTTCTACTGCAAAGCCTACAAGAAATTAACCAACAACTACATTTATTAATTTAAACAAAGACCCTTTATTCCATCATTCTCTACACATGCCTCACTGAGTAACCACAGCATCTCACTGATGTCATGCCCTATGCTTCAGCCCCATTCTGATTGTCTTGATATCTCTCCTTGTTTTGTCATGTCTGAAATTAGTTAGTAAGCTCCTGTCACTTTACCGGTATTGTCAGAAGCCCCCCTAGCATAACAAATACTATTTTAGACATAATCAAAATTGCAAATAGTAACAATGGGACAGGCTAGGAAAACTTTGTCTGAACATCTTTGGTTCATCTACTGTGATCCTAAATTACCTGCATAAACTTGTATGTGCTTGATATGCATTGATAGCCTACCATCTTGGCCACCAATTACTAGCAAGTTAGTATTCAAGTACTTCTGATTTTTTCTTCTCTTCATCTTACCATGGAATAATGTAACAAAGCTATAAAATTCATCATGAGCTTGAAGTATAGTATATGCTAATTTCATATCACCCTAATAATGCTCAGATTCACTGAGGCACATTGTTAAGTGCTATTAACGTTAATGGTAGTTACCAACTAATTAAGCACGAGAATACAGCCCAGTCTATAGGATAAACTACCAGCCAGAGAGGCAAACAGACGAGTGGCCATGCAATTTATCTTACTGTGGTTGAAATCATACACTCGACCAAAACCAAGGGCAGTGGCTCTAAAGGTTGGTACTCATGGCCCTATATTTTGCCACTATAGAACAAAACTAATCAAATTAAGAATATTTGTAAAGGAATGACTAACAAGTTATTTATAAACTCTCTCTCACCCACACACATACACATGAAAATCAGAAAGATTGGTCGCTAGGTATGTAATAATAATTAACATTTTTAACGAGCTTACCAAAATACTGCTCTTGTTCAGACACGGATTATTAAAGGGGCATTGTTAGCATGCTGCTTGGCTTATACTAGCTGAAAATAACCAAATCTGCTATCATGCATGGAGAGGCTTGGAAGGGCACTTCTCCCCCTCCCCCCAAACTCCCACTTTTAAAGTCCAGAATGGCTTTGTCATAATAAAGGTTATATCTCCTAATCAGGGTAATGTTCACACACAGCAATCTGAGCTCACTGCAGAGGGCTCCGGCACTCAGAAATCCCCCAGTTAGAAGGTGTCGCCGATTAAACTATCGCATTTCAAAGGGTTCCATATACAGTAAATAGGAAAGAAAGGAAGAAAAGGAACCGTGGCCTTTTGTTAGTCAAAAAGCTCTGGAAAGCGATAATTAACCCATTTTTGTTGAGAAATCATTTGGACAAAAGTCAAGGGATTGCCACCCTGTCAATTGTTAAGTCTAGATAAGGACATTATATTCCACTGTACAAAGAGTGACTGAAGATAGTGAAAGGAAAGTAGGCCACTACTACCACTCACTCTATCCCATCTATTTTTTTTTCCTCAAAAGAGGTGGTGTAGGAAAGAATCTTTTCCTTACATTAAAAACTTAAGTACAGTGCCTATTTTTGCATTTTGTTAAATATTCAAAGGTACCGTGCAATTAGCATGTCATTAATGAATAATTAATTATAGCTAAAGCAGCCTTCAGATTTTTTGCAAATAAATTATTTAAACAGCAAATATAACAATAGAATGCATATCCCCTCAGTCTGCATTTCATCAATGCGTTATTTGAAATGAACAGAGATATTATGTTTTATTAGCTGAAATAATTATATGCCACAAGGACTGGTTTCAATTTTCTGGCTAAAACTTGCTTCATCTCTCTCCCCCCTCAAAAATTATTTATTCTAAATTAGAATGGGCTTTTTTTGGGGGGGGAATATGAATTAATTAGCTTAAAACAACTGAAAAATACAGTTTGAAATACAAGGTTCGAGCCTTGTGCTTTAAAGTACAAATCAAACATTTCAAAGTCTGGCACCATACTTTAAAGCAATACATTCTAATATTCAGAAGGAACGGGGTTTTTTCTGATCAGTAGTTACCAACTTATACTGAAGTAATGAATGGTTAAATATTCACCAGTTCTATGGACAGCTATTGTATTATTACAAATCTACCCCAGCTTACAGCCAAGAGTTAAATAGAAAGTAATTTGTTGCCACTTGCAGATATACATCACTAGTAAGACGTTAGTTTATATTTATAAGCCACACATCTGTGGATCAGTTGGCCTATCCATCTGTTAACTGCAGCAGTAAACAGTAAGTCTGTGAGCAGTGTATTCCTGCATCCATCACAAATTCTTTCTTTAATTGGATGTTTGTGTAACAAACCTCTACTTAAGTGTATTTTGAGAATGTTTTGAAAAGTGATCATTGGGTTTTATGACTCAGTACTGGTCTTCCCATTGCTGGTTCAATGCTGTTACGTTAAATGGAGATGGTACTCCCCACTGATAGTATCAATGTGTTTACAGAGGTCGAAGATCAGAATCTAGCCCGGAGTAGATAGTACTTAAAAAAAAAAAAAAAGGCCATGATTGTCCAACAAGTTCCCACTCATGTGCCTCCTCCGAGTTCAGTAAAGGATTGGGGCTTAAAATTCTTAAAATTGTAGTTTAGGGCCCAGATTTACCGGGTTAAGCATGTGCTTAATTTAAGATGTGAGTCAATGAGACTACTCACCTGTTTGAAGTTAGATATATACTTGAGAACATTGCTGATTCAGGCCCTAGATATCTTATTTCAAAGCTGATTTACGCTTGGATGGATACTGCACCTGATTTCTGTAAACAAGAAGCTAATGGAGAGAAAATGAGCCATAAAGTTACACCTCTTACTGTATCTCATTTTGCTCAGGAACTATTGCATGTACCTTTTTGCATAATAGGGGATTTTCATTGTATTTTTTCTAATGGCTTTACAGTGGAGTTGTATATAATATCATGTTCAACTTCATAGAGCATTTAGTTACGCCATTTATTTTGTTTGAGGAACTGAAAGTACACTTATCTATGTATTATTGTGCTGATGCAAATGGCAGCGTTTTCCACATGATTAAACTTCATTTTCTCAGGGCATTCTGTGTCCAACTGCCTGGTTCTCAGTAAACGTTTAGATCAATGCACGGCTGATCCTGGGGCATGCATGCTTAAAATCCGTCCATATCTAAATGAACACTTCGGCGTCTTTTAGTCAAAAAGGACTCTACAGTACAACTGCACTTTGCAAAGATCGAGTCGGTTAAAAAAAACTGATTAACAAAAAAAAAGACGGTGCATCTGCCTCACAATAATATTCAGAACAGTCCGTTATGTTAATGCATCTCTCCAGATTTACAGTTTACCAGGAAAAAAAGTTTTTAATTTAGTAACTCTTGGAGACAGGGCAAAAAGCGCCTACCAATGAATCACATCTAACACACAATGCTTTCTAGAAACTGCCATTGACTGGCTGTGGTGACACCTACTGGCACAAGCCACCCCAGCAGCTGTCAGGAGCTCCCCTGTAGTTGATCTTCAGCCACCAAACTTCTGGTGAGCCCAGCATCTGCTCTTTTCTTAACATTACTAGGCGCCTTATGGTCATCCCTCCCCCCTCATTCCTAGGGGCAAACGCCAGCATGGTCTGGTGTCCCTTCCAAGAGAAAAAGCTCTGACCTATACCATGGTCACTGGAGGCAATGGGGTCTTAACAGACTAATGTAAGAGGTTCTTGAGCCTGTCACCGCCCAGCTAGAGGCCTTTAGCAGTAGATGATGGTGATGATTTATTGTGGTTCTTACATGTTTTGAGAAACTCAGATTGAAACTAAGTGATCACAGGGATTTACAAATTCGTTTTCGCAGCTACATCAGCTTTGTCTGCTTCTGCCCTCCCCCGCTCACTTTTTAAAACCGAGCGTCGTGCTAGCGAAAAGCGCCAGTCTCGCATCTCTAGAGGCGCAAAGTCCTCCATTTATCCCCTGTGCACTCCGGATGGTTGTCGTCCAAGCCTTCCCACACCAAAGAGCGGGCGCTAACCCAGAACAGATGACGTCTCTGAGCTCAGCCTGAAGACTCAGGGAACCCCTGCCCTTAGCAGTTCAGCCCTAAGACTCATGCGATCTTTAGGTTGTCTGCTGAAACCGGCGATGCGGGGCTACGATGAAACTGGGTTGAACACACGGCAGGTAGGGATGACATTCAATCACTACCAGACTTAAACCAGAATGGTAAGACAGCCACCCAAAGGCGAAAGAGGTTTGGTGAAAGGGGGCGAGCCCACGCTACCCCCTGTATAGTCAAAATTTTCAAAGCCACTTCAGCAGAGGAGACTCTTATTTGCGAGCGACATTTCTAGCAAAACGGGGGGGGGGGGGAAGGAATGAACAAAAAACCCAAGCCTCGCCATCCATAAAAAAAATCCTCCACAGATACCAAAAACTTTAGATTTTTGTAAACAGTATTCCTGTATTCTCCTTTCTCGCCATGACAGAAATGACAATGACTCTTTACTACATAGGTTCAAAAACACTGCTTTACAGATGAAAAACAAAATCTAACCCTAAGAAGTACATTCAGGGCCCCTTCCCCCCCTGCCCTTTATATCACTACTCTGTGCTATGGAGAAAGAAAGGTAGAAATCTGTTGAAAAACATTTCCCTGCTGTATTGTGATTGACATCTGACAGCGCTCAGTGGTGTCCTAACTTAGATGAATTTAAATGACAAGTCTCCCTTTATAAGTAATGGAGCTCCTTTGACAATAGAACAGCATGATTACTTCATGGAAAGGAGGGGTAGGGGGAGGAAGAAGAATCAAAGTTTTTCTTCAAATCCCTGGTGGTATCACTGACCTGTCTCCAGGCAATGACCTCCCCTTGTTAATCCATGCAAATCAGACAATTCTAATTTGTGGTGCTGATTAGGATGCCACACCTTTAAATTCAGAGATCAGCTACCGAATGACATGCCCATCACACACAGTTCAGGACACCTACCGATTGCAGTCATTTTTAATATGGTGACAGCTGACTCTTCACCTGAGTCCTCTAACAGGTTGGCCCATATATTCCATCTGACTGCTTCCTGATTAACATCAAGGCAAAGCAAGCCTGTTTGGCCTACGCACTAGTGATTAACTAAATTATTGCTTTAAGCCTTTCCCACTGCTCCAAGAGATTCTCAGATCCCAGGTCAAACACACAGACCACGAGCATCATGGATTCACTAACAGTCACCCAATCACTTTTATAGACATGAAAAAAAAAAAAAAAAACACGCTGTTATTCACTGTAACAAGCACTGATTCCAGCTGAGAGATATTATGTCAAACTCTAAGGCCTGTTTCAAAACTTTCCCCATTCACGTAACTTAAGACACTTTGTAAGCCAAAGGGGGGCAATTTGACAGAAGATACTATGCTCGGCTTCCACGTCACACAAAGCCCCACAGAAGCTATTTTGTCTGGCCTGAGCTGAACATCGTGCTTTAAATTGGGTCCTGATCAAGGACTCGCTATTTTTTTTTTAACCCTCACACACACTTAACTTGGGTAAAATTTATTCTCCATTGTGCCATTTTTTTCCTGCGAGATTCTTAACCTCACAGCATTAAAAAAAATAAAGGCAATTCTCCTTTCTGACAGGAGAAATACCATTTATTTCTTTTACAGATAGGCAGTCTCCCCTCTCTCTTTTAAAAAAAAAATTATTTGAAAAAGAAAAAAACTCACCAGACATGAGTCTTGAAAAGAAAAGCTGTGCAAAAACCAAAAAAAGCGCAAGACAATATCATTACTAATAAAATATTCAAGGAGTTTCAGAAGTAGCCTCTGTATTTTATATGAGACAGCCACTGAACAGCATATATTCGGTGCAATAATCTCATTTGCCTATGCCTTGCATCTCTGCAAATGCTCAGCCCCGTTAACCATCTTTTCAAACAAACGCTGAAGGTTGCCATTTGTGACAGATTTGGACTACTGCTGATGGTAGCATGGGAGTTAGTGGAAGCGATTTGATAAGTTTGCAGCAGCTTGAGGGGCGGCGTCATTGCAAATATGTAAACAACACTGTCAACAACACAGCCCATCAATAAATGCCGCCTCTTTCTCACACATTCGTTATTAAAAAATTCTTTGTCCGTAGCCACAAATCAACACCACACGCATCAGGGCTCAGTGAAACCCTGACAAAAACGTCAGCAATACACTTACTTTTAACATTACCAGTTAGGAGCCCACAGCAGCAGGTTATTATATGCAACAGAGGCTAAATATTCCGGGACATGCTTTGCTAGCTCAACACGCGTTGTGTTTTCTTTTTCACCTACTGGAAAAGTGGCTCATCCAGTTTTTCCCATGCAGGTCCAAGTGATCTCATTACTTGCAGGAAAAATACTGGCGTATGATGATTGTTTTGCCAGCAAAAACTTGCAATATCCCAAAAGCCTATTTTTAAAGCACAACTCTGGTACTTGTTTTTTTATTGACGAGTACTTCTGGCTCTTCTGTGTTGCTTTAAGGAATTAAAAAACAGCTTCCAAGGAGATCCTGAACTCTGCTGCTGGGGAGGCGGATTGCAATTACAAAGCCAACATTTTGATCAGCTCCCACTTTGGAGGCCAGTAAGAAGCTCTACATCCCCTCCTCCCCTCAAGGCAACCTACTGTCTATAACAACTGGCTGCCAGCCAATAACTTTTGAGGCTGTTGTTCAGTGAATCCTGTCCATCTGGCTGGCTGGATCGCTAGCTGGCTAGCTACTCCGTATATTTATACAGCCCTAATCACCAGAGTACCTGGGCACTGATGAGTCCCTCTTATGGAGACAGGTTCTCCTCTGGCTGACTTGAAATTAGGAACGTACCACATGTAATTATCAAGAGCCTTTTATCATGGACATGACGCCAAACCTCTTCTTGTAATCTATGAGAGATCGAAGCCTATTTCCATGACACAGGACTTTCCATGGCAGAACCAACGTGTAATTGAGTCAGGGGAAGAGGTTTAAAATGAACAGCGGACCTCAAAACAATTCTTGAAAGCATCAAGGCCCCAACCAATAAAGCACTTAACCATGGGCAGAACTTGAAGGACATGAGTACTCCCTCTGAAGCCCATAATGACTGTGAACATAGTTAAGTGCTTTGCTTGATTGGGATGTTCAAGCCAAGAGAGGAAGGATAGACGGACTTGTAGTTGAGGTTCTGGACAAGGACTTGGGAGAGCTAAGTTCACTTCCTTGTTCTGCCATAGACTCCCATGTAACCTTGCACAAGTCACTTAATCTGTCCATGCCTCAGTTCCCCCATCTGCAAAATTGGGATAATAACGTTGACCCATCTCTTAGATAAACTCATTAGGGCAACCAGATAACAGAGCTACGATTGACACAGAAAAGCTTGAGAGAGACAAGGTGGTGAGAACCAACTTCTGTTGGTGAAAGAGACAACCCTGGTCTCTGCAGAAGAGCTCTGCGGAGCTTTTTCCCCAACAGATGTTGGCCCGATAAAAGATATTAGCTCACCCACCTTGTCTCTCTCATATCCTGGGACCAACACGGCTACAGCATTTCCGCAAACAGAAATGTTTATATATTTAATTAAATTAATATCCTTACTCACATGAATAGTACTTGTTCAGATGAGTAGTCCCACTGGGATTTTGTGTGAGTAAGCACTTGCTGGAGCTGGCCTTTAATCAAAATATCTCAATGTGCTACAGAATTTAACAGCAAATGGTAAGATTTCTATAGTGCTTTTCCTTGATGGATCATCCTATAGAATTGAATAATTTTTTAGAATTCCATAAGATGGTACAGAAAGAATTCTGGGAAAGTTACCCTTTTAAATTAGATTCTATGGGGCTTTTCTATAAGGAATATGACCCAGATACATTTAACACCTTTTCCAGTTACATGAAGGAAACTCTACTTATGTACTCATATGTCCACATTGATAATGTTCCTGTGAGTTTTGGCAAATAAGAACTCAAGACAACTGCATTTTTTCTTTTCCATGAGTGGTCACAACTTTTATTAGAATATAGCAGGGGTAGGCAACCTATGGCATGCGTGCCACGGGCGGCACACGAGTTGATTTTCAGTGGCACTCACACTGCCTGGGTCCTGGTCCGGGGGGCTCTGCATTTTAATTTAATTTTAAATGAAGCTTCTTAAACATTTTAAAAACCTCATTTATTTTACATACAACAATAGTTTAGTTCTATATTATAGACTTATAGAAAGAGACCTTCTAAAAACGTTTAAATGTATTCCTGGCACGCGAAACCTTAAATTAGAGTGAATAAATGAAGACTTGGCACACCACTTCTGAAAGGTTGCCGAGCCCTGGAATATAGCTTTACTTTCACCAGGAAGGACGATCTAGTGGACAGGGGACTAGCCTGGAACTCAGGAACCTGGGGTCAAATTCCCAGCTCAGCACGGACTTCCTTTCTGACTTTGGGCAAGTCCCTTATCTAGCCTGTGCCTCCAGACCCCATCTATAAAAAAGAGGCAGCTTTTTGACCGGGGACAATCAGAGGTGACTGTCAAAGAAAAGGGTAGGTATGCTTGGTTTTGTTTTCCTCACCTTATGCACCCGCCATAGCGCATTCCGCCACGGAGCACCCCAACAAGCCAGATGGAAGGGGTGCATGGTGCCGTTATTCGCTGCTAGAATTTTTTAAAAAGAAGTTTTGTTCCAACCATCTCATTGCTGGGACTAAAGCTACGGCTGCAATTTTCACTTTGAAAACCATCTCCGTTTAAACAGTTGTGATGAACTGATACAAAACTGTGTTACTGCCCCTTCCTGTAGCATCTGACTATACATCTGGCTTTTAAATAACACTGGGTGAAGATTCATGCTTTTTCCTAGAAACCTATTGCTTATGTCTTTAGGGTTATAAAAATGGGATGCTACACTTTTGCTAACCCCTTGCCAATGACCAGACCCATATGTAAATTTCACACAGTAGTATTTAGTAGCATAATTAATCCCTACTTTATGTTATGAGTAATATTTCCTATTCCCGACCCTGCAACGTCCTTTAAGAAGATCCATGTTCCAATTAGACTAGCCCATCGGCACTCTTTTAATGAGCAGATTAATCATTCAGATGGGTACAATGGTGTCATCACAGGTTTTAAATATGATAATCTACATCCTAATGGTGCTGCAAAAGCCTTGGCTCAGAGCAAAAAAGGTAGGCAAAATTGGTGATACTTTCTTTTTTGTTCTCTCTTTTTCTTACATGACATGAGACACGTGACTATTTGGGCAACACGGCAAAATGCACAGTGGAGGCAGCTCATAGAACAGGAGGTGTCAAACAGCATCGTAATTCAGATGCAATAATTGTTTTGTAGGGACAGACAAATCCACCAGTCCCTGAAGAACATTCTGCCACGATGAGAAAAAATTTCACGTCTTTCTTGTCAGTCTAACAGATCGGCTCTGCACTTAAGCCTTTTTTCCCCAAGAAACACATTTAAAACACATCATAAAAGTGGGAAATGTCACAGCAATTTATTTAATTTTAATAAAAGGAAAGGTTCTTTCAGATCGTTTGGCTTATCTGTTTCCAAATGGAACTTCCATTTAAAAAAAAAAAGCCAAACGAGGATCCTGTCTTCAAAAGCAGACACCCAGTTCCAGCCTCTGCAGGCAAGAAATGCTAATGCTGGTAAAGGGGAGATCTCCTTGCAATAAAAGTGTAGGGCCGGATCCTCAGCTGGTGTAATTTGGTGTAGCTCCACTGAACTCAATGGAACAATGCCGATTTACACTAACTGAGGATGGGGGTCCTACAATGCAACCCATGGAAAGGTAGTGGCAAGTCTGGACTACGTTGATCCGAGTTCGCTCTTGGAATAATCTGGCCCTAAAACCAGATTAAGTTGCCAAAGGGTCCACCCAGTGTAAGGCGAATCATCCAGCGGTGAAGAGCTAACGTGGGGGTCACTAACACCACACAACGTGCTTGCTGCTCATGTAGCAGTGAAGAGGGGTGTGTGGCTAGGATACACCTATGCTACACCAATCCCGGATTGTGGTTCTGGACTCCTGGGGCCTTTTTAACATCAGGTAAGTCAGGACAGCCTCTCAAGCTTCTCCAGCTTGGCACAGGACAACTGGCCTGCGCAAACCTACCACCAGGATGAGGGAAGTAAGCTGAATGCCGCCTTTGCAGGCACACACTTCTGGCTTGCTCTGTGTGCGGTTTGGACCTAGCTGGAGCCAGACCAGCAGCTGTAACTCCACTGAGAGATTACATTTTAAATATAGCACAGTTATGATGGTGGTAGTAGCCGTGTATCAAAACCCACTGCAAATCAGGGACGTGGTCCTGCAGCACTCATTCATGTGAGTAGTCCTAATGAAGGCATGGCCCAAATCTAGGCAATTGCTTCGCTTTTTTCTAAGGATTGAGTAAGAGACCGGATTTGGCCTTAACTCCCTGAATAATGTACAGTCAACTGGTACAATGGCAGGAGACAACGGTAAATTCCGCCTCAGATAGTTCAGTTCTGCTTCATAAAAAAGTGTTTCTGGTAACACGGGAATCTTTATGTCAATTTATCAAAGCAATGGTCAAAATCCACTCACTAACGTGACTTAACGGTTTGAACTGGTGCTTCCAACCTTTTTTGTTTTCACAGACGCTCCCCGACTTATGCAAGCATTCCATTCCGGAACGCCTTGCGTCACTCACATTTTGCTTAAGTCAGAAACGTATACCCGACCATTACGCAAAACAACCCAAACAAACAAACAAAAACAAACTATTTCTAGCTTACGGAACTTTTTCCGTAAATGCGGATTTGCGTAAATTGGGTTTGCGTAACCCGGGGGGCATCTTGTACTACTAATCTTGGTCCAAATTCTGCCCATTTTACTACCAGCTATAATTCTGTGGAAGTCAATAGCATGACCCACATGAGTAAGGAGTCCACAACTTGGCTCTGGATTACTGTCTGAGCCAACTCCCACTGAAGTCAATGAGAGCTGGGTTGGACCCATATTACATAATAGTGGTAGAGGAGCATTTATTCATCTAACTCTTTCTGATCCATTGCTTTAAATCAGTTTGGAATTATCCATGTCAGGTGGGCACATGGAGTAAACTCTTTGCAAAATTAAAAAGCACTGAAATAATAAGCAGCTAAATTGTTAACACTGGATTATGCAACAAATGGACACAATGGGTTAGAATAGACGTTATTTTTAATGTTCCGTTCCTTATCTCCCCTTTGAGGGGATCCCAATTTTTTCAGTACACAGTAAACTAACTATGCATTGTGGTATCTGGGGTCATAATGTCATTGAGAAGCAGTCTCTACAATGAATAAACCAAGGTAAGGCAGCATTTGGAAAATACATTCCCACATTGATTCAGGATGTGTCACTGCAGCAAACCTTCTAATATTTGAAATGTTTGCTATACTTATTTTTTTCCTAAATTTTGCAGATTTGGCAAATAATCCAAGAAAAAGCAATTTTAGCAATAATTTTACATCCAGTTTGGTTGGCAGCATCTCAGGGTAAGCACCGGATTGCTACTAAACAATGTGTTTCCTTGGGTGCATGCCTGTTGATCTTTCTGGAAGTCCCCACGTGCTGTTAAGCAAAGAACTTTTCTACACACCCCAGAAAAGTGCATAAAGCCTGATTTTAGCGGTGGCGTGCATGAAGCTTGCGGCCTCCCCTAGCACTATCAGTACAAAATTCACTTTGTCCAAAACTAGAAAATCCAATTGCAGTATTTTAGAGTTTTGCAGTAATTTGCATAACCAGTCACTTCAAACACACCACAACAAAACAAAGGGTACTTGACACTGGAGGAGGAGCTTAACAGTATAGACAATTTCAAATATCCACCCCCAAAAATATGGTTTAAAAGATATCTCCTATATCTTTGATTCAATCAGATCAGCCCCATATTATGGAAATACACGTGTAAACAACTACAAATAATTGCAACAAATAATTATTAAATTAGTTCTAGATGTATAACCCAGTGAGATTCATTTAACGTTTTCTACCGTAAGCCCAGTTCCAGAAGAGTTAATCAACCATAGCAACCTCCTAATCAGAGCAGTGAACTAATGATCCTATTTCTGAGTAATACCAGTCAGATAAGGCTCTCAAAAGGTAGTTAACATCACTTTGGTGGAAAGGCATGACAAGTGCAAGTTCTAGCAGTGGGTAATGCATCATTCATGCCCCCTCTCGTTCTGACATTTTAACGTTATCTTGTTTTACTGTGTCGGCCTAACACTGCCACTGCTGGCAAATTAAACTGTGAACTTACAAAGTGGGTGGCAATAAATACAAATTATGAGAGTTCAAAAGATGTCCCTGGAGGTGTACTGCCAGACAAGGAATGTCTCTGGCTTTTCTGTCACACAGCAATAGACAAGACAAAGTGGAGCATGAGCTGAAAAAAAGAATTAACTACATGATGATGAAAAATGAGATGAAAATGAAAAGAAAAAAGGAAAAAACAAATAAAAGGAAGATTTAAAGAAAGAATGGGGATGAACAAAAGAGAGCATACCCTTGAAAATATAACCATCACTTTCTTTCACCTTGCAAAATGAAAGCTATGTAAATTAGACATCCACAAACGCCTTCTAGAAATGTAGACCATGTACAAAAAATGATGTCAATGTTATTGGAAAAGTAAAGACTCCTTATAAAGGAACTGCAGTGCAGAAAGGGTAATTGGATAACGTTACAGTCTTCATGTTTCTAGCAGAAATTCAACATGCCCCACTCCACTAAAGACAGGCTCTTCAAAGCTAGATAAAGACTCATGTGTTACATTGATTTAGACTTGGAGGGTCATAATTCTATTCTCAGGGCCAGATTGCCTCTTCACAAGGGAAAAAACCCCACAGAAGGTGATGAAAACAGTGGTCCAAAATCCCAAATTTCCTTTCACAGTCCCCCCGCCCCCCAATCCATTTACTTTTAAGGGATGGGGTGGGAGAAAAGGTAGGAATAGGGTTTCCCTCCCGACTCTACTCTCACCCCTGAAACCACAATCTCAGGGCCGTCACAGAGCAAAGGCCCAAGATTCTCTTTTCACAATGCTATGGTTGCCCTGCAGCTTTGACACACGCAGAAAAAGGCAAAACTTAATTATTTCTTCCTTTCCCCAGCCAGATAAAACCTGTGAGTGCGATTAATGAGTTTGGAGAAAACTGATTTTTAATACAGCCAAACCATGATGTTTACTCAACTTGCTCAAGCTCCACTAATGCATCTTATAAAATATTTTATCTCCCCCTCCCACGCTCACAAACCACTCACATGAGGCTTGAAAACCATCATAATTTCTTCCCAAAGTGCAGATATCACAGCCATATGCAGCACAACTGTTTATTTTTCCCTATAAACCACTGTTTTCATTGAAACTCATTAGCATCACCTGTGTTAATTACACTAGCAAACCAATCAACAGCTCCTTCTTAATTAGGTTTTCTTTATTAAAGCCAGAAATTGCCAAGGAGACAAAAGTCAACTGGGGAAATTATGTGAAAAGGAGTGTTTATGCCAAATTACTGTGGAAAAAAAACAGTAATAAAAAGGAAACTCAGATTGTTTACAGGAATAGGAAACAATATTAATTTTCAAGGTCACTGGCACAATTATTAATTATCCCTGTTATGTTTTATTGTGATAGTTTGTGCTGAAAAGGGTTTGGTTTATAGAAATTCCTTGCAAGTTTGCTTGTATTGGACATCAGCCACACTGATCACTGACTGTGACCCTCTCATGCCATCAACCCAGGCATTTGGAGTTTCAGGAAGTTAACAGAAGTTTCACAAGCTCTTCCTATATGGGTGTGTATGACGGTAACTCTGACAGACACACAAAAAAGTTACAGGATCCAACCATTCCCTACCAGGGAAAATCCCACAGGAAGAGAAAATTTAGTAGGACAAGTCCATGTCACACCACCTTGGTGGAAGACATTTTTGGGCAACAGATGTACAGAGAGAATAGGTAGAACACGGATCCCAAGAATTCCCAGGAAATCTTGTCCCTCACCCTCTAGGTATGAAGGCAAAGAGGTCTACTGCCAAGCTACTCAGTTCCCCCTATCTAGAGCAGATCTCTTTGTTCTCTGCCCAAACAGGCATACTCCCTGAGCCACAGAAGGTAAAGTAGGCAAGGAACTGAAGTTAATCTCACTGCAATATGTGTAGGTTTGCTGGGAACCAATGATGCATAGAGCCGGTGATCCTAGGCTCTGTTCCTTTTGCAAAAGCCTGTTCAAGAGACAGCCAGCCAGCAGTATCTTCTTGCTTTTGCTTAGGTATCTTCAAGTCCTTCAGTAGAGCTGCCCCTAAAGGGGAGGAGTTAGGACGCACGACCTGAGAGCTCATAATATAGCCATTAACTTTGGCAGGGCGCCAGCCACTTTCTCTTTGGATCTACCATTCTCTCCCACCTGCAGTGAGAGTAACTGTTGAGTATTCTTTCCCTTAGTATTTCTTCTTTTAGCTTTGTGGTATATTCCTCCTTCATAACAACGTCAGGTCTCAGGATCTTTGGCTCCAGAAGGATATTAGATACTGGCACTAAGCTGTCTGTCCTTCTGTTCATGAGTCTCTGAACTGGTAACCCCAACGCAGACTGGAGAGGCACGTTGGGATCTTCTAACAGTGCCAAGCACTGCTCCTTTGCATCCGGACAGGCTATTTTCTTTTTCCAAAATCAAAGGCTTTGCTATTTATCCTGACTTTTCTGCTAAACCATGTGAGTTTGTACAGTCAGGGCTTGAATAGGGTGTGCTTGAACTGATATATCGAAGGGAATTACCAAAAAAAAAAAAAAAAAAGCCATGCATGGATTGAGGGCCATTATCTGTTATTTAACTCATTTGGAATCCCAGGGTGAGCAAATGGATTTATAATGAGTTATTACATTGTTACTTGATGTGTTGTACAACAACTTGGTTTTGGATAAAAAAAATTTAACCCTTTACTTAGAGGTAATCTTTCTCATTTAAACCAAATGCACTTGTGCCTGTTAGCAGATGTAATTTTTATAGCAGTGGGCTCATTTTGTGCCCGATATGTGAAACAAGCCTCATTTTCATATTACCACCATATGCTTTGTATACACTTACTGTGGTTATGTCACATGAAGCTCCAGCCTCTATTGTGAAATTCACTTTTTCCTCATTTATTCCTAGTGTCAAATCAATCTGTAGAGCTTGGCTTTGTAAACTTAAGAGATCCAACAAAAAGCTCTAATTCTGCATCATCATCATCCTGGTTTTGTCCACCAGCTAAACGCTCCTGAATGAACATTATTTTGTATTTCTTTGTTATTTGGGCAGGCTGGCATACATGCTTTTTGGAAAACGGCTACTTTTATTTCACGTATGTTAGCTCAACCCTTGTGCCATATATACCTTTGTGTTGTGTCATGATTACCTCCACATTTATTGCAAACAAATATTGTGTCCACCTTCTCTTACTCTTCTATTTTATCCTGATACTTTGATATATACATCTTTAATTAGGTGCACTTCAGTTCTTTTCATGCTTGTTATAATACTTCCATTTGGGAAGCACAATTTTCACTAGTCCTTCAAATATCCACTGTTCTTTGCAAAGCCTATTCTATGTCTCACAATAACTTTGCTTTGACCCCGGTTTTCGGTTATACCACAAACAAATATAATATCCCATTTGTTAACTGTTCCAATGCATATGTATTAGCTTTACTGCATAGCTCTGTTACATAATAGCCAAGAGACATTCTTACATGGATCATCGTATTCTTGCATTTTTTACACAAAGTGGCCTAGCAATTAGCAGTCCCATTTATGATGCCCCCAGAATGTACAGTAATCTCTAGTGCCAATGGGCCTGCCACAGCTGTCATGTGTTTGTACTGTGTCTAACACAATGGGGCACTGATCTACAACTGGGACCCACAATGCAAATAACCATACACCCTGTCTAGCTTCTTTGAATGCTTGCATCCAGGATAATTTGGAAGTGCTATAAATACCTCCCTCCAATTCTCTGCTAGGTTTCCCTTCCAAACTAAAGGATTCATCTGGCTTCCTTTGCTCTTTTTTCTCCAGTATTCAAGTTAGTTTTCTTCTAACACCATGTAATAATGGTAGGCACACACACCGGACCTCTGATAAGAGACTCAACTTTATTTCCTGGCCCCGGTCAGCTGACACAGGACAGGAGACGGTTCATACCAGGCCTCTCATCAGGGATCAGTTTCCACAAATACCAATCACATGGTGTTCACATATGGTGATGGGGGCCTCATTTCAAAAACCATGAGAGAAGCAAGTTCCCTGAAGGCAGCTGTGTCATTGGGGACTTTTCTCCTCTTGTCATACAGTCTTTGGTGGGAAGCTCTCGCCTCCCCTAATCATTGTGGGGGGGTTCCCTGGAGGTTTCTCTTTCTGTGAATGAGCCCCTTTTCCTTCCCCTTTCTGGCTGACCTGAATGGAAACATCATCTAAGATGTACCCTCTATATTCAGGGTACACACCCAGGTTGGCTGATGTTCACTCAGACCGTGAAGAGCCCATCTCTGCCTTAGGAAAAGAGCCCCCCATTTCCCACAAACTGTACCACTTTCCTGTTGGAAAAGAGGCACTTCCCCTCACATTTAATCCCCTTCCTCCTTAGCTGCGGAGAGAAAGAACCTCAGCGCTTGTCTACATGGGCACATTGACCAGAGTGGCTCTCTGTGTGGACCCTGATTCTGGAATAAGAGTGACTTTTTCTGATTTAGCTTATTCCACAGAGCCCATATGGGGAGTTATGCCAGCACATTTATAGCCCTTTAAATTCACCGTCTATCTTGCTCCAGAATAACTTGCCCAGATAAACAAACTCTCATGGTCCAGCCACCACAGAGGCACATTGCGGCTGGATCTGACACAAAGGATAAAATTCATCCTCGGTGAGACTCCACTGAAGTCACGGAGTCTGCCCTGAAGTGACAAAAGCCCAAAATAATCCACAAGCAAGGCTGCAGTGCTGTCTGTCACATTCCCAGCTGAACATGGGTACTGCATCTATAGCTTCTATGGTATGTAATGTCACCCACAGTTCTGAAGCTGCCTCAGGATGGGATCACATCAGCTGCACCACGCATTGAGCTAATTAAAGGAGGACATTTCAGCCTAAATTTGGAGCTTCCTAGCTTGCATCCATTTAAGACCGACCGTCAGCATTCAGTTTTAAAGTAGGCACATGTGTGTGGAAATGTTCGTGTCTTTTATGCTAGTTGGAGAAAAGGGAGTAGGGAAAAAAAACCTCTTTCCTTGAAATTCATCGGCGTTGTGACAGCCCTAAAATTTATTTAAATGTATTTAAAACACAATTTTTAAAATGTGTATTATTTCCCTATTAAGTCCTAATGGCTCTTTAGAACCCATCCTGGTCTATCATAAACATATATTTAAAACATTTTTAAATGTGTATTATAAAGACATTTTTAAAAATGAATATTATTTATCCAGAAGACCATAACAGGTCTGAAGTGTATTGGGTACATCTGTATTCAGGGACTGTGTGTGTGTGTGTGTGTGTGTGTGTGTGTGTGTGTGTGTGAGAGAGAGAGAGAGAGAGAGAGAAAATGGATTTCTGGCCCAAGAGATCTTAAACAGCTTCTTTGGAACCATTGGAATTTATTGTTTTAATAGGGCTGAAATGCCTTCTGAAGTGCTGTTTGGAGCAATGTTGCTCTTGTGTGCCGCAGTAGACAATTTTTTTCAAATAAAACAGAACTTTGTGGTCTCTACCCTGTATCCTGAAAAGGTCTACGCAGAACTGGCCCATATGGCCAAAGCTTAAGATGCTCGGTCTTGGGGGTGCCATTCTGGAGAGGCCAGCGGGCAGGAAGGAAAGAAGCCACAGCGAGGGTATCCTGGCAGCCACAGATTCCTTGAGGTGTGGCTGGGCTCCGAGCAACCCTTGTGGTCGGCTTAGGGGAAGCGTATGCTGGCTGAGAAGGGAGAGTAGTATAAAAAGTGAGACTGGATGGGAAAGAGCTGGCTGAGGAGAACCCGTTCTGGTGAAAGACGGGATTGCTATACAGGGCAAGCACTGTAAGCCTTTGCACAGAGGCACATAAAGGGTTAAGAAAGTGCAGGAGAATGGACATTTTATGGTCATTAGGTTGATCCAGTCTAGTAACTAATCCACCTTAGGGACTAATGGTTGGAGGTGGAAAAAAAAAGATTCCTACACCAAAAGCTAAGCAGTGGGGCCATTTCCCCTGTCGCTAGCGCCCTGGATTCCCAGCTGAGAGAACCTAGGCTTAACTGCCAGAGCCATCTCATGATACTCATCCTGGCAGGCCCTTGACAGTCTGCAGCGGTAACTCATGTACATCAGTGGGAAAGGATTGGTTCCTACTGTTCAGCAGTATTCTCACTCTGGCTGATCAAGGATAGTCTTAATGATAACATTTTGACAGCACGTCACATTCTCAAAGCACAATAGTACAAACATTAACTGATCAGCTGTCAAAGGGAGCCCAATACAGTCCTTCAAGAGAAAAGATGGAGGGGATGCGGTCCCTCAAAGACAGGCTTTGACCCTGCAGCCACTGGTCCTTCAAAACTATCACTGGGGCCTGAAGTGAGCAAGTGGGAAATCTGTTCTATTCTGTCCCATATAGAGTTCTCTGGAATAGGAACTGTCTTCTTTATCTCATGTCTGTACTATTTCTTACCACAAACCTGATTGTCAATTGCTCCCATAACAACAACAAGTCTCTGTCCTATTTGCATTGCCGCTATTGAATCTTATTTCATTTTGGGGAAGACATTTTCATTTCTTGATTGAAACTTTTGGGCCTGGGGAAAAAAATTTCAGCCAACTATTTATGAACTCATGAATTAGGTTCCAGTTAAAATACAGAAAAAGCCTTTGACTTCTTCCATGTGCTCAGCCTACCAATTCTGCTATATTTAAAATAATTTTAAACCACAGCATGGTGAAGTATGCTCTATACTTCCTCATAAGCTTTACCTGTTGTAGATAGGTTACATCTGGCTAATGCACGCTTTGTGGATGACTAGCAGGGTTTGATTATAACAATGCAGTGCATAAAAAGGACAATGTGATTAGGATAAGCCCTCCCACCAAATCTGGTTTAATTCTAAAATATTCAATGCAAATGTTTACATTTCTCTTTAATAGATGGAATTAACTGTTCAGTGTCTGTCAAACAAAAGCTACGACACCAACATAATACAATATACCATAAGTCCATTCCAAAAGTAAATCTTACCTTAGCTCTTGTTTGTACTAGAAAAGTGTATTCGTTTAACTAAATGGATCTAGCTGAACTGGTGCAAACTCCTAATGTGGACACATTTAAACCAGTTTAACCCTTGCTTAGATTGATTTAGATAAGGCCTTATTGTTGAGATACAATCATTCTTGGCCTTTGTACACAATGTATAATCTCTTCCTGACCTGGACATTCATAATTCAACATAGTAACAATTGTGGGGCCTGATTCTCCTCTCACATTCTCACTAACTCCGCTGACTACCCTGGAGTCACTCCTGGATTTCACTACTGTAAGTGAGAGGAGAATCACACCCTCTTTGGTCACTTTCTTCTGCCAGCCTCACAAATAAAGGGTCCAGTCGCGCAAACACGTGACTAACTTTACTCATGTGACGAGTCCAATTGAACTACTCACAGGAGTCTGTGTGTGACTTTCTCAGAGCGGGGCTTCAGTTCTATCACAAGTTCTGGCTTGATGCAGACATTACAGAGCGATATTCTACAGCCTGCACTCTGCATGATCACAATGGTCCCTTCTGGCCTTGGATCGAGGAGTAAAGTTACTCAGGGTATGTCTATGCTGCAATAAAATACCTGCAGCTGGCCTGGGTCAACTGACTTGGGTTCACAGGGCTCAGACTGTTGGCTATAAAACTGCAGGGCAGGATAGATATCCAGGCTTCGGCTGGAGCCCAGACTCTGCAACCGTCGGGTATCAAGCCCAGACATCTACACTGCAGTTTGGTAGCCCTGCAGTCCGAGCCAGCTGCAGCTGTTTTATTGCAGTGTAGACATATCCTCAATGTTTAAGAGCATAAGAACGGCCATATTGGGTCAGACCAATGCTCCATTTAGCCCAGCATCCTGTCTTCTGACAGTGGCCAGTGCCAGATTCTTCAGAGAGAATGACTAAAACGGGGCACTTATCAAGTGATCCACCCCTATCATCCAGTCCCAGCATCTGGCAGTCAGAGGCTTAGGGATGGCCGGCGCATCGGGTTGCACCCTTGACCATCTTAGCTAATAGCCACTGATGTTGGCACGCTGAGGCCAAACACTTGGATGCTATGGGGTCTATAGAATCTCCAGTGAAAGCTCTTAACTCTCAGCTGCATTATGGGGAATAATATTTGCACATCAAGGGGAGAGGGATTTCCCTGTGGGTTGAATTCACATAAGTGATGTTCTCTAATCGGTCTTTTCCCATAATGCATCACCAAACACATCAAATACACTTTAGGAAAGTTTTCAAAAATAATTTTGCCCCAATCAACCAAGTTCATTCATCATGGGTTTCAGAGGGATGGACTAGATTCCCCAACAGGGCCTCGTCATTACAGGAACTAGAAAGCATCAGTCCCAATTAGGTCGCACTTTAGCAGCCTCAAAAGCTCTCAAATGCAGATTTTTCCACCCCATATAACTCTCCCCACTGTTAAAACTGTGGACAGTGAAATCTTGTGTGTTAGAATAACTCGTATAAACCCATATAATATAACCTAAAAACGTAATTATAACTGCAATGCCAAAAGCAAGCCAGTCAATATCTTTGAGGTTCTAATAGTTTCAAGCACTATTACCTTAACAGTCTCACATCACAGTGCTGATTAAAGAAACATTTTGTCTTTTTATCTGTATGGAATGGAGAGTGTAATTACTGAAGCACAGAGAACTAAAACATGTATTAGTAAGTATACATCTCAGTTTGGGCAGTGAATGTCAATTTAGAAGCAGAAAGTTAAAGAACAGCTTAGTTCACTCATTTACTTCATTCCCTCCCTGTTTTTGGTGTGTCCACTCCACGTGGAATGATCGCTCAAGCAAACCACGCTGCCAACTCCAATCCTAGATCAAATGCTCACAGGAACAACTCCTCTCATGAGATTTCAGAACCAGAGTTTCAATTGGCAGCATCAATCTTGGAAGAGATTCCCCCTTCTCAGAAAAGACAAGAGTCACCCAGGGAGATAAGATAAAGGACAGTTTTAAAATATGAAAGAAACATATAAAAAAAACCCCAAGCTATCTTTATGGCAATTAGAGCTTTCATTCTATACAAGTTTAACACATTTGGGCTATTCTCCCACTTTTAGATTGATTAATTAGTCTAATTGGTTAACAGTAAGTCTACACATAGTTGGCTATCCATGGCCTATTGCAATATCCCTGAGGGTGCATGATCTGCAATCAAAAACCTTGAAGGATTGCCAACATAATCTTAACTATCTCATTGTATTACCAAATCAGTATTTCAAATGTAGTGGACATACGCAGATATGTTTTCCCCTCTGCAAGAGGTATCATATAAACGGCAAACAAGATACAGAAGATCGATTATTTAGCATAATTGCACAATCTAATTGTATGGATTTTAAATGGTACAAGGAGGGGAAAGATTAAAATCATACAGCACAGCAGTATACTTTCACAAAGTGCATGAAATATATTTTCTCCAATTAGGGAACAATGAAAATATTTACTGTCAATTTAGTGAAGAAATTCTGGAATGAGAGTCAAGTAAATTTTATACCAATATGTGAAACGGGCAATTAATTTTAAATCACTAAAACTTATATGTGCAAAGAGCTGCTCAAAAAAGCTGTGCTCCATATAATCCTTCATTTAGGGTATACATTTTGGGAACTTTATAAATATACAACATTGCTGACCTCCCAGTGGATCATGAAAGAAAAACATCTGGTTTTATATATATTATATTAGTTCTTATCGGCTTTATAATCAGTTGCCAAAAAATCGATCCAGTACAGTATACTCCGTAGATTAACTGCAAAGGGGAAGGGGGACATGGAATGCTACCTTGTCTCAAAAATTAAGTGAAAATGCTAACCTTGTCATATCCAACGGGCAAACAAAGGGAAAGAAAGCACTGCTCCACTCAGCTTTACCATGGGTTAACTGGCATTTCTAATACTTTTCACCTAGCCTGACTTGACAGATGCCTAACCTTAGCTACTGAGTGGAGACAGCCTGATGGGCTTTGGCCATACAGAGGGAAAAATTTTGATGCTTCCCACTTATGACATGATTGATTTTCTTTCATCGGCCCTTCACTTTGGGATGTGGCGAAGGCTGCCTGCCTGAGCCCCCACGCGCCCTGACCTCGACATATGGCCGCTGTGAGGCTGAAAACTGATGACGGCAGAAACCTAAAAAATCAATAGGCCCTGTCACTCAGTAGGGAGGCGAACGTCTTTTAAAAACCCAATCACGACATGTACTTGCTGCATGGTGTGGATCTACTGCACACTTGAGAACACACTGAATTTCCAATTTATTTATTTGCTTCTCTGTTTACACTCTGTTTACTTATTTATTCCTTAACTTTAATGCAGCAAGGAAGACAACAAAACATGTTGTTAGGATGGGATTTTCATGTTATTAAGAAGAAGAAGAAGGGGAAAAAAAAAGATTCCCTAGAAACGCTGTGAATAGTATGAAATAAATAAAGAGCACCTTTCTGTTGCCAACATAAACACTGACATCATTATTTTTGACATTATCTGGAAAGAATTTAGATAAAAGGAGTTTTGGAGTCTAAAAACATATGAGCATGAAACTGTTTTAATTCCCTTTGCAGGGGGCAAAGTACTTTTTGTTGGGGGGGGGGGTGTCTTCATTTCTAAAAATATAAGAACCACTGAATGCGTTTTTGGTTTTACATTTCTCAGTTCCTGTCGTGGTCTCCACTGTGCACTGGAGAGAGCAAAATACTAGGCCCAAATGTGTAAGGTGCTGAGCATCTCTGGCCCCAACAAAGTCAACTGGAGTGGAGGGTGCTCTGCACATTACCGAAAGACATCAGCAGCCCCCAGGATCAGGCCAGAAACAGCCAACTCGGATCACTTTTCTCTTGCCAGTTCAGAAAAGAAAAGCAATTTTTTTTAAAGAAACAGACAATATAATGTACCATGATTTGGTTTCCACAATTTTTCTCCAAAATATCTTCATAGTGCTCCTGAAACAAACAGCAGCAAAAAAACCAACTATGACTAGAAGAAGAGAAGACAATGTTGTTAGTGACCGTGATTTGTTATCCTTTGTCACTGCAGTAAAAGAAATGCAAATAAACAAGCAAAGGCACTGAGTGATTCACCAAGTCAATAGTCATTTTATGAAAGCAATGTCTTCTAGCATTGGTATTTAATAAGTCAGAAAGAAGCTGCTGTATGGCCTAAAAAGTGGGAAGGTGTGTTACCGTGATACATTTTAAAAATCCACCACAAGTAAATAGTTTTTTAAATCACATAAGTAAACAAAATCTGAGGCTAATTCCCAAACTAAGGCCAATTAAAGTTTTCTTTATGACTGCAAACCTGACCAGTTTACAATTTCACCCTGTTGCAGTGTGTGGGGGGGGGTGTTTTAATGTAATATTAATGAGCCAGGATAGAGGGTCATAAAAAGTGATAGGTTTTTGCGATGGTAAATTATAAATCGGTATTGATTTTTCCCGGCACTAATGCAGCCAGCTTATTGTAAGACACCACAGGCAAAGTGCACTTTATCAGATTAGACTGGAGCCTGGTATCAAATATACATGAGAAAAAGGATGCATTTGTGACTTAGGCTAGACTTTAAAAAAAAAAAAAGATACATGAAATTTTTAAGGAAAAAAGTAGAAAAATATTACAAAATTAAATATCAGTTTTAAAGGATCCCAAATGGGAGCAAATTGGTATTAGTCACATTTGGCTAATTTGTTTTTAAAACTAGCAGGTTATAGGATTATGATATATACACACATATAGGGGCCCTGTGCATATTTAAGTACATGATTTAATTATAAAATTGTAAAGTTAATCAGTTGATTACTAACAAAGGTAGAATACCTCATGTGCTTAAGTGCTTTCCGAATCAGGCCCAATATGTACATATAGGTATGTATAATACACACAGACACACAGTATGTATTGATGCAGTATGTATTACTTTTGACATCATATATTGCTTTTTTAAAAAGTTGTTCCATTTTCACAATATACATTACCACTTCATGCCAACAAAAGAATATTAGAGAGCTTTTTCTTGCTGTACTTTTATTGCTTAAATGCTTTCAAGATTTTCTTTTCCTTTCGCCTAAAAAGCATTGGGAGTTGACTGCACAGTAAAACTGGGCGTTATTTTTAAAATCAACTCTGCTTTTCATCTGCTGGCCTTTTTTTTTTTTTTACAGGCACAATTTCCTCATTCAAACACGTCTATGATGTAGATAATTTACAGCAAAGAGAGAGAGAGAACAACAAAAAACCCTGTTACTTTCAAACCCAGTTGCTTTGACTAAGAGCGAACATCGGTCGTCCCACTTTCACTTCTGAGTCAACAAGGGAAAAGTTTGCACAAAAACATGTGAATTTGTCTCTATGTACTTTTGTGTGACTCCAGCTCTTGTTTTGTTGAGAATGAGAACAGCCATGTTTTAAAACACTTCACAACTTCTTCTTAGTGACTATTGGCACTTCTTCTGCAAACAATCTGCCACTTCCCCTAGTGCTTAAAGGCTAAATCCCAACAGCCAACCTGAAGCCGTGCTGCTGAGGACTGAGAGAACCACCAGCCTCGGCCAAAGCTGCTTTTCTCCCTGTCTTAATGGCATAAACACTTTTCCTTAAAACTGGCAACTCGTTTTTTTTAAACCATGTGTCTATTGACAGTTCATTAACAAACAGTAAACCCCACAAGCTGTTTATTAAAAACTGTACTGAAGTGAAGAAGTGTGAATGTAAATAAGTAACAAAGGGAGAACGTGGGGGGGGGAGGGGAAATCTCAGGGAATGTCTTCTCATGTATTTTACTCCACTGCAACTAATACCGGAGACTTCATTGTCAGGCAATGGACTGACTTCCTCCAAAATGATTCACCTTCTTATATCTTAGTTTTACAAGTTGTACATGCAGATTAAGAAATGGAGTAACTTGGGGGTTTTTGCTTCCTGATTTCTCTCCCCTTGTTCGAAGACAGCTGGCAACAGATAATCCTACACAAACCAACCCATCCTTTTAGACTAAGATCCTGCAATTAGAGCCCTATTGACTTCAACAGAGCTCCATACATAGAGGTCGATCCAAAGTTGCTGGACATCCAGCAATGCACTTAAGTACCTGTTTAACTTTAAGCATGGGCAGAGTCCCATCGACTGCAGTGGGACTACCAGGTTATTAAGTGCTTTGCTGGACCAGGGCCAAGGAGTACAGAATTTTGCAGGATCAACCCACGATAAATTGCAGTATCTGGGCCTGCGGTTGTAAAAATAAATAGATATATAAACAAAAAAGGACCTCAAACAAAACTAGTCTCATTAGCAGGTTACTAACAACCTTATTTCTCTTGTTATTATAATACATCACCACCAGACAAAAATTTGAGCCCCAATTTTAACAATCCCTATTCAGGCGGAATTCCCATAAATGTCAGTGAAAAGTTTGTCAGTATCAAGATGGGGCTTTTGCATTGCACTTCTCATATGTTTAAAGTAGTAAGAGGAAACATATTTTTAGACAAGAGCTAATCAGGTAAAACCTAATAAAGCCAAAAAGGAAATGAGGAAAATAGAAGGTTATTCCCACAGCAACCTAATCTTGCCCCTATTGAAGCCAACTGTAAAAACTCCCTTAAACATCAGTGAGCCAAATGCACTCACTCTCAATAGGCCAACTCCTCTGCTAGTGTAAAATAGAGTTCCTTCATCGAAATCAATGGAGCTCAGGGAATTTACACCAGATGAGAATCTGGCACATTACGTAGCCCCTTACACGGAGTCCCATGGCACTAAATGACATTATGAGCCAGGGTAGCACAATCGGGACCAATGGGAGTAGGACTGGTTTCTTCACTTCTTCACCTTCTCAATGGAAACTGAGCACGCTCCTAATCAAATCCTTATTTTGAAGTTATTTTTATAACATTGCTAAAGTGAAAGAACAAATTTTTAACTTATGCTAATTTCCCTTTATTAGTGATGCCAAAGTCCTCATTTACATTTTTTCATAAAAAAATCACACAGGTTTTTTTTGCTGCTTTAGGGATAAAACTAATAAACAAATACATAAATTAGTGTATTTTAATTAAATGTTATCCCATGAAGTAATATTGTATACCATTGTCTAATATAAGCACCTCTTATTCAAAATCTCATGTAAGATTAAAATATTAGAACTCATTAAAAACTAATTTGAAAACCACTTTACCTAACAAACAACAACTCCTATCTTGATATCCTAATATGTGCTATTGGTTATGCTACAATAGATGTCATTGTAGCACTTTGCATTATTACAGCATACATGAGGTACTGGTATTGCAATGCCCCAAGACTTTTCTCAATAACATTGATTCAGTGGTACTAGGAAAGTTATTGCCACTTCTGTTTTAAACACCTTCTTATCATTATTCTGCTGCTGCAGTTTTGCAGGATCAGAAAAGATTCCTTTTTAAACACACACGCACACGCTCTGATATAGTGCTTTGCATCAGTAGATCTCAAAGTGCTATTTTTATATACAAAAACACAAACATGTATAAGAATTAATATACGGTAGGTCTGAAGGATTATTTCATATCACTTTTGAATGTATAAAATACTGTATTTATTTATATATATCCATCCATGTACGTTCTTCCTGAATATATATATATATATATACACACACATACATTCAAGAAGAATGTACATCCTATTATTAATTTAAAATTCTGCTTACATTAGAATAAATAAGACAGTTTAAGCAGCAGGGTGTCCAAAAAGCATACAACAGTCACATTTTAATCTTTTATTGGATCAACTTCTGTTGGTGATCGAGATAAACAAGACAACAGAAGTTGGTCCAATAAAAGATATTACCTCACCCACCTTCTCTCTCTCTCTCTCATATATCCTGGGACCAACACAGCTACAACACTGCATACAACATTTTTAAAGCAGTCAGCAGAAATAGCTAGAGGATTAAAAATTCTGATGTGCATTAAAACACATTCACTTCATTATAAAGTTTTCTAGAACACTGTCTCCCCTGAGAAGAGGTAACTGTACCTAGACTCCACATTTTTCATTACACTTCTATCCCCCATTGTAATTTTTTCAAATGTAAGATTATTGCTTTCCAAGGACGGTATTTAAATAAAACAAATGCTCTATTTGGCAGCTGCACTGAAAAGCTTTGTCTGTCTTGGTTACATTTCTTGGAAATCCAAAGATTTAAAGAGAGAAAAAAAAGGAACCAGAGGAAATATGAGGAGTCATTTTTGTGTATATAAATATGCTTTTTGAAAAGGTACATTCATATGTCAGCCTTCCTGAAAGTGTAACTGACTCTATACTCTCGCTAAAACTATTTTACAGTAGAAGCTAAATGGCAGTGAGGCCATACCTTAAGGCAGGAGGTATCTGTTTCCAATATTGGCGGAATGTTCTCTAGAGTAATATTGATTACACAGTGATGGGAAGCTACAGGACAAAGCTAAACTAATTAGCCAATAAGCTCAAAGACTACCTACCTTCAATACTGTTTGAAGGCACATTTAATTATTGCGTGGATGCAACAACATGGAGGAGGACATGCCGTTTAGGTAAATGTAGCAGGGTGTATTGACTGGTGGGCTGAGATACCCAAGCAGGGATGACATCTTTCAAGAGCTGGTAAACAGAGAAGTTTCTAACCCATTTGGAGAAGTCCTGGTGCCTTCTTATAGGGGTTTATCCACCAAACATGGATGGAGTAATTTCCTATCTACACCAGACCCTGAAAGAGGAATTTTCTGTAGCTTAAGACAATGATGCCTTTTCCTGCCAAAAAATTCACTCCAATACTGTAGCACATCTATTTCCATCGGGGATTTTATGTTTCTGGTGATGGAACTAACAAGTCAGATGGCTTTGGTGTCTCAGCTCAAGACTGAGCATGAATAAAAACACAACAAAAAGTGCAATTTGCTCAGATCTCAGCATAAAGCTTTAAAAATATTTTCCAAGTGTTCTTTTTAATTTTAAAGGATTTTCAGCAGCTGTTGAGTTTGGTTTTATATGAAGAGGATCATATCCTGCAACATCACAAAGGGTGCAAAAGTCCTCATCTAAATCAGCCCCGTGCCTAACCCTAACCTTTCCCCATAAATATCAAGCAAGAGACAAATTAATACACAATGGGTAAAATATTCAGAAGCTTCTACGTGACTTGAAATGAGGATTTAATCTCCATTTGAATATTTGCCCAGTAGCTGCAGCTTTGAAACCACTGAAAACCAGAGGTGTCATCCCTGTAAAAGAAGGGGTTAGTGACTGTATAGAAGGGGGAAGGGGGCATAGCCTCTTAACCAAGCAGAACCTGAATATCCCAGGGAATATGGCCCCAGAACCATTGATCCTGGGGCCTTTCTGCAAGGTTCCCTGGATTTCCCATCCCCCCAAGATAGCCCAGTTGGATCAGGTCTGAAGTCCTACCTACCACTCACTAATGCTAGTCTGAACATCCTTACATTCTGAGGAGAGTCCAAAGGTGCACCGTTCGCTGAGTCTGCTATTCACAGCCCCTCAAAACCTACGAAGCCCCAAATGCATCAAGACAATGGCAAGACCTGCCAGGTTCTCATAGGGGATTATGTGGGTATCCCTCCCCTTCTTAGACAAGTATCAAGCTCGGTTTGCATTCCCACCCAGCCGTCCCCACTCTGCGACACCCCCACTGAGTTAGTATCAGAAGGTAACAAGGCTAACGGGGGGAAAGGAACACCGGCTGCTGTCACTGCCATTCCATTCCATCATGTGCAAACACAATGGACACGGAACAAGAGCCCGAAGTTAAGCACCAAACGAATGGCCTGATTTTCAGAAGTGCTGAGTTCCCTGCAGCTTAGGTTAATTTCAGGTGGTCATTTTCCACGTATTTACTGAGGGTGTCTCCCAGTGACATAGCACTGAGCACCATCACAGCACTAATGAATGTACCCTCTTTATTATACACCCCTCCCCCAATTAGGGAGCAAAGCATTATTCTCCTCAGAACACAGAGAGGGAACTGAGGCATATTACACATGCTATCCTGCAAGGTGCTAAACGCTCCTGTTCCAGTAAACTAATGAAATACCATTGACCTCAAAGGGCCTATTCACATGCTTTGGTCCTGACCCATTAAAATACCTGAGTGGTCACTGCCTTGCATGATCATGCCCTAAAGTGAGTAAAGTCATCACACTCGCTGGAGCACAGGTGAGGACTGAGCA
Source organism: Malaclemys terrapin pileata (assembly GCF_027887155.1). Classification (NCBI taxonomy): domain Eukaryota; kingdom Metazoa; phylum Chordata; order Testudines; family Emydidae; genus Malaclemys; species Malaclemys terrapin. The sequence continues at coordinate 2,209,434 of NC_071512.1, read as the reverse complement.
AAGATCTCCTGAGTCCTACTCTAGTGTCTTAGCCTATGAAGAATTTCAGTTTGAGAAGGATGGTTCTGTGGCCCTCTGCTTACCCAGGAAGACTTTGGTGTCAGCAAAGTCAGATATTTCACCAACCCTCTAGCTCTGAAAACCAATGCAACCAAACACGCAAATGCGCAGCAAAACTGAACAGGCAAAAACTTACTTTTTTGACAGTTTAAGTTTTTCTTTTACAATCTGCATGTTGCTGACCCTATGACTAGTCTGGGGTTTCCTATTTTTAACTGATGTACCAAGGCTTTTAACCAGACAATTGTTCTTTTGCGATCTCACGAAGAGGACATTTCAATAAGAGTAGAAATTCTACTATCCAGAGTGGGAAAGCACAGTTTAATGAAACTGTACTATAAAAATTACAGGTAAAAAAATAATTTCTATGAAAAGCATTTTTAATAAAACATGCATTGACTCCAAGAACTGCTTATCATTTTTAAGACTAAGAGATTGATCCTACAATTACTGGGCACTCCAAACCCCCAGCGACTCCGAAAGGCCCTTACATCATTATTCATATAGGAAAGGGCCAATCTGAGAAGGAAGTCAGGACTGAGATTTTCCAAAATAGATTCATGCTGACCACATCTTTTAAAGCAGATAGAGCTTGATCCAAAAGTACGAAGTCTCCTATTAACTTCACTGGGCTTGGGTCAGGTTCCGACTTCATAAATCCATTCAGGCAACCTGCACAGATTGTCAGCATTTGCAAACTCCTTCCTAGGGCCAGATTTTCAAGCGTGGGCCACAAAAATGTGCACACACCTCCTGCAAGCCGGAATTTGCACACGCAAACCACAAGAGTGCTCATTCACATGTGCAGTTAACAATCTGGCACACAACTGCAGGATTTTGCATATCCAGTAGGACACAGATTTTCAAGATGTGCACCCACATTTCTAAACTTGGTTCCTACATTAAAGCAGCATCCCATAAACTCTCTCTGTCAGAACTCTGTTGATTACATGTTGTAACATCAAACTAGGTTATTTAAACCCATTTTTATTTATAATAAGTGCTCAAAGTCAAAATTTCTGGATAGAATTCAGTTCTATGTCTAATTTAACACACTGGGCTGGATAGTTAAAAGGTGCACAGAGAAGCCAATCTGCCTTAGTCATGGGCAGTTTGGAGTGACAGCTTCAAATGACCAAAAGAAGACACATTTCCAAAGAGACTCTAGCAAGCAAGCAAGCAATAAGCAAAGAAATCCCAAGTGGATAATGCTCTAAGTCCAAAGTGGTTTCCTTGTGGTACAGGTCTCTTGTGCCCAATCAAATTCGGAAATGGACTATCTAATGTCTTCCGGTGAGTCAATTTGCTCCAGGCCCTGCTTTCTGATCATCTAAACCTTCAGAGGCATGTTAGAAATGTGTGGGACTCCACACTATATTTTAATCAAGAATGATCTTTGAGGCCCAGGGAATATTTCTTTGAAGTTTGGAACAAAGTACCTATTTTGGAGCACCCAGCTGTGGGGAGTAAGCCATCTTAGACACAGAGCTACAGGCCTACGTTATTGTAATAGGGAGTACACTTAAAATCCTTTCATCTTTCTATCTCAGTATTTGTATAGCCCTCCTCATGATCATTCATGGACAATTCATGGATTTCATCCTCAACACCTGAGTGAAGTAGCATCGTATTATCACCAGATGCGTATAGGTAACTGAGGCACAAGGTAGATTAAGTGACTTGCCCATGTTCACATCAGTGGTACTGTAACCAGGGGAGCCAGGGGTCATGCCCCCCCACTTTTTAACAAAAGAAACATCCCCCCCCCAATTTCTGCCAGGGCTTATGGCCAGCGGCAGCCTTTCGGCACTGTGTGGGCAGGAAGGGACGGGATCTGCTTCCAGCAATGGGGGGAGGGATGACCTGGCCCGTGTCTTTGCAAAGCTCATCCCTTTTCCCTTGCAGCGCCTGTCCCTTCCTGCTCACACAGTGCCTAGTGGGCTATGAAAACTACGGTTCCCAGAGAGGCTTGCACAGAGCTGGTGGCCATTGGGCGGGGGCAGGCCTGGACTCTGCGATGCCTTGTGGTTGGGGGACACTGCTGGCAGCAGTTCGGCCAGGGTCTTGGCTCCTAGAGACCCCATCCAGGCTGAATGAGGCAGCAGGGGGCACTGCTGAGGGTGTGGGGTAGGGGACCGGCTGGCAGGGCACTGCTGGGGTGTGGAGCAAAGGTTCCAGCACCCTTGGTTTGCACCAGAAGTCTGCATCACAGCCGGAAATAAAACGCAGGTCTCCTGGATTCTCTGCCTGATGACTTAACCATTCGACCAGTGGTTTTCAACCTGTGGTCCGTGGACACCTGGGGGTCCACAGAAAATCTCGAAGATTTCCAAATGGGTCTGTACTTCCATTAGAAACATTTTTGGGGAAACTGACCAAAGGCTGAAAACCACTCTAATTAGACCATTCTTTCTCCCTACAAGGGAGCCTAAAATATTCAAATATCTATTGATTGATATGGCTACTATTGCAAAAAATCAACTTCCAGCAAAAGAAATCTTACTGTTCACCAGGTTGGCGACCTCTTCATATTTTTTTATAGTCTAAATAATCATTTTTAAGCCATCACAGATATTATCCATTTAGAAGAAATCAGCATGTATTTTGCCACTATTTTTTTTGACAAAACAGTATTTCAAGGGGTGTGGGGAGAGACAGAATTGTTTTGTTGTCAAGAAAATACATCTAGCATAAAATGTTAAGGTTGCCAAGAAATGACAGTATTTGGCAGCCTCCTAAAATGTTTGTCATTTTAAAAGTATTTATGCGAAGGCAGAAAATAAACTATCCAACATTTTAGTCACTTTTGGTGATTAAGGCAAAGTCATTAGATTTTTAGTTTAAAATTGCTCCCTTTCATAAACCAGCCAGTTTTTCTTCCACATAGAAAAATATGTGCAGTTTTCTGCTCTCAAAACTTGTAAGTGTATTAGCTTTGTTTTAGTGTTCTTGTATGATGCAAGCCAAACACAATATGTTAAGACTTTGAACATATTTTTCATTTTAATTGAAAACATTTACAAACATAATGTTGCTGAAAAGAAACAACTGAAAAAAATGGTTTGGAACAGAAGATTAAAAATATATATATCCATCAAAAGAATGCAAGAATTTGTTTCTTTTACTTGTAGAAATGCAAGTAGTTGCATTTAGTTCATCTAAGATTATATACAAATATCAACTTGGCGTGCTTTCCTGATAGTGACCTGCTTCACGTATCCCATTCATCAGACTGGTTTAAAACTATTTACAAATGCCCAGTTCTCATGAAGTTAGAAGTAAATTTGGATCTATTTTTTTTTCTTTTTATAAAGACATTGATGTGTTTTTTCTGACATGGATCATGAACTCAGTCAATCACAAGTCTTTCTTAATGGAAACCACATGTCTGCCCAGAACTGTGTAATTACAATGCTAGGATTCTTGGCACTGCCAGGAAAAGGGGCATTGTCAAACCAATTAGAGTTTATTTATTTACATACCATTTCTGGATGAGAATGTTCTTTCTTTTATGCTGAGAAAATATATATTTCATCGAGTAGCTATAATTTTCTCTAGATAGTTTTAGGTTTCATAGCAATTACATTTCTAGTTTGCAGTTAGTTTGCACGTAAGGAAATTTTCCTTTAAACAAAACATCTGGGAATAGATCATGAAATTTATCGGCCCGGTTTTCATTTGTTTCAAATGATGGAGGAGATGCAAGGGCCGTTTCCCTGAGCTCCGTATAGTCAGTATTTCCATCCCACTAGGTGCTTTCCATGTGCAGTATGCCTTATTCTTATAATTATACCGCAATTCAGCATCACTCTTCTTATATTTCCTTATACCAACCTTGTACAACTCAGTAACTGGAACTAGAAGCACAACTATGTTTCAGCAGAAAAACCAAAGATCCAGAAGGTGAGCTGAAACATTATTCCAAGAAAGGTTGCCCTGGACAACTTGTATCAAAGAAGTCACATGTCTCGGGAAAGCCAAATACCATGTAACTTGTGTGCTGGATCCATCATCAAATCATGCATACTGTCAGCAGAAGGTTACATTTGACAAGTCAGCAGTAAGGGTGGCAGCATTCTGTGATATGTCGAATGCATTTCAGGGAAGCGAAAGGCATGCCACAGACAAAAAGCCCGTGTGGATGTGTGATGTTTTCCACTCCATTGAGAGGCATCTGACGCGCCACAAAATGCTGCAAGCCCCTCCTTGTCTCACAAACATTATCCACTCAGTTGTGTTTTCTTGCATGTACTGTTCTGAGCCAGCTAAACAAAGCAGAGAACATTCCTAACTTGCATTGATATCTTGGTTTGATTAGACTCGTATTACTGCTTAGGTGCAGAATATTATCCATTGCGTAAGTATCAAACGGGGACGACGCTACCTAAAAGGGGGAGTTTTACCTGTGAGTTTATTGGATCTGAAATTCCTGCAGGAGTGTTCCAAGATGTCCCCAAGAACTGGATTGTATATGTAGTTCTCCATGCTTGTATGTGGAAGCTCACATACATCGTTTATTCCAATCTATTAAAGGTATTTCAAGATGGCCGTTAACATAGCACCTGACAATCTTTGTAATGTATTTACCCTCACAGCACCCCTGTGAGGTTAGGAAGTGCTGGGAACAGAGACATAAAGACTGCGCACTTGCCCAGACAGGAAGTCTATGGCAGAGCAGGGGATTGAACCCAGCTAGGTTGCATCTTACACAACAGGGGCTATGGAAGGTGATTTTTTAAACTCTTTATTTATCTATTTTTGTTCAGCTGATGATGTGTTTTTGACAGCCCTAGAGAGGTAGGTCTTCTCTCTAGCCACAGCACAGAGAGAGCAGGAGCAGCAGTAGAGTAACTTTCTCCCATCCCATCCTAACATGAAGGCACCACCCCTTAGCATGGGAAAGGAGGTTCAGTCTACTAGCCTGTCCTTCCTTGGCCTCTCTGCTGGGGAGGGAGCAACTGGGGTGGTATAAACGCTTGTCCAAAGTAAATAGACAGAGACCATCCACTCATTTGGCAGAGATGCCTGATACGCCAGTTTAAGACTATAAAGGCACTAAGTGCCTGGGACGTTGGGGTAAGACTTCCCCATCTGGACCAGACCAAACCCAGTTGTGGAGCTACTTCCTTCAGGGTTATATTACTACTTTTCACAGAAAACCCATAGGAGGGGGAAACTGCCGTGCCAAACCCCTACATAAAACTCTCCAAAGTTCAGAGGCATTGCTATTCAGTGCTTGCGCAGAGGGTGGTTAAAGACCCTGGTCCATTTTTTTTGTTTGAAGCTTTTCTCCAACAAAAAAAAAATGCCTTTTATTTTTTAAAACCAAAAACTTTTAATTAAAAGTTTTCAGAATTTTCCATTTTTGTTTATTGAAAAAAGCCTCCCCACCTTTTCACCACCAAATGCATTAGAATGAATGTCATCCAGCCCAGGGAGGGGATTTCTCCATTTTTCCTTCTGCCACGCTAATTTTTCAAAACCTCCTCCCCTTTGGCATAGTTCAAGAGCGGCCAAAGGAAACATGAAACTCAGCCACTCAAATCAAAAACTGAATGTTAATCTTCTTCCCCCAGCCCCTCCTTTTCCTCTGTGGCAAAATGAGAAAAGGGGGAGAAGAAACAATGGTAGAAAGAAGAAGGGGGGAAAACTCACAGTTTTTTTTTTAAATGAAAAATTTCAATAACTATCGTCACCAAAATATTTGAAGCTGAAAATTGTTCCTTTCTGAAACCTGCAAAATTGGAACAATTTACCAAGGGCCGTGGTGGAACCTCCATCACTGACCATTTTAAAATCGGGATTGAATGTTTTTCTGGAAGATCTGCTCTAGGAATTATTTTGAGGCAGTTCACTGGCCTGCGTTCTACAGGGGCTCAGAGCACATGGTCGCAGGGGTCCTTTCTGGCCTGGGAATCGATGAAAATTAAAATAACTGAAATTTTCCAAGATTTTTCCCTCCTATTTTTTGAGAATCCCCATTAGACCAGGTGCTGCGAGACAGTCTCTGCCCCGAAGCGTTTACAATCTACACAGACAAGAGAAATACCATGTGGGAGCGAAAAAAAGGTCTGGAGAGGGGACGCGTCCTGCTCAAGGTCACGCAGGAGGCCAATAAACGAAGCTGTTGTTAATAATACTGTTCTTTCTAAAAAGGCTGAAAAGAAACTGTACTCGATTCACCACGATGCTGCTCCAGTTTTATGCTGTTGATGAAAATAACGGCGTCATGACGGCTTGATACGGGGTGACACAGTGGTAGTGACAGGCCAGGCATTTAAGCTGGAGTTGGCATCCATTCCTTTTTTTTCTTTTTTGGTGGATGAGTGTATTTTAAAATACAAATCCTGGGCAGAAGGAAACATCAGGCATTTAAACTGCTATTTTAAGAGCTGATTGGGCTAACCCACATTTTGCAAGGACATGAGGAGGATGAAGATGACCTCTCAGTAACATGATCGGGCATGGCTCAGAATGTTCTCTTTCTATGTTAAGTCAGAGCCTTTGTCTCCACAGACAGCCAAGCTGAGACCACATCTCATCCTTCACGACTGGAGCTTTAAAATCCTTCTGTGTCCTCCTCCCGGTGGACTAGACTGTCCCAAAGGGGAGCAAAGGCCCTTCTCCAGCCCACAACCCCACTGATGGACCCTGCTTATCCTGAGCGTGGAAGGGAGATTAAGGGCTACTCACCACTGTTGGGAAGTGGGCAAGGAAGATGCAGTAAAAACAGTACTAGCTCCATGCTCCAGCTAGAGGAGTGACTGGGCACATAGGGCAGAGTAAATTGCTCCACGAAATGGGGTGAAGTAACTGATTGCCTCCCCAGAGTAAGGGGAGCTGGAGAGGGATGGTGGTTCGTTGTTACTGCTATGTGCTACCCCTTAACTCAGACCAGATTTTAAGGTTGCCATCTAGCCTTTTCTCAGCGACCAAATCCGATTTCCACAGTCTCGATATGAGACAGGAAAATGGCATCATCTGGCCAAGTAAAATGGTGAAGGTTACACCACAGCTACCATGTGTTCGAGGAATATTTCAGGTTGCACAGCACAAAAGCCAAAGCAGCTTCCCACCCAATTTCTGGCTCTTCTTTCTATTCCTGTCCCAGTCCAGCAAGAGCTGGGCCAATGAAAAGTGTTATAAACAGCCAGACCCTAGCTGAAAAAAGCAATATGCCGTCAGTCTGACATCTACCTCTCTTTTCCGCTCATTGTCAGCACCGTGATTGATGGTGTTGTTCATTAAATGTGGGACGATTGTCAGCTTTTCCTGAATAAATATAAAAAGAAACAAAGAAATCCCCACCCTTTTCAAGCCAGAGTGAATTATTTCCTATTTTCCTTTGGTGAATTCAAGTGTGTACTGTGCACTGCTCTCAAAATACACTATCTAGTTTTAATCGCAAAGTAGGACACTACACTCTGAATACAGAACCAAACTGCTACTTACTTAGTTTAAGACCAGGAAGAGATAGCAATTTTACTTTTTTTTTTTTACTATCTTACAATTTTACTATTATTTATTTTCCAAAAGGATAAACCACTGATGTGTGTCAATGTCTTTGCTTTAGTGCAGCACTTCAACTTTGTGCAAAAGGTAAGAACTGCTCTTCGGTGAAGGCTATAAAGCATACAGAATGGTATGCATAAAGCAGAGGTTACCATTAGCACCGTAAATGATAGGGAGAGATTCAATTCACTACTCTGTTGTGTTTTATTTCACAGCTGGATGAGAAAAAAATATTTAAAAAGTCAGATACTTTGAAAAATATTTTAACCTGGATGCATTTTTTCCAAGCGACAGTAAAGAGATACGCTATAAAAACAACCAAACTATTTCTTAACCTTTGCCATTTTCCCTATGCATTTTATCTCCATGACTTCCCCTGGTACTGGCACCTTTACCTTTCTGCTTCATGGAATCCTTCTAATCAGGTCATTGCTTATACTGTTAATAACAGGGTCATTGCTCAACGTCTTTCAAGTTTTACATTGCATCTGTGTGTATGAAAACAACAACAGTAATTATGAAATGCAGTTCGGGCGGGGGAATTGGTTAACAATGTTTAACTCTGCAAATTACACCCCAACCTGGATTTTCTTTGGAGGTAACATGCTAACGGACAATAATATTCTCCTCAAATGCTACATTTGTTGAGTTGAATAGCGAATTATTTTGAATACCTCTGTAAAGAACAGGAAACTGGGAACTGTGGAAAAACTGGCACCATGCCACCGATTGAAGATTCTATCTGACTGTAATAGAAGGTGATTATTGAGGACTAGCAGGCAGATGATGGATGATTTCCTCTTAAAATGACAGCTCTGCTGTGTATCAGCAGTCCTCATACAGCACAAATGTACAGGTCGGCTTTTGTGGCTTTTTAATTCTTAACATTGTGGGAAATGGATTTCAAAGCTGCGGCGAGCCATTGCAGGCTGGCAGGGCACATTCGGACTGTTCAGAGGAGGTTTTTAGTCACAGCAAATCCAGTGAAAGACACACTGACTACATTTTACAGTCATCTATCTAAAGAGGCAACAAAACAAAAGTGTGATCCTGCAGTCCTTACTCCAGCAAAACCCTATAGACAACTATATACAAGAAACCCACAGATCAGCACTCCTGCCTTCATAGACCCAGTAACCACCCCAAACACACCAAGGTATCTGTTCTCTACAGTCAGGCACTTAGATACTACAGAATATGTTTCAAGGAGAAAGTCCAGGATGCACTCCTTAACACACTCAAAACTGCCTTCACCAAACAAGGACACTCCACCAAAGAATGGGCCACCCAAATACTCCAAGAGAACCTGCTTCAACACAGAAATAAAACCCCCTCCAACCACACACCCCTAGTTGTCACCTACCACTTCACACTGGAAACCATAGAGGGGTACCATAAAACAACTACATCCATTCTCGATGGAGACCCCATCATGAACCCCCTCTAGTGGCCTTCAAACAACCCTCCAACCTCTCCCTCAGAAGCAAGCTCCCTATAGACCAGGACACACCAACTCAAAGCAGCACCAGCCTGCTAGAACACTATCCCCCCTTTTTGTCCTATGACTACAGAATGGTTAATGGGCTACTTCACCTTGAAGGCCCTTAGAATATGTGCTAACTGCTTATGGCTAAATTATTTATTCAATCTTGTCCTTAGATGTGATGCTCTGAGTACTTTTCCCAGACTTCAGGAAGAGCTCTGTGTAGCTCGAAAGCTTGTCTCTCTCACCAAATGAAGTCAGTCCAATAAAAGATATGAACCTCACCCACCTTCTCTCTCTAATATCCTGGGACCAACACGGCTACAACACCACTGCATGCAAAACCAAAGAAATTCATTATCACCAAAGTTTCTGTTGGCCTTAATTCCTTTGTGTTTTGAGAATTAAAAAGCTGCCCATCTACTTAATGCCTCACTTGTCATTCAGAAAGGACTGTTTTGATTTAAAATAAGCTCTATAGTGGATTCCAATCCCAAGGGCAGCACCTTAGTTCAAAAGTAGTCACTGGGACTTCTTGGGATAAGCTAGGGTGTCCCAATGTTGCCCAATGTGACGCTAAGCTCTTTTCCTGCTTGATTGTAGTGATGACAGCACAGGGAGTCAGATAGGGATTAAAACAAAGTTATTTGAAATGCTCTGCATAAAAGCTGTGCTGTGTACAACTATATTTGTTTTTTTTTAAAGTAATCAGTAACACTGTCTTTTACGAGAATACATCTCCATATATTCCTTAAATAGTCATAACAACACTTTTAGAATGTCAGGAAATAACAAAAATCAGTTGTAAGAAAGCCTGTGCTCCAAAGAGGAAAAAGTGCCATCCAACAAACTCCAGGCCCTGTTCTCTATGTCACAATGGCTTGTGTAAGAATACACTGGCTCCTCAGTACTTCACAGTAAATTAGTATAGACATAGGTTCTGGATTCTGTCAGGACCCAGCCCAGACATACAGCCGGAGTCCTGCACAAAAGGACGAGGTAATCCACAAGAGTAGTAAATTTATCAATCAAATCCTGTAAGTGTCCCTGGCTGATAACGCCAGCCCTCTTTTGAATTTAACAATGAAGCTTGCTCGAACTCTGGAGACCATCGTATACATGTTTCAGCTGGAAGAAAGATGCTGCCAATATTTCACTAGGTGTTTGCCATTCTCGTGTCTATAATCAATAGGATGGTAGAGTGCTTCCTCTCTCCTCTTTAAAGATGTGAAGGACTGTAAGCCAAAAAGAACAAAAAGAATAAAATCTGATCTATACAGTAGGTTTATACAGGGTCTTTTTCTCCAAGGAGGCTGGAGTGGAAGATAATATTTAGACTTTATTGAGGCCTCTTCCATGTATAATTCAAGGAATTATTAACTTGAAATTCATCTGCAGTTTGCATGCATATTTTTAGTCTACAAATGTGTACATTTAGAGATGATGGAACAAAAAAATTAAGCCGAAGACACTGCACTACAGCCATGAACAAAATTAATGTATTTTTGTCTCTACTCTCTTTCGGTTGCAAGCACTAGGTTTGCCAACAAAGCAAAGAATATGATGTGCCTCAGCTTAGAATATCAGTGTTATTGTACAGAACGATATGCCAATAGAGTAGTAGCTCGTGTTTATAGTAAAGTAGAGAACACCATTATCAGTATGTGATGTCAATTTAAATTTTACTAGAACAGAAACCTTTTGACCCCTTCCAAACTTGATCCATTACTAGGTTTATACATGAAAGCTTAGGAGAGAATTAAATTAGAAGGAGCATTGCAAGAGAACTGTATTTGCATCTATTGCACTTAAAACTGGAGATTAGTTGACCTTTGGAAAAAGGGATTAAAGCAGTTTCACCATCAAGAGAAGACAATCTGTGTTCTTAAAGCAATCACATTGGGAGGGTAACAACCTCTGAAAGATGAATTGAACTGAGAAAGAATCCATGCTAATTTGCATGGTTTACATGTCACTTACAAATGAATTTTGCAGTGATTTCCGCACAAGGAATTGTACAGTATCTGTATTACTTCATGAGTCCTTTGGCACTGGCATGTAAATGTGGTAACTGTGTCCATTTTTACAATCTAATTTTACAATAGATTAACCTCAGAAATGGTATCAGCAGATAGTAAAGATGCTGTACGTTGCACATGATTGGAAGAGCAGAATGCAGTCACAAGGAAGTTTCCTCTTTTTCCATGGAGAAAAATGTCAAGAACAATAATCACCAAATCAGAGTGCAGCAAAAGTGGCTAATCCAGATCAAGAGAACAAATAAAACCCAAACTGGAAGAGCTTTTAATGCCGTGCATAAATGAGGCTTGTAATAGGGACAGCAGATCTTTAAAAATACATAAAGTTCTACATATCCCTGCAAGCAAAGTCATAGTATGAGCTCCTTAGTGGGTTATGTAGTTGGAATAAAAAATAAATAAATGAACTGATGTTCACGATTAAGTGTCATTAGCGCAACAGTTACACTCAGTGAAGTTCAAATCCAACATAGATCAAGAAATTACCGGTTAGTTCTATTATCTATGCCATGTGCTATCACAGGACAACTCAGCAATTCGGGTGTGCTCCTGGTCCCATTCAACATCAATGGCAAAAATCCCACCAACATCAATACCACAGAAATGGACTCTTATGAGCTTCCATAGAACCAATAAGGAGGACTACTGCTTGCAGATTTCTTTTAATCTTTTCATATATTTTTATTTTTTGGAACACCACCACCATATAAACCTAGCATGCAAAGAGCGCTATTACAGAGGTTGAGTTGCCTATTTGCTATGGTATGGTGGTTGAACAGTGTAATAGAATCAGAAACGATCATTGTCAATACAGTTCCCCAGCAACTTCAAGAGCCCAGGCAATAAGGCAAATGAATAAGACACTGTCAACTAAATAAAGGGATGTTGCACACGGTATCATACAAATGGAGGAAACACTCGGAAGGAGAATGGGGATACAGAGAGAGTCATGTCAATCTCTCAGCAATGTTTGCTAAATAAAAAGTTCACATATTCACAAAAATTTTAAGCAGACTTCAGCAACATGATAGAAGTTGTACCACTTTGAAATGAGTATTTTTGTTTTAAAAGAGCATTTCAAATTGTTTTACAAAACAGAACATTATGCATCATATAAGCAGTTATAAGACCTTGATAATAAAACCATTTTGAGTTTGATCCATGGAAGAACCATACCCTCTGTCTATGAAAATGTCATTCTCTGTGCTTAAGGTAGAGTGTGGAATATACTAAGACCACCCCTCCCCACACACCTAAAAGCAAGATATGGGTCAGGAAATGTATTTTTCCTCATGAATGACCAAATGGCCACTGCTTTGGCAGCTCAAGGGGTACATAAGCCAAGAGGCAGACAGAGCCTAAAGGGAAGCATTCATACCTTAAGCGGGGAAATCACACTTCAACAAAGGGGAAAAATATTTTCCAACAATAGAAGGTTAGTGCATAAAGTAAGGATGTTTGGGGGAACATTTAACTTTCATTGTATCCATCTCCATGCAGATGTAACGCAGAGGGGATGTGGGCTGAAAAACTGAAAAGAAGTGTGGGAGTTTTTAACCACAACAGTGCTGATTCACATGGAGAATGTTAGCTAGGAGAGGAGAGTCACCTGCTATCTAGAGATTCGCACGATGCAGATGGAGAACTAAGGCAAAGATGCGTGTCTGGGGTGGAATCCTGGTCCCACTGATGTCAACTAGAGTTTTGCCACTCCAAGATTTCACCCCCGGTGTTCCAAAGAACTCAGGGCCAGATTTTCAAGAACTCACCACCTGCAGCCAGAGCCAGATTTTCAATAGCGCTCTGTACCTTTGCAGCTCCCATCATGATACTTATGGCCAGGCACCCAACGTTCTGAGCTCTTCTGAAAAATCTGACCCTAAGTAAATTGCCCAGGGTCATGTAGAGAAGCTATGTTCAGGAACTGAACTTAGATTTTTTTGACCTCACTCCAGTACCTTATCCACAAGACCATACTTTCATCCGTTCCAACAAAACCTCACTCACTAACACCATATACAACGAGAACATTGGTGTTTTTCATAAGCTTTAAGGGGAAATGAAGTCTTAAAATACATAGAAACATTCCCCAACCTCATGTCCATTCATCAGTTAAAAAATTGGTTCTTGTCCTCTTTAAAGAAAATCACTCCTTGTTCCTAACTTTACCCTTTTTCTTTTTTAAATGAAAACGGTTAAAAAAAAACGTACCACCAAAAAAGTGTTGTTTTAGGAACGTAGGAAGTGATGGCTTTTGCAGTCCAGCTATTCAATCATTCTGCTGATGCTCTGAGGTTGCACAACAAGGTATTTGATGGTACTCTGCAATACGGGGCTTTAAGTAAGTTTCACAGCAGCTGCGACCATGAGATCAGATAAAGATGCATCTCTAGGCTGTATATGATTTTAACAATCACCTGGAGGACCTCACTGATTCTTTCATATTCCCCTGCAGAACAGACAACTGCTCTCTTGCATAAAAGATCCAATGTGCTCAAGAGAGTGCACTAGAGATCACAGGCACAGCTCTGTTTATCAGCAACTCTCTTGTGCCGTGGTAGCACAATCGGAAAGGCTGAGATTTTCAAAGGAGTTGGGAATTAACTGCCTTCGGCTCCTCTGAAAATCTCAGCCAATAATATAATTAACTGCCTTCGGCTCCTCTGAAAATCTCAGCCAATAATATTCCTCACCTACCCTAAAAACAACACCACCACAAACCTCCTCATGGCACTGAAAGAACTCTTTCATCCGGAGATAGGCCTCACAACCAATTAAAATCCTAGCTCCATGTCTCAGTAACCCACCGCCAGCCAATCAAGGGCTTGGAGGTAGGTTTGTACATCGTGCTCTTCCAGTGGAAAAGTGCCAAAATTCTTGTAAATGCCTAAAACTTATGAGCCCCAGGGATTGGGACTGACAGGTCGCACAGCTGATGAGCTGGGAGTTCACGGGACAGCGACTGGCATTCTTTGTTCGAGCGACACCCAGGAATAGAACAGCATGGACTGCTGCAGCTCTGGCTGAAAGGGCGCGAGCGAGAGCGGTGGGTGAGAGGCTTACGTGATGCTTTATCACCAAAATGCCTGGGTCAAGCCTGCCCTAATTTCTCTTCAGTGTCATACGCACCAGAGGCACAAAAGCAAGTATAATGGGCATTACGCCACATGGAATACGCTGCACACACACACGATAAAGGTAGAACCACGTATGTTATGTGTAACATGAAAGCCTTTGTGATCCATTCTCCTCATATCAAGAGGAAGGGGGCTGAGGAGTTGGGCAGCCAGGAGAGGCAATGGGACAATAACCCCTGCAGTTTATACTGCAGAAAAGCCATGGCAATTGGTTTTTCCTTTCTGGCAACTTATTAAATGACCTGAATGCCAACAAAATCCCCCTCTCTAGTATTAATCTGAGACCACTTGTAAGATCCGGTTAGTGCAATGTGGTTGGTCTTGCCTCACAAAGCACATTGCACCTCTTCCCTCAGCAGGCTGCACTGACTTCCTGTTCTCATGAGGGTGTGATGCTGTGACAGGGTGAGAACTAAAGTGACTGAAGTGATCAGCAGTCAAGGGCACTTGGGCTCCCACGTCATTCTGGAAATCTCAGCCACAGACGTATCAAGCCATGGTTTCATTTTCTCTCCCAATGTGCCAGCCCATCATTTGGGATCCGCCGTGGCCCTTTTGTCCATCGTTCCCACATGTGAACATCTGGGGATTGGAAGCAGGGCATTCTGGATACCGGGCCCTCAGTTCTGCAAGGCATTTAATCCCCTGGTCCGGCAGAAACGTAGTTTGTTGAGTTTCAGGGCAGGCTGTAAGGCTCAACTATTTGCATTTGCCTGTTTGGCCTGAATGAGGTTACCCAGGGAAGTGAGGGAGCTCTTTGGTTGACATACGTCACTAAATTATGCATATTTTTAAATGGTGGTGTATACGACGAAAGATAGAAAATAGGCACATTCTGACTGACCAAACCACCAACAAAATGTATCATTCCTATAAACAATTCTGGATCTACACACAAGGTAAATTTTCCATACAAGAAACGTTCAGTGGGTACTGAATTTAAACCTTTGCATATTATTTCATTCAACGTCTGATGACCATGAAACTTCAGATAACAAAGATTAACATATACAAAATGGTTATTTGAAAAAAATAGATTGTTCACACAATTCAGCAAAGCTCTTAAATAAAGGGGTTTTTTTTCTGCTTCCCCTTTTATCTTACCAACATTTGAAAAGAGAAAGAAACTTTCATAAGTGAGAAACATTTTCTAATGTCTGAAAAATGAGACCTCTGGATTTGAACTGGAATCCCACACTGCATTCAAGATTGTGTTATCAGTTTTGTGGCACTCTATTAATCTGTTACAATAGAATAGGGTTTTTTTTTTTTAAAGGGGAACTATCTTTTTTAAAAAAAAAAAAGGAAAAGCGAGAGGTCCAACCTTGAGAGAAAAGCCTGTGCTCACAGTAACGAAAGTAACATGATGATCTGTGTCATCTGGCCATCTAATTGAAGAAAGATGCGAAAAACAATACAGAATAGAGCATAATAAACATGATTTCATTTCTACTTAATAAGGAAATATTTTATAGATTTTTTTTCCTGCTTTCTCTAGATATATATTTTTTAATATTAAGATTTAGTACATATATTAAGCTGTCAAATAACAACAACAAACCACCAGGATTCAATTAGCTTGCTTTTTTAAAATTGGTTAGAAATAGCTGGAAAAGCTTTCACTACATGCAAGTGAATTTTCCCAGTGCATAACTTTAACTTGTGTTTAAGACAGAACCCAGCTTTATAAAAGTGAAGCTTAAATATTAATGTGTGTTTTGTTAAGGAAGTGGAAGTCGAATCAACTTCCTGGTACCCAGAGTATCTGATTTCTAAAATGGTCTGACACTGATTGTCACAACTTCACCAGATGTGGGGGTGAAGCTCTGTAACGGAAGCCCAGGTTTGCGGCCTACTGCTGTGACGGACGCAGAGCTCACTGGACTGCATCCTCTGATAGTATATTTTTGTTAGTTAGCTGCCCGGAAGCCCTCAACTGCTCGATTTGTTTTGTGATCCCGCAAGAGCCTTCCTGGGTCTGATGACAGCACAGAATTCAAGAGTTTGTTTGCTTTGGTGGGTTTCAGGGCTGGTAAATTCCTTGTTATTTAATTTATTGCTCTACAAGGGGGGCAGGAGGGCCTGGCCGTGAAGTATCAAATCTATTCTGAGAAACTTGGGTTCTAGTCTGTTGTTCATCACATACCAAGAAACAATGTCTTTTGTTACTAATCCCACCTCCCCTATTTTATTGCTCTGTTTACTGACATTTTCAATGTAGGCCTACGTAGGAGCATTTCCTCATATTAAGAGCAAATGTCACAAAGAAAAAAATGTACTTCATTAAGACAGACAGAGAAACAGACAAACTTGGTTACTGCAGCTGGGTGAAAAACGACCAGCATAGTTTGTGAAAAGTGTTCATTGCCTCAAACTTGCACATTATTGCCAATTTTTCAACCAACAATGAACACTGAAAACGGAAGTTTTGGTTTTTTCTCCTCCTCTTTTTCTATTCTGCCACTTAAAAATGGGAGGCAGAAAGGGGGGTTAGACTAAAAAACTAGAAACCAAAACGATTTGCATGTTTCATTCCAAAAACCAGAATGTTTTCAGGGTATTTTTTCAGGGGGTTTTGTGTATGAATCGGGGGGAAAAAAATAAAAATGAGAATTGCCCAGTTGCAACTCACCCCAATTTAAACCCAAGATAAACTGCATCAGAGCATGCTACTTTTCACACTTGTATTGTGTGTCTACTCTAGTGGTTACCGCTGGTGCAGCTACGTCACTACCAAACCACTGTGCAGCCAGACCTAAGGCTGGTGCACAACAATACACCCTGAATTCCCACAGAGCTGTACCTTAAAGCCTATTCTTTAACTTTGTTGTTATATTGAAAATTATTTGGTTTTGCCTCTACTCTTAGCTAAACAGTTGGCTAAATGACCTGTGTTGCAAAAGGGCTTACTTGTAATTTAAGATGCAGGTCACCTTGCATATTAGTTAGCACAGAGGTTCTCGAACTGGGGGTTGGGACCCCTCAGGGGGTCACGAGGTTATTACATGGGGGGTTGCGAGCTGTCAACCTCACCCCAAACCCCGCTTTGCCTCCAGCATTATAATGGTGTTAAATATATAAAAGTTTTTAATTTATAAGGGGGTCACACTCAGAGGTTTGCTATGGGAAAGGGGTCACCAGTAAAAAAGGTTGAGAGCCACTGAGTTAGCATCAATGAGGCTTAAAATGGAGATTTCACTCTACAGTTCTGTCTACCTGAGGCTTTGTTTCGCTAATCTTGTCTCAGCATTGCTAACGTGGAGTAAGCCCTACCACTGCCAATGTTAGCCCACACAAAGCACCCAGCAGCCCCTGGCATATTACACACCACGGCATGCAGATGTGCTCTAGGCAGTTAGCCCTGCCTACACCAGCACTCACAATCACACTGTAACAGACTTGGAAGTGATGCAGAGATACGTATGGCGCCAATCTTGGAAAGACTTACGCACATGCTTACTTTTATGCATATGGGTAGGCACCATGAAATCCACAGGATTATTCATGTGTGTAAAGATAAACATGTGCACAAGACCCTGCAGCATTAGGGCATAGAACTGCAAATATTTTCGTCATTCCCAAACCCCAGAATGTCAAAAAGTTACCCGACTTAAATCAAACAGTTTAATTTTTTTCCCCCTAGAGTGACTGTGTGTCATTTCGTCTCACTAAGGGTTTCTAATGGGCCAATCATTGTAATATCTTTGTGCCCCACATTTAAACTCAGAAATCATTAAAAGGGATCAAATTCTCCTCCCCATTTTAGTCAGCGTCTCAAGTAGCACAAAGCACAGTTGGCTTCCTAAAGGAATGCTGCCTGGCTGCTGTTCCATCCATATTTCTAGTGCACCAATCACCATACTATTAAGACACCAAATGTATGAGGCACATAGGTGCCTATAAATTTGGTAGTTATGTCCCACACTCATGCTGCATGTAAGCTGACCCCATGAAAAGCTGCTGCAGGGAGGGGAACTGCTAAAAGTTTGAATTTCCCCTTTAGCTCCCGTAACAATCACCCCATGATCAGCACTGCAGATGGGCATCCACACACATTAGGCCTCAGTCCTGCAAGAATATATGTAAATATTTAACTTCATTAAGAACAACTTAATATTTCTATAGCAACTATAAAAGCAACTTTCTATAGCAACTATACAAATTGTTTTCAAAATGTTTTCTATCAGGCTCATTAATGTTTGTATTCCTCACTTGTTTTCTGGCTATTCCCAAAGTCAGGGATACAAAGATTGCAGAAGATTTCTGTTTTACTTTGCAAGATCAGGGTCTTTGCTTATACAACCACCACCCTGGTTATCCCAGACTGCAAATATTCCTATCACTAGCAGGAATCTAGTAATCAGTCTAGAAATGTAACTGTCATTAATGCAACTCAGTCCATAAATGTTTAGGCCCTCGACTGCCCCCCATCTCTGTTACCCCAAAACATAATACTGACATTTCAATAGTGTATGTTGGGTTAGGTCATGTTGCAATGATGTCTAAAGATGTCATGGGTCCAGCCTGTTAAAAGTCAATATATGAGATGACATAATAGTACAGAGCATGACAATAGAATCCAATTTAACACAATGTAACATATCAGAAATGTAACTGTTTTTTTTCCCCTTCAGATTGGCTGTCTGCTGGCATTTCAGGCATCAAATAGCCCACAGAAATGTTCTGAAACTAGGTATTGTTCCATTAGATTTGTTTGCAGTACTTACGATTGCTACTTGCTATGGAGGGTTATTTTTATTACTGACCTAAAAAAAAAGTGTCTGTGCTGTTGTTTAATTAGTCAGTTTCATTTTCAAGCCATTAAAGACAGACAGACAGACACACACAAAACCAAAACCTGAACTGAACTTCTGCAAACTAATGTTATCTATGC
Organism: Malaclemys terrapin pileata; assembly: GCF_027887155.1. Taxonomy (NCBI): domain Eukaryota; kingdom Metazoa; phylum Chordata; order Testudines; family Emydidae; genus Malaclemys; species Malaclemys terrapin. Next base: position 2,190,309 of record NC_071512.1, on the reverse strand, counting down.
TATTGGGTTTTATTCTATGTGATTCTAATGGACAGTTGATATCTGCAGTTGATATCATTTAAACCATACATTCTACAGTCCAAAATATATCCATCCAAGAAAGTCACTGGTTAGCATGATAAAATTTGAATAAAATAAATCTCTCAAAAAATTCAGTTAACTGTCTTCTTAAAAATATTGACCATTCATCACATCTAAAAACCTGGATTTATATGGAACTACAAGCTCAGGAAAAAGGAAAATTCTTGTTTATTAGTAAAGTAAAACAGAAAATCCACCAGACCACAGTGGCAATAAGGTTTTTGTTTGTTTTGAAAATACACAGACTAAATAAGATGGAAGAGAACCAGATTTTCAATGGGTCTTCAGAATGTACCCACAGTTTGTGGATACATCTGTATACACACACATACACAAACGTGAATGTAATCCTTGCAGCCTTTGTCTGAGTGTGCTCGTCACAGTCTTCAATGGGATTTTTGCCTGAGCAAGAACTGCAGCATCCACGCCATTGTGTATTGTTAGAAGCCTTTAGAATTTTTGTCTAATTGCCTAAGATTACTGTAAATGGATAGAAGTAACCAAAATTGGAGAGGTGAGAGGTTGGCATATTTGTACACAAGGGCTCTGAAAATAAAATCAACTCTTACTTCCATAGAATTAAAGAAATGGGGTAAGTGAGACTAGACTCAATCCCTATTTTATACTAGTGGTCATGCCATATCACTTCAGTGGAGTTATTCCTGATTCACACCAGTGTAAGTGAGAGGAAAAAGTCAAACCCACGTTCTTAAAACCTGCATTATCAGTTAGGAGGGGACTGCAGTTACTTGGGTTAGACAGTTAACATTTTCCCAATTCCTTTTTTTTTTTAAGCATTTTATGAAAACCTTAAGTCTTATTCATTTATATTTACCCATTTTCTTCTCTAAAAAGTATGAATCTTTGTATAATTCCTCCAAACATTTAGCAGACAAATATTTAAACAAAGAAATGTTTTGTGACCATAAATGTCATGCTTATTTGTGTTATATAACTAATTAATATCTCAGACATCTTGTGTGTATCTGGAAAACAGTACTGTAAATATAAATGAAAAATAAGTAATAATGTATTAAATCTGATTTGCATTTCCAAATACAAAATGTGCAAAATCCAACTAATTAGCAAGAATGAAGGCCAAGGTGTTTCTATAGCAACTATAAAAATTGCTTTAAAAATGTTTTATATCAGGCTCATTAATGTTTGTATTCCTCACTTGTTTTCTGGCTATTCCCAAAGTCAGGGATACAAAGATTGCAAAAGATTTCGGCTTTGCTGTCAAGTTCTGGATTAGGTTTATCATTGAATATCATTTAATATGTCTGGCATAACCACGGTACTACTTATTTATGTTGACAATTCTGTTGCATCCTTAAAAAGGTATTTGACATGCAGGGCAAAAATTACAATAACTATAACAGAACTGAGTCCAATGGCCCAGAGAAAATAAACCAGCCAATCTGCCAAACAAAAGAAAATGAGAAAAAGAAAACCTAGCATCTTTCTCCTTTTCCTGAATTCTCCCCAATTTGTATTGGCTCCTTTTAATTCTGACCTGCTACAGCTACCGGTGGATAGATGGCTGGACATCAATATTGCTGCAGGCATCCTGCTCTTGAATATTTGCCAATGCCGTTCTGTGTTCAATATACAGCATTACAACTGGGCAGCAATGCGAAGGCACTCAGATTTTCCCTTCACAAATTCCCCTTTGCAATTTTCTTGCTTAGTAAATTGAAACCTAGAGCTTAATTTCCATTTGCAGGGTATGCAACTCTTCAGCAGCTTGATTTCTGCAAGAAAATGAACTGAAATCCTTACAAAGTAACATGCTACAAACTACAACCTTCCTCAGCTGATACCTGCAGGCTGATGGAGCTGAGGTAGAGAGGAGACAAATGTCCTCATAAAACTGGTCCAGTGTGGATGGAAGGAAGTCATTCCCCTTCAGTTTAATTACTGAAAATCATTTCAAACCTACAAGAAAGCCCAGCACTTCTATGCAGTTTATTTGAATGCAAAATAAACTTGTAACTGGACTAAACCAAGGCCACCAGATGTCATTTATTTCCAAACTGAGTTTACTCAAATGCTAATGCACAGCCCCTCTGCTCTGTATTAGTTATAGCTCATGAAAAAGTAAACAAGATTAGGCCTAAATTATCACAAATACTGGTGATATCCTTAAAGTCCTGCAGTGTTGACAAAAACCACACAGAGTCACCTCTTACAGTTGTGGGCATTAACTTGTAATGCCTCATTTGCAATCACT